>NC_140526.1:31733678-32438678 GCF_057382185.1 Mchenga conophoros
CATTGGCTCTCAGGGCATTGAGGGTTTGTCCTCTGCCTTGGTGTTGTATCTTGGTATGATGGTGTGCAATGATGAGGTTTGTAACAGCACCATCTTTAGGAAGGATCACTGGGTGTCTTAACTCAAGAGGCACAGATGCCTTCCTCAGTCTTCCTCCTATTCTCATTATGCCATCTTGGAGAAATGGGTCAAGCTGAAAGAGTTGGTGGTTGCAAGGCAGCCTTCCTAGTTTCTGGCTGAGTGTGTTTAACTCCTCTTGAAAGGCATCTTGTTGTGCAAGCTTGACGAGAGTCTGTGCAGCTTGCTTTCTCTCTTCCACGCTTAAAGGCTCAGCGGTCCTGATCCTCTTTGCCAGCCGCTGGATACGAGCAATGACGTTGACAGCTGTAGTCCATCTTGAGAACCGCAGCAGATGCTTCTGGATGTCAAACTGCCTTGCTACATCAACCTTCAACACCTGAGTAGTCCTCACCTCTGGGTCTCCCACCAGCAAATCTGAAGTAGCCTGTTTTGTGGCTATCTCTCTTTCCCATAGAAAGCTGGGACCAGAGAACCAATTTGACTTGATGAGGTCAGCTACTTTGAGGCCTCTCGAGGCATGATCAGCAGGGTTTTCTCCTGTGTCAACATAGTACCATTTCCGTGCATCGGTGGTTTCTCGAATTCTCTGCACGCGGTTTGCCACGAACACATGGAACCTTCTTGCTTCATTATTGATGTAACCAAGCACGACCTTTGAGTCTGTCCAAAAATATTCGTCATCAACCTTGAGTTCTAGCTCCTCTCTTAACATGCTGCTCACAGATGCCGAGGTTACTGCTGCAGTTAACTCAAGTCTCGGTATGGTAACTATTTTGGTTGGTGCAACCCTCGCCTTGCCCATGACCAAGGAGCAGCATACCCTTTCTCTGCTTACCACTCTGATGTAAGAGCACTGGCCATACCCTTGACTGCTTGCATCAGAGAAATGATGAAGCTCGACTCTTTGAATCTCGCCAAGGCTGTCAGGTATGAAGCATCTTTGAATTTCAATTCTTTCCAGGTTCTCCAGATCCTTCATCCAAGTCTCCCACCTTAACTTCAAGCCTTTGGGTAGTGGCTCATCCCACCCTGTGCCTCTCTGACACATCTCCTGCAGCACTCTTTTCCCTTCAAGAATGACTGGGGCTAGAAACCCCAAAGGGTCATACAAGGAGGCCACAATTGAGAGAATCCCTCGGCGCGTTGCTGGTTTCTCCTCAAGTGACACCTTGAAGGAGAAGCTATCATTTTCAACATTCCACCTTATACCTAGCACTCTTTGAACTGGTAAATCCTCGTGATTAAGATCAACATTCTTTACCTCCGTAGCACGCTCTGCAACATCGACAGAGTCAAGGACCTCTCGGCTGTTGGAGAGAAATTTGTGAAGGTGCAGCTTTCCTTTGGCACACACGGCTTGGGCTTCTTTGACCAGTTCAATTGCCTTACCCACCGACTCTACACTTATGAGACCATCGTCGACATAGAAATGTTTCTGGATGAAGTTAGCTGCGGAGGGGTACTCTTTCTCACATTGGCTGGCAAGGTGCTTCATGCCATAATTGGCGCAGCCAGGGGATGATGATGCTCCAAACAGGTGAACCTTCATGCGGTACTCTCTGGGTTCAGAGTTTGTGTCTCCATTTTCCCACCAGAGAAACCGCAGGTAGTCTCTATCATCCTCGCTCACATGAAACCTGTGGAACATTTTCTCCACATCACACATGACTGCGATGGGATGTTTACGGAAGCGGCACAGCACGGCTGTTAGGCTATTTGTGAGGTCAGGTCCTGTTAGCAGATGGTCGTTTAAGGAGGTGCCTTCATACCTTGCAGAGCAGTCGAAAACCACTCTGATTTTTCCTGGTTTTCTGGGGTGGTAAACTCCTTGGTGTGGGATATACCAGACTTTCCCCAGCTCTGCTTGGTTTTCCACTTTCTCTGCATCTCCATCCTTGAAGACACCTTCCATAAATCTCACGTAGTCTATTTTGAATTTGGGATCTCTGTCCAGCTTCCTCTTTAGATGCTTCAGCCGTACTAACGCCAGCCCTTTGTTGTCTGGGAGATGCGGACGTGCTTTGAAAGGGAGAGGCATCTCCAGGTGACCATCCTTATTTTGTTGGATTCTGTCTTTCAAGATCTGCAGGAAGCAAATATCTTCTTGAGATATGCTTCTGTCACCAGGTTTTGTGTCTGCAAAATCAGACTCCAGGGCCTTGATGACAGCAAATGGTGTTATGGGTGGCACCTCTCTGACAGACACTCGATGACAAAAACCAGTCACATCTTTAGCCTGCACACGCTGTGGTGCGCTTCCCACAATGCTCCAACCAAGATCCGTCTCAATAGCATAAGGCTCATAGTCACCCCCAGTGACGACCCTTCTTGGAATTAACGCTCTGGAGCAGTCGTATCCAATCAACAATCCAACACCACAGTCCATCAACGGGGGTATCTCCTGGGCCATGCTTACAAGGTGTTTCCATTTGTTGGCTGTCTGGCAAGTGGGAATATGTGTGCGGTCAAGGGGAATGAAGTCCCTTGTGTAGGCTGGAGGCAAACTGATGGAAACATTAGAGGAAAATCCTCTAACTTTGAGCTTGCATACTCTTTGACTCTTCACAACTGAGTCTCTCCCCATCATGGTGGAAAGTTTAAGTTTCACTGGTTCCATTGTTGCTTGTAGCTTTTCGCACACCTCCTGATCAACAAATGTGTGACTGCTTTGAGTGTCCAATAGTGCATACACTAGGGTTTCAGTGTCCGGAGCACTAAGTGTTGAGATCCACACTGGGACTATCATTGATGTACTCCCACCTTCACCTCCACTCACACAACATGATAATGACAACGTACTTTCTTCAACTGCGCCTTGTGTTGATGCTGCTGTAGAACGATCTTCATGCAATGGCGTTGGGTGACTCTTTCTGCATATGCCACACATGGCCCTGTTCCTACAGTCTTTAGAATTGTGACCCTTTCTTAGACATGCAAAACACAACTTATTTTCAAGTATGCATTTTTTCTTATCCTCTACAGACATGTCCATAAGCCTCTTGCATTTATGTATGGAATGGTTCTCACTACAGCAAATACACTGGCCATTATTGGAATTTTGTGTTGGTGTGGTCCATTTCTTTGGTTTCCCTGCATCTCCCAACTTGATTTCACCAGGGTCAGATTTGGCGGTGGAGCTTGATGGAATCGGGGGTTTCACATTTGTGGCAAACGTGTTTGCTTTTGAACGCTTCATCTCTCTTGCTGGTGCCTCTGCAGAGTGCCTTAAGGCATGTAAGGATGACACTGGATTGCATGCGATGCGTGACTCCTTAGAGATAAAGGAAGCAAACTCATGAAAGCTTGGATAGTCGTTGCCCCGATCTAGCTGCTCTGTGACATAACGGTTCCATCTAGATGTCACCCAATCAGGAAGCTTGACTAGTATTTTCTGATTCTCCTCACAGTCGTTAAGAACCTGTAAGCCCTTTACGTGAGGCATGGCATTACTACATGTTTGGAGGAAATCACTGAAATCTCTTAACTTGAGATATTCCTTTCCACCAATCTTCGGCCACCCATTTAGCTTATCTCTGAAAGCCCGCTGCACTACAAAGGAATGGCCATATCTAGCATTTAACCTATCCCATGCTTGTTGATAGGCTTCTTCATCTTTTCTGTAGAAGCTGCCTTCAAGAGAGGATTTTGCCTCACCTGCTATGTACTTTTGCAGGTAGAATAGCCTGTCTGCAGGGTCAGAGCATCGTCTCTCTATGAGGGCTTTGAAGCTTATGCTCCATTCTGTAAACTTCAGAGGATCGCCCAAGAATACAGAAGGTTCTGGAGTTGGCAAGCGAGTAAGAGCTAATGACTCTTGTAGCGATTGGACCAATGATGTCTCGTTTTGCACAACCTGCCGTTCTTGATCTGGGATGTGGTGAGCGAAGGGGTGTGCATCACTCACTTTGCTGAATGGAGGACTGCGTGTCCCATCCCTTCCCTCTTCTTCAGTGTAGACATTTAGCTTTGCCTGAATTACATCAATGTCCCTCTGATTTTCAAGTTTTCTCAACTGCTGACGTTGAGCTTCGATGGCAGCTTCCATATCAATTTCGGCTTTCTTTGCAGCCAGCTGAGCAGCCACTTCCGCTCTCATAGCTGGAATGCTAGGTGACTCTGAGAGATGGTTAGAATTGTGACAGCTGGGTGCAGTAACTCTGGAGGCTGTGGATCCATATATGGACCTAGCATATTCATTATCAAGTAGCATGCGTAACCTTGATCTTTCCGCCACCGTGTCAAACTCACCTTCATCTTCAGTCAGACGTACTCTCATCAGCTGCAGCAAGTCGGCCGTCACGGCTGAGCATGCATCGATCTTTCTTCGAAATTCTTGACTTGGTGAGGTTTGGAGTCGAATTCTGTCATACTGTTCCTTTAATTCAGACTCAAGCTTCTCAGCCTCATCCATCATATCATACATGTCACTCTCAGAGCATACTCGCTTTAACTTTGTGCGAATGTCTCTTACGTTGCTTTTCCATTTCTCGTATGTTGCTTTGAACCTCTTCTCCTTTTGAGTTAACTCTTGATCTTTCAGTTCCTGCATTTTTGGCGTTAATCGCCTTTCACGAGAGGATTTTCTTGTTTTTGTCTCAGATTTCTCAGACACTACACTTTTTTCCTCTTCCAAATCCCCTGCATCTTGTACTTCTGACATAACATCAGGGTGACTATGACCATCTTTAGACATTTTCAGACTTTAAAGGGGGTATCTTATGAAGAGGACAAGATAACTAAGGTAATTACAAGAATGGATGTAATAGGCGGAGAATTATTAAAATTAACACAAAGGAACCTTAGCTTAGATTCTTACGTATGACAGCAAATAAATTTTCAGTTTCAGCCTTCATGAAGCTTGCAAGCAACAGGTAAGAAAACAACAATAATTTCCAGAACTTCAACAGATTGTCCTTTTTTTTTTTTTCTTTTTTTTTTTTTGTTTCTTTTTTTGTTTGTTTGTTTGCTTGTTTGTTTGTTGTTGTTTTTTTTTTTTTACACAATCCGAAATTTGAACACTATTAATTCCTTGTCCATTACAGCAAATTTGTAGCTCATGTTCTATCCATCAACTCATGAGGCATAATAACTGCGCAATATAGCCTGAGGACTCACGCTTTAGCCTGAAACCGCTTCTTGGAGTGTCCGCTGAATCTGCAGCTCCCGATTGGTTGTCACAAAATGCAAAGCAACGTGTCCACTGAAGCCTGTAGCTCGCTGCAGGATGAGAAGCAACCGAGACCTGTAGCTTGCTGCAGGATGAGAAGAGCTTTGCACACCGAAGCCTCCAGATGGATTGGGACACGTTTTCACTGTTTCTACTCTGGTCGAAAGAATCCACGCTTCGTACTGATGTCCACAATTCTTTTATTCCTCTCACAATCATGGAGCACCGTGAAAACTAGAAACAAGTAAAATAATATCGATAGCACATATGATATTCATCTCAGCCACTTATTTCCTTTCACAAGGTGCACAAGTGTTAAACAAATAACAGCATAATGATTTTTTACCGTGTACGCCTTGTAAAACCAGCAGTAGAAAAGTTGTATATTCCGAAAAGTCCGCCGTGTTACTGTTCTGTCTTGTCTCTCCCGCGCACAACTTCCGGTTCCCGCAACTCACAGGAAGTGACTACTTCACAATAATATTTTAACAGAAACATTTCTTATAAGCAGGATATATCACTGGATTCATAGATTACCTTTCCTACTGCAAATGTACACAAGCATGAGAAGCAAATAAAGAAAACAAATAGAAAACAATAACGATCTCAGATTCACTTTGGTGTTGTCATGGCAACCCACACAAACATTTCAGCGTCAGCTACAGCAATCTTCGAGATGTTTTTGTGGTGTGCCGGGGCGCACTGGCCTGCTGAATGGTGGGGTCTGCAATATTTATGAAGTGGTGTACGTCAAAGTAAAATCCACATTCATGCCACCACCCAAGCAGAACATTACATTGTTGATCAGCCTGTCAGCGGTTTAAATTGGTTTGAATGGTTGATCACTGTATAGCACCCCACACTTGAAACACACTGATTTATATGATTGCATAATTTTTCTAAACTGTGCATTTAATTATTGATGGTGAGTGATAAATAGACCAGCCTTAACACATGCCCAAAGCTAGTTAGTTAACTTCACCTGCCTACCGCTGTGCCTGTTCTGTAGAACATCTCTGATCTCTGCCCCTCTCCTGCAGCCTGGCTGCCTTGAATCTCCCTGCTGTTAGTACAGCAGGTGCTGCCACTGAATCTTTCTGCATTAACAGGCATCGCTTTCTAGTGCTTTCAAGTTTTTGCTACCCACCATTTTCTTTGCGTTTCATCTCCATGTTTAGAAAATCCTAACTTTGGTCTGACCGTTCCACGGTGGACACGATATTCTCTGGAATATCCATCAAATGGGTTCAGTAGCTTTTAATGGGAAGAAAATGTCAAATAATATAAATGGAATAATTGGCACTGGCAAAGTGTCTCAGTGGCTGTATAAGGTGTGAGCCTTTAAGCGTAATGAAGCTATTATGTTTAATGAAAAAGAAGAAAAGAGAGGCGCAGCTCCCAGCAGACAACAGGTGTGCCAACTGCAGCATCTGATTATTATCATCCTATATGGAGGAGATAAAAATAAGATTTGAAGTTGATCGTCATCATTAAGGACAGAGAGCGTTACGGTTACCTCACACACCGAGACTCCTGCAGTCCAGCAGCACTAAGCCAGTCATACAACATCATTAGGAGTGAAGGCGATGAACAGTAATGGCAACGATTTTTGTTCCGTTCGGCGTCTGATGTTATTAAGTTATTGCAACAAAATAGCAAATGGGCCGTTTCAGAAATCATATCAAGGGTGCCAGATGCTGCCTGCAGAAACAGCCACAGAATGCATGGTTCGAGATCAGAGGTGGGCAATTAATTTTCCCAAGAGGCCACACGAGAAACTGGGACTATTGTGGAGGGCTGAGCTCAGTTCTGCTCAGTATTAATTTTGTCTCCTTTAAGCTTCTTTGTGTGACCCTCCACAACAGTCCCGGTTTCTCATGTGGCCCCTTGAGGAAATGAATTACCCACTCTTGCTGTAGAACAAGTGCTGTGAATCTCTTGAACATTTCAAAGCTTGTGAGGTGACTTTATTTTGTATCTATAGCTAGTGTTGCAAGTTCAGGAGTATAATTTTGATATTCTGATCTAAACCTTTTATTCCTTGAAAGTACTTATAAGAGCTCCTCAAAATGATTGCTTTTCAAACCAGCATTTTTCTGAACTTTTTCAAACTGTAAAACGTTAAATTTCCACAATTTTTAGATGAATGTGCTGATGGACATTAGCCAGCCAGAATGCACAGAATGCTCCTGATTTCCCACTAAATGGTCAGATAAATGTTTTGTTATCATTCTACAGAATATAGTCATTATATTAAGAAAGATTACATTTATATTTATTGGTTTATGATTTATCAAATGTTGGAGGTTAGCACTGTTGTCTTACAGTAAGAAGGTTCTGGGATCGACTCCACCACCTGCTGCTGGGACCTTTCTCTGTGGAGTTTGTGTGTTCTCGCTGTGTCTTCGTGGGTTCTCTCTGGCTTCCTCCTACAGTCCAAAGACATGCAGATTGCAAATTGCCCATAGGTGTGAACATGAGTGTGAACGGTTGTCTGTCTCTCTGTCAGGCCTGTGACACACTGGTAACCTATGGCAGCTGGGTTGGGCTCCAGCCTCCCTTGCAACCCTGAATTGGATAAGTGGAAGAGGATTTACAGATAGAGTTGTCAAATGTGAACTGTGAAACAAAGACTCTTACAGAAGATGACAGGTACTGAACTGAAGACATGAGCTTCAGCAGTCACCAATAAATCTTGGTTTCCTCTCGTAAACTGCAGAATTTGAATTCGGTGCCATTATGCACAAAGGGCCAAGCTGACAAACGACAATGGTTTTCACGTTTCAAAATGAAAACGTGCAACCTTTGAAAGCTTTTCCTATTTCTCTTTGTGAGATCAGCTTCTGCATAAACCACTGAAAGCTTTTTTTAAAATAAGGCATATTTACGCCCTTCAGGTGACTGCTTGTTGGCCTTCTGAATTTCACTAGCACCTGCGGCTTGAAAGGCATTTTGACAATAAATTAATGTGGCTTGTTTTATATTTTGATTCATGTTTGTCTGCAGATCAAGGATTCTGTCCCTGTAGTTCTCAGTGAAGCACAGCAGCTCTCTCTTCCAATAATACCTGCATTCACTTCTGCACTGAATGTGGATATCTGTTGCATACCTCGCTTCAATTGAACGCGTACTCAGATGTTGCCCTCAGTGTGTTAGTATTGTCCAACTGAATTCAGTTTCAACAGCTTCCCAGTGTGAAGTCACACATTTTATACTCGAGTGATTTTTCTGTCAGGTTCCAAGCGACAAGTACAAATCAGATGCTGTTCAAGGCCACCGGCAGGTTTGCGTTGCTCAAGTGTCTCGGAGCAGATGGGAGTGTTTCTTTTCCCCACATTCAAGTTTTATAAATGCCTCTTAAATATTTCAATAATGCATGTAATACTGGAGGAATAAAGGTCTGCTGCTTTGTCTTGGTTTGTATTTTTGTGGCTCTTGTCATTGGCGGTTAAGTGTTCACGGTGTCAAACAATGTCAAAAAAATCCCGCTATGCATTCACTGACAGGCGAACAGAAACGAGGTTGGAATGACAGGTTCAAACAAAGGCTCGACAGCATTCACACACAAAGACGCAGTCACATTTTAAAAGCCCTGAAAATTTTTAAGATCTATGAAAACCTTTGTAGACAACTACATCACAGCTGCAACTGTTTATGCGAGAGGGCGAAGAGTTGAATAAACTCTGCTTTTGTCAGAATTACAAAGGCACAGGGTCATCTTTTAGATATCTCAGCCACACAGGCTGAGATATCCACTGGCTTGATCCGAAGCCAGTGGATGAATGGATTCAGAGATTCTTTAATGTCACTGTTAGACTCAAACCTACGTGACAAATAAAGGAGACTGCACAGTGTTTTAATCATGCAGAGTAAATAATGTGTACAGTAGTGTGTGAATGTCAGTCAGTCAACCAGCATGCTTTAGAGTCTTTTGAGCCCAACTTGCTTAGGTGTGCTGTATCTCTAACCAGGTCAGCTCCACCCACCAATTTCCTGTAAGAAATTGAAAGACACAGCAAATAAGGACAGGACAACGAGGCCAGCCCAGAGGCCGTCGCCAGTAAATGAATTGCACCACCACCAGGTTATTAGACATGGCAATGGAAACAACAGCACCGGAGTGCAATTTCAACAAATTGTGAACTTCAGACAATCATTGTAGAAGCCCAGAAAAGGAAACACGTTTTATGTGATGGTCTGAGGTCTAAAATCACAAACGGAATAAAAATACTGAATGGAAACAAGTAGCAGAGGCTTTAACTAAGTTCAAAGCCAAAGGAACCAAAAGAAGGTAGAAGCCATATTTGAGTAACCGCTAACACCTGTTATTGGCACATCTATGATTCTACACTAGCAATGGATTTATATATATATATGCATATGTATATTCTTTTGCTAGTACAAAGGGAAGGAAAAATTACAGCAAGCAAACTTTTTCACCACTTGTTTGTGCAACTGCCAAACTTTCTCTGTTTGGCTGTAAAGAGTATTTCTAAAATTACGGTGAGAATTCAATGGGAACGGTGTTAGACCATAAAATGCAAAATGGTATATCGCCATTGCAGAAACATTTAATAGCCATAAATCAATCAAAAATACATCAGTTCAACTTTTACAGTCATAATATGTAGAAATCTTCTTTTTTTCTTTTTTTACTGTGAAAATCACTTTTTTTTATCACTTTTATGCTGAAAATACAAAAATATCATATATATCAACAGAAGACTAAATAGTGGCCGAGGAAGTGTCTGGATATACTCCCAATCCAAAAAGGCCTGTGCTACCGTGACATCGCTGTGCAACCATAAGAGTGGCACAAGGTCAGGTTGAAGCACCTCGTCTCGGTTCCTAAGTCCAGTAAGATTTCCACCAAGAACAATCAGATCAAAGATGCTGCTCTCGTCGACATGCAAGGCTGCAGCTACAGCTCAGATACGCATGCAAGCATCCAGCGTGCCGATAGGCCGGCCTCGATTAACTTCAGCCAGGCGTAGCATGCTGGCACATGATAATGTGTATATACTGTTTTTTGTATTCTTAGATCGACTTGAGAATATGGTAAATTGAACCATTACTGAGGTGTACAAGTGAGTTCATTTGTGTTTGGTAAGCAAAGGAATAATCCTGCCACTGACTAAAAATCAACTGAAATTGAAAACTACTCATAGAGTATGTTTGGGTACCTGAGAGATGTACTGAAAATAGATGTGCATTTCTTCTTCTTCTTTTTTTTTCTACCCTGTTAAAGAATTTTTGAAAGGCAGTTAGAGTCTGTTGATTTTATTTTAAGGACAGAAGTTGAAGTCTGAACCCAGCTGTACATCATCTAGTTCGTATTTGAGCTGAGTCCTTTTTTAACTGACACGTTAGAGCATCTTTTCACAGTGAGGAAAATGATGCAGAGATGAAGGTGGAGGTGGTCCAGGGGAAAGTACAGTCCAAAACAAGATTCATGAGAATCCATTGAGACCAGGACGGAAAGTGCAAATTCGGCACACGCTGCACTTTTAGACAGAGTTCAGAGTTAACACCTACCACTTGAACACCACAGAATTCTTGAAAAGGCCAGAGCTGTGAAAAAGAGACTGTCTGTCAACATCAATGTAAACCTGCTGCAGCGCTCGCTGGAAATGGATGATATTCATGAACCAGGATGAGTGGAAAATGCAGGTGACGTGGACCTTGGCAGGACTTTCATGCAATGACTTGTGATCATACACGCATCACTTTTCCAGTCCAGCTCTTTTTACTCACAATGCTCTCGTTATCACGACTGCCCACACACACACTATCCATAGACTCTTCATTAGAGCCTCTCACAGGCACACTCATCCATCCCCACAGGCAATATCACAGGCCTGCCACTACAGCATGGGTAGTAATGACTGTACAGGTCACAGCCTTACAGTTCAGTGCCACTGTAAGGATTTTTCTAAACTAAACTGTTGCTGTTACTTAAGACAGTGTGGTACTTGTGCTTGTTATGCACAGTGTTTCTTAAATGTGTTGAATGGGGCTTTAAATTTGCAATAAAGGATTTTTGGACATATAAGTGTTTTTTAAGCTGAGCAGTCATAGTTTTCTATTCTAATAACTTTACCTGCTAAATCCTCCTCTGTGTTGGCCAACTAAGCAGCCACAAAGCTGCCAAATCCCACATTAAGAGCAAGGAAAGTGAAATTCGTGGTGTAGTCCACTAAGTAGTGGCTACAACAGCCAAAGAATTGTTGCAAAGACATTGATTGCGGTTTCTTTTACATTTTTTTTTTAGCTTGCCCTGGAACGTTGTTGATGGGTTTAGTGTCTGGCATGGCAGGTTCAGGTTTACTAACGTGGGGTTTCCCCCCCCTAGGTTTTATGAGAGTCTGCAGTGGATGTCAGACAATAAAAATATGAATTTATATATTTTCAGATGCAGCTTTCTGGTCCAAGGGGTTTACATTCGGGCAGCATTTTGATGAATAACTTCGAAGATGTCTGAAATTTTGGCTTACTGCATGACTTTCCATATTGATCCAGCCGAGAACTCTTTTGCCGCACACCAAGGAAAAAAAATATATATATATTTTTCGGTACCAGTGAAATGCAGAGTTGATTGTGTTTGCTTTCTCTGGCTCTGACTCAGCTCCTTGATGTAAGGACATTTATAAAATAGCACAATCAGGAAGTTAAGTCTGCAGAAATGAATAATTAAATTAGAACAGCACTGTAGCCTGTTATGATAGCACTTACCCGTTTACTACAGTGTGTCAGGCAGGCTTTTCTCCTGTGTATCTATCATATTGAGCTCACCACCCGGCTTTAAAATGTCTGCAGTGCCCGTGTGTCACATAGCTTTCATTGCAAATGCCACTCCATTACTTCTGATGTCCGCTTTCATCTGCACAGAGACAGCCACTTCCTTTGCTTTTGATAATCCATCTCCTTCTCTTTACTTGCGTAAACTTCTGAGCATCAGAATAACTAAGACTAATAATTAACTTTCTTTTCTTCCTGCCTCTCAGGTACACAAAGATTGTACATTCAAAAGTGATTTTTAAATCTAGTCTGGATGTTGAAACTGTCTTGGAGACAAAAACAAAAAACGGCGAAGCAGTGAGAGGGTAGAGAGAGGGTTCTCCTTTTTTTTCTGTCAACTTGCCTTCAGAATAAATTCAAGCAACGTCAGACATGAAAAATTCAGGCCCATCTCATGTCGAAGTGATACAGACGGCATATGTGCTGCTCCTGTACTCACATTACTGCTGTTTGTACTGCTGAAGGGAGACAGAGACAGCAGGGCTTCGAATTTAAAAAGTTTTCCCAAAGAATATTAGGTCAGAGAGAAAGGATTAGTAGATAAGGATGTTGCCACATGGGATCCTTTAGCTTAGGAGTATTTTCTATCATGGTTTCTTTATACAGTAGGAAAAGAGTCGTTGTAAGGGTTCCTTCACCTGTGTATTTATTACAAGACATCTTAATAGTGAGTTTACTTTTGGGGGCTAATGTTTGCTCATCATGTGCATATTTTTTTTCTGTGTGTCTCCGCAGCCGTGCTACGAGCGGGTAAAGGACTGGCTTAATGAGAACCTGGTGGCACTTTGGATCTTTGCACTATGCACAGCACTTACTCAGGTAATTGAAGCTGGAAAGCTGTGTGATTTTTATTTTTTTTCCCCAAGACCCTTTAGCTCCATCCTTGCTATCTATGGCACTGCTTCAGAAAAAGGCTCCTACTTTGAGATAAATAAATCTAATACTGCCTGTTTCCTTTGCATTAAGCGTAGGAACGCAGGATTTTTGTGGACAGCTTGAGCCCATATAAGCCTCTTGTGTTACTGCTGAAGACCACATAGGGAGGTTTGACTTTCCATAAAATTCTTTTATCTCCTTTCCAGCCAAGTGATACGTGATGTGGTTTCACAATCTGGGTGGAGAAATATGCTCTGCCTGAGAACATCGATCACACGAGGCTCCTGTGTGGCTGTAGGCTGATTTTTAGTCACCCATTAGAGTCTCAGTGCCCTTGAAAACCCTGCATGCAACATCCTACGTGATAAACCTACACAGAGCAAAATGAAAACTAGATCGAAGAATGAAGAGCTTCCGGTCTTGTCGTAAATAATCTGTGGTACAGTACAACACAAGGAGTTATTTACGGTTTAAATAATTGCAAGTAAGAATTTTACAAGTGAAAAACCGAGTGAATATCTAACAGAACGTGCAGAGACTTGTGGTGTAATCATAGACTCCACGCTCGCCTGTTCAACTGCTCGTTAACACAGATATGTAATCAACCAATCACATCGCCACAACTCAGCAAACTCTATTCTGAGGTTCAAATCGAGCGTCTGAATCGGGAAGAAAAGTGATTTCAGTGATTCCTGTGGGATTTTCACACACAGCCTTATTGACGTCCGAGGTCAGAGGAGGATGGGTGGACTGCTTCAAGCTGAAAGGCAAGCAACAGTAGCTCAGAAAACCACTTATTACATCCAAGACATGCAGAAGGGCATCGCTGAATGCACAACACATCAAACCTTGAAGCAGATGAGCTTCAGCAGCAGAAGACCACAGGCTGCAGTTTACAAACAAACTCACCAAAACTGGGCAATCCGGTCATTAAGTGATGACGTGACGAATCCTACTTCCGGGCCTAAAGTAGTCTGCGTTTAATATGGCTTTTGTGTTGTTAACATGTTTAATGTTTTATATTTTCTTCTATTTAATCTCAAAAAGCTCCTAAAACAGTCAGTGATCACTGTTGACCTCCCTCGGCTTTTATTACCGCTAATCATTTATTAGAGCTCAGTTTTTAAAACCTTAGGATGTAACTACAGCCCAGCCCATGCAGCAGTATATGAATGACTAACCTCGTATTGTGGATGGATTATCTCAGTTGTTCTCCTGGCTGAAGTTTGGTCCTTTTACAGCATCCTGCCATGCGATTACATTTGTTCCTGACCACCGAGAACACTCACGTTAACTTTTATCGAGTGGAAAAAAAGTTAGCTTGTTTATATTATGCTAACATAGCTGTGTTGCTAGCGGTCACGTAGCACATCATTATATACCAGCTAGCCAAACTTCAGTAACCCTACAAACGTCACTGCTGTTTAGTTTTCTGTCTTCATTTATGTTGGAAGTGATAACAGAGCTGTACGTTTTAATTTGTTTCCAAAACCCCGCAGTCAGGACATGCTATATTGTATTTAGATAGAAGCTAGCGAGCTAACTTCCTGCTAACTTCTAACTCCGTTAAATGTCATAAATTCCGTTTTCATGGATGCCTGGATGTTAAACTCAATTGTTACACCTGGTAGAGCAGAACGCTGATCATTTTATTAAAGATGAAAGACTTTAGACAGTTTTTCAACTCTCAGTAATGCCATAGTGATCGTTTGATATATGGACCCGCAGCGGAGTTTAGGCCCAGACACGGCTAGTGACGTCAGACTTAACGACCGGATGGAGGATTGGAACACAGTTCAGTTTGTTAGGGTTAGAATTTGGTGTAAACATCATGAAATCATATTTTGGGCTCCTTCGAACCAAATGACGATCACTCATTTTCCTTAATGACCACAGCGTACCCATCTTCCGATGGCTCCTCCCTGTAGGATAAAGCTCAGATCATTCCAAACTGGTTTCTCGGCATCCACATTCACCAGATCTCAGTCCAGTATAAACAGTGGACTTTGCTACAGCATTTTGGCTGTTACCATATTGATTTGAGAAACCGAAGGCACTGCATGCTCTTACCAACCACAAAGCCACATAAGGAAGTTCTCCACTGGCTCCATGTTTATAGACCTCCATCTTTTATCTACAGTCTGTGGGTACATATAATTATTTACGATAGTTGATGTTAGTAAACATTAGATGAACTGATGGAGCACAACCGATATTAATGATATTACTGCTTGATCTAACAAAAGGCTTGCCTGCTTATGTTACACAAGATTTTTCATTAATCATCAGTGGATATTATTCACATCAGTGGCTGCAGTTTGGCAAGATTTGCATAGTTTTTTTAAAGGCTCGCAGACATCTCTTTATTTAGCAACACACAGCTTGCACACAGCTCGAGAGAGATGTCTGAAAACCCCTTAAAGTGCAGCGTGTTTTAGGAGGCACTTTAGGAATAAACATTTTAGGAGTGGATGAGGTTTAGATAAACCCCAGAAGATATTTTTTTACTCATAGCATTAGAGACAGAGAATCGTGACAGTAAAGCAACTTAAAACCTAGAATCTGCTTATACATAAACCCAAATATATCCATAAATTCAACAAACCAGTGACTAGACAGTTCGGATAAATGAGGGATTATCATAATAGTAGTTCATATAAACACAGGCAACTGAAATTTTAAAGGTACTTATATTTTAAGACACCATGTTGACTAAAATTGAATTATGAGAGTGTACAAACCATATTTTCATCCATCTTGGCTGTGCACAAAAGTTAGCTTTAGGGAAGTTTTATGGTCAAGGCTCGAGAGAAGTGTTTAATCAGGGTTTCCTACGGTGCGTGCGACACAGCAGGGTCTACAGGAACGTTTTAAAATGGGTTACAGATACTGGTAACAGCAGCCATTAAGCAAGCTCACTGAATTATGACTCTCCCACAAATCAGAAACAATAAGGGCCAGTTCTGTATAATGAAACGATGTTGATTTATTATTCTAAAAAGTTCAAACTATGTTAATGGAGCTGCATCATTTAATTCACTCGCAGTCAGGCAAACGCACACTTGGATTGCATCTGCATTGAGCCATTTAAATCTGAAAAGCAGTTTTTTTGTGTGTGTGTGCCAAAGTGATTTGCGCACACATTAGCATTGCGGTGTCATTTCTGTGTCCACAGTGAAATGTCTGAATGCCACCATTTTGCAACATCTCTGTTTGTCCCCCGTGCACAATGAAACGACTTTTCTGGCATTTTAAGCTTTAAACACTCCAGAGACCAATTTAGTAAAAGGTCTGTTTTCAGGGGAGAAAAAGGCTCTTTTAGTCTGAATGTCTGGGCGGAGAGCTGAAACAGAGAGAAAGAGACACATTTACAATTTACCTGGCTTAATGTGGACGTCCTCCTACATAGAAACACGAGAATTTATTTTAGTCTTTAACTTTAAATTAAGGCACCTTTGTTTACTTTAACTAGTTTTTTATTGGCATGCAGATGAGAAGCATACTGGCTCTATAACTACCAAGTGAATGATTCAAAAACTTGAAAAATTGTGCAAACCTGCACAAATAACCGAGCGCTAACAGTGCCCGAATATCATCAAGTCTTTCCAACTCAGTCTCATTCAAAAGTGAGGTTTTTTACCCAGTGAATCCACTGATATTTTACTTTAGATGCCAGTTTCCCGCTCTAAAGTGAATTCACACTTAGTGAATTCATTATAGAAGACAACTGCCACTTAATTAACAGACTGCATCCTCAAGTGATGTGTTACACCTTGAAAAAAGTGGAGAACCATTGAGATGCACAAGTTTGATTTTAGTGGTACAAGAACAAAGTCATCAGAAGTAGAACTATGTCCTTTAATAATGAATCACTTCAGAGGTTTTCAAACCTAACTTGAAAGTTTTTTTTCAAAGTTTCTTTCAAGGCTGAGAACAAATGCACTGCATTTGTGTTACTATAATTGTAGATTGTATTGTATAAAATAACGACTCTATGGATACATATTGTATGATGTATTGCATCATAGATATCATGTACAAACGTGTCAAGCCACCTCTTATTTCTTTATATTTTGCCCACAAGGAGCCAAACTTTTGAGTCATTGTTCTATTATAGTTATTCTTTGTACTCATTTTGAGTCCAGTCCTTATACCTGACCATTTTCAGGGCAATGTTTTTTGTTAGACGAACATTTAAGAATAAATAAGTCATCTAACTCAGGGGATGGTGCTGTGTCTACAAATAACAGACAACTCATTTTAAATTGTATCTTTGGGCACTTTGTTACTAGCAGCAGGTCACAAAAAATTATAATCTGTTCTCATTTCTTTAGCTGAATCTATGAAAAATACCAAAGATAGCATAGTTTTACAGACTTGAAATAGTATTTTCAACTCCAACAATGAGATTCCCAAATAGCTAATAGCTGGAAACTTGAAATATCTTAGAATGGCATGCAGTGTGTCCTTTATAATTAATCCTAAATGAATAGTAAAAAATCCAGCAAAAACCTGACACATAGCTGACACTGGACTTTCAACTAAGCTGTTCTCTGAAGCATTTCAGCCAGTAGTGTTGATGATCTCTTCAAAACTGAATTCTGATTGCAGATAAGTACTGTTAGATTTTCATTCACTGTGCAATACCATCTGGCAGCAGCTTCATTTTTCAGTATGACAATGATCCCAAACACACTGCCATCACAATAAAAGCATAGCTGGATAGAAAAACACAGTGGAACACTATCAGTCATGGATTGGCCTCCCAGAGCTCGACACTCGAGATTATTGAAGGAGTGTGGGATTGTGTTGAAAAAGAACTGAACAAAAAGTCAACCAACATCCTGAAGACTACTTAAAGAAATGACAAAACTTGACTAAGAGAGCTCAGACTGTGTTGAAGAATAAAAGTGATCATTTTTAATTTAATTCAATTGTATTTATACAGCACCAAATCATAACAACAGTCGCCTCAAGGCACTTTATACAATAATATAACAGAGAAAACCCCAACAATCATGTGACCCCCTATGAGCAAGCACTTTGGCGACAGTGGGAAGGAAAAACTCGCCTTTAACAGGAAGAAACCTCCAGCAGAACCAGGCTCAGGGAGGAGCGGCCACTGGACGTGACCGGTTGGGGTGAGGGGAGGAAGACAGCACAAAAGACATGCTGTGGAAGCGAGCCAGAGATTAATAATAAGTAATGATTAAATGTAGAGAGGTGTAAAAGCACACAGTGAGTGGAAAAGGTGCCTGAATAAGCATATTATAACCGATATGTGATATTGACTTTCAACCTCTGTTTTTGTCTTACTTAAAAAAGATAAAGCAGAATATTTAGCCAACATATCTTACACTTATTTGAGTGTTGGGACTGTCTCCTTATCATTATCAGAGATACACTTCCTCTTCTTTCAGCTGCTCGCCACAGCGAATCATCACATCTGCCTCCTCAGTCTATTACTAGCATCCTTCTCTGTCACAGGAACCCTCTAGGTGATCTGTGATCGTTCTCTCTTCCCTAGCAGCTCTGTCTTCACCATCCTTTGTCCAATAAGTTAAGTTAGCTACACTAAGAGTTCGCTGTAACAGTGGGAGAATATCTTTTTGTCATGTATGGTTGAGCAGGTACACAGTGATCCAAAAAGTGAGATGAAAAGTTCCTTTTATATTTCACTCCCAGATCTCTGAACCCTTTAATGGCCGGCCTGTTTTTGTTGTGTTTGTGCAGATCCTGGGTCTGGTCTTCTCCATGACAATGTTCTGTCAGGCAGTGAAAGTGGAGACCTTCTACGCCTAGCGATCGACCCTTCCCTTCCACCCTTTGGTGCACTTGGATTGTTATTCATCAGAGAGGAACGGCCATAGACCCACCCTGTTCTCCTCGTTCCTCTCTCCCTGCCTCTCCACCTGCTCCCCCTTCCCCCTCTTCTTTCCAGCGGTTGTCCTCTCTGTGACATTCGCTCTTGGATGTCACCGGTCAGTTTTCTTGCTAACTATCAACAAGCACAGTGTCAGTGTAATACCTGAGTTCCTATGGTTTGCTCTGTGTCGAAAGCTAATTTCTGTGATACATTTTATGAAACAGTATTACGAACATGTATAAAAAACAAAACAAAACAAAATCCAGTGTAACCCCTTTTTTAAAATCTGTGTTTCGGTTTTAAATTATTTTATGGTTTGTATGTGTTTTCAAAACGAGAGCTACAGTTGAGCAGTGTGCACTGTGTAAAGTGCTTTAAGTGCATGTCTCCTGCAATGATGTGTATTAAATGTTTTGGCTCAACCTTATCTTGTCATTCCTTAACAGAAAACACCATTCTGGTTTAATGTGTAGTCATGCTTTTTTCTGCCTGGTATCCTGGATACTAAACAAGCAGATAATGGATAAAAGGGAAAAAATGCCACGTAAAATTGTTAATTTGGCCTCTCTGCCACGGCACACTGCAGTCATTAAAACATTTTGTAGCGCCTAACTAATCAGGCATTAATTAGATACTTTAATGAAACCTGTGACCAAGTCTGAAGCTTGTGACTTTTTTATTTTTTTATTGGCTGGAGTTTTTCATGAGACACGGGAATAAAAGGAGGAATTTAAATGAACAGTACAGTAGAAGGAGCCTTGAGACTGCCCTGGGGCAATTTCCCTTCCAGCACCAATCAACGCACCAATGACAAAGACTCATCTTTAAAGTCTCCTCTCGCCCTTTTATGACTCCCTAAGTTCCTTTTTTCTCCTCACCTTGGACCGTCGACTATAATACAAGAAATACACCGAGTGTGTACACCAGAGACAACCTTTGATTAAATAACCCCAAAGGGGGAAAACGCTTTAAGACTTGTTTTCATCTGTAATTTAAAGTGCTGCAGGTGCTGGAAGTCTTTTTTGCTTTCATTGTGATTTCTGGTCCATTGCTTCTTTTTATTTTCTTTAATTACAAAGTCATGACCTCAAAGGGCAAAAGTTCTAACATTATCAAATATGTGGAAATAGCCCTCCTGAAATCAACCCAAGAAATTACAGTCAGCAGCTAGGTAGAGCTACAGGCCTCATTACTGTTTTCATATGAATCCAAATGGACCATTTTCAGACATATACACAAGTGTTTCTTTTACCATATATGTACAGGATTATGGGAATGTTGGAAATAGGAAATGCAATAAACTGACAGAGCCTTTAACGATTCTGGAGATATCTTCAAAACAGCTTTTAGTGTTAAACCACTTTCCCACCAGAGAGTTGCAGATAATGGTTGCACCTGAGAGGCATAAACGGGCACTATTTTACAGAGAGGAAGAAGCTGAACTTAAAGATAGCATTAAGGCTCTGAGAAGAAATAAAATCTTTAAGTAATACGGCGACAAAAATGTATATTGTGGACCTTTTAATGCATGTCAGAACTGGGTGTCCTGTCATGGCTCACTTTTCATTCTTCCATTTGCATCCATGTAATGGACCTGAGCGTGCATTACTTGCCCCAAGTTCACATAAATGGCATGTAAATACTACAATTCTTGCTATTTTACCAATTGATATGAATGTACAGCAATATTCACTGATTACTGATATATATATATACCGGCCAATCACATGGCAGCAATAAATTTAGGCATGCAGACAGGGTCAAGGTGACCTGCTGAAATTCAAAGTGATCATCAGAACGGGGAAAGGGTGATTTAAGTGACTTTGAACGTGGCATGGTCCTTGGTGCTAGATGCTGCTGATATACGGGGATTTTTCCGGCACAGCATTCTCTGGAGTTTAGAGAGATGGTCTGAAAAAGAGAAAATATCCAGTGAAAGGCAGTCGTCTGGGCAAAAATGCCTTGTTGATGTCAGAGGAGAAAAGCGAGACTGCTTCCAGCTCATAAAGAAGCTAAACTAACTCAAATTATAACCAAGGTATGGAGAATAGCATCTCTGAATGCAGAAAACAGAACATTGAAGCAGCTTGGCTACAGCAGCAAAGGACCACCCCAAGTCCCACTCCTGGCAGCTAAGAACAGAACAATCTTCTATTGGACAATAGGAGGGTGGACAGAAAAATGTTGCCTGGTACGAATTTTAGTCTAAACAACATGAAAGCAGGAATACATGCTGCTTTGTATCCACAATCCAGGCTGCTGTTGGTGTATTGGTGGTGGGGATATTTCCTTTAGCACACTTTGGGCCCAGGTTAGTAACTGAGCAGTGTTTAAACACCAAAGACTAAATCTCATTGCTGCACGTGGCCAGACCTTTAGGACCACAGTGTACCATCTTCTGGTGGCTACTTCCAGCAGGATAACGTATCATGATACAAAGCTCACATCACTTCAGACTGGTGAGGATTGTTTCCGGCCTCTTGTGGAATAGATGCCACAAAGCATATAGACAGTTCTGAAAGCAAAGATGGGGTTTTACACATTATTAGCTAGGATATCACTGAGTGATCCCTCCTCACTTTGAAGCCTCAAGATTAGCATTTTTGCCATCACCACATTTGACTTTTGGACCCAATATCTGGGCAAGAGTGATAAGCACCATTTTAGAGGTTCAGTTCAATGTCTCTAATTAGGAGAGATGAGCCCTAAGACATAATCCTGACTTTCTGTTCTAACAAAATCCCCATTGCTAGTCATTATGAAGAAGAAAATTAGCCACAGAGATCAAAATTATCTCTGTAGCATGCTGTAACAGCATGCAAGTCTATGATGACTGACTCACTTGCTTTTGGAGTCAGCCTCTAGTGGCCATTAGAGGAACTGCAGCTTTTGTTTTTCCAGCCCTGGAGGTTGCTGCTTGCTTTTCACACATAAATAGTGCATGAGAACTATGTCAAAAGTATGCACTCCAGTAGCGGTGTTGGATCCCAGCATGCAATGTGTGAAAGACAGGAAACACGATGGAACAATCACAAGTCAATCCCATGGCCCACATAGAGACAGAAGCAGCTTTCACTCACACATTCATTATTCATGTGGTATATCTCTGTTAAACTGAAGCATTTTCAAGTAAATCTCATACAAAGCACACTTTCAACAAGCACTTCCATTTTTCTAGAACATGTAATTGAACTTAACTATCCAGCAAGGACACCGATAATACTGACAGGATGTCAAAGACACGCAAATGTGACATTTCAATAAGAAATTTAATACATATGAGAATACAAGAAGACTCAGAATGGTGTCAGCACACAGCGGTTCGGGATTCTGTGTTATGTAAGAGTAAAGTTTGAAAATTTTGCGGTTTTGGAAACAGTGGACCACAGTAAGATCTCATATCTTGGGCTTGTATTTGAGTTTGTTTGTTTTTTTGTGTGTTAGGATGCCGGGGTCGTTGACCCAGTGTTTTGAGTTTATTATATCATTTATCATTTCTAGTCTTTGGTTTCTTTGTTAGAGTTCTATCTTATGGTTTATGTCTCTGTGTCTGCCCTGGTCCCACGTCTCTGTTCCCTCTGTTGCAGTGCCTGCCTGTGAGTCTATGTCTGTAAGTTCAGTCTGTGTTATGTTTCCTGTTTTACTTTGAAAGTCCTTGTCTCATGTAAATGCTTCTGGTTGTGCTTCCTTTGTCTCGTTAGGCCTGATTTGCTCCAGTTGTGTTTCCCTCCTGTTACCCATTCCCCGATTACTCCTCTGTGTATTTAAGCCCTGTGTTTCAGTTTGCCTGTGTTGTGATCTACCGTTTACGATGCTGTGTGTTCTGTCTGTTTGCCTGAGTTTGGTTTTTGGAGTCTCAGTTTTGTTACATTTTTTGAGTTCAGCATTAAAGCTGTTTTGAGTTCACGT
Organism: Mchenga conophoros; assembly: GCF_057382185.1. NCBI lineage: Eukaryota > Metazoa > Chordata > Actinopteri > Cichliformes > Cichlidae > Mchenga > Mchenga conophoros. The sequence continues at coordinate 31,756,376 of NC_140526.1, forward strand.
CTGTCTCCGGAGTCTGCACTTTGGGTCCTTTTCCTGCTTGCACACAGCCGCTCCTTAACATTTTGCCTGACTTGCTCTTACAAGAACGAAGATGTTGTTAAATTGGTAAGACATGTGTGGGAATTTCCTCAGCTCACTAATATCAAAACAAATATCCCTAGATTTTTTACATATTGATTTCAGCTTTGTCAGTTATAAACATTGGACCTTTATTACCTTGTTTTTGTAGGTTTTATTGGACCAACAATGAATGCAAACAGTACATGAAAATTATAGTCCTCGGTCCTTCGGTGAAAGAAAGCAGCCACGGCTGAAACCTTATTTCAACAAACAATGTGGATATTAAAATTCCCGCTCCCTGCCTGTAATGGCTCAGAACCTGCAATTATACAGAAAATAGAAAATATTCTAACCCCGGTGGCGATCATTATCCTCAAACCGCAACGAAAAAGAAAAGACAGTGTGTTGGTAAAGTGTAAAAGCAAGGTTCATGCTGAGCTAGGTTTAAATTCCAAAAACTAAATCTTTAAAACTTTAAACAAAATAAATCAGGGGATAGACAGCCCTTTTTTGAGGTTTCAGTTGGAAAAAACACACAAAAATAAATGAAAAATGACTACAAATTCACGTCAGAGGATCAGACGAGGGACATGTGATCAAAAAGACAGAAAACACTTGTTTTTTTTACTGTGTGTGTGTCTCTTTCACTTTCTTGCACCTGTGTAGTAGAGTCAAGGGTTTTTGTGAAGCCCATTGTGTCACATTCTGTCCACGGTCAGACTGCAATAGTCTGGATACAAAGAAAGTGACAAATCAGCAGCTGCAAAAAGCCCACAGGTGTGTGTAGCAATGCTAAAACAAGCGTGGTGCGACGTGCCAGTTCCATTAGCAGAGAAATGTGGTTGCTTTCAACACAGCAAGCCTTCTCCAAACCCCAATGCCTCTTCACCTCCTCGTCCCTCTGTTTCCTCACAAATTCACCTCAGTATTTTAGCACTTCTGCCCCCCCCCCCCCCAAAACCTTCACATGCATTATTCACGCTCATGTTCGTGGACTTTCTCCCATCTTGTGCTTGATCAATAAAACATACCTGTGTGCTTGCTCCCTACACCCCTCAATCCTCTTGTCTCGTTCCCAGAGCGAAATCCTTGAGTCCCCGCTGAGGTGATAAAACAGGATGGCCTTTTCAAAGTGGGAGAAAATGATTACAATCCAGGCCATCTCTCACCAGCGTGAGTTGCGTCTCTAATTTGGTTAGCAAAAGGAAGTCCTTGTATTTGTCACACACTTAGAGAAACCAACCTTTTGTCATGTTCCTGGGTCTGTTGACCCAGCGTTTTAAGTTTTAGTTTATTTGCATTTTGTTTATGTTTAAGTTCATTAGATTAGCAAAGTTCATTTGGTTATTCGACTCCTTGTGTTTTCTTCCCCTGTATTTAAGTTTCCCTCACCCTTTGTGTTTCATGCTGTGTGTCTTATGTTATCAGGTTTGTATTATGTCTGTCTCGTGTTTCCTGTTTTATTTTGAAGGAGTCGTGTGTTCTTTGTTCATTGTATGTAGTTTCACTTCCCTTGTCCTGTCATTAGGCTCATGTCAGTCAGCTGTTCCTCCATGTGTTCCCATTTCCCCTAATCACCTCCTGTGTATTTAGGTCCTCTGTTTTCAGTGTGTCATTGTCAGGTCGTCAGTTGTCCACGCCATGCTTCCAAGTTTCATGTCAAGGTTGTTCTTGTTGTTTGTTTAGTTCTCCCAGTTTAGGTTAATGTTAGTTTTACTTCAGTTTGCCTTGCCCTTTGATTGTACCTTTTTTACCAGCCATATTAAACAGCTCGCTTTTTGTTAACATTCAAGTTTTGTTCCCTGTTCCTTGGAGTCTGTATTTTGGGTCCACTCTTCACAATACATACAGTCTTCCTCCGCCAGACTCTGACACCTTTATCTAAGTTTCCTCCAAGAAAGAGGAGGCACAATCCAAAATATTCTATCACCAGAGAACAAAGTAAGATAAATGAAGTTTAACTTCAGGCTGTTAAATTCTTAAAAATGCAAATCCAAAACAGACTAATATGATGCAGCACAGGGTGTCTTTTGTCCCCTCACTCCCAACTGGTGGTAGCAGACGGCTGCAGATGGAGGTTTCTTCCTGTTAAAAGGGAGTTTTTCCTTCCCATTGTGACCAAGTGCAAGACTGTTGGGGTTTTCTCTGTACTATTGAATGTTTTTGCCTAAAATGGCTCAGAACCTCCAACCATACAGAAACTAGAAAGTATTCTAACCTTGGTGGTGATCATTATCCTCAAACTGCAAAGAAAAAGAAAACTGACAGAGTGAAAAACTAAAGCTTTAAAAATTAATAATTAAATAAAACAGGCGTTTTTTGTTTTAGGGTTTGTTTTGTTTGTTTTTAAGAATATAGTGCACGTTGAGGCAACTCTTGTTCTGCTCTGGTGCTATATAAATAAAACTGAATTGAATTAAATGTTGTGCGTGCCAGATGTTAAAATGTGTTGCATCAAAGTGTTAAAAAAAAAAAAAACCTCCACGATTACGTGATTTGATTAGGATCCTCTGTATCTCACATCAGCATTCATTCACCCAAACATTACACCTACATATGATCTTGCTCCAAAACCATAAGAAATAACCTGCTGCTGCATTATCCTCCACTCCTCTGAGAGGCTCTCCATTTGCTTTTCTATTTTAGAATCTGGCTGCAGGGGGAGATGCTACTTCTGGCCCAATCATGGCCCACTTTCACTCGCTGGCTCACAGCTGATGTTCCAGTTCATCCACATTCCTACAGGGGATGATAATAGTAAGATGATCGAGCAGTAATTAGGTAACACTTAGCGTCAACTCACTGTGATGTATTACTTGACTCTGGGGTACAAAAGTGATGTTGAGGCACCGACTAATGAAAAAAAAAAGTCATTATTATATAATTTCTGTGCCAGTTCATGATTCATGAAGAAAGTGGTGAGTTTGATGAGTCACAGATATTTATGAATAAATCAGAACCTCCTCATTTTTTAATACTGCTCTCTGATCGCTGATTTTTATTTACACATCTTTGCTAGAAATTCAGCGACTCCTTACTAACATTTATTATTGATGCTAACTCGTCTAGTGTATTTGTGTGTGTGTGTGTTATCATTTTAAAGTGCTTCTCGCTGTCTGTGATGTTGCCTGCCTCACATTTGAGCCTCATACCTGCCAGACATTTCCACTTCACTATGACAGCAGTCCCAGTTGGCCAGGGTGCCTAGACCTTTTTTTCCCCCCACAGCAGCATCTCATCACAGCAAAAGCACAGGTGTAACTGATAATATTAAAAATGACTGCATTTCATTTCATTGAGCCTGTTCCAGCGTCTTAGTATTGTGTATGCTGGCTCTGTGTCACAGCTCTCCGAGACACTCGATGGAACTGATCCACCATGAATGAAATTTGCTCACCTGTGCTTTCCCAGCTGGCCCAATTGAAAATAGCTGTCATGGAAAAGAAAAAGGCGAATATAACAAATTTAACTGATTCACTGGAAAGACGGCACTTATAATAGTATTTCATTGAAAATTACTGATTTAATCTACTACGTGTATCTGATATTTTCCCTTATCATGAAGGGGTTGGCTTATATTTAATAAAAACAACTTAACTGCAGCCGCTGAAAGCTCATAACTGTATCTGGATATTGTGCATCATGGCTCACTGTCATGGCTCATTGGGAAACAGATATGTAGTAAGCCAATTACATGGCAGCAACTCAGTGCATTTAGCCACGCAGACATGGCCAATGTGCTGATGTTCAAATCAAGCAAGAGACTCTGAACATGGCATGTTTGCTGGTGTTGGGCTGGTCTGAGTCAGCGAAGAACAGGTGACTGATGCTCCAGTTTGCTGTGGCTCTCCAAAGCTGGGCAACAGAAGGTTGGAAAAAGGTTACCTATGAGTCTCTATTTCTGTTGCCACGTTCAGATAAAAGAGTCAGTTGACCCAGTGCAAACATCATAAAAGTGTGGATCTATCCTGGCTTGTATCAATGGTTCAGGCTGGTGGGGGATGTAATGGTGAGGGCATTTTCTTGGCAAAGTTATTGCCCCTTAAATGTTTAAATATTTCACCCTAACTGAGTGTCACGGCTCATCAGGTCCATCCCTTCGTGACTAAAGTGTATCCATCTTCTGATTCCAGCAGGATGTTATCACTAAGCTCAAACTGGTTTCTTGAACATGGCAGTGAGTTCCCTGTACTCCCTGTAAATGGGCTCCACACTCATCAGATCTCAATCCAACAGAGCACTTTTCAGATGTGGTGAGAGATCAAATCTGCAGCAGCTCTGTGATGCTATCGTGTCAACATGAGCCAAAATCTCAGAGGAATGTTTGAAGGACCATGACGAATGCGTGTCATGAAGAATTAATGCAGTCGTGAAGGGAACCTAGTATAAGCAAGGTGTACCTAATGAAGTGGCTGATGAGCGAATACACTTGACTATGTGAGCATGTTAACATCTGCATCATTCCACATGTAGTAGTGTCTCTGTGTACTGTGATTTGTGATCATACAGTATGCATTATCCTATTGTGTAACACAGGGTTTTTGACTCATTGGGACGACTTTAAAAAGGCTTCAAATTCTAAATAATTCCAAGTATTTATTCCCATCTTGTGCTTCAGTGAACAAAATCTGTGTGGTCAGACTTTAAACCAGCCATGTGAGGTAAAAAGTTTGACCTGGCAAACTCCCCTGCATGTGGTCATCAATCAAACTCTGGCTGGGGTCCTTTAAATCGCCACTGATCAACTGACATACCAGATTGCAGCGCAGTTTGTAAGCAGCAGAAAATAACTTTGGCTTCAGTAATTTCTTCTTTACATTTCTCAAGCTGAGAGTGAGAAAATACAAACCACACAGCACTGACTATTTTAATACTGCTCCAATTGCTTTTCCACAATGTGGGCTTTTTGTAAACTCTGGTTTACAATCCAGAACAACTCTTCCTCTCTTTATGCTGAATTGTGATGCCAGCACTGATAATACTGTCCCGGTGCATTAAAAGGACACGGCAGAAGTCTGGCGAGTGGCGACAAATGAAGAGCTGGGGGGTTTCTGCACAGAAGAATATATGTCCCTCACATTGTAAAATGTCATTTTTTAAAAAGCAGTTTAAATAATTTATGTATTTCATTAGCAGACATTTGTGTTTGGTAAATAATATCAGATTACAAAGAAATGCACAGTATTTCTATTCATTTAGCTCCCTGTTAAGTCCAAAATTGAATTTAAAAACCTTCTCTTAACATACACGGTCTTGAATAATTAGGCCTTATCATATCTTAATGGCCTCATAGTATTTTATTATCCAAACAGAGCACTTCACTCTCAGAGGCAGAGTATTTAAAAGTAAAATGGAAGGCAGAGCCTTCATCTTTCAGGCCCCTCTTTGGAAATAGCTCCCAGTTTGGATTGGGGAGACAGACACACTCTCTTTTAGGATTAATGTTGAAACATTTCTTTTAGATAAAACTTATAGTTACGACTGGACTCTGAATTATCCCTCAGTTACTCTGCAATGGCTGCTGGGGGTGTTTCTTCTTTACTCTTGTTACTACTCTCATATGTTCACACAGCACTCTGCACTTAAACATTAGTTGTTTGCTCGCTTCCCTAGTGTGTTTTTTTTGTCCCGCCTCTTACCCATCCCCCACCCTGAGCCTGGTCCTTCCTCTTAAAAGGGAGTTTTTCTTTCCTGCTATTTCAAAGTGCAAGCCCACTGGGGGTCATCTGATTGTTGGGGCTTTTCTCTCTTTATCTTATGACAAAGTGCCTTGACTTGACTGCTGTTGTGATTTGGTGCTATATAAATAGAACAGAATTGAATTTGTGACAAATACAGTAACAGGAGCATAGATTGACTAACGTAAGTGGATTTTCTAGTTTTCTCTTGTTCCTTGAACACAGTGGATGTTACAGACAGCAGGGAGCTTGGAAATGTCTAAATGATTGTCTTTGAACAGAAAGATCAAATATAATTTAGCTTCCAGTTTAAAGAATTTGCTGAGATTCCCATTTCAGAACCACACATCTTTGAAGCACTTCTTTATTTTAGTTATTTATTTTTAACCTGTGTCAGAAGATAAATTGGAGACGGCACAGACTGCCAGTGGCCCACCAAAAAAATCCTGCAGTGAGGTCAGACGACAGAATCAATATAAGATGAACCAAAAACAAACTTTTCCTCTGTCGCAAGCGGTTAAAACTTTCATGTCGCTCTGTGGCTTAAAATGTGTCTCAGCTTCACTTCCTGTTGTTCACATATTAAGATGATGTGGTTCAGAGATCATTTACATAAAGGTTTGGCATACTTAGCTGATGAGCAGAGCACCTTCAGGTTTTTGAGTACTGCCTTCCATCTGATATAAACGTTTAAGGAGACCCTTGAGCTGAGTGCAAGCAGGCTCACATGCACAATTTAAGGCAGATGTTAAACTTTTATATACCCTTAAGTGAGAAGGGGTCACAGCTTTTGTCACAAAAAATTATTCCTAGACATGAATTCATAGAATTGTCTTATTTGCAGAGCAGGCAGGGTCCGTCTCCACCGGGTTGTTTAGACTGCAGCACCTCGATGAGTGCATGGACGAAAATGAAAATGTGTGCAGACATTTAAGATTCCCGGTGGAGAAGTCATGCCAGCTTTGATGCTTCCGTTTCTCCTAATGCCCCAGTTTGCTGACATGTCTTGACAAAAATGTTGAAATGTGAATGAGCAGTCGCGTCCTTCTCGGGTTGAATAATAAAGCAGAAATCAGAAAGTCAGTCAATCAGTGGAGGGCTAAAGCTGCTGAAAACTCAGCCTTCTTAGGGTTTTCTGGAGTTTTTCTTTTTTATTGTTGTTGTTGTTGTTGTACAATTTGGTTGCAGCCATGAACACAAAGCCAACGCCACAGGAAGCTGTGTGATTCTTGTTTGTCTCCCTGCTGTTGAGCGAGTGCACGACTACTACCAGATTACAATCTCCGCATGGTTATCAGAGAAAATCGGTGTTATCAGACACTTGCCTCCAGTCAACTAAAAATAAATAAATAAACTGAAAAAAAAAAAAAGATTTGCTGCCTAATGTAGGGCACCTCAATTTGAATATTTCATGCAGTACACCCGAGCATCAAAACCAGTCCCATCTGAAGTTAACGCGCTTAGAGGCACTGCATCATTAACACAATCGGGCGGAAATGATTGTGCAGGGCGTGCATTAGTGGTCTCAAGAACAGTTTTCCATCAAATTTTATCTTCAGTGTAATTTCACGGCGTAAGCTGTGCTCATTTCTGCCTCTAATTTAAGAAAGAGATGGCTGCTCTTATCACTAGTACACAGAGGAGCACTCATCGTTCCTTTTGAGTTGGGCTATCATGTGTTCCGTGCATTTGCCTGAAATCTTCACATCACCCTGTCAGCGTTCGCACACGTCTCCATCTTCCTACGCAATTACGGATAATTGTGGTATTGGAAAGGCAAGAGAGGAAAGCAACACTGCAATCTTCTAGTAATCCAATTCCACAATAGTTCTGCAGGGTGTAAAAAATCTAAAAGTATTAGTGCACTTTTTTTTTTCTTCCCAGCAACACAATGAGAAATTATTTCAGTATTTTGACATTTGAAATTTTTCAAAATTACACCTGGAAGGAATTCATTTCGTATTCCGGCAAACAAGATACCTTGGGCCTGGACTGGGATGTAAGACGGAAATGCTGAAAGGACAAAGAACAAAACAGCTCTGATCACAAGCTTGCAGAAAGGAGACAACAAACGGGGCACGACAGCCCCTCAGCTGCAGCAGGACAGGAATGGCAATAATAAATTATGTGCCAGAAAGTAGGGGCTCCCTGCCAGGGTCGAAAGCATTAACCATGCTGTTTAGAGTCCATAAAATAGTCCAGTTGTGCGCTGGAGGGGGAAACACGTTTATCTGGGGACAGTGTGGAGTCCCGCTTGCTTGAATCTGTGACAAAGACATCAGGCTTTTTTTGGAGACACGAGTAACCACAATATGAAAGGCAGCTGGTGCAAAAACGTGCAGAGCTGTCAAAGGAAAATCACACGAAAATGTTTTGGTGGTTTCAAACTGGGTTTCAAACTCAGGTGCAGTGCAGAGTTTCCCAACCTGAGGCTGGAAAAGTGTAGGCGGAGAGGTATTGGCAGCGGGAATGAAAAGGTTCACATGTTTAAGTTTGACTAACAAGAAGGGACACCTCCATTATCACTTCTTACTATTTTTCAATGAACTTTTCTCTTGTGAGAACCCAAATTTGTAGATCATTGAACTGCTGCATCATAAAGTCTGAAGAATCTGACCGGGACGTCTGTGTAGAACATTTGCTGTCATTTCTACAGAAACCTCACGTGTTCTTTCAAGAGACAATCCTGACATAATTCTCCATCCAACTATTAGTGGCAGTTATCAGGTCTACCGCCTAATGCAACATCATTAGTGCCTTAAAGACTTTAGACACCGCCTGAAGATATATGCCGTTATTGTTCATAATTCTTAGGCAGCAAATCTCAAGAATTAGTTATATTTATTTTATTTTTCCCCCACCCTGAGTTAGAAATCTTCACTTGCGTGCAACAAATTCACCAGTTTTATTCCTGCCTTTAATCAAACTATGACACTCGAGGAGTCTGCTGAAGCTCTCTGGGAGGGATGTTTTGAAGCCGGGGGCACCGACATCAAAGACTCAGTCACTTTTGGCACCGGGAATGGCCGGGGGGGGGGGGGGGGGGGGGGGGGCTCTCTAGCTCTGGCTCAGTGGGATTAAGAGCGGCCATATGTAGCTGGGGGAAAGACCAAGCGGAGGTGCGAAAAACCTCTCAGTGAAAAGAGTCAGCCCTCCGAAACAGAGCTGCAGGGCTCCTCTCTGAGTACACCTGTTTAGAATCAGCAGATAACCACATGTCAAAAAATCTGAAATGAAATTATCTCTTTGAGCCTCCCAGCTGCTCCAGCAAAGCTGCAAGTTTATGATATGAGAGTGCAGATGTAATGGACAGTTGCCAGAGGTGGTTCTACATGATTGACCTTCACCCATTTAAAGGAGAGTGTGATACGTGAAAGAATATCACCCATCAGTGATGGGCAGTGCCTTGCAGGAGGCCTTGTATGCAGCTTGAAACCCATCATCGGGTTAGAAAGAGTACATGAAGGGAGAAAGGGCTAACAAGCCACATACACGTTTCTTTTGGTTATTTTTTCTGCTGCGTATTGCTTGGTGTTATTTATAGTAATTTGAGTTCAGAGTTCACAGACGAGCCTTCAAAATAGAATTAGTGGAACTTTTCTCAGAAAAAGAAAAACAGCTGCTGTTGTTCTAAAACTAAAATCATTAGCTGAAAGATGCCAGAACCTGCTCAGAGCTTTAAGGTCAACATGATAAACACATGGGTTAATCATCACAAGCAGCTCTTTTTATGTTACACACCAGTATGCTAATCGTTTCTGCTGTGGACGTAACATATTTAACAGTGCCGCTTTAAGGTTGTGTCTTTTGTAGTTGAAGAGCTGATTTTAGCGTGCATGTTAGGAAAGGATAAAAATGTCTTCCTTTGGGTTTTATGAAGACATCTCTAAATCCAAATGTATTTGATTTACAAGTCTGAGGTCAACACAGTGATGTTAGCCTACTGATTCTCCTCTGCTTTAACTATGATGCAGTGCTGCTGGGTGGCAAAGGAAGCAGTCTTTTGTGCAGCGTATGACACAGTAGACGTGCCATAGAAGAAAAAGCACCGACCCACTTAATAGCATTAGGGTCATATCAGCCTCAATCCAGCACAAGGCTTCTGCTGGACTGTCTCAGATTTGCATAAAAATGTATGCAAATCAAATTTATGACAGAAAAATCTCTTTTTTTAACAAAATAATTCCACTAGAGGTTTGAGTGATAGCAGCGCAGGTTAATCCTGACTGTACAAAGTTGTAATCATATTTAAATACAACCCCAGGTGAAGAACAACACATGACACATTGCACCATGTCATTAATTATTTAACAAACACTTAGATCCAGCTTTAGCAGCCATGATCATTTTCTTTATGCCTTTATCAGTTTTTTGCATCATTGTTGGGGAATTTTGGCTCACTCTTATCTTTACAAAGCTACTTCAGATGGTTAAGATTTGCAGGAATTCATTTAATCACAGTTCTCTTAAAGTTCCATCAAAGTGTTTTAATCAGGTTGGACTTTGAGTTCATAGCTGGCTCAATGACTGCAAAGTTCCCAGGTCCTGTGGCTCCAAACAAGCCCAAATCATCACCCCTCCATCACCGTACTTGACAGTTGATATGAAGTGTTTGTGCTGATATGCTGCGTTCGGTTTTCTCCACACTAGCCACTGTCCATCATAGTCAAATGTCTCCAATTTGGCCTTGTTCGTCCAAAAGGACACTGCATCAAACGTCTTATGATATTTGTTCAGATGCAATTATTTTTTTCAGAGAAAAGGCTTTGTTCTGGCAACACAACAAAGCCGCTACTTGTTCAGTCTTTCGCTAATTGTATTCTCATGAATTTAACAGGCTAACTGAGGTCTGAGTCTGAGAGCTCTTAGGTTTTTTTTTGCAGTTTCTCTGAACATTGCACAGTTTGACCTTAGAGTGAATTTGCACTTCTGGGAAGACTGGCTGCGGCCTTAAATTGTTTCCACTTGTGAATAAAATCTTGCTCACTGCAGAATGATGGACTTCAAATTGTTTAGAAGCGCCCTCATAACCCTTCCCAGATTGATGGGAAGCAGCACATGCTTCTCTAAGATCACTGCTGCCGTCTTTCCTTCTTGACATTATGTTAAGATACACCCAAACACTCCAATCCAGGAAACTGCTAACACGTCTCCTTTCTTAAAGGCGCTCACATAGCTGATGATCAGTTAATAAGAGACATTTAATTAGCAGCACCTGGCTCCAACTGACCTCCTTTACTTGGTTTCTCACACGGCACTTCTGAATTTTGGATGAATTTTTGTTAAATAAGTCATGGCATGGTGTGGCATGTCATGTGCGGTTGTTCATCTGAAGTTGTTTTTACATAATTTATGTTTGAATGTGCCCTGATACATCAAACCTTAGAAGTGAAGGAGTGTGTGCTTTCTTTCTGTGGAAACGGGGTGAACTTGCTGTCAAAACATGCAAAGCCATCGTACGTAGTCATGCTTTCAGTTTTATGGTTTAATGGTGACAGATTTCCAAAACTCTTAAATGTGTTTTAAGCGAGTAATTATGCAGGCTTTGTGGAAACAGCTGGGGGTTAAAGCCTCCATTATTTAATACAAACTGAGATGAAGTGAGACAGATTTTAGACATAAACAAATCATTAAAACTTGCATTCAGTTACTAAATACAATGAGCCATGGGGCTCTACACAGCCACCTTAAAGCGTTAGAGCCTTGGTTGTTTCAGGGGTTTTTTTTGCCCTGTTGTCTGAAAGGGATTAGCTGAGTTTTCAATGAAAAATGCATGGCGATGTTTTTTTTTGTTTTTTCGCTTGAACCTCAGGGCTGATTATTTCTTTTAGTCCTGAATATTTCATGTTATAAATGTATTTTAACATAACATGTGAAAGCAAGCAAGTTTGCAAAGGCTTAAAATATTTAAGATCAGACATAATAGTTCAGAATATATTTGTGTGTTTTAAACTTTTAGTGAGGGCTGACCGCTTTGTTAACATTCGGGTTGAGGATGGACACACCCCTGGAGATCTACAAGGGGAATTATTATTTAACGGTGGAACAAAACATTGGGTCAAAGCGCCACATTAACCATTTTAAAGCTTAATATCTTACAGCAATGTTGCCTGGAGTGCTTTTTTATAAACCTTGCATTAACATTAAGAATGAATGCTGTGATATACACGGTTACATAGGGGGCTGTCACTGTGTCCTGCTTTCTGGTATGTCCTTGGTAAGGCATCAGTGTAGTGTGTATACACACAACTTACAACATGTGACTTACACAAAATAAAAAGCAGCAGTAGTCAGAGTGATATGAGTTTCCATCACAGAAAATTGAATCCCCCATCAGTGAAAACAGGTACAAATATTGAGTTGACGTATTATTTTTAATGTCTGCACTCTAATTTGATTTCTTTGTGACATGTACAGAGGTCTCCAGTGAACTCAGAGTACAGTGGGTGTGAAGATGGAGGCAGAAGCAGAGCAAAAATGCCTTTGGATGGTGACAGTGGGACAAAAATAGCTCAGGAGAATTGGCAGTGGACTTTCGCTGCCAGTCAGTGACCAGTTTCCTTCAAAATCTCAGTGGAGAGAATCATTTCTAAAAGGCTGGTGCGCACAGTCAGCCCAGCAGTATTTCCATCTGTAAGACCTTTGATACCTTCAACAGGAGACGCTGCTTTATTCCAATTTGACATTGTTTACTGAAGATGAAGAGGAATGTGCACACGACATAAATTAATGAGATGCTTGAGAATACAATGCACAGCAGCATTCTGAATTTCAGCAGGTCTGATAAAGAAACACAGATGAGACTCTGCGTGCTCGGTACACAAACAGATTTACTGTCCCAGAAACACTTTTTAAACCAATTTTTCTTTATTTTTTTTTTGGGGGGGGGGGGGGGGGGGGGCAAGTTCACTGTGGCTGTGGCGCTGACAGTAGCGAGTCAGCATTAACTGCAAATAAAACCCAAGGAGCTGTATTAATTTGATGAACGAGGCTGACTGCAGAGATCGTAGAGGGCACCTTCTGGAAGAATATTAAATAGTTGTACATATAAAAACGGGAAAAGACTCAACTTTGCAACCTAAATAAAAACAGTGCCGCCTGAATAAAGAGGCTATAAAGTTGTACGTTAAGAGCCGTGCCAGCCGAGCAGTGACATTTTTAGATTCTTTACAGAATTATAAGTATTTATACTGCACTATAAAACCCTCCATTTCAGGTAAAAAGTACTAGCAATGTGCACAATTAAGCAGCACTATCTATTAATCTCTGATATCCTGGTATTTTAGTCCCGGTCTCATGTTTTGTTTTAGTGTTGTTTGATGTGAAGCACTTTGTGATTCATCTTGAATCTGCTCTTTAAATACATTTAAAAACTCAGTTGAAGATATTATTATTTTATCTCAACTGATTATTTCTTATCGCTTTTTAACAAAACAATGAAATTAAAGAAATTGCATTTTCCCATTTTAAAAGCTGGAATCAAAACTGTTTGCATCATCAGCCCAATGCAATTTAATTAAAGCTTAGTTATTAAAGCTCAGAGCAGCAGGATCACAGCACTTTGGCTAAACTGTAGATAAACATGTCAAAATGATGCAGTTTAGTGCATGTAATGTTCAATATGGGTAGTTGAAGTTATTAGTATAATTGTGTTTTATCAGTTAGCACCAACCACAAATAACAGACAACGGGGATGTCTACATCTTTGCAAGTAAATGGCTCATATTAAACCTATCAGCTGCAGAGACTTTAGATTTGTTAATCCAGATGAGCTCCATGAAAAGCAAGAAGTTTAAACTAGTATGCAGAAGTCTTCATGAGTAACTCTAATTATTGACTTTTACATTAATTACTGACAGCGGTAACCTCGAGTGATGCAGTGCACCAAGGCTTGAGTTTGGACAACAATCAAGAACCGGAGATAAAGATGTGAAGAGTACTAAAGCAAAGTTTATTAGAATTAACAAAGAAAACATCACAAAGACAAAATATCTATAAATCTATCTTATTTTCTTTGTCATACAGCAAGTTTACTCCAGACTTGACGAATAAACTTGGGAACTGTAAAGCAGTCACATTTAAAAGGTGGGGTGTAGACAATCAGCTAACCTTAAACTGTCACAAACATCCCAGAGAACAGCTTCTGTGTGAGGAAAATCTCTGGATTTTTCCTGTTTATATTCCACACACACACACGCGCACTCGCACACACACAAACAAACGCACGCACTCAGACCAGTGTTTTCACTTCGGTCTTTCTGTTGTTCAGACAGGATGCTACGCACTTTGCCTGGAGACCCTCGTCTAAATGAAGAGTGCTACAGTCATCGTGTAGCACCTTCAGGGTCTCAACAGGTGACAAATTATTGAAGTCTGGCAGATGACCATGCGCACATTGTTTATTTATAATTATTTACATATCTGCAAAACAACCAAACCGTTCCCTTCGTCAGCGTCTTCACTACGCCTCGGGACCGTCCCCTCGCTCGCTCGGCGGGGCTCTCGATGCCACTGGAAACTAGTGGATCCTTGTCAGCTCCTCTACAATCTTAATCACCTCGTCCACTGTGGCTTCACGCTTCATGCCGCTGCCGTCATCGATCTGAAATTGAATGACAATTGGAGCTATGAGGCTCCAATACTGAGAAAACCCCCCCCCCCCCCAGTGCCACTCAGCCTCACTCCTTCACCTGCATTTATTATTTCACTTGAGTGGACATGAAATGATCTAAAAAGCTTCTGAAAAAAATTACTCAACGCTTAGTTTCTGCCAATTTTTTTATTTATCTATTATTATTATTATTTTTTATATGATTGCACTTAATCCGTGTCATTTTTTTCATCACTTTCTGCTGCCTGTAGAGGCTCTTGGGTTTTCCTGCTGTGAACCGAAACTTCTTTCTACTGGGATTTAAATGATGGGCTTTCAATGAAAGTGCAAGCAAACAACACAAAAGAACTGATTACATTTTTTTCTTGGACTATGTTTTTTTTTTTTTGTCCGAAAATGACAAATGGATAAGGCTGGATTCCAGAGTCTTCTTTGGACAGAGTAAATGTGATGGCATCACTTGAGCTTCATAAAGCTGAGATTTTAATGGGCTTTTTAGCGTATTAAGATGCTAGGCTGCTGAAAAACAAAACAAGAAACTGTTAGTTGCAGGCTTAATTTTTTTATATCAAATATGCAATCAGTTTTTAGTGTACCTATTTTTAGTTGCACAGAGACACCAGTGAGCAGCTAACATATTTTATTTTTATAGCAGTGATCCAACTTTAGCAGAACCCTGGCTTTAAACAGGCGTCTCCTGGCAAACAAACCATCCAAATACTTTGGACTGTCTTTATTGGCTGCTCTCGGGAGGCAAACAGGGAACAGCCTTTGTTTATCAGCTAAAAGTGTAATTTTTTTTTTTTTAAATGCAGTAAGGCTAAGAAGACACACAAAGCAGTATATTGTTATTTGTTTATATGCCAAAATTTATTTTTCCACCTGTTCTGCTATGAATGTTATTTCCAGTTCCCAGTCAGCTAATAAAAACTGTCCAAAGAGTCATTCAAAGTTCAGCGTCACTTTAAGCCAAAAAACCACAAATACAAACTGCATCCTTCTTCACCAGCTGCTCCGGTTGGACCTGTTGGCTTCTGTCAACCTCAGTTATTACACCAGCTTTCATATTTGTTTGTTCACTTGAAATTTACTAATAACAATATGCAACTATACTAGAGGGAACAACACTGAATTTACTTCAGTGATATAGATGCAAGTCCATCTCTGCACTCGAGCTGAGTACACATGCCATAGAGAAGAGAGCTGTCTCACAAACCTAACACAAAGTATTTCTTTACACCAAAATGGCACTGCCTGCAAGATTTCCAAAGCAATTCAAGTTCCTATTTTAAAAGTTATGATACAGCTGCACACCCGGGAACAAAGTGTAAAATTTCCCGAAGGAGCCTCAGACTTTCAAAACAACTGTGGAGAAAGAGCCTCCATATTACCGGCAGGTACGTGCTGGAGAAAGTGATGGAGGCAGGAACAGACAGGCTGTAAGCTAAACACTAAACAGGCACGGGCCTGATGCCTCGCTGCTCTTTTGAACATAATACAACTTAAATATGAAAAGAGACGTGAAGACAGAGGTTTGGGAGGCGGTTTAAGATTGGACTAGAGCTGCTATAAGACTGACGAGGCCAATCTGACAAGCTGCAAGCGCTGGCAATGTTTGTCGTGAGGAACTGATGCTCTCTTGGTAATCACTGAACGTTCCAGGAAGACGGGGATCCTGAGCATACTGACTATCTCAGTTAGCAGACTTGAATCCAAGTGAAAAGATTTGGTGGGATAAAAACAATGAGCTTTTACAAATGAGGCAGATGGAAAACAGCAATTATAGACAAAGGCAATCTGACTAAAGTCAAAAGGTTCAGAAAGTTTAATGTCTTTCTTAAATATACTGACTAATCATTTGCAGAGGCCAGCCCACACTTTATGTGTAATCAGTGATGACAGTACCGAGGGATGTACAACTCTTTCTTGTACTCAACTAGAGGTCATAAAGGGAAAAGTCATCAACAAACTGTTGGCTTGGGATGAATAATGACTTCTATTTTGTTTTACAACATGTTATCACTACACTAAAAACACCAAGCGGACTCTAAAGAGACCTCTGTTGGTATGTTTTTGTAACAATGTTTACTCATCACTTGAAAACCATCCTGGTTAAATGTAGATCCGAACGGACATGAGCTCCTACCTGCAGAGTGCTGACAACTTCCTGCATCTTTGCCCGGCCGAGATCCAGGAAGCTTTCAATGAGGTCCCCGTCAATGAATCCCGTGGCCTGCTCCGTCTTTCGCTCCGTGTGGAAGGACCTCCAGGTGCAGCGCAGTCAAGGAAAATCAATACAAGGCAGTTGCTTCGCCTGAGGACAGCACCTTCGGTACAATAACGCACACTTTACCTCAGGCCGAGTCAACAGATATTCACTATAGTGAGAAAGCAGTCTAATAAAAGCAGCACTGCTCAGAAGACCAGAGAGAAAAGGTTGGTTGAGTCACCACGTTACTGCTGAATCCATAACAACTGTGCAATGCTTAATAATACTTTGGGGAATGTATTATCTAGACTAACATGCCTGGACAAATCAATGAAATCTAAAAAACAGAAAAATGCAATTTCACAATTTCCTAAAACCAGAGGAGATTTTCTTAAGCTTAGTTTTGTCTGACCAGCGCTCTAAAACCTAAAAACAAGCCGTCGCAGTACGTCAGTAGAAGATCAATGCAACCAGTAAAACCTCACATCAGAGAAATCAGAAGTGGCTCAAGTTTTGCTTAAAAATGATAAAATAAGTCACAAAAGACTTCTTTTGCCAACTGCTAAATTGCTTTAGTTTAAGCTGTAAATACAAATCAAATGATGAGACAAAAGCCTGTGGAGCTGAATACAAATTTTCGCACACTTGAAATATCTATCAAACAAATCAAAGCTAATTAAAAGAAAACAGTATTACTCCTCTCGCTTCTCAAACCACAGCTGCCAGTGCAGTTCACCTCCATCTTTCTGACAGATGGCAAGCGTACTATAAAAGTAAAAAGGATATAAGCTGTGCTCGATTTTTCCCACGCTCTTGATGACTTTGTTGAGGCGGTTCTGCAGGTCCAACAGGAGGCTGTACCAGCCCTCGGACAGGGATGTCACCAGACCTAAACACACAAACACGCACACGTTAGTCAAAAACACAATGGAGGCGTTACAGATTTTCACCTCGGCAGTCTTTTGCAGCAGATGGGAAATACTTCTGGGATCACATCAGCGAGAAGAATTTTAAGGACTAGATTCATAATAAACTCATAACAGCTGTATAATTAATAAATCAAAAGATCATTAGTGTGACTGCAATCTCCCTAATACAAATTTCATGCTTGTATGCTGGGACTATGTTGGGTGTAACGAAGCATGATTTCAATAGTTCAATAATTTAAAAGATTTCCAAACGGTCTCATTTTGAGACCGACTGTGCTGTAAATATTGTAGTCGCACGGTTTTGGGGGAGTGGTGCGCTCTTCTCTGTGCTACAAATTAAAGTTCTGGCACACAGAGTGGGCTAATCTAACACTCTGGGGAAGTAATGTGCACTCAAACTGACTGCCACAAAAAACAAAACAAAACAAAAAAAAGCAACTTGTGAACAAAGAGTTGCACTGATGTGCAATGCAGAACTTATTTCTGTGTCTGTAAAGTCATGAAAGTGCTTTGGGACATGAGCCTGGAGGATAGCAGGGCAACAACTAACTACTATAATCATCTATTAATCTGATTAGCTTTGACTGAGAAATGTCAGAAATAAAAATGTAAAACAAAACTTGGAGCAACAACTTGATATTAGGCACTTAACGCTTTTATGTTTAATAAAAAATGCTAAAGTGAATACGCTGTATGGCAATGTGATGGAAGCCTGTGCCGTATGCGTCAATAAACAGTAAATTCTATTTAATATGCTTTTTGTGTTGCTGTGACTGATGTGGAGCAACAGAGAGACTATAAAAGTGTTCCAAATAAAAGCTGCAGAAAAAAAATGCGACATTATTTTTCTTCATCAGAGGGTTAATGAAAGGTCTTTGATCATCAGTCTACCCTCTCCTTCTCCCTTTTCCACTGGAGGATTAGTGCCAGCAACTCAGTGCACCCAAATACCACATTCTGCATCAACAGTTCTGGATGAAAAAAACCAATGAATATGCATTTTCTCCTGCTGATCTTCTAGGAACTTGTATGTAAATTGGACTCATGGCTCATCATTTGCATGTTGTCTTGTTTTGTTTAACAAACAGTCAGAAATTTTTAGATAGAATATATATATGAAGTTGGGGAAAAAATTAAATCGAGAGGAATAAATAGATTAAAAACTACAATTTATTCATTTTGGCCTCATGCTAGAACAAAACATATTTTGGAGGTTTAGCTAAAAGTGAATCAAAAAAACTAAATAAAACATTTTAAACTTCATCACACTGATTAAGCTCCGCAACTCCTTAGAAAATACTAACATCCAGTATTCTCTATTTGACTAATAACAAAAGTAAAATATTTAGAATTTACATTTAGCATTGAAAGACTGTTCCTAAAGCTCTGCCTTTCCCAAATAATGGACTCTCCCGCGTTACTTCAATCGATCACAATAATCTTCCCATCTAAGATTACCTACTATCCGTTTTCAACAAGTTTATTGCAAGTTTATCTGCTTGTTTGTTGCTATCTGGCTGGAATAATCTTGCGGCCTTGCAGCTTCTTTCCAGTAATGTCTAATAAATCAAAACATCTCAGAGCAATAACCCTGGCAGAGGTATTTATCTTCATTAGACACTGAAGCTCATTTTAGTTTACCAGCTCCTGTGGAAACCTTTAACTGGAGCGTACAATGGAAATTCTCGTATCCTGTTAAACTTTCTTCTGACACTTTTTCAGGAGTCACAGAGAGAGTGCTGAGGGGAAATTATGTGCTCTGGGAGACCAAGGGGTGAAATACTGCTGTGTCTGAATGTTGTGTGCTCCGCGTTTTTCATCCCTGCCTTCATTACTGCCAGGATGAAAGTTACTAGTTTTAATCTGAGTAATGAGGTGTAAACTGTGATTTCTTTTCCTTTCTTATTCCTTTCTCAAATGGAAACATTAGTTTTAAAGAAATGGCTTTGGAGACATTTGTGCACCGTCTAATTAGCCTGAGGAATATGAAAACACTGACAGTGACTGTAGCACTGCAGAGCAGTCATTTGCTAAAGGACTGTCATTGTGAGATTTTTCACCGGATTTTTTTTTTTTTTTTTCTTTTTAAATTTCCTACCTAATCTGTTAGAAAACTGTTCACAGAGATACCTGTGGTTTATCCTGAGCAATGGAGGCAGCGTTTTGAAGCTTTTGATCAACAAAAAATATGCAGCTCTGTAAAACATAAAAACCACCTGGCTGTAATAATCTGCTATTGTCTTAAATATCACGGCGACGCCACTGCGTGCAATAGGTCGGCAGCCTCATGAAATTTCCCCTTGTGGGACTAATAAAGGTATATCATATCATATCACATTTCAAAACACTAGAAAGAAGTAAGAAAGAGAAACCAGGTTTTTTAAATTAAAACTCTAAAGACTTGTAGAATTCTTCTCATTATTCATCTACATATGCTGATCAGCAAAAACACAGAAAACACAGAGGTGAAAAGATCAACATTGAGAATCTCACTAGAACTGGTTAAAAACAAAAAGAAAGAAAAAAAAAGCTGCCTCTTAGACCGTGTCCTTTCCTGGCGCATTTCATGATGCACGCCTTACTGCTTGAAAAGAAAAGAGCCTGGGTGCTATAAACTGGCCTGTCCAGACCAGTCACCTGAGCCAGTAAGAGAGAAGATTTCTCTCTTAAACCTACAGCAACTCCTCAGTTCATCAATAAAGAGCGTAGCAAGAAGAAGAAGAAGAGGGAGATTCAATAAAGTGCTCAACATCTAACCTTTGACAGCATTAAATTTAAAATGAACTGTATTTCCAAAAACAGTTTCATTTTATTATCTTTTAAAATTAAACACAGGGTTAAAATGAGCTTGTTCTATTTACATCTTACACCACAGAATAACTCCTGCTATCAATCCTCTATTGAATAACGATGGAAACTCTCAGCAGTGGCTACTACAAATAAATCCATGCTAATCTATAAAACTGGACATTACTAATGAGTGGGAAAATATTCATATTTTTGCCATTTAGGTGAAGTAACGCTAAAAGAGAAATTTCAGCAGTTAAAAATCAGATTTAGCCAACAGTTAGATGACTGGAGCCCCTGACTTCTCAGTGCATCTTTGCACAAAGGCTGAAAAACAAGGAGGGCGGGGATAAATCTTGCCTGGCTCTGAAAACTATCTACCTCCCGTCACTTCCACTAATTAACAAATTATCTCTCATTTGTCTGACCAGGACAAAAGCCAAGGTGAAAGTAAAGTTTTGGAGTGCTACATGCTGAAAAGTTACTTGGCTGGGAGCCTCCACTCAGTTCAAGGAAACCAGTGGACAGTAGGAAGTTCCTACTACCAGCCAAGAAACAGTGCACCGTTTGTCTTTGTGTAGACTGAGAGGCAGTGGGAACTAAATATTGTTACCTTTGTCACTTGGCATGTAGTTTCCACCTTTTCTCAGTCTTGGGAAGCTAAGCTAACTAATACTGGCTAAGCTAAACTATGCTAACTAATACTGGCTGTAGGCTTACAGCAATTTGTCATTTGTCATCAGTGCACTTACCAATCATGCCATTAACCGTGCCAAAGAGCACTGAGCCCTGGGTGGGTGTGGAGCTCTCGCCGAGGTTCTGCAGCACCAGCGAACCATGGCAGAAGACATTTACAAACTCCCCAAGGTGAAACAGCCCCACTTCCTGCAGGTGCTGACGCTCCTCGTCTGTGGTGGCCGCACTGACCGGAGAAAGGACGGTGGGAGAGAAATGCAAAAGGTGGAGAGTGAGGGATTACAAACAAAGAATAAAACATGTGAGAAAAAGAGTTGATGTATGAGCAAACAGGAGAGAAAAAATAAAGTGCAAAAACAAAGAGAAAATTATGTTAAGGGAGAATAAATTATTGGGGGACAGACTTGATCGATTAAACAAAACAAAAAACAAGGGGGGTAGAGATATTAAAAGCGTTAGAAAAGGTCAGAGAATGATAGAGAAGTAATGGATAAAAGGGTGAGAAACGGGGGAGAGCAACAGGAAGAGACATGTGACACAAAAATAAAGGTCAAAAGCATTGAGAGGTCCAGCTTGATGTAGAAGGCGGATAATAAGCTGGGACATAAATGTAGCACACTCACTTCCAGATCACATCTTTCTTACTTTTCCTTAAAGTCAACACTTGTTTTATAGCAGAATTACTAAAGAGAGAAAGGCAGCAGAGTGACTAAAAGTTCACCGCTGAGATAACTTCCAAAACAAATGCAAGGACAATTGCTGCTGCATCACATTCACTCCAGTGATGGTGCTCTACAAAGTACCGTGCAACTCACGGTAAAAAACACCCTCCTAATAAGATGATACTGCTTTCAGTGAATAAATGTTGGAGTTAACACAAACTTTTTGATGGTTGACTTCAATGGAAAATGTAATGGGGCCGTAATGCTTACAGGAATCATTCACGTTAATGTGCAAAACTACTCACGGCACCGTTTATACTGCTCCTCCTCACCTGTCCTTTTGGCAGACAAACAGATTGAAGGCGTTCTCCGCCCCCAGGAAGTTGTCGTCATCCAGAATTTCCACTGCACTCATCCAGTTAGGATTGAAGTCACGGGCAATCTAAAGCAAATAATAAAAAAACAAAACAAACAAACGTAAGATATGTCAGAGAAAACAGTAAACACCAGAGAGGTCCTGGGCAAAACAAAGGTGGTACTTGTCTCCAAGTAGATACTGCATTATCTATGAGCTAAGAAGTGCTGACTCCAAACATACTGCTTTTATGTTTCAAGCCCCGAGCAACATGAAATGTCCTTGAATACAAAGGCATGAAAAATGCTTTTCAAATCTGTTCTATTCATGCTGATTATGCGCATAGAGGATCCTGAACTGGGTCTATGATGGACACTATATATAACTCAAAGTATTTGCACTGTGAGCTCACTGGCTTATTTTAAATGAAGGATGCTAGATCATGTACAACTCCAGCAATAAGCCAAACAATGCTTTATCATCTATTTTACTGTTAATAGGAGTCTAATTGGCAAAGTAGATCACCGTGCTGTATTAAAGATGACTGAAAATTAGTGTTTGAGATGATAAACACATTAAGATGACCCCTATTGATCATTACAAAGAATACAGGTTCACATGACTACAGATAAATATAAGGCCAATATTTACTTTTAATCTTGTTTATCTTCTAGCTGTTTATCTGTTGAATGTGTCATTACATTCAAAAGCTAGTTGCAAACTATCTCTGCTTTCTGTTTGGTGTTGAGCAGTAGGGGTTATACTGTAATATCTATCTTGAAATATTTCAGGAAAGGTGTGATAATGATATTTCTGGCAATGTAGAAAAAAAAATACTGAACTGAAGCAGCACTTATAAGTGTAAATAAATGAAGGACATTTTCCAGCCTCTTCCAATGAGCTACTGTCCCTGATGACACACTTCCTAATTTGAAGTGTGAATCTACTGAAACAAGTTGTTAGCAGGAGGAACAATATAGTGCAACAGTAGTGACACAACATAAATCAGGTGTAGCACCAAAGTAGTTTGAGTAGCTAGTTTTCCCAGGAAATCGTTGAAAATAAAGTAAATGCTTAACACTAAGTAATTTAACATGGTAGCAGATAGGGCTGTTCGATATAACGATATATATTGGATGACGATATAAAAACGTCTATCGTTTCATTTTACGTTATCGTTTGTTTCATGGTGTCGCAAAATAAACTGTTTACGGCAATATTTTTTCATCGTTCTGATGATCACTGTAGTGGCTATATTAATTATATTAATTTCTCTCTTAAGTTCTCTCTTTCTCTTATATATATATATTTATTTAATATAACCACACTACTGATGGACAAGCGCCTGTTTTTATGCCTTGTGGTTAGCAACAGCGACGGTAGCACCTTTGCATGTCCGCTTGTTTATGTTCCACATAAACCTTTCACAATAAAGCTCAAGATCCTGCTGAGACTTTTCAAAATAAACTGAATCACGTAAAAGAGCAGATTAGAGCCGCCAGGTGCTAAAAAATAAACCTTAGACTCAAATGTTAGAACAGGCAACCCACAGCACGCCATGTAATAAATACAAAGAAAACGGCGGCCGTTACAACTTATGTCTAAAAATGTGTAGTTTCATGCATCGGTTAAAACACTCGACTCCGGTTAAAGGACGCTCTTATATCGGGATATGAGATTTTGGTCATATCGCACAGCCCTAGTAGCAGATGGTGTTGGGCAGCTCCTGATAAGTTACAATGTTAAATTGCTTAACTTATCAGGAGCGGCCCAACACCATCACATAAAAACATCCCACATCATCAACTGCAAGCATCTACTTCTTTGTAGCCAAGCTGCACTGGACAGCTTTGACCTAAAGTGTTGAAACACATTTGTTGTTTCCTCGTTTTGCATGAATGGTTTTCTTGCATGTTGTCGCGCTGGGTTGTATAAGTAGCTCCTGTTTTACATACTAAATCGTCATTGCAGGCTGACAGGTGTGGCTGTTGCTCTCACACACGCCTTGGCTTGTCTCGTTAGTCCATGCACTAGAGTGTAAATGTATGCCACAGCTATAGCAATGATATCACAATACGACATTTTAATATCACATATCAAATTGATTGTGTTATTGTGAATGATGTTAGAGTCCTGATGGCCAGATAGAGAAATATACAGCACTGTACACTAAAACAAACAGCCTGTTGCACCGAACCAAAGCTGCTGGCAGAGAAAATTAAAGATTTTCTATCTCCCAACAGCAAACTACAGAGTTTAGTACTTGTTTTTTTTTAGTTTTTTTTTTTTAGGTGCAACACTTTATCTATTTTTAATGTAAAATATTGATTATACTTGCTTTGGTATGTAAGTAGATAATATTTTCCATCTAAAATTTTAAGGCACTTGAAGGTATATTTTGTTTCTAAATAAATTCAAGCCCTTTTGGTCTCCAGGACTTATTACACTGAGCATAACAACACAACACGCACACAATAGGATGCGTGACTCATCATCAAATCTCTGTATCTTTCTTCCACAAATCAATTTGAACACTTTGCTCATCAGAAGGCTGGGAGGTATGAGGCTATGCGTGGTAGACATTAAAAAACAACAACAACAACATTTATACCCTGAAAAGAAGAGTGACAACATGCAAATGTGGGTAAACAGACACTAAACCAAAGTCTTTAAAAATCAAATCAAATTCTTTCAAAACCAGCAGCCTTGAATGAAACTCAAGGTTAATTTGTGTTTTCACAGCTGTTTTCAGTACAGACAAACCAACTTGTTTGATATATTAAACCTTCTCTTCTTACCTCTTCAAAGTTGCCCTCCATGGATTTGTATGCCAGCAGCAGGACGGACCTCATCAAGTCTCCCACCAGAATGAAATCTCCTTTGGTCTTCAGGTAAAGGGCCATAATATTGTTGTAGTGGTTACACTCGGTCCTCAGCTCCTTCTCGGCCGTCCACTCGTACAGACGGACCTTAAACAAACAAGAAGTGTGTATAATTGTTGGTTGTCAAGCTGCCAAAGATAAAAGCAGCAGTGATTAGCTTTAGCCATGTTTGATGAAGTGTATGACATTTTACTTCCACAATGCTATCACTCCAGATTGTGTGTGTGAGCATGAAGGCGAGGTGCTGATTGAGTATGTGAATTATAAGCTGCAACATTAATGAACATTAAACGGCTAATTACACTCGCAGTTTCATGCTGTCTGCACCAGCTAACAACTTTTTTTAAATTAATTTGAGTCAAGCAATTGACAAAACAAAAAAATCAAGGTAGACCAAATTTCTACTCATGACGGTAAACTCAATAGAACAAAGACTAGCCGGTTTTATTTGGAATGATTATTATTATCATTATAGTCATCATCTATTGTTATTATTATTTCAAAAAATGTAACTACATGTACAAAGTTTACATTACAACAACAACAAAGAAAACCAACAAAAACAAAACAACTTCATCCTTTATTCATTTAATGACGTCTTTTTGTTTTACTTTCGGATCTATTTTTCTCTTTGTTTTTATAGTTGAGTATAATTTAAAAATGTAATAAACATTTTCAAACTTTATTTACTCAGCTGTACTAGAGTTACTAAGGGGGAGAAAACAAACAAACAAACAAAAGAAAAAAGAAAAACGAAAAAAAGAGAACCAAAAAAAGATGGTTGCCCAGTGATTACATCAAAGTAGCTGCAATCACCATGCAATATCCTCAACCTCTGGGTCACCAATTTTGATCACAAGGTGATTGCACAGGTCACTCGTCTCTAAACAATCACGGTCTCACTTCAATCTATTTTGTATTCCTACGCTGCAATCAATCTGAATCAGTAATGACTCTTGACTGTTTGTCTTTGCAGTAGGGGACTCCACTCAGCTTGTAGTCCAATATAAGAACAACATTTCTACTTTAGTCAGGAATTCCTTAAATTTCCAGAAAAAATTTAAATTATTTGTTTGTCCATATCAAGTTTGAGCAGAAATAAAGAGTGTTGTGCTTAAAAGACACTAAGGTGCAGAAAGAAAGATCCAAGTGTAAAACTCTGTAGTTTAAAAACAAACAAACAAAAAAAGATAAGAAAAAATAAGAAAAATTGTCCAGTAAAAAAATCCCAAACATTTTGCATAATGCTCTACTGAGGTTGTCACCATAAAGAAAAATTAATACTGCTTCCAGGATTGATTACCCTTTAATCACTGTTTATCTTTGGGAGCTAGATGTGGAAAGTTAGCTGCAGTGAGTGATGAGTTTCAGATATCTGAAACCCATCACTAAATCTTTGGATAAACATGACTTTCTAGCTTTTAATCTATCTATATCTTAGTGTGAATGAGTGTGATATTACAAAAGAGTGGGGAGTGAGGCTGTTTCTTTCGCACTGTATGTCAAGAAATCCTCATATTCATCCATGTGGGATCAAATGATTTAGATATTGAAGAAAAACTGCTAAGGAGGTAGTTTTTGTCATTTCCTGTCACAATCAAAGAAAGTCAAAACATGCAAATCACTTGAAAGTGGACTAAATGAAGCACACTGAGCAGTCTGACTGAAAAAGTATTTGTTTTGTATATTTGTCACACTTAAATTTTTCAGATCATCAAACAAATTAAATATAAGAAAAAGATAATAAAAACAAAATGCCATTTCTTAATGAAGGTCTTTATTGAGGGCCAAAAAATTCACACCTACATGGCCCTGTGCAAAACAGTTAACCCCCTTGTTTTAACATAAATCAACTCCAGCCACACCCAGGCCTGATTACTGCCACACCAGTTATCAATCAAGAAATCACTTAAATTAGGACCTGCCTGACACAGTGGAGTAAAACAAAATTCTCAAAAGTGTGACAAATATTAAAAAGGAACTCAGGAAGGGGGCGAACACTTTTTCACACCACTGTCTAACCTCTGCAAATTTAAAACGTTCACCACTAGGGGACAGCATTATATCCATGGTTGTGTTGTGCTGGTTTTGTTTTATTTTAAATGTTTATCTTTAGGTCTATTCTCATTTCCTCATTCCAACGTCGGACATGAGAATGTGTTATTTTGGTCGCCTACATAAATGTTATATTAATTCAATGCTCCATCTTGTGCTACAAATTCATATTATATGAAAGTACAGCCTGGTCCCAGGTCACCTTCAGTTGATGTCTCTCCAGCACAATACAAAGAAGTTTTACAAAAGTACGCTTAAGGAATAAACACTTTAGAGTGTAAATGTTATATATTCACAAACTATTTGGAAGAGAATATGCAGCTATTCTTCACGTTAAGGTGAAATGAAGGATCCAAGTGAAAGTTTCTCTAGCTGGAAGCTTGAGCATCTGCAGAGCCAGGTCAGTTATAAAAGTAAACACAGTTTTTTCATAACTCAGTTTCCTCGACACATGGTGAGAAAACTGAAGCAAAATAGAGAGGTGCTGCTTTTAATCTCTGGACTACATGGTAAATTGTGACGTGTGCAGTGAAAAGCAATTGTGATGGAGGTGCACTTGACTCAGGCACCTTCCCAAGGGCCGAAAGTAAAGATTTAATTATGCAAGCAAGTTTTTTCAGTAAAAGAAAAAAAAATAGAATCTGACAAATTAAAACAATTTAACCTTCAAGCTGCACTTTTTCTTCAGGTCTTCAAGCATGACTATAAGAAAAAGTCAAGATTTTTCAAAGACCAGCTAAAAATACTAATGTCCACTTACTGTGCTATTTATGCTGGCCAGGAATTTGCCATTGAACTCTACCATAGAGTAGACAGCTCCTTTCACCTCCTTTTCAGCAACGGTTTGGAGCTTACCTGGAGGAAAAAGCAGAGTGTCTCCCAGTCAATCTTGTGTTAACTTTCAAAGCATTAGACATGAAAGGTTGAGTTAAACTAGCTCCTACAAAAAAAAAGTGACTACTGCTTAATTACTGAGAGATGTGGGAAAAAGTGAAGAAAGGAAGACGGATGCGTTCAGAATGAGGATAGGCAAAATGAAGAGTTGCAGGAGGATAAACGAAAGGCATGCAATGCACCTTGAGAGGGGCGCAGTGTGAAAGGAAATGAGAAGAATCAGTAGTGTCGAGAGGAGGAACGTCTGATAAGAAGTGATAAGAAAATGATTAAGTGAGGAGGGAAACAGGACAAAGTGTTCGTGCGTGAAATATAGGACAGAGGGTGGAGAGGAGAAAATGAAAACAGGTGAAGGATGAAGAGAGCAAGGCGAAATGAGCCGGGCTGAGAAGGCAAATGGGATAAAGGTTGAAGAACAAGACAGAAAAGTGATTTTAGGTTTATTTGCTGCAAATGGAGAAACCTGAAGAATGTTTGGGTACTGACCGTCGGTGTAGTGGAAGACAATGATGCGTCCTTGCTTGGGCTCAGCCTCCTCTGGGTACACCATGGCGGTGCCGACGATAAAATACACAGACGGGTCTTTTCCCAGGCGACAAGACACCAGGCTGAGAGCATACTCACTGGGGAGGAACTGATGGGCATGCAGAACTGACAAATACACAAAATACAAATGACTTTGTTAGAAATGTAAAACAAGGAGAATGTTACTTGAATTTAAAGTTTTTGTTAATAGTTGAAGAATGAATCTCTTCACAAATGGAAACACTGTAACATTGCAATAAAAGTCGGACAAGGCAAGCATGAGTGGCCAAGCAGGTTTTTAACTACACTATAGAGGAAAAACTACTGCAATCGCTGTTATAATGTCCTTTCACAACACACAATGTCCACTTGAACAGTTAAGAAATATTATTTTTAAATTATTTAAGACGTTATTAGTATTGTTAGTATCTAAAAATCTACAGATAATATCCATGATGTGAACCTCTTTTCAGTTCACAATCTAATTGAAAAGCAGTGCCGCTGGATACTGTATAAACAACAGAAAATCAACAAACACACCACACCTGCCCAGATCTCCCTCTACCATCCTCTCACGTTGCTTCTTTTGAATCAGATTTATCTCGTTGAGGTGAGAGCTCAGGTTTATCTGAATATTGCAATCTCAGCAGCACATTACACTGGACTCAATGTCGTGCAGTAATTGTATAACACTGCACAATACATTCATTAGTAGAGCTATTTTAAACACATGTCCTACACATCGTCTGGTAATTATTCGCCCAGTTCAGCTCTCCATTCGTTGTTAATGGATGGCTTCATAATTAGACAGCATGCTTTTGTCTTCTCATCCAAATATCTTATAGCCAAGATGGAGGATTGCCTACAGCTTGTATACAGGTCTGTTTGATTGTTCTTGGCCCATTGTACTTTTTTTTCTCCCCCATTTGTGTTTAATGCCAATTTCGATGTGTTACGCTGAACAAGATTTTCAGAATTATGTAGCAAACCGGGCTGATCCCCTGCATCTGTATACTATGAAGACAGGCATAATTTCTAACCTCCCTCGCTCTCTTTTTAGTTTTATTGCACCTGTCTAGAGAGGAAATTTTTCAATTTTATTGCTGCTTTTGCTCATTAACCTAGGCAGTGTAGGTGGAGGTAATTAATAAAATATAACTGCATACAAATCAGGATCTGCACCCTAATGCATCAAAATGTGTCTCCATATCTGATGGAAAACTCACAACATCTAAATAAGCAGTTATCTGATTGCACATTAATAAAGCAGAATGGGATGTGGACACAGTGTGCTGAGCCAGTCCCTTATTTACATATTATTAACATATAACATACACTAATTTATGTGGGGATGGTCATGCCTGGGTATTTAAAAAAAAAAAAAAAAAAAGGCTTGGTGCAGTAAAATCTGCAATGCAAAACAGACCGAAGGAAATCCTGCCTGGGATTCAGCTTGAACTGTTTGCATGACTCCCAAAAATCATTCAGTTATTTAATAAAGAGCCAGAGGTTTGCTTTAGATACAGAATGCCAAAACATTTATGTTTTATGAACCTTTTTACAATCATAGAACACAAAAAACCCACCATAAAAACACAAATATTTAAGCAGAAAATAAGATTAAATAAAAGAAAACAGCAACTTTTATTAGCAAATGATGACCATGCACCATATTGCCAACAATTTTACATTACTTTATTATCATATGCTCCTAGTTCAAATGGAAATATATATTCTGCTGTCTCACCTTCAAAGGTGTGTTGATCCACAACCAGCAGATTGTGAACCTCCACCTCTTCCCCGAAGGAAGTCTCGTGGGGAGAAGTGCTGCTGGGGAAGAGCTTGCTGGAGCTCACACTGCTAGAGAGAGCCTAGAAGGATGCAGATTTATGAGATGGAACAAGCAAGAGAAGGGCAGACAAAGCCAAACACAGGTTTATAAAACAATTCAAATCCCCATTTCAACATGAGCTGTGTGAACAGCGCAGTCGGCACCATCTGTGGCAGCAGATGTGCAGCATTTTAAAATCAGGTAAACATCATTCTGGTCATCACATGTGAGAGGCGCTCTGGCAGTAAATGCAAACACAAATAAAAGTATACACCTGTCCCCTTGGAGAAGATAAAGAGCCATGCTGAGCGGGCATAACACATACTGCCAGTGTGGACGTTTCTGATTAGCTCTCCATGTGAGAATCCCTTTGAAAGTCTCATTCTACTATTTTTTTCTTTCTTTCTTGTCAGCTAAAAAGTCATCATCTGCATTTCGTGTCAACAAATTAAACAAAAGCTGACTATGTTCCCTGTTGTTAAAATTTGATGTGAACTCTAAACTCTAACCAGATAAATTGAGCTTGACTGTGAGCAATAGTAAGAGATGACAATGGAATAAAGCAAATGCCCTAATCCTTCCTCATTCATTCACTCTGCTGCTTTCTAAATGGCTTTACAGGACAAATGTTCTAACAATAATTGTAATCCTTCAGGGTTCCTGCACCATTTGAAAATAAAAATTAATGTTTTTATATTAGACTTAGAAAATAACCTATTAATCATCATTTAGACATCATACATTTACTCTTATTGCTACTACATTATTTTTGTCACCTTTATTTTTATGAGATGCGTAGTTAAATGCATGCCCTAGCGCCTATATGGTCACTGCCACTACATACAGGGAGTTTTATTTTAATGGGGCGAGACAGAATATCAACCAAAAATGAAACGCAAAAAACAAATTTTAAATTGATCTGATTGAATGAAGTGCTGCGGACAGATGAAATCAAAATCCAGCTCAACCTGCTGTGAGGAAATACTGATTATGAGCTAAAGAATAACA
This sequence comes from Mchenga conophoros, assembly GCF_057382185.1. Taxonomy (NCBI): domain Eukaryota; kingdom Metazoa; phylum Chordata; class Actinopteri; order Cichliformes; family Cichlidae; genus Mchenga; species Mchenga conophoros. The sequence goes on from NC_140526.1 coordinate 31,787,558, forward strand.
TTCCCACAGTCAAGCACAGAGGTGGAAACATTATGCTTCAGGGCTGTTTATCTCATAAGTTTACAGGATAACTTCAGTACACTGAGTAGCCAATGGATGGGGCTACGAACTGTAAAATCAAGGACGAGAACCTTTTTCTTTCACCGTGACAAGGACCTAAAACATACCACCACAGGAACAAAGGAGTGGCTAAAGCAAAAAGACATTAAGGTCTAGAGGCCTAGCCAGTGACCAGACCATAATGTTATAGAAAAGTAGGAAGGAGCTAAAGCTTCGAGTTGCCAAGTGGCAGTCACGAAACCTGCAGGATTTAGAGAGTTTTTCTAAAGAGGAGTGGGACAAATTCCCTTCTGAGATGTGTTACATGTTGACTTAAAGCTTGCACTCTATACTAAACACCTGCTGTTTCTTTTTACTCATGTGAACCACCACCACCGCCAAAAAAATTACTGACAAGTTTATTTCTTCTCAAGGCAAATGTAATGGAATTATACCGTTTTACCATCACATTTGAACATAGATACCATGATTTGCTGTTCTCCAGCCAGTACAACATGCTTTCTCTTCACACTGAAAGCCAGAAACAACCCGTTGTTATCTAATTTCCGTTGTTATCTAATTTGTATATTTAAAATGCTAAAAATTTCTATGACAAACCTGACAATGGCTCAGTAGTTGATTACTTCAATTATGCTATTAGGTTAGTGTTTAATTAACAGCTCCCATTAATGCATTCTAAAATAAATAGATGTGATCAAAACATGAGAAGAAAAAAAACACATTTACTTTCTGACTTCTCTAAACTCCACATAGCAACATTTCGAACCTTTTAAAACTTGCATACAGTATTGTTAATCTCTGAACAGGAAACCTTTTACTGTAACAGCTTCAGTTACGCTCAGATTACAATTATCAGGTTGTGATTAAGCAAAGTGTAACACTGAATACCACAGGAGTCAGATTTTAGACTCCTAGCTGAGAAATTTGGGCTGCAGTGGTCCTCACAGGTAACAAACAAGACAAAACATTTGGTGTCTTGACAGCTCACAGATTCATTTTATGAACAATATTCTCAGTCAGTGTGCCTGGCTAGATAAGAGTGCAGAACAAACAAGCCCTGTGGTGTTTATCATCCAAACAACAGGGAGGTACCGCACCTGAGTGCTCGCGCTGGGTCGTACAGCAGATGTGGTGCCGCTCACATCCTGAATCTCCACTCTGCTGGACAGAACTCCGAAACACTGGGAAACCTCCTGGTAACAGATCCGTCTGAGTGAGAAAAGACAGTGATAGAAACACGTTAGCGAATATGAAAACAGCAAATGGGTAAACAGGATGAAAAAAAAGCCCCTAGGGGAGCCTGCTTTGTGTTTTCTGACTTGATAACATAACCTTATCAATAACCTAACCTGATAGCCTTTATCAAATGATATTAAGCCATGGCTATCACTTAAAAGATTGGGGAAAAAAGAATGACAAAAATTGATCCAGCGTATGTAACAAAACCAGTGTGAGAAAGTGGTTAGAACAAATGGGCACTGCAAACATGAAGAACAAACAGCATTATTTGTACAGATGATGGATGTGAAATGCTCATTTCAAGTTCAGTTCTAACTCAATATTTGACTGACCTTGGAGATTCATACAGGGGAACAGTGCGAATGTGGAGTTTCTGAATCTCATCGATGGTTCCAATAGTCAGAGTGCTGTTGTTGGCCAGAGCCAAACTGTGATGAAAAACGCAGCATTAGTAAGGGGCGAGAAAAGAGGCAAAATACACCCACTATCTGCAAATCAAAAAGTGGGATTGTATGCATCTGTAATCAAAAGAGACTACATCTGAGTCAGCTCTGTCAGCTAGAGGATCAAAACAAAAGACGTTAAGGGCTTACGGCTACCAACTCTTCAGAGCACAGAAAAGAAAACAGATGAATTTCCCATAAAACCACACACTGATAAAATATGATAGGGAAGAAAAGTTCTGCTGCTGACCTGTCGGGGTAGCCCTCAGAGTTGAGTGGGCACATATAATTGACCTCCTTGAGGTTGACATTGGAGAACACCAGCTTGTGGTTGGAGGAATAGATAACAGTGGGTCGGTCAGAGCAGGCAAAGACATTGGAAGTGGACAGGGATCTGAAGGTCCTCAGCACAGTGGGCTGTGTACCAAGAGTGACCTTCTTACGCTCGCTTAGGGCACCTAGGAAAAGGAAACGAGATCAAACCACAGACTTGAAACAGCTTGAGAAATGGGTCTACATCCGTATTTGGGTCAAAAGAGCCTTTTGCCAAGTTCCTTTAAGCCACCCAGAAAGACGCACTGAGAGCAGATCCTCTGCCAAAGCAAATGCTCTATCAGGGGGTTCACGAAATTCAACTTGGTAGTTTTTGTTGATCTCGCTGGCATTAAGTATTAATGCTTTGCCCTTGTGTTCTCCTTGTATACGTTGCTTTTAATGCTCACCAAACCATTCAGTGGCCCCATGAGGTCTGAATAAAAGCATCTGCTTTAATTACGTTTCACCGCTCCATTCAGTTTATTCTTTATCTTTTGTACAGCCAGTAGTTATAACAGCAGTATACAGAGAATAACCTGCACAGGCGTTGGCCTTTAATTTGACTGAATTACTGAACCATATTTATATGAACACACATAAATTATTTATTAATTTGCGTAGAGATAAAATCTGAAAAATCTTGTCTTAAAGTAAGGCTGAAAAGCTAGTTTATACATTGATTAGCTCCAGACTGTTGTAAATCATTATTATCTGGTCACTCTAAAAGCTTGAAAAGCCATCAGCTGATTCAGAAAGTTACAGTGATTTTACTAACTGGGACTAGAGAGAGAGGGAGAGCATATTTTTCTCCCATTTTAGCGTCTCTGCCTTGGCTCCCTGTTAAATTAAGAATAGAAAATCTTCCTCACATGCAAAATCCTGACCCCATCATATCTTAAAGACCTCATAGTACCTTGTTATCCTAACAGAGTACTTCACTTTCAAACTACTGGCTTATTTGTAGTTCAAATTTCATAAGACTATAATGGAGGGTAGAGCCTTCATCTTTTACGCCCCTCCTCTGTGGAAACATTAGGCTTAAAACTGTCCTTTTTAACAAAGCTTAAAATTAGGCCTGGATCAGGTGACCCAGGGGAATCTTTGTGATGTGTTTGTAAATGAAATATGGCATCTTTGAACTGCTGGTCTGACAAAACGAGCAATTAGAAAATGTATCTTTGTACTTTAATGGACCTCATAATTTCCACAATCAGTAATGAACACGTTAACAAACTGGCCTCCCCATTGGACTACATCTCAGCACATGCCTACATTTCACTGTAGAGGCAGAACAGATTAAGAGGCATTAATGGATTTAAATGTTCTGATTGGTTGTGACTTACATAACATTCATTCTAATACAGTAATAAAGAATAAGAATCAAAAACTTACAAAGATCGCTGTAAAACACTGCCAGATGTGTTTGGGTAAATCAGACAGTGATAATGCATGCAGCTATTTAAAATTCAAAAACAGACACCTGAAAATCGGTTTTAGTTTCGTCTGGCAGCAGTTCAGGACTATTCAACTACATTTGCATCAAATGACTGCACCGCCTGTGATAACAGTTGTTTATTAGAAGGAAATACTAACATGTTGAAAGTGCAGGATGATGAAGTGGTCATGAAGCCTGAGACCTAAAATCCAGAGGTTACCAGCCTAAGCAGCTTTTATTTTAACTAGCAATATCAGAAATACTACATTAATGTTAAGCAAGCTACCAGAGAGCCCTTTCTCTATAACATGGTCAAATTCGTTTGATCTGATGTGAATGATGCAGCATACTAAATGAAAACCGAGGTAATTAGTGGAAAGTCTTTGCTAGTCCTCAGTGCGTAACATTAGCTAATGCACATATAAACACTCACTGGACTTTACTGAACTGCACAGCATCTTTTCAGGACCAAAAAGCAGACGGTTAAACACAGAAAAGCATTTATTGTCTCACTCTCAAGTCCTCCTTTTACAATTCCATTTAAATATATCCATCTCATGTCAGAGACCCTTTAATATTTCTATTCTTCTGGCCACATTTGGCCTTGATGTAGGCTGCCTTGGTCCTGTCTGTGAAACTGCTGCTTTTTTCTGCCTTTACCACATTGAAAATCTTTAACAGTTCAATGACAGCCTTTCAATCAAACTTATAACACAGCTTTCTTCAGGCAGTAGAGTTTCTGAACCAACACATCCAAATATAGTGCTGGCAGTTACGCAAGTCGACAAGAAATGATAAACTAAAAATGAAAATGCTCACAGACAGCAGCCTGTGGCCCAGCCTGAAGGTCCTCATCAGTCTGGAGAAGTCTGAGAAGCTCTCGTCTAAAGATTGTAGCGGTAACAGTGAGAAGGACCTACCAGTCTGCAGATCCAGACCAAAGTAGAAGAGTGCTCCATCTCCCAGGGCACACAGCAAGTAGTAGCTCCCTTCAAAGGTGGTCATTAGGATAGAGCGAGGAATGATTTCTGAGGACACACACAAACAAGTGATTTATTTTTGCTGTATACTCTAGAGTCACTGGTTCTATACTAAAGTGATAAATGTTTGTAAAAATACCTCCGTCAGAAAAATCAATCAAGTTTATTCAGACTCTGTGGTAACTTTAAAAGAAACAACATTTGAATGCTTCAGGATAAATATAAAGAGTTCAGTTTTGCTCAGTTTCCCAAACACCGGTTTCTTTGACTGCAGGCCAGTTACATCAAAACAACTTTGGCTATGATTAAGTACTTACTGGCTGACTCACCAAAAAGCACCACTGTTCAGATAGAAGTGTACAAAATGAAAAGGGGGACATATTTCCATGGAAATGTACATCAATTATTTTTAGCTGAGCAGGACAAATTATTAAAGTTCAAACATGAAGATGTACTCTGAAGGACATGCATAGAAGGTCTAAAACACAATCAATGTAACAAAGCTAACATAGCTTAAGGGCAGGAGTGGGACGAAGTATTGAAATTCTGCTTCCACTGACAGATCTAAAAATGTCAACATGTTGAGTATTACAGTACTGTGCAGACATCTCAAGCCACGCCTTATTTCTTTATGGGATGCTAGGAAAATATGTGCAATGATTTATTGAAACATGTCCAAACATAAATGGAAAGACAGTATTAAGGCAAAAATAGTGGCAAAACTACCTCTATTCTTCAACAAAACCTGCACTCTCTCTTGCACAAGCTTTCCTTCAAGTATCAAATCAAATTCAAATTTTATTTGTCACGTACACAGTCATACACAGTACGATATGCAGTGAAATGCTTAGACAACTGCTCGTGACCTAAAGAAAAAAAGAAAAGGCTATGAATAAGATAGGAAATAAATATGAAAATTAAAAAGGGTAAATTTAACTGGGAAAGAATAAGATAAAATATATAAATTAAAGTTGAAAATAAAATAACTGTACAACAAAATACACAATACACAGTATAGAACTATATAAGAATGTATGAAGAAATATAAATATATATATATATACACAATAACAACAGCTGTACAAGTATTAACTGGAAATGAAGAATATAATGACCAGTGTTGTGCAATCCACATTATTTAGTGTCTTGTGCAGTGCAAATATGCTTAAAGTGATTTAAGTGATGAAGTGAAAACAATGCCCAGAATGTCCAGTGTGTGTGTAAGAACTATATGTGTGGGTCATTACTGTGTGGTGGTGTGAATGAGAGACCGTATCGCCTGCGGGAAGAAGCTCCTCCTCAGTCTCTCTGTGTTGGTCTGAGGAGGAGCTTCTTCCCGCAAGTAGTCTTCAGGAATAGTTCTCCAGGCTTCTTGAAGGACATTCAAAGCTCTCCTTTAGATGTTGGCTTCCTTTTGTTCTGTTCTCTGTCAAGACACAGCCATCCTGGGCCCAGCGCTGTATGAATGCGCTGGATGAATAGCTGCAGGGCAGGATGGCTGTGTCTGGATCGGCTTACTTCTCACCCCTAACCCACCCCTGTTGCTTGTCATGTGCTTCATGATGTTGTACTGTGGACATTTATGTGCTCTTTGTGCAGAGGAGTTTTTTTTGTTTTCTGTTCTCATGCTGTCCACCCATAGGAGCCCAGAATGAGTAGAGGTCCCTTTTTTCCCCTCCTTGTCTTGCCCATTGTATTGTACATTTCAGTGTTTTTCCATAATACTACCGGTCTCTGACCTGTCTCCCCATGTGATGTCTGTGTTGTGTATGTAAGGTCGGGGGGGGGGGGGGGGGGGGGGTCCCATTTCGCTGCAGGGCAACTTGCATGTGACAAATAAAGGCTTTCTTGAGATGATTCCACACTGCTTCAAAGAAGTTGTGGTCTGGGCTCTGGGGAGGCCAGTCCATGACTCATACTGTTCCACTGTGTGTTTTTCTTTTTAGACATACTTTTACTTTTCAGAATGGCCCTTTATTGTCATTGTACACATACAATAAAGCACCTTTCTACCATCAGTTCCATTAATATTAATATCTCAAACATCACTGGCTGAAAGGTAGCTCCTAACCATTGCTGCAGATACTTTTGCACCTCTCTTCTGACCTGCTCATATTAATGAAAATGATTTGAACCAACATTTCAAATTGGGATTTGTCACTCCATAAGACCTTTGTCACAGATTTTCAATTCTTGTGTTCCTGTCAGCATTTTCTCTTTGTTTGCCTTCCATAAGAATAGTTTCTTCACACCAGCCCTGAGACCATTCCTGATGAAGCTGCAGTGAACAGCAGATGGATCAACTGATTGTAGATTTTAGGCCTGGAACAACTTCTTGACTACATTTCCAGAATTTTATGAGGACACGCTGCAAACCATGCTGAGATAAGCAAAGTTTTCAGTTAATAGTTCTTTAGAATCTGATTATCTAACTCTGCTATCGTTGGCATTTTTCATAGATTCAACTAAAAAAAGAAAAAAAGAAAAAGGAACAAATTAAGAGTTTTTGCAACAGGATGCTAGTAACAAAGTGGCTAAAGATACAATATGAATCTAATTCTGTCAAATTGTCCGTTACGTCTGGAAACAACACTGGATCTTTAAAGAACACCAATAATGAGGGGTGGCTCAAGACTTTTGCACAGTATTGTATCTTAGCTACGAGTTTAAACTCTGCAGTCAGACTGTAGTTTGTATGGCAGCAGGCAAAAAAAGTGTAAAAAAGTTTGTTCACTGAGCATCTGTCAATCAAACACAGTTGGAAAATAAAGTGTGACACTGTGGGAAAGACTGTAGAGTTGTTCTTTGTGGAAAGTAAGAGGCCTGCCAGTGCCAGTTCACTGTTATGAATTTTTTTTTTCCCAGTAACTGCTGACTTTTTCATAAGTTCAACCCAAAAAGTATTCAAGTCCTCTCTTGCATACTTTAAACATTCAAAGTTTAAATTCTTCTCAAGTGTATAAGTGGTGCACTAAATGCATTTAGATTAGCAGCATATTTAATGCTTAAGCACTCATCAAGTACTTGCTAAAATGAGCTGCTTCATGTGAGATGCCATTTACATCTATTAAACTGGAAACTGGAGATACAATCCATTTCACTGAAGCCATTACTGCACTATTATGGACCCATGCCTTGGAGTGATTTATTAAAATTCTTAAAGCAATAGTTTCACTATTTTTTTTGTTTTGTCCAGTTCTGTCCGGTCACAAATCAACATGTTTCAGTCTGCTTATTTTTGAGCACAAAAACCAACAACTAGCTGTTTCAGAGGTCAGTTTCTGTAGGAGTATTTCTTAGCTGGGAGCAGTTGAAGGCAACAAGAGAAGAGCTACTGCTCTCATATAAAAAAAAAACCTTAATATTAAAAGTTCATTCCTGAACTTTTAAAAGGTGCTAGTAGGCATATTTTGTTTTACCATTTGACAAAGCCAGGCTATCATTTTCTCCCATGGTAAGCTTAGTATCTAACTCAACTGTTTGTAGGGCTGCTCAATTAATCGAATTTTAATCACGATTACGATCTGGGCTTCCAACGATCATTAAAAATGACTGAGCCGATTATTAGCCCCTCCCTCATTTATCCGCGACACCTTAAAGGCCGGTCCGTGAAAATATTGTCGGGCATAAACTGGTCCGTGGCGCAAAAAAGGTTGGAGACCGCTGATTAAGAGGACCCGAGGGAAGCTCGGAAAGCTAAGCAGAAGTTATTTGGAGAGTGACTGCCGTTGGTTGAAAAGAGAGTTTAAAAAAAAAAAAAACTTAAGTGGTGTTGCACACTATTTTATATTATTTTTTTAAAGTCATTGTTAACCCTTTAAAGCCGGTCAGAGCAGCACGCTCCGTTTTGCGTAACTATTGTTAAATCCCTGTAGAACCTGAACCGTGTAAGCTAGCGCAATAATTTGTTTTGCATATGAAACCGGAGGAGTTGTACTTACATCTGATGCCATCAGCTTGTCCTCGGTCACGGTTTCGTTCCACATATAGCTTTGCAAAAATTGCATAAAAAGCGCTTGCAGGAACAAAAACATAATATTCCAGAAACACGTTTTGCCGTTCCTATCAGCTGTTCGTAACACTTCCCACAGTGAAATGATGCACATGCTGTTTTCTTTGCAAATTTGCATCATAGGATTGTTTTTTGTTTTTCCTGCAGTATATAAAAATTGCTGTATCTCCAAAATAAAACTATGAAGACACTCAAAATAAATTTCCTGTGGTGGGAAACTATTTTTTGCAACTTTTTTGTATTTAAAGTTTTGAGGGATAAACCTCTTAAATTTCTCCAAGTAGAAATATATGTAAACAAAACAAAAGCGATTTTCAATTTTTTTTGTAGTTTATTGCACTTTTTTGCAATTTATGTAATTACTATGGACTTAATGCATACATATTATTAAAATATGGGCTATAACAGTTGTATTGATGTATAGCAACTTGAAATGCTCCCACAAATGGCACTACAGCATGTAAAAAAAAAAATATAAGCTCTGGTGGACTTGGTTCTATAGTAGGTCTTAAAGGGTTAAATAAATATCGTCAAATAATCGTGATCTCAATTTCAGTGAAAATAATCGTGATTATCATTTTTGCCATAATCGAGCAGCCCTAACTGTTTGTTGGATTTGACTTTTCCCCCCAACCATCACAGACCTAAATTGAAGAAATGTAAGCTTTTTTATTTAGAGAGAGTTCCACATCTCTTCAAATAAACCATGCACATAAAAAAATGGAACCAGTTCAGTAGATCAATGTGAACCAAAGTATTTTATATTGTTTGCCTTTTCTGTGGCAGGTATGTTTGAGAAATTCTGTAAAAACAGCTTCCTCAAATGAAGTTTGTTCCTGTTTCAGTATTCTTAATATTATTTTTGCTATCAAATCTTATTGGGATTAGGCTTTTGCTTAATAATTTTACAACACTCATGTTAGTAAATTACTGTGGTCACAGTGATATTGAGACCTCAAAGTTCATGTTATTCATACTTTCTGAGAACGGTTCAGGAATTGCTGCTTTTGTACAATTGTGCGGACCATGTATGCACTACTGTGCAACACAAATATACTTGAATGACATTATTTCCATCGACATCTCTCTCCACAAGCCACTAACAGCTTTCCACTGCTCTTGTCTGGGTAATCTCATTCTCATTTCTCTCACCTCCACCGAGCATTTCCTTGTGCAGGGCTGTGAAACAGGGTAGTTTGAGCACACGGGCTGAGATGTCAGTCCAGAGTCCCACAGCACAGAGCGGTGACTCACCGCCACCCTCCCCGAGAGGTGTGATGTCCAAGCAGGCGACCTCATGCTCCATTTCTGTGGTACTGAGAAAGGTGAGGAGGATTTGAGAAAACAGTAGCAAGCTGCCCTGCAAATTGTGAAAAGAAGTGTGACCAAATTTGCGCGCGCGCGCGCACACACACACACACACACACACACACGCGCACACACACACACACGCGCACACACACACACACGCGCACACACACACACACACACACACACACACAAAAACACCTGACTAAAATAGCTAATGGGATAATTGTGTTACTGACACGGAGAAGGAGTTCTAATCAATTTTTCCTCAATGTGAGATACAAACTGAGAAATGTTACACTGATAAGTATGAGTCAGTTTAACACCAGCTAAAATTGCCAGACAACCAAACAACCAACCTTATTCAATTCAGAGTAATGGTTGGTGATGTAGAGGAAGAGGCAGTGTACATTTTGACCAGGTCAATAATAATAATAATAATAATAATAATAATAATAATAATAATGGATTGGATTTATATAGCGCTTTTCAAGGCACCCCATTCACAATCACAAATTAACCTAACATGCATGCCTTTGGACTGGAGGAGAAAGTTGGAATACCCAACTTTGCAGACATGGGGTGAACTCCAACAACAAAACTTCCTTCTCAAAGATGAGTGTCAGTCATACAGTTTACCTTCCTTGTTTATGCTCTGCTGAAAATATATATCTTTAACGACAAACCCCATTAGTGTGGGTGTATATGCTTGCTGAGTAAAAACACAACATCAGGACATACAGCATCAATGTGGAAATATAAAATTACAGATGCCACAAGAGGCCTTTTCTTTAAATCATTTTAAAATGTCTATTGCTAAACTTGATAAGCAGATCTAAACATAGAAACAATTTTGAAGATGGAAAATATTCTAAGCTTTAAATTATAAAGGACATCAAGTTAAATGCCCTGGTATAAAATCTTTAATTCACTGTCATTAAAATGATTTTAAAAAACAGTCTTTTAGTATCACACATCAATCTGTACAACGAAGGTCAAACATCTAAATTGGTCATTACTACAAAGAAAGCTTTGAATAAAATGACAAGAAAAGAAGCTTTTCACTTTTTAATTAAAATGGCCAATGAACTGCATTGTAATGGAACAAGGCTACTCAACAATGCAAATATAATGGATAATCACTGTCCAAGGTGAGTACTCGCACTTTAATTATATTAGAGGAGAGCATTAGAGTCCTGTACACACCTTTAAGCCAACAGTGACTTTCTGGTTTACACAGATTTTTGTGATGCACACAGCAAACCAGCTGCTTATTGATGCAGCCCAAACATTATTTCAAAGCCTCCGTTTAAGACTCTTCCCTCTGTCTCCGTTTCATCATTTACGAACACCCACTGCAAACAAACACAGTGTTCCTCAAGCAGCCCTGGTGGCAAGCTTTACAACTGTGCATCCTTCTCTTCTAAACTACTGTGAAATAGTACATACATTACTGCAAAAGGGCCAAAAGACAGTCATACAAGGAAACCAGAGCAGCAACGTGAAAGAACAATAAAAAGTAACTCCACTATCCTCCTGCAACATGTATTAAATAAAAAAATAAAAAAAACATAACTGTGAGACTAATGAACTACTGGGGATAGAGTTAATTAACCTTTGTTAATAAGCTTCCATACCTCTGTTCTGTTGGGCATTGCATATGCAGTCAAATGTATCATATTGAATATTCAAATAACGTGAAAGTAGTCTAATAGTTATATAGAAATTTCTTTACGAAACATTTGAGCCCAACATCCTGAATTAAGAGTTCACTTTTTATTAATAGGACAAGATTTAAGTCTCTGCACTCAGATAACTGAATAGCATTAACTGCAGTATATAGCTTTATTGCTCAAGTGAATCTGTATCGAGGTCCCAGTGAAAATGATGAGATTGGACATTGGACATGCTTGTGAACTCGCAAGCTGCTCATATTTGCTCACTAAGGCTTTCCATGATAATTATGCAGCTAAGTGAGCAGCCAGTTGGCTTTGTGGAAAGACTGGAAGTAATAATAATAATAATAATGGATTGGATTTATATAGTGCTTTTCAAGGCACCAAAAGCGCTTTACAATACCACTATTCATTCACTCTCACATTCACACACTGGTGGAGGCAAGCTATGGTTGTAGCCACAGCTGCCCTGGGGCAGACTGACAGAAGCGAGGCTGCCATATCGCGCCATCGGCCCCTCTGGCCAACAGCAGTAGGTGGTAGGGTAAAGTGTCTTGCCCAAGGACACAACGACCAGGACAGAGAGCCCGGGGATCGAACCGGCGGCCTTCCGGTTACAGATGCGCAGTGGGAAGTGGGTTTTAACAGTGAATAAAAAAAATGTTAATAAGTCCCCATTTTTGTCCTACCTGATCTGTTTGAGCTCTCCAGCTAGGATCTGCAGGTAGTAGAGGGCTCGGCCCACAGCAAGCACCACTTGGGTGTGGTTGCACGCAGCCACACTGATGTTCCTGCCCTGTGGCTCCTTCCATTCACTCACCAACGTCTTGCTGTCCTGAAGCACCAGGCGCACAGAGCCTGATGTGATCTGGAGAAACATTATTTGTTATTTGGTGTTTCCACAGATGACAAAGAAACTGTGAGCTAGAAAGTATTTTAAAGAATATCTTATTGCACAGAATATCTTAATCTATGAAAAACCAAAGAGGTTTCATCCTTCCTCTAATTTTTTACATAAAATTTCCCATCTAATGAATTCCACTGATTTAGCACCGTTAACATATCAGATGCTAAGACTGCTTTAAAACACTTCCATTCATACTTATAGAGCTGATGCTAGACTTAAAGATAAAAGATAAAAGCAAGATAAAAACAAATGAAGACAAAGCAAAGGCTTCAGTAACATGCTTATTAGAAAATAAAGCAAAATCATTTTGTAGAAAATAAAGCAGTTTAACTACAATACAAATGTCAAGAAATATAGTATGATTAAAAGAAACATGAAGGATGAATGGCTGCCATTTGTTTGCTCCCAGAAATCACTTTTGTGAAACAACAAAACCAAATGTCACTGTAACATATAGTAATGATATTACTATTGTTGTAACGGTTCATTTCATTGCATTTGTATTTCACATCCCACAAAAGTCCCTGAGGTTAGGTAGCAAGAAAAAATGCAATGTTTAAAATATAATGGTGTATTGTAAAAGGGGAGTACTACTAGGGCTGGGCCATATTATACCGTTCACGGTAATACCGGTATAATGTTAGGCAACGATAGGAAAATGAAATATCGCGATAGAATGGGAGTAAAACGCGCATGCGCAGTGCCTTTGTTTTCATACGCACATGGCTGATTGTTGAGTGAAACAGATGAACCAGAATTGGTTTGTAAAAATGGTGCAACTTCCGTGATGTGGAACTGGTTTGGTGTTTGTCCGTCAGATACACAACAAAGCACATTTTTTTGCAGAACATGCAAGCGGCCGTTGTTATTGTCATATTTGTCGGACTAAGATGCTCTTAAATCTGGGAGTAATCTGGGTCCTAAACTCCGTCTTTTTCATGTCAAACAACACTGCAGCATCACTTAGAGTTAAAAACTGTCTAAATTCTTTCATCTTTAATAAAACGATCAGCATTGCTGCTTTACCAGGTGTAACTATAAAGTTTAACTTCCAGGCATCCATGAAAACAAAAGTTATTACATTTAACGGAGTTAGAAGTTAGCAGGAAGCTAGCGGAAGTTAGCTCGCTAGTTTCGCTAGTTACCTAAGCATGATATTGCATGTTCTGACTGAGAGATTTCTGAAAAAAAATCAAACGTACAGCTCTGCTATCACTTCCAACATAAATGAAGACAGGAAACTAAACAGCAGTGACGTTTGTAGGGTTACTGAAGTTGGGCTAGCTGGTATATAATGATGTGCTACGTGATCGCTAGCGACACAGCTATGTTAGCATAACATAAACAGTGAAGCTGGAGGACCAACACTAACACTTTTCTACTTATAAAAGTTAACGTGAAGGTTCTTCATGGTTAGAGACAAATGCAATCGCATGGCAGGATGCTGTAAACGGACCAAACTTCAGTCAGGAGAACAACTGAGATAATCCATCCACAATACGAGGTTAGTCATTAATATACTGCAACAACATGGGAATAGAGCAGCTGCCAGAGAATTCAATATTAATGAATCAATGGTACAGAAGTGGAGGAAGCAAGAAGAATGAGTTTAATAAAGTTTGATTTATCTGACTGCTTTGTTTCGCTTAATGTGCCTTATAATCCCGTGCACCTTATGGTCCGAAAAATGCGTACTGCACACTGCAGTTTAATGTTGCAAAGCACCTCTTTTTAACTTCAGTGGATATTATACATGGTTATGCTCAGGATATGTCAGCCCATTTCTACTGGAAATGCCTTTTGGTTAAACTTTCAGCAAGGAATTTGCATTTGCACTGTTACATTTTTATAAAGCTTTAATGTACATAAAAACCAGCTTCTTGTTTAAGTGAAAATAAATGGAAGGTTGTCTTTTTGCGCTAGTAATGTTGTGGAGTTGTATTTTGTCTCGCATCAATTATATCGTCGGTTATATCGTTATCGCAAATTTTCAAATATATATCGTGATAAATATTTTTGGCCATATCGCCCTGCTCTAAGTACTACTATACAGCAGTGAAAAAGCAAGACAGGACAAAGGCGCTGAAGAAGCCCTAATTACAGACTGCAGCAGGTATAAACATTAAGAAGTGAAGGTAGTGCACCGTTTAGACAATGCAAAACCTCACGCTACAGCACAAATACAGTTTGATAAGAAAAAGAGAAGAAAAAATAAATAAATAAATCATGCACGGCAGTAAAATGCAACACTGTTGTAAATACAACGGCAAATTAATGCTGCAGAAAATAATGTTGGGATTTAGTGCACGGAACAGTATATAAGTGAATTATTTTATGCTCATTTTAAGTGTGCTCAGTGCTGCTGTTTATTACTAATGTGATGGTTGCACATTAGAGAGCTGTGTATTCTGTGTTATAGCATCTGCACTTCCAAGTGGAACTTTTGGAATTGCAGTAGATTAGCATCAAGTATAACAACATTTAGACTTTGTTTAAAATTACCTAATGAACTAAAAGGACATTCCAGTGAGAGAATAATGCAAAGTTTGCACTGTTGTAACTTCACGGTTGAGCTTCATGTGATGTTAGTAATGTACAGCTCAACAACTTGGACAAATAAAATGAAGAGAATCTTTACTGACCTTAAAACATGCTGCAAATAATCTACGAAAGCGTGAGACAAAGCTATCCAACCAAATTATGAATTAGGCACAAGTTACAGCGGTGGTTCATCCACGTATAAGGAGAGCCACTTTTGTAACACAGAAAATCTGACTTTAAGATTGACAAAGCTCGCTAACCCAGTCTTGCTTTGTAGTGCACCCCTTTGGAAACTACCTATGTATGATATGATGGTTAATCATACTGGTGTTTGCAATGGCAAATAGACAACATAAGCATCCCTCTGAAACTGTGTTTGTTGCCACTTGTAGGTGTTTATGTGGTGTTTTACTGCTTCTGAGAGAAATATCAGCATTGTTTACCAGCTCCTTTTTCAGACTTTTTGCAGTTTCGTGTAAGTATGGTAGTGCATAGTTGGCTTGTCTGAGCTTGTTTACTGGAATCAGCTGCCTAGAGCTTTTATTGTGACATTAATTAGAGCAGCGAAGCACATGGCCTATGTGCAGGATGTTGAACCAAAACTAATGAGCTAAAAATAAGGCTAAAAGCTGCAAATAGGTACCAAGTCAGCCATTCATTCTGAGTTTAGTGCTATGAGCATGTTCATGGCACACCGAGTAATTAGGTAAATAATAATCCTATGTTGACAATTTCCTATTACAGCAATATTTAATGTGAATTTTACAAACTTTCAAATTTGGACACTACCACTAAAAATTAACACAGTCTTTAGTGTTCTCATGTCTCATGTCACCAGTGCCATCTAATACTATGCTGTAGTGTCCTTTCGGGACAACCCCTCTATCACTGGTGGCTTTAATGCAAACGTAAGGAAAACTCAACTGAAGGGCCAAAACAATGAGTGGCGTAGCAACACTCAGTCAGATAATAACGTCAAAATGTATTCAATATAAACACATGAAGTGTACGAGTTAGTAAAAAACCCCAGCACTGAAATACGAGCAGAGTTTTCATAACCTAAAGATTAATGATTGAGGTTGTAACATTTGGCAGAATTCCCAGCAGGATTCATCCACATTTCCAAAAGGGAGGATGAAACTTGAGATTAAATTAAGTAAAATATTTATATTAAGTATAAAATACATGAAGTCTTTTTGAACTCTTCACATTCAGAACTGGCCCTTTTAATCATGCATGATTCAGCTCCGCCAAAGGATATGTTATTAAATGGCACAAGGCCACAGCTGAATAATTAATTTAGAATTTGTGAAACGAATTCTTACTTTCCAAAGCATGAACAGACCCCGTACTTTATATATAACAGATATGTGCATGTGTGCATACAAACCTGAATAAGTTGTTGGTGTGCCACATTTCCACAGTAAAATGTCTGCTGGTTGTCAACAAAGCCTGGAAGCTCAGTCTCCTCAACTTCCTCACCACTCAGCATTAACACTCTGGGGGGAAAACATACTCTTGAGATAAGATGCGCATTTTCAAAATTGACCCTGTCCTTATCTGGCATTCTGCACAAACGCTCACCGTGTCTGACCCACAAAAGACAGCACCAGCATGTCATCTGTCTCTCTGCCTGCCTCAGAGCGGAGAGGCCACAGACCTTGAAGGGAATTTGAGAGTGTTAGACTGAAAAAGTTACTTTCAGCACCAATTTGCAAAGAAATAAAAGAAATGCAATATCAAGACGGTGCCCAATGTTAAACTATTCCATTTGTCAAATGTTAACATGTTGGAGGATGTACAGGTTGCAAATCACTCTCGAGGAGCCATTGATTACCTAAGTAAATAATTGCCTCTCATAAAAGAGGCCAGGGGCAAGAGCCAGCAGCTAACTCTTTTAGGGCATAGATGGTCGATAAAGAGCTATAAACTAACAAGTGTGAGCAGACCTTAACTGGCCTGTGTGTCTCATTCAAGCACCGGAGAAGAGTCCTTTGAGAGACACCTAATTTTCTTGGATTAAGAGGTGTCTGCTGTCGTTAAAACCTGACGAGCTTCCTAAAATTGTCTGCTTACCATAGCAGACACTGCAGAGCACTTTGATTTTCTAAATTAAAACAAATGCCTCCAAACCAAACCTTGGCAATGTTCCTGTTATTTAGAAAGTGCAGAGGGAAGACCTATGACATCGGAGCCATCTGTTCCTGTTCAGGTGCCAAACCTGAATGAGCAACAGCTGGCATCTTGGCCAGCAGAGGCAAACAGATGTGCGGGGTGAAGTGGCTCTACTCTGAAGTCAGTAGAATATTAAGGTCCAAATAAAGTCAAGGCTCGAGAGGGAGATGGCTGATGAGACACAGACTTACACACACAAAACACACAAACCTTTGATTCCTGGCAGGTCAATGCTGGCATGCTCATGAATTCCAATGCCATTGCGGATTATCCGAAGAGAGCCCTCTTTAAATGCACCTGAGCATGTCACCAGCTGAAAGCACCAAAGAGAGACATTAAGACAAAGATTGAGATATGTCGCTTTCCTCCCCCTTTTTGTCAATTAAACAACACCTTATTTCTGCTTCCAACCAACTATTATGTTTTTGTAAAGAATAAATCCTTTCACACAATCTATAACTTTTTATATATTCTAACACATCATTCACATCTGTAACAAAACTGTCCATTAGTCACTAATCACAAGGGAGTGAGCAAAAACTGCAAAGATCTGAACTCAAGGACATGACTAATGGGACAAGAAACATGAGCAGTCAGTCATACCATTTTACTCCCAAATGAAGTCATTTAAATAATATGGCTATGTTGTAGCGATGTCTTCATGTTTCAAAGACCCCAGCAATTAACTTGCTCACTGCATTGTTGTTATAACTATTCAGTTAATCAGCGATTAATTTTCTCCATTAGTTTCCAAACTGTAAAACGTGATAACATTAGGGATGCACAGATATATCAGCCTTAAGTTGGGATTGGCTAATACTGGGTGTGCTGAATGTTATGAGCCAATTAGTAGTCAGTAAAAGATATCCATCTGCTGCTGTGGTAGCTAAAGGTTCAAATTCAGTGTAATGAAGACATAAAAGACTCTGAAATAGTTAAATACTTTTGTTCTTTGTGAATACGGTATTAATGGGCAGAAACACAAAAACAAAAAATAACAATTTCATAGCTTAAAGATTTTGTACTAAATGAGTGCTTCAGTGCCAAGAGAAAGCAGTTTAAAACAAACAAACAAGCCCCCAAAATGTTAGTATTTTGGTTAAAATTCAGTCAGACACATTATTATCATTAATGCTAAAAGACCTAGTTTAAGTACTTGTCATAAAAAGTCATAAAAGTGCAGAAATCCTTCTTATACGGTTTCGATAGTAAAGCAGACATCAATACAACTAAAATGTAGTTTGTAGAAATTGTGAACTGGCTCACAGTAGAGCGTCTCTGAGACTGCCATTATAAACATCACGCTGTTGAGATCCAGCAGCCTCAAGGTAAATAACTGCCTGTACAGTATGACTGGAGAGCACCAGAATGTTATTTATGCATCCAGTCATGGTACACTAACAGGATTAATACCAGAGCCTGCATAATCTCAGCGTCTACCACCTGCCACCCAACAGTTTCCTCCCAATAGAAACAGTCATGATGATCTTGGCAACCCACCTCGCTCCCTTGAGCATGTTTTCGAATGCCCTCACACACTAAGCCACACTCTCATGGGGCCGACTGCCTTTTCTTCTGTTGCACATCCATGAGCACAACCCCTATTATGATTTATCTGAGAGAGGTCGTGTTATATTTTCTCCTGCGCCATGTGCGTCAATCCTCTGACATCTTAACTGCGTTGCAATGTGTTTGCATTAATTAATCAGGGTCAAATGTTTTCCAGATTTGCAGCTAATGGCAAATTAAAACAATTGTGACTGGATTTATTTCTGGCCCTTGAATTAGAGAGAATGGATGAATGCAGGCAGTGGCTGATGCTGCGCTCGTCTGTACCCAGTAGAGTGGCTCAGTGCTCTAGTGGACCACTGCCTTTGGAACCACATCAAATACCCTGAGGCCTGGTGTCAAACTCTGCCAACAAAACCTTCTGCATCTCCCTGTGCCCCAGTGATTCAACACAAAGGAGGACAAATGTTCAAATTAGAAATTGGGGGGGTTTTTTGTGTTTTTTTTTGTAGCAGATACCTGCAGTTATGTGTTGAAGAACATGCCAAAAGATGGTTGCATTTTAACATAAGCATTATATTTTGAGAAATAAGATAACATTTTCTGGATTTGTGGCTCCATTTTAAATCTGGCATTACCATGCAGTACAAGCTAGATCACATTGTATCCTGAATACAAATGGTTTGATATCTGCTCAAGGTAAACAGAACTAAGCACACACAAGTGCTGAAGATGATGGATTGTTGGGATACATGCAGACAGGGACAGGGTCTTCACCGTCAGTTTGAAAGGGTGTAAATATTATTAGAGGAAATTACATTCACAGCAATCTGGCTTTGTGCAATGGAATAAGAAAACCAATTTAGGTTTGTGTAGCAGAGGTGCATTTTAACATCCAGTGTAACTGCAGACTAGCTAACCAACATCTAGACTCGGCTAGGTGAAAAAAGGCACCATACATAAGAAGAACAACCACATTACATACAAAGCTCACAGGAATCTCCTGAGTGCACTGTACGCAGATTTTCTGGCTTTTGCAAGTTTGTGCTCTGAGGCATTACAAGCTCAATTCTGCTGAGAAGAACACTGTTAACATGGCCCTCGAAATCGCTGCATTGGTGGTATAAGCCGAGACTCCCTGAAGGCTGTGACAAAGATGATAATAAGGAGGAAAACTCAGAGGGAGACTCAACATAAGGCAAGTGTATCCAGTGTCTGCTTGAAGGGTTTTCAGTAATCACCATGTCACATATAAACTCTCTAGCAAACACCCCCACCCAAAAAAATTAATTTGATTTTGTTACTGAATATGTGATGTAGCCTTTATTTGCTCTGAAGCTCTGTTTTTTCTAGAAATAAAGGATTAAGCATGTGGATTTTACCTGGCCTTGGCCTTGCCTCTCAAGGTCAACCACACACATATCCACAATAGGGCCCAGATTGGTGAATGTCTCCATCACAGCCACGTATGAGCCTTGCTCATTGCTGTCCACGTTGAGCTGCAAATAAACAAAATTGTCTTTACAAAGGATGTAATCTGTACAATTTCTCTGAAAATCACACACGGTATGTCAAATTACGATGATCTTGGAGGTTATTAATTCACTATTTACTATACTTGCTTATTATATTTAAATTTAGTAAACCAAAATGCAAACATAAAAATAATAGAGCAGAATAATGAAGAACCGAGGGAAAAAAATTTATTTTCAAA
Organism: Mchenga conophoros; assembly: GCF_057382185.1. Taxonomy (NCBI): domain Eukaryota; kingdom Metazoa; phylum Chordata; class Actinopteri; order Cichliformes; family Cichlidae; genus Mchenga; species Mchenga conophoros. The sequence continues at coordinate 31,807,872 of NC_140526.1, forward strand.
ATTAATTTCTGAATCAGTTCATTAAGTATTTCCATTGTTTAAAACAAGGTATGAAAAACACTGCAGGATTTATCACACATTTCTACACACATCTACTAAAAGTTTAACTTCTTTTAACTTAGTTTACCTTTTTTTTTTTTTTTTTAACCAGAGGAAAAAAAACCCAGTGTGTTTAAAGTTATTTTCAATAACAAAAAAAAAAAAAAAACAAGACTCTTTCTGCTTACCTTTACTAACTGGGAGTCGCCTAATCTAGAGCCCACAAACACAACACCGTTGTCCAAGTAGGTCAGACATTCAGCAATAGATGTCTGTCAGTGAAGGGACACACAAACATTTCAGCCTCTTGATCATAGCACAGTGGGGCTGCAATTTACAATCAGTTACATTTTAATCAATATGAAAATGACTTTGCTGATTAATCCTCTACCAATAATTGTCAGAACTTAGTTTGAAAAAAGAAAAGAAAAGAAAAGTCACAAATATAATGATTTTTTTTTTCCATCTGAAATTAAAGATTTTGACCTTTTATACATTAAATCATTAATAAAAAAGAATTAACCTGATGATAAAAAACCCTTTTTTTCCAAGTATAATCCTCTAACAGGAGAATCAGAAAGGTCACCTAACGCACGACTGTTCAGCTAGAAAATTAAAATAACTTTGGCAGACAAAAGTTATTCATGTAAAGTGTAAATAGAAAAGATTTTAAAAATTGAATTATTGTATTTCATAATTAAATGTCAGTAAATCTAAGTAATGTAAAAACAAACAATGTTTGTTATTAAATTTACCCATCACTGTGTACATGATTTTAGACATATTGACTTAATAAAGCGTTCTGTCTGACATTTTAACATACAGCTGTTCCTACGTGTTTATTGAACAGACTTGTCCTAATAGCAGTAGACTTTATAATAATCTAAAAAGCAAACAGCTCCCAACTCAAAAGCACTACTAGAGTAAAACTAGAAGACTAGCAGGAAAGCCTTTTCCATCTCTAAACTCCTCAGAAAGTAATTAAAGAAAGGTGCTACAAACCAAATGTCGTCTGCCTTGAACATGAGCCTTAGCTTCAAGCACAGTATTGAAATACAATCATTACCTAAATCAACTTTAAAGGGATAAGTGACAGCCTGGCAAGCAAGCAACAAAGAGGTGAGATAATTTGTTCTTATCTTCTGTGCAAGTGTAGACAGATCCATTAGCTCAGGGGCATAAACCACTAAAAAGTCAATTGTAACAAAAGACAGCACAGAGATGATGAGAACAAAAAGCAGCGGTAAGAAAATCAGAAAGAAACAGAGAGGGTCGTTGAGCCAGGAAGTGAGAAAGCGATGGGAGAAATGCCCGAGGAAAGGCAGGTGGATAAACAGATGGAAGACAGCCAGCAATACCTCGGCCTAAAGAAAAAGAGAAATGAAAGACCTCTCCAAGCAGCTCCACATGCAGGTCTTTGAGCACCACTGTGCCGTCCATTAGCTCCTCCTTCTCCAACAGCAGCATAAAGAGACGTCCCTCCATGTCACCGAGCAGGTACCGTGAGCCATTGGGGTCCACGCGGTTGTGGCAGACAATGGTGCTTTGCTGTAAGCGAGAGCAAGACACAAACACATCAAACACAATATGACCAACAGTGGTCAGCCAACACCTATAAAAGCTTGATTCTAATAGGGTCCACGCTTTAGCAAATCAACCATTAGTCAACTATTTATATTTGTGTGTGCAGGGAAGTAGCAGTGCTCCACCACCAAAGCACTTCTTGGAGTATTAAAGAATTCAGTATTATGTGTACACCATTTTAGGTACATTGCAAAAACCTTTCATGTTACTTTAAAAGATCTTTTAAATTGCATGTGGGTGCACAGCAATACATGTGCAGAGAAGGAAGCTGGAAAACTAAGTTGTCAGTGCTCTCTGTTGGACAAACTTTGCAATAGCAACAGTATTTCTAAACACATATTTTGTATGCTTGTAGAGAAATATCATGTCACTGATGTATTTTTGATATGCTAATATTCCCCAGGAGTAATCTGAAGCAGACTGATTTATCAGCCATTCGTACAATAATGTAATGCCACTCTTATATTGTCTTATCAGTGTTTGCTGTCATAATGTATCATGCTGTTTAAAATATGCTTTCTAAACTTTGAAAAGGTATAGGAAAGGACTATCAACTGAGGCTGTTGTAAAATATTTTACAGTACCTTCACTTTGAGGCTCGCTTTCAGCTTTCAGCATTGAGCTTTTCAAAAATTCTTACTCTAAACAAAACTGAGCAGCACCAAAACATGTTAGGAGATTCAAATAATACTCCAGATTAAAGCTGGCATTTAACTCCCGTAGTGTGACAGAGTTTGTTACTTTCTTTCAAAAGGAGATATTATTATTGTCAACGACTGCTGTATATGCAGAGTCAATTTCTCACTTGATCAAACCTTTACAAAACTCATTTTCACAATCACCCAGCCTGTAGCATTACTTAAAACTTTTGTCAAAAACTTTTATTTTCACAGCTTTGCAAACTTGTGGACTCCTCTTGACTGAATGGCAGGTAATTAGCTGGTTAGCTCTGACATGTGAAACCAGTCTACTTCCTCACCAGCTACTGTAATGCCCTAGATGAGCTGAGACATTTTCAGCAGACCTCCGTGTTGGCAGAAGCTTTGGTGTTCCACATTCATTTTTCACTTTGGTGCTCCAGAGTGACAATTTATTAATTAGCTGCCAAAACAGTTCTGTTATACATCAAAGGATAAGCCTCTGTGTTTTCTTGATACTTTTGAAAGGAGTGTGTTTGAACTGAATACAAATAACATATTAGGTGAAAAAAAAAAAAAAATTTAAAAAAAAAATGTGGCTTCAATGATCACTTAACAACTTTCCTATTACCTGTTCCTATTCAAACACTAGAAAAGCTGGACAATGCTACCGTGCAGTTGTAGTAATGAAGACACGAGAGCTTGAATTAGAGAGGGAAAAAACCCTGACAGATCAGTAGGTCTGGAGGATGTTTTGAGCTATTGATAAGACATGAGAGGAATCTGTGTTTGAAGCCACCATTGTGTTGCATTTTCATTTGAGGTGTTAACTTTATTTTCATATGGTTCCAAAGTCCTTTTAGAGGCAGATTTTGCAACAAGGAATCCATCCTGAAACAAACCCACGGACTTATTTGAGCAGTTATTTTGAAGAATGAATTACATGAACTTTGATTCCTCTATAACATGAAAAACTGATTTAAATGTTTCCTGTCCTTTGTTAAAAATATTGCTTTAAAAAACCCTTTTCTCCTAGATGTTATCATTTTCACCAAAGGATTATATGACTAAATTTCTCTCTTAAAATGTCTGTGGTGGTACTGATACAGTTACTACTTCTTTTTCCATTTTTGCTTCTATTATAATCCGACATCAACTAAATAATCAAGGGGAAAAAAGCTAAAGGGACAGCATACTTTGAACAATGTTGGTTAGTTATGAATATGATAGTAAAGTGTATCCCAGTGATAGCGCTGCAGCTAATAAGCGCCAAGCAATGCAATTAAAAACAAGAAAATGTCAGGAAAAGGGGAGTGATAGAGGACAATACCAGAAATGAGGCTCATGCCATCATGGGTGAGATGACACACCAGGGCCAGGAACACCAAGAAAGTATCCAGAGAGAGCTCCAGGATTTCTGCTGTACAGCGGGACCTTTTCTCAGGGAGAATTGGAAGTACAGTGGTCCCTTATTTATCTCAGGAGTTACGTTATAAAAATAACCTGCGATAGGTGAAATCTGCGAAGTAGCCAGCTTTATTTTTTACAATTATTATAGATGTTTTAAGGCTGTAAAACCCCTCACTACACACTTTATACACTTTTCTCAAACAGGCGGGAACATTTTCCCACAATCTCTCTTGTTTAAACTCTCTCAAAGTTCAAACCTTCGTAGAAAAATAAGTCCAGAAATAGAATGAAACCAAAGATCAAACCCTGTTTTCAGGTCCAGAACATGGGAATAGAGCAGCTGCCAGAGAATTCAACATTAATGAATCAATGGTACAGAAGTAGAGGAAGCAAAAAGAATGAGTGGAGTAAAGTTGGACTTATCTGACTGTTTTGTTTTACTAATGCGCCTTATAATCTGGTGCACCTTATGCTCCGAAAAATACGGTAAGTTCTACCTCATCTTCCTCTGCCTTTTGGGTGCTGCTGCACGTGCCTTAGATGGTGCAAAACGTTTCGTCGACATTGTTGTGTTTGTTGGGGAGAAAACTTAAGCATACAGTACAGCACTTCAGAGTCACACTGCTAGTGATCGAAGATTTATGTAAATTTGACAAGCTGAACTCATTCTGTACTGTACAGGAGACACAGCACGGAGGAGATTGATTGACAATGGTCTACAGCCAATCAGGACGCAGAACACAATGCGCTGTTAAAACCCCCTGAGAAAAAAAAAAAGCATGCGAAATTGCACAAAAAAAATCTGTGAAACAGCAAAACCGTGTTATAGTGAGGGACCACTGTAGTTTTTTTTCCTCCTTCACTTTGATCCTATACCTTTAAAATGTTGTGTTATTATACAAATAGATGTTAACAGACTACAAAATCCAGTAAAAACAGTAAACTTGGTAAAAAAAGAAAAACACATTTTGAAATAAAACAAACAAACTTCCAAGCGGAGTGGCAATGCTCAGTTGTAGAAGAATGGTAGAAACAACCCATCATTATGGAAACAGGCCATAATATCAGCGATCAAAGAAGGGGAAAGAGGGAACAGAGTAGGTCATACAGACCCATTTCTAGATCACATATTATAGAATATTTACTTGAATAATTCCAAAAAGACCAGAAAATATTTGACAGATTCTGGAAACAAAAAACAAAAACAGGATTTTCACGCAAGACAATGTAAGGCGAGCACTGCAACTTGTTGATATCATGAGCAATAGTGGTTCAAAGTCACTGGCCAGCACTCTTAATCTACAAAGGGCCCATGACGCTGTACAAAGCCTATCTTAATCAGATTATTCATCAAAAAAAAAAAAATGTAAATAAAAATACTATTTAAAATGGAATACCAATAATATGATGTACCTGGGGGCTAATATCCCAAAGAATCTAAAAAACTCTTTAAATTATGGCCACATCAAAAAAAGAAATAAAACTAAAATTTGACTTAATAGTGATGTAATTTAATATGATTTAATAAATGTAAAAGTTCTATACCGAAGATGAATATCTAGGTAATTAGTTGGGTAAAATATGATGCAAACTTCAAACTTTCTTGGGGACTTTGTTGGAAAATTTCCAACATCTCAGTGAAAACTACAATTTAGACATACATGATTTGTTTAGATACTTACAGGTGAAGCAACACTTTTATAGAAATGCTAAAACTATTGGGGAATCTGATAAGAGCACTGTTATTATTTGGGGCACTATCCACAAGAAACAGGTATCTACAATTTATACATGAATACAATTTCTCATGAAATATTCCACCTTATACATCAAAATCAAATGGGAGAAGAAGGCAAATGTCACGCCAATAGTTGACGATCGATTAAATATGTGAATTAAATGCCAGCTAGTGGAGAGAATATTCATGAAAGAATTTTATGTTTTATTGCTCCAAAAAGAAAATTCCTACAAAATAGCAGATATGACAAACAGTAACACAACCATATCAGGTTTTGAGATTGACAATAGTTGTGTTATTGTATATTTAAGTAATATACTCCCTGATTATTACATTCAAAACAAATATTTTACGAAAGTATTACTTATTGACAGTAAAAAGGAAATAATAGGGAAGTGGCTGGATAAGGAGCCACCGACTAAAGACTAAGCCTGGTTCAGCCAGAGGTTTTATCCAGTTAAAAGGGGAGTTTTCCCCTTCCCACGGTCACAAAGTGCTTGCTCATAGGGATTTGTCTGATTGTTTGTGGGGCGTTCTCTGTTTTATTGTAGGGTCTTCCCCTTACAATATAAAGTCCCTTGGGAAGACTGTTGTTGTGGTTTGGCGCTATATAAATGAAGTCAAATTGAACAGAGATAATGTTAAAAATGCCCACTGTCATGGTCAACTACTGACTACGTGTGCCTTATTGTATTACTCCTGGGTTTTTTGGGTTTTTTTTTTTTTTTTTTTTTTAAAAAGGGCCCACACGTGAGCCCACTGTGAAATTCCTAACCTATAACGAGATAAATATATGTTAATATTTCGATAGCTGGTACATCTTCCTTATTAATGTATCACAAATTCCCTGACTATCTACAGCAGATATATGATCAAGTGATTACCTATATACTTTTAAGACAAAAAAGCTTTCCTGTTTCCAAATGGGTGAATTCATCAAAAGTTTGAATCATTAATGAACCCTGAAAAGTCAATAATCAATCATCCTTAAATTGGGGAGATAAGTTAATTATTAGGATAGTCAACAGGTCTAGCAAAGATATTTGTTTTAAAATGAAGATAATGAAAACAGTGTAATTAGAAGATTCCTAATCTGAATGATTTCGAATTTTCTTTTCGTAATTCATGAAAATGTTCTTCTAAAGAGCAGCGAGGGAGGAAAGAACAACCTCTAATTATAGAAGCGAGAAACCGTTGAGGGGCTCTTGGGCCTTGAGCTCTTTTAAATGCCAGTAGAAAGACTACAACTAAATCTTGATAATACTAAAACCCTGAGGTATTGGAAGCTTAGCACCGATAAGAGTCATAACAAAAGAAAGCACATGTACACCTTAGGGTTTAAAAAATATAACAAAACAATCATGCTTACAAAGTGTGATTCTGAAGACAGCTCTACAATCACACTCTTGATTTCACACCGTTTTATACACAAGCTTCAGATTTGGGCTCATGTTCCCAGACAAGCTCGATTTAATTAGTTTGCTTCCATCAGCCCAATACTAACAGCTATTTTGATGCATCACTGAATTAGATATAGGATACTTACTTGTGATAGGGCACTACTACCCACTCTGCAAGTGACTTCACCAACTAACTCTATTTTGACTGCCCCTGGTACAGAAATAGTCTATTTGCTGAGACTTACAGTGCTTAGGCTTCTAACAGCCACAGTCTAACTCAATTCTACATTATTGCAACTTAAATGTTTACCTAGCTTCTTTTGAACAGCTGAACGATCAAAATATCTAAAGCAGAAGTGTGCTATCTGTTATCATTACCTTGATAGTGGGTGGTGCAATGGCCAAGTATTTGTCTCCATTGTGGTAGGTGATAGACTCTTGTCCTATGATTATAGCTCCACCAAATGGCTCAGGGACTAAAATACAAGCACACAGACAAGAGAGTGATTATTCTGGGAAGTTTCTGCTATTTTGGAGATGTTTACAGCACAGAAGCTAATATCCTCTGCATTACCAGTTATCAGTAGTGCTGTGGGTTAAATGTATTCAACAATTGAAATTATTCATGACTTGTAAACTAAACTTACACACTTATGAACTAGCAATTCATAGCTCACATCCTTGTGTTTTCACACAGCAGTTTTCGTTATTATCACGGCTATATGTTGAGTTAAATAGTTGAAGTACCTGGGATCACCATTGAAGCCTCAGCCTCCACATTCTCCTGTTTCCAGGGGCCTTTGTTAAACTCCTTCTCCCTCAGAGAAACCTCATAGGTCTTCACATGGCGTCCCTGAGGGTCCTATGAAACACAACACATGGAATAAAACTGGTCACTAATTGCACTTTGCTACTGTGCATTGCTTAGTTACCATAAGCTTGAAACCATTCTCCCGGAATAAATAAATTAAATAGAAATGTCCCGGATATATGAATTTTTCAACATATTCTTTTTTTCCCATTTCATTAAAGGCACATTCCCACATTCTGTACTGCTCATGTACCTGGTAGATGAAACAAACAGTTGGAGCCTGGCAGCCATACAGAAAGTGAACGTCGATGACCTGGAGCTCCTCCAGTCTGATGTTGAAAGCTTTGAGCTCACGGTTGTCCCTGTCCAATGGGATCACCTTAAACAAGCCGTCATACAGCCGCAGGCCAATCATGCGGCATTCTGGGTCTACAATTCCGATGATACCCGTCTCTGACGGACGCCCAATACGATCCTGCAAAAGAGCATTGGGTTAGGAACTGTTTAGCACTGGGAGTGTATGAGAAAGCATCACATTATGTAGCACATAGCTAGTTACATTTTTCCAGCTGTTATAGTCTAAGAAGTCCAAAATGTCACTGATATAAACCACATTAAAGAATACAAGAATTCTGAAATGTTACCTAACGGTGTTTACCAATTTAAATGGCAAATGGATAATTTAAAACAGTCTAAATTAAGATTTATTAATATGAATGTAGTGGAGCTAAAAAAGAGTGAACTGCTGCATTCAACCAAGAAGAACAAAATACATACTGCCCTTCATATGAACACACCATAACAAATAGAATGTCCTTACAATGTGGCTCATGTCTATAACAATATTAGTGTTGTTGTCTCACCTGGACATTGCCATGGGCTCGGGTGATGATGTCAATGCTCTCCCCGGTCTGTTTGTATTCTAGGATGCAGGCGTTGTACTTAGATGTAAGAATGAACAGCAGGTCTTTGCTCTCACCCTGAAGAATGAGGAGGAAAAAGGCACCAGAGTTACATGTTATACACCTGATCAGCCTCTGTGAGCCCGATTAGAAGACAGTGCCTGCATGTGTCATATCCTATTTGTAATGTGCAGACTTTCACTATTTTTGAGAGGCAAAATTTGCACCCTACTTTGTAGATGATTGAGAAACACACCACAGTACAAATCATTTATGGTGCAGTTAAATATATATTAAATAACCAGACCACTAACTAGTCGAGCAGGAAAAATAATTCAAAGTGTTGCCGACTGCACACAAAACCCCTTACCTTGGGCCTGAAGAGCTCCATAACAGCAATTCTGCCATACATGCCCACTTCTTTGACGGGCCTCAGGCCCTCTGCTGTGACCACATAGATTTCCAAACGTGTGTTTTTAGCTATGAGCAAATTGAGGTCTTCAGCAGAGGTGAAGTGACCTGCAGAAAAACAATGGTTACATTATGTTCAATACACTGGTTTTAATGTGAGAGTAGTGGGCACACAGAGAAATTAAAAATGTCCACAAATATCACTAAATTGGGGCATAAATATTCTGGTGCTTCTCAAATACATTTACATATCAGCTTAACTGCTGATTTTTAATGTCTTCTTTAGTCTTTAGCAGCTTAAAAACAACTTACAAGGAAATTATCCAACTTCCTTAAGTGTTCTAATTTATCACAATAAGGAAAATCGCAAACGGTTACTTGTGTTCAAAATGGTCTAAAATAATATATCTTGGCCAAACTGGTTCATTCCATTATCTACTCCAACAAATGTAACTGTGTCAGAGTCAGTGCTACAATCAACGACCTACCATGAAAAGTAGTAATTTCGCAAGTTCTTTAAACATCTTTACACTCTGATTGCACTTGGCAGTATCAATTATCAGATTGCTTAACAATAAAAGTAACTTGTAAGTAGATTTCACGTCTAGACTATTACACGTGAGCATTCATCTCAATTCGTCACCTCATATCATCTCGAGGTCTCTACTATCGCCATGAAAAATAAAAAGAGAGTGAACATGAAGAGATGATGCATCCTACGCAGCCATTTCATGGGTGCATGTCAAACTGTAACTTTAATGTGACAGAATTCCTATTGGTCTAGCCTGAAATACAAAAAGACAGCAGCATAAGCGTCTCTATGAGCTTTAATGCATCACGGTTTTTGTGAGTCAAATGAACGAAAACGTAATCTAGCTTAACTCGTTTTAAGTGGGGCACTAAGTCTGTGTGATATGCTAATGTTTGTGAGCAGAGGAAGCGCATTTTGATCCGCTGCAACTGACGTGCAGGACACAGCTAACGTTACATCAAAAAGAAGAAGCAAGAAAAAAAACGTCTGCCGTGTGTATGTTAAAGCAGACGTGACAAGAGATGTGTGTGTTGAGACACGCATACAAGCGAGCAGAACCTATGTGACAAGTAAACCGTTGACATAGCAAAACAAGAGCTAGCGGCTACTACAGGCCCGTTTGGAGCACTTTAGTTGTAGCGCGGGAGCAAAGCTAACATGCAGGTGGCAAATGTTTCCTTACTGCACAACGGCGAAAAACAGCGCGGATTTACCTGTGATGCAGGCGTTAACCGCCGTAGGTTTCTGGGCTGTTACAACGTAATTGTAGGACATTTTTGACAAAAACAAAAGACAAACACCAGAATAGTGTTTAATCTCTCTCAAGTGACAAAATCATTGATAATAAAGCTTCCGGAAGTAGAAAGCTGAGCTCTGTAGAGGTCTGAGATTGAGCGCCGCTAGCGACGCGGAGGACTACCAGCAAGGCAATGATTTTATTTATTTGTCCAACGAAATACGCGGTGCGTTACATTAAACGGGAAAAGCATTAGTCAATCGCTAAAAGAAAATATATTCATATGAAATGTACAAATAAATAAATAAAATGAAAGTACAACTCTGACCACTTAGGTGATCAGTAATTTAGCTTATATAAAGAGCTGTAACGCTGCAACAAAATGGTGTTGATATTTTTTTTAATGTTGCAAAAACTATATAAAACGGTCTCTTTTGATACATCCTGCTCGAGATATTAAATTTTTGCAGTTTTATGGGAAGAACACAGAAAAAGCAAATTAAACTCCCAATGCCTCAAGGTATTTCACACACAACAGCTTAAAAACGAGTGCGCCACCAGGATGTTTCCCCTGTAGTGAGCAGTGACCCCTGCTGTCTCACTAGTACTATTACAGAACAAAATGTTTCCTAAATGTTTTCCTGAATAAAAGCGAGTACAAAATCGATTCTCTCACATGTGTAATGCACCGAGGGTGAAAAGCAGTATTTGCCTGTAATACGAAAGATATTTCTTTAATATTTGTTTTTGAATATATCTTTGCAGAAGAATAAGATATCTGCGTTGAATGACGCTGCATTCATGTAATGACATGCATAATAGGCTATTCATGTACTATAATATTATAATATTAGCTGAACCTCTCACAAAAAAGCACTTTGAAGACAGGTACAGTGAAACAGGGCACTACTTTTATGAGTTGATTGAGTACATGTATCCATGTATCATGCTGTGCTTTGTTGTGTGTTGTGGTATATATGAGCACATTAGGACAGATTCCTATCAACCGCGTCGCTGAACTGGTAACAGTAAACTTGAATCTGAAGTTAATTTTGCCCTTCTTGTTGTATATTGTTCAGCATTTTCGAGTTCACGTTGAACCCACCATATCAGAGCCGCCGCCTGTGAGCGACGAGAGGTATCGTTGCCATGGAAACGCGTCCCCGTGCGACAAACTGACCTTTAATGGAGGCTCCAGGAAACACGAAAAGACACAGCATGAGTATAAAAATACATATAAACCGTGGAAATGACCTGGTAAGTCAACTTGCCGTTACTTAGAAATGATCCCCATAAACCTGTGAAATTTGCTAACACTGCGGCATAACAGTCTAACGGAAGTCTAGGTACGTGTTGTGTATGAAGTTTTTTTTACCTTAAAATTCACGAAGCAACAAATTACCTTGATAACCCAACATTACCGTCCAGCAGTTCCGAAAGAAACTTTGAGGTGTTCACTTCTAAGCTGTTATTGTTTGACAGTAAAAGATTATAGCTCACCTTAAGAGAGCTGTAATATTCCTTTATTCATAGAACCTGGAGTGCAGTATAGGAATATAGCATGATATATATGTAGCTATAATTTTGTTGCAGTAGATTTCATCATCCTTATGTTCGTGCGATTCAGTACAGTACATATATATGTAGGGATGAAATATATAGAGAATGTAATTTATAGAGAAGAGGAAGTCATCTATAATGGACAACAGTAGAAACCCTCTCCACGTTCTGATGGCTGGCAGGTACCCTCTGTCCTCTCACCCCCCACCCATTTATTAGTTATCAGTCCATTAAAACAGTGAGCAAGTAATCTAGTACTTGGAATGTTGGTAGTTCAATTCCTGGATGTTCCAGTCTGCATGCCAAAGTGTTCTTGGGAAAGGCATTGAAGCCAAAGTCCATCATCCATCAGTGTGTGCGTGTTAGTTTGAGGAAAAAGTATTTTTAAAAAGCGCTTGTATGAATGAGGCACATGGCAAGTAGAGTAGAAATGTGCTATGTAAGAACCAGTCCATTTGCAATCTTTTATTGTATTGTATTGTGTATCCCTCTTTTGAACTTTATTTATTTATGACTGGAGGAATGTTTGCTTTTTAAATGGAGCTGCTGGATATCTATATCTGGATATCTGTTTAATTGTTTTAAGACTTGTTTTAAGCAGCCGAGTGTAACGCAGCGGGAATGAGGATCAGCACCTCCAAATCTGAGGCCATGGTTCTCAGCCGGAAAAGGGTGGAGTGCCCACTCCGGGTCGGGGATGAGTTCCTGCCCCAAGTGGAGGAGTTCAAGTATCTCGGGGTCTTGTTCGCGAGTGATGGGAGAAGGGAGCTGGAGATCGACAGACGGATTGGGGCTGCGGCTGCAGTAATGCGGACGCTGCACCGGTCCGTCGTGGTGAAGAGGGAGCTGAGTGTAAAAGCGAAGCTCTCAATTTACCGGTCGATCTACGTCCCTACCCTCACCTATGGCCACGAGCTGTGGGTAGTGACCGAAAGAACGAGATCGCGGATACAAGCGGCGGAAATGAGCTTCCTCCGAAGGGTGGCTGGCCTCTCCCTTAGAGATAGGGTGAGAAGTTCGGCCATCCGGGAGGGGCTTAGAGTAGAGCAGCTGCTGCTCCACATCGAAAGGAGCCAGCTGAGGTGGTTCGGGCATCTGGCAAGGATGCCCCCTGGGCGCCTCCTGGGCGAGGTGTTCCAGGCATGTCCCACCGGGAGGAGGCCCCGGGGCAGACCCAGGACACGCTGGAGAGATTATATCTCTCGGCTGGCCTGGGAACGCCTTGGTATTCCCCCGGACAAGCTGGAGGAGGTGGCTGGGGAGAGGGAGGTCTGGACCTCTTTGCTTAGGCTGCTACCCCCGCGACCCGACCTCGGATAAGCGGATGAAGATGGATGGATGGATGGATGTTTTAAGACTTCTCAATAAGCTTTTTAGAGCTTCCCAATGAACTTGTTATCTTTAATTGGTTCGGTTTTTTATCATTACATGAAATTAGAATTGTGTTTGTTAAAAAAAGAAAATTGCAAATATTTTAGGTGGCTATTCTTTTTCTTTCTCCTTGTATTGTTACATAACTTTTACCACCACTTACCACCAAATATATAAAAAAAAATACTCAAGTAAATGGGCAAATATCAAAGTAAAATTTAACACAAGTAGCACTTGGTTCAAGATTATTTCGTTCAAGATTGTATGCAGTTATGTAAAGCACTGAAGTTAAAATTCTATTTTAATAATGTCATAGTAAAATGTCAGTCAGTTTTCATTCTCATCATTGACCATCCATCATTGATCTAATTAGAAAACTCAAAGTTAGCTTATGTGTATTTGGGCAGGTCAGCTCGCTCTATATTTTCAGTCCCATATCTCATAAACAGTTGTTTTCTTATCAGCAAAACTGCTTTTAGCACACAGTCTTCTTTTCTAGTTTCAATTCACATTGACTTATCCAAAGAGAGACATAAAAGCAAACAACTTCCCGAGTTATAGGTCTTAGAAGGCTTTGGTAGCATGCGGTACTAATAGCTTACATGGAGACTGGTGGAATATACTTTTGATGTTATGCTAACTACATTTTACTTCTTCAACAAGTATCTAAGTAAATTTAATGTAATTAAAGCTTTATTTTAAAATGTGATATAATCTTAAGTAAATGTTTACAGCTTGCTATGTATTTCTTTACTTTTCTTTTTAGCAATCAAAAAAAGGAGACAGCTTTCAGAGTTTGGTGCGGGTTGAGTTTGATGGAACATTGGTGGGAGAGTCAGATGAGAAGCAGGGTAACCCCATGCAGGACTTTATTGACTATAAATTTACCTGCATCTTCCGCTGGCCAAACGACGCTCAGGCTCTCAGTGACATTGCCCAAAAACCCATTGTATGTAAGTCGAGATTTGAAATATTCTCCTGTCTCTGATAATATGATGAAACTGAAAATGGCACTAACCAGCAGCTGAAACATTTCATTTCATTCTATTTTCTTTCAGTTTGATCAACACTTTTTTTGTTGCTTTTTTTTTTTTATTACATTTTTGTTGTGAATACCTTGTGTAATTGGTGACAGGAATCTCCTTGATAACCAAACTTGCTAAAAATGTCCACTGTTGTGTTTAATGTATATGGTTTTGTGGTGGTCAGTGACAGTGATAGAAGTCCTGGCTGAGGAGAAGAATGATGAACCAAGACAAGTGCCTCTGGGCCAGGCTGTTGTTGACCTTCTACCACTGTTACAAGGTACAGCTCTAGCTATCCGGTCTTTCCATACCAGATCAGTCAGATCTGACAAAAGTTCCCACCTGGCTTCTTCATAATCAGATGACTTATTTATTGCTCATGAAAAAATGTAAATTCATACTATGACAAGTTTCTGAATTAAAGGCCCTGGAAGGTGGGTTGAAATGTGGTACATTTTTGAGCCCCTAACTTCATAACTGTTGGAGCTAGCCATATGAAACCTTCAAAGCTGCAAAAACAAATTTAAGCTCTATTATAAACTGAAAACAAGTAATTTTATTTTCCCTCAATTAGAGTATAACACTCCAAATGCAAAATCTAGTTTTAATTTGGCAGTTTTTTTTTTTCTCTAACCAACCTTTAGCATCAGTGTACCTACAGTATCTACATTTTCTTAATTTCTGATACCGGGCTCATGTTCTAGCAGTGATCCCTTTTCAAAATTGGTTTCTGATATAGTCAGCATATCGTCCCAGCTAACAGCTGCTTTGTATGGAGGTCAGAAAAGCAAAAATTCATTTCAGAGAGCTTTTCTTAGCAGAGCAGAACTTTCATTTGTTAGAGTGATTTTCTCTTTGTCTTCAGGTCAGTGCAGTTTCTCATCCACAGTCTCTGTCAATTCGGTGCCCAACCTCCGGGCCAAATCTGCCCAGGACACCGGCCTCAAGGTCAGTTGAGGACTCTGCAGTCATTCTCTTGGAGACCCAACGATGTTTGTATGAACATGCTTTTCAGCATGTCTCACTTTTCACACATGGTTCCTGTATGCATACAGCCGGCTGTAGCTTTTCAGCTCACAGCCCGACACACACCAACACAACAGCACAGATAGCACAGACTTTAAGGCGGCGAGGCGTGATTCCGGGTGCCGCTCAGGTGCGTCCGCCTCCCCTGCAGTGGCGCTGCAGACCACGCCCCGCCACACACCTTAACCTGGTAAAATACATATTTAGACAGAATTTTGCAAATATCTATTTTTCATTTTTTAGCAGCATAGTGCTTTTTTTCCAATTATTTTTTAAAAGTCAGGTCAAGGCTCCAAAATCCCAAAGGTGATATAAGGGTGGCGGCTCACAGCATCTTTTGTTTGCTGGATCATTTTAGTTCAGCTGGGTGTCTTTCCTTTTGTTATATTTCTTTAAGATTTAAAAATGTGTTAATTACATAAATAAAATGTAACTTTCTCTGTAGCACTTCATGGATTTCATAAGCAACACACCTTAGTTGTTCACACAAAGCATAAAGGTAAAAAACAATATATACAGTGTTATCTTCATTTTAGATGTCAAAAAGTATTTGCGGCTCCCAGCGTTTTTGTTTGCATGGAAACCGGCTCCAAATGGCTCTTTGGGTGTTAAAGGTTGCTGACCCCTGGACTACACTCTCTGCTATTTTTACATAGCAAAGTAACCCAAATAAATTACAAGTGTTTTTGTGTATTTTTAATATTGACAAAAGATTGAACATCTTTAAATGCACTTAAAAACAGCACTGATCAGACATGCTTGCATATAGTTCTGACTGAAAAAGTGAATTAACAATTAAACAATTATTTCTTATTATATTATTAAGTCTAGATTACCAACACAGACTCTACAATTATTTAGCATCTATTGCCTTTTTTCGATGGTTACAGCTAAAGTACAATTTTAAACCAAAACAAATGCCACAATTTGAGACTATTTATTGTCTGGTCAAAAATAAGGCTCCCAGGCTCAAGCGGTATCTGGTAAAAAAAAAAAAAAAAAAGTTTAGTATTTAGTATTTTTAACCCACTGACAGGTTGGGTTGAGTATATAAAAAGAGATTCCAAATATTAGTTTTGCAGACATTTTAAAATAATGCATTCAACACATTTGGCAAAGCCTAAGAAGCACACAGTGTGTTTTGTTAAATCAATACTAATTCCAGACATGTAGACACTTTAGTTATATATGAAATGTGTAAAATAACAACTAGAAACAATAGAAAGATAATGGACAGTTGAAAAATAGAATTCACAATTTAAGTTTTTTTTACATTGTTTTAAGAGTGTATCCATATTGCCCACAGTTCCCCAACAAAGATAGGAGTGCAACCAGAATGAAGCAAGGATCCAGCCAAGCAGTTTTTAAATGGAAAATGAAGGTAATCCCATTACTCTACAGGGACAGTTATAGTAAGCATAAATAAAATATCCCTCAGATGAGCCTTCAGGGGTTCAGGTCTATCTAAAAGTCCCTGCGCCCCCTTAGTTGAATTCTACAGATTTATGACTAGAAGTCCAAATTAGTCATAGAGTTTGGTAAAGAAAAAGTAAAATACCAACATCACAGGTAAGTTGCTGCTCAAAATCAGTTTAATAATTCAGCTAACAGTAGCTTCATCCATACAGCAACGAGCATGACATCGGAGGGTATTAACTCTGGTGCCCATGCAAGTTGGACTTTGAGAAATACCTCTCACTTTAAATGTGGTATTGCGGTATTATAAATTAACCAACAGCTTTTCTAATTAACACATTCATGGTGAGAAAGCCAAAGACCGGCACTTCATTTCATTTATCATGTGAAATGCTATGCTAGCAAGGTTCAACTCCTAATACTAAACAACCTTGTTGTTAGATTACAAATAAAATGTGATGTGCATCAAATAAAATACAGATAGAAATACAACAGATAAAAAGTGCAACAGGCCAGAAAAAAACAAACTAAGCTGTATAAACTGTTAGTGAGTCCTCTTATCCTTTTCAGTGGCAATATGTTTTTGTTGGTTTATTTTGTTATTTGTTATTGAGGAACATGTTCGTTTTAAGGTGTTGTTAAACATAAGTATTTTTTTGCTGGGTTATGATAAACGAGAAAAAAACAGCCACTTACATGTATTATATGTTAAATATGTGAATTTACATATAATGATAAAATGAGCTTTCATTGCACTCAGGAAATTGTTTAGTGTTGTGTATTATGGTTTGAAAAGCACTTAGGACCTAAGGATTTGTATTCAGTATGGTTAAAGCAGTATATCAATGAAAAATATAAACTGCTCTGCTTTTTAGGTGCCTACCCTCGATGTGAGTGTCAGTGTGTTGGATCCAATACTGTCCGAGGCTGACCTCTCAGCCTCTAATCTACTAAAGGTAACTTTGGAGACAGCCTACTCTGTCCCAGACTCATGGATGCTGCCATCCGGCCCTGCTCCCACTACCTTCACATACACTGCTGCCCTAGAGATCCCTCTTACTGCAGACGTGAGTGTTATACTGTGCTTTTTATGTGGCCTCTTAAGGCATACTGCTCTATTCACACTAGCTTAAAATGTCAATCTTTCCAAGGGTGATGCGTTTTTGACAAATGTAGCTTTACTACTGCTTTGCTCCCAGCAAGACCAAGTGCTAGTGTTCCCTGAAGGGCAGCTGAAGGCAGGGGGGCAGGGAGAAGAAAAGGAACGTCAGAAGAAGAGGCCCCATAGGGACACACTAGCTCCAGAGAACCACTTCCTGCCTGGAGTCTTTTTCAAGCCAGAGGAAATTGATCAGGAGGATGGTGAGCTGACTGCTCGAGAGGTAAATACAAATGCAGCTTGCAGATACTACCAATAATATTAGCTGGAATGTTGCAAAAAAAAAGAAAGAAAGAAAGTTAAAAACACTCTTAAAGTGACCTCGAGATTTGATAATCAGTTTTGTTCATCAGTTTCTTACCTGTTGAAGTTCAGGGTGTGCCTGCTGAGGTGGTGTCAACATTCACTCAGCTTTAACATCGCCCTGGGTTCTCGGCCTGCTTAGCATTACCATTCTGTCTGTACAGATGCTTGCAAAGCAGCATAATGCTAACACAAGTTCCTGGATGCGGTTTGCACTTTACGATTGTGCTCTTGTCCTTTTGTGCAATAAAAATAAATGTAATGTCCATATCCGTACTACAGACCGTGCCATTTATTTCCCTTTTAAAAAGAAGGAAATAAAGTATTAATTTGCACATATGAGACACATGGAATTTTAGATTGGGATTTTATCGTATTTGCTACATCCACTACATCACACTGATGTAGAATTCTGAAAAACAGACAAATTTTCATCCATCAAATGTGATATACGTGTCATTACAGGGTTAGACAGACACAAAAACTAACAAAGATGGGTAATAAGGATCAGATGAACTGGATCAGATTCTAACTATCCCTGTCCCTAACAGGGACACCAACCTTTAGCATATCTATCCATCCATCCATCCATCCATCCATCCATCCATCCATCCATCTTCATCCGCTTTATCCGAGGCCGGGCCGCGGGGGCAGCAGCCTAAGCAAAGAGGCCCAGACCTCCCTCTCCCCAGCCACCTCCTCCAGCTTATCCGGAGGAACACCAAGGCGTTCCCAGGCCAGCCGAGAGATATAATCTCTCCAGCGTGTCCTGGGTCTGCCCCGGGGCCTCCTCCCGGTGGGACATGCCTGGAACACCTCACCCAGGAGGCGCCCAGGGGGCATCCTTGTCAGATGCCCGAACCACCTCAGCTGGCTCCTTTCGATGTGGAGCAGCAGCGGCTCTACTCTGAGCCCCTCCCGGATGGCCGAACTTCTCACCCTATCTCTAAGGGAGAGGCCAGCCACCTTTCGGAGGAAGCTCATTTCTGCCGCTTGTATCCGCGATCTCGTTCTTTCGGTCACTACCCACAGCTCGTGGCCATAGGTGAGGGTAGGGACGTAGATCGACCGGTAAATTGAGAGCTTCGCTTTTACACTCAGCTCCCTCTTCACCACGACGGACCGGTGCAGCGTCCACATTACTGCAGCTGCAGCCCCAATCCGTCTGTCGATCTCCGGCTCCCTTCTCCCATCACTCGCGAACAAGACCCCGAGATACTTGAACTCCTCCACTTGGGGCAGGAACTCATCCCCGACCCGGAGTGGGCACTCCACCCTTTTCCGGCTGAGAACCATGGCCTCAGATTTGGAGGTGCTGATCCTCATTCCCGCTGCTTCACACTCGGCTGCGAACCGTTCCAGTGCGAGCTGGAGGCCCTCACCCGATGAAGCCAACAGAACCACATCATCCGCAAAAATCAGAGATGAGATTCTGAGGCCACCATAGCGAAAGCCCTTCGCCACTTGGCTGTGCCTAGAAATCCTGTCCATAAAAATTATGAACAGAACCGGAGACAAAGGGCAGCCCTGGCGGAGCCCATCACCCACCGGGAACGAGTCCGACTTATTGCCGACAATGCGAACCAAGCTCTTACAACGGTTGTATAGGGGTCAAATGGCCCGTAGCAATGGGCCAGACACCCCATACTCCCGCAACACTTCCCACAGGACACCCCGAGGGACACAGTCGAATGCCTTCTCCAAGTCCACAAAACACATGTAGACTGGTTGGGCAAACTCCCATGCACCCTCAAGTATCCTCAAGAGGATAAAGAGCTGGTCCAGTGTTCCGCGACCAGGACAAAAACCGCATTGCTCCTCCTGTATCCGAGGTTCGACTAGCGGACGAACTCTCCTTTCCAGCACCCTGGCATAGACTTTCCCAGGGAGGCTGAGGAGTGTGATCCCACTGTAGTTGGAACACACCCTCCGGTCCCCCTTCTTAAAGATGGGGACCACCACCCCGGTCTGCCAGTCCACAGGTACTGCCCCTGATGCCGTCGGGGGGTTCCCCGGAGGCATCTTCCTTGGGGGGCTCAACGGTCATGTCCGGTTAGGGGCTCTGTTGGCTCTCAGGTGACTGTTTCCTCGCGGCTGCGTGCAGCGGGGCTAGGGGAGGGTCTGTGCTGACGGACGTGGGTTACTGACCTGGTAGCCTGGCTGCCCCTGGGTGGGTCCGGGATGGGCGTGAGGTTCTGGGGGCGCTCCGTCTCTGGGCTGGGACCCGGACCGGGCCTTGGGGGCTTCGGTCCTGGTTGGTGTGTTGCCGGGGTTGTGGGCGGGTGGGTGCATGGGGACCCAGCCCTGGAGCAGGGTGCCGCCGGTGCATCGAGCCACCTGGGGGGCTCTTCAACTGGTGGGGGAGATTGTCACATCTTGCAGGAGCTTTCCTCTCCTCAGGAGCTCCCTCTGCAGGAGGGGGAGATACAGGAGAGGTGGAGGAAGATCTCAGCCTGGGTGTTTATTGTCTTATGTAGTCTGGAAGATGAGTGGATGGTGGGGTGGGTGCAGTTTTCTCTGTGGTGGGGTTGGGTGGACTGTCCCGGGCTCTGTGGGGCCGGGAGGCGCTGCTGCACTGGGCCCCGGTCTGGATGGGCCTGGGCCCCCTTTCCCTGGCGGGTCGCGGAGTATGGGGGTGCCTACTGGGGTCAGCGGGGGAGCTGGCCCCAGGGAGGGGTCACTTGCCCCTCCCTTCCTTCCCTCCCCATCTCCAGCTGCCTCCCTCTTCCCGCTCCACCACAACCACCCACACATGCAGGACCTTGGAGTGGGGGTATGTCACCAGGGTGCAGAGGCGGCTACCCCCCCCCCCCCCCCCCCCCCCTCTGTCCCCTTCTGGCTGCCTCTGCCTCAATTTTATCCCACAACTTAGACATTCACATTACTCACACTCTCATTACACATACGATCTTGGGGGTGGGCACGATACACGGAATCCAAAGTACCATCAGGGTGTACACCCCACCCCTGGCGTCGTTGCCCACCTCTCAATTTTAAATACACGTAGACATTGAGGGCTAGCAGGAGGGACCATGCGCTTACCTGCTGCTCTCTGGCAGGTAGCTCCATGCCCTCCTGGGTTTTAAATGCACCTTAGAACACACATGCATCAACACTACAATGAGCGGGTGGAGGGAGGTTTGGAGTCTTCTCTCACCCCCATTCTCTGCGACCTGCTGGAGCGGGGGGGCTAGGAGGAGGAGTTGGCCGTCCGACTGCGGTCTGGAGTGTGGGGCCTTCCTGCTGCTGCGGAGTCGGGGCGGTATGCCTCCCCCCACCGCAGGGAAAAGGGTAACACCACCTGGGTCTGGGTGCAGTTCCCCCCTCCAGGGGCGGGGGCACCTAGACCTGGTTTGTAGAGTACGCTTGGGGAGTGTGATTGTGTGTACAGCGTCTCTTTATGTCTGTCTCCACGTTGGTTGAGTGTGGAGTAAGTACATATGAGAGCATGAGGGTGGGAATGGATGTTTGTATCTGTGTGTGCCTGTACGTCTGTGTCTATATGTCAGGTTGGGTGTCAGGCGCCACCTCTCTGGGGACATCTCAGGCCCTCCAAAGTTTGGAGGCCTATCTCCCCCTACCACCACTTCCCCTGCCAGTGGCGGACTCCCTCAGGTATCGGTGCGTTGGTGGTTCTTTGTGTCCGGGGATGGGCGTCCAGGTACACACCGGCTCACTCCTTGGCGGCCGCTTATCGGGGCCTGGAGCCTGGGGCTTGCTCGGGCCACTTCGGAGGTGGGGTGCCCCCGGCCTCTCGGCCTGGGGCTCGGTCACTCAGGCACGGCTGGCTGCCGGCGGAGCTCACGGGCGCGTCACTGCAACTCCCCCTGGCTTCTGCTCCGCGGCTGCTGAGTGAGCCCTCATCTGGGACTCTCCTCAGCTCTTTCCGGGACAGTGGCGCGGCTGCCCCTCTGTTGGTCTTCCTTGGTCTCTTGTGTTCTGGGGGCCTCTGGATGTCTGGAGTTTTGATCTCCTCCATACCTGCTTCATGCCCTGGAGGACAGGGCTGTGGCTCCCCACACCCTCTAGCAGATCATTACATGAAGGAACCTTTTAAAAAAACAAAAAACACAAGCGCGTCCATGCTCACAGGTGTACACACGGGTGATCACACCCACAAACTACACCCTTTTGGCTCCTACCTCAAAGCACACTGTGTTCTGTTGATCTTATGTGCTGCACAATAATGTTTAATATTTAGTATTTACTGTCATATTCCCATATATCATTGTGATGTTGTTTATTCTATTACTCTTGTTCTCTTCTGCTTGTTTTCTTTTTTCTTTCTCAGCAGGTGATCCAGGTGATTGATATATGCATTTTCTTTTTCTCTGCCCGTTCTGTTGGTTTATGTTTTTTGCCCTTCTCCCCCGTCCCTCTTCTCAGCTGTTTCTCTTTCCCTCTTTCTTTCTCCCCTTCTTTCCCCCAGTCAAGTCTGTCCCGTATTCAGTAAGTGAAAATAAAATAAACAATAAAAGGTGAATCAAATGGACCATTATGGCAAGGCTGGGATGGTCAATTTGGTAAAGTAAATCCGTTGGGCATCTTTGTTTGCCTTTAGACAACAATTCTGATGGCAAAAGAGCCAAACGGGACAGGCCAAAAAAAAAAAAAAAGGGAGGCTGAGGAGTGTGATCCCCCTGTAGTTGGAACACACCCTCCGGACCCACTTCTTAAACATGGGGACCACCACCCCGGTCTGCCAGTCCACAGGTACTGCCCCTGATCTCCACGCAACATTGCAGAGGCGTGTCAACCAGGACAGCCCTACAACGTCCAGAGCCTTCAGGAACTCGGGGCGGACCTCATCAACACCAGGGGCTCTGCCACCAAGGAGTTGTTTAACTGCCTCAGTGACCTCGCGGGTCATTCCCCTCATCCCCAGACTCTGCTTCCTTATTCATATCCTTATTCACTATATCCATGAACCTCCTCTGAGGTCTTACTCTTTTCCTCCTGCTTGACAGCTCCCTCTTTATATATTTGTCCACTCAACAAATCAAGAACTGAGGAAAATAATAAAACCCAAGAATCAATGTCGATAAACTCAAAGGAAGACAAAAACTCAGAAATCTCAGAAAACCACAGATAATCCAAAAACCACAATTCCATTGAAGATAACAGCATGTGAAAGCTTATTTACAGGCTTGTGGTGTAAATGTTCCCACAGGACCGGGCATTTCGTGATGAGGCAGAGACCACGAAGAACAGAGTGAGCTGGGACACAGAGATGTACTGCTTTCTGGACGCAGGGGGAACTACAAGGTTGGAGGCTGAGCATGCAAATCACTCCTTTATTTCTCTGTGTACCGGACCACCATGCTACCTGCTGGCTACAATTTTACGAATTTAATCTAGAAAGGGAAAGTCAGTCACCAGTTTCTTTGTTACAGAACACATGTTATAGCAGAGTCTAAGAGCAGGATTTCCTTATTCAGAACATTTCAGGCATGCAAGGAAATCAGAAAGTAATGAAAAAGGAATTTGATCTTATCACTGATTTTAGGCACACAGTGAGCATGTGATCTGTGCAAGTATACAGTAAGTAAATAGGCTTAATGCTTAGAGTAAAGGTCAAATGTATGAAAGAAAAAACAACTAGTGCAGTGGTTTTCACAAAGGCCCACATGAGAAATTGGGACTGTTGTGAAGGGCTGCACCAATAAGCTGAACTCAGTTATTATGCTCAATATTAACTGTATCACTATAAAACGCTACTGGTAAGAGTAGATGTTACAGCTAGACAACGAAAATGTGAAATATCCATAGTAAAAATTTAATTTTTTTTTATCACAGTTTAGTCAACATTCTCCAAAATGACACCTTTTTTCCTCGGTGAAAGAAATCTAGTCTGTTTTACCAACCCTTTGTTTGCTTGGCAGTAGCACTGAAGTTGAAACTCTCTCAAACAAATACATGAATCCACTCCTTGTTTCTCTAAGTATCGCCAAGACAACAATAGTTCTTAACTGGAAATCAAAGAAATAGTTACATATTAACATCCAGACAAACCTTCTCATTGAAGACACACATTTAGAAACCATGACATTCTTGCAAAAAGACAATAGAGCTGTATTTATCAACATTTTAAACCCATTTTCTGAATTAATCATGTTGATTATTATTATCATTGTTGTTGTTTAATGGTAAATGGCCTGTATTTGTATAGCGCTTTACTAGTCCCTAAGGACCCCAAAGCGCTTTACAAATCCAGTCATCCACCCATTCAAATCAAATCAAATCAAATCACTTTTATTGTCACATCAATATTCACAATGATATATGGGAGTACTCATTCACACACACTGGTGATGGCAAGCTACATTGTAGCCACAGCCACCCTGGGGTACACTGACAGAGGTGAGGCTGTCGGACACTGGTGCCACCGGGCCCTCTGACCACCACCAGTAGGCAACAGGTGAAGTGTCTTACCCAAGGACACAACGACCGAGACTGTTCAAGTCGGGGCTCGAACCGGCAACCTTCCGATTACAAGGCAAACTCCCAACTCTTGAGCCACGATCGCCCCAATTGTTGTTTATTTTGCCAGAACAATTTAATATGTGACCTTGGGACTGGTGGGATCTGGAGTTGCTCACTAGGTGGGTTTGGGCTGTGGTGGTACCTCGGGGTGGTCCTGGACCTCCATCCACTGTGCCCCATCTCTCATGTTGTCGGCCAACTAATGACATTGTCTTTGCAACACATTAGGAAACAAAAATAAAACAAAGGAATAAAGAAAGGAAAAAAATAATAATATAAAACAACTGTAATACACATGAAAGGGTAGGTTAAACATGATTAAAGTGGGATTCGCATCTCACAGTGTTTTGTTATTACATCACACAAGATTAGGGTTACCAAAAATATAGCAAGCTTTTAATATAACAAAAAAAGATCAAGGCAGTCATGTCAGTGTAAGCCGATATAGGTTGAATGGGTGCTTCTGGGTTGGGAGGTGGGAATGGGATGTCCCCTGGGCTGCACCCTCCATGCCTTTGGTGAATTGCTCTAGGATGATGGAAAACACAAAGAGAGAATATAAAAATGTGTGTATCAGTACTGATTATAATTTCAGGCTGAAGCAAAGGATAACTAAGAGCAGATTGTGGCCAGTGGAGATCATGAGGTCATTGGCTCCATTATCAAAGGTTAGTATTCCTTTTTATTCTCTCTTCTTTGGTGTTTGGATTTCCAGTATTTAGGATATCATATGCAATAAGCTTAGAAAAAACAACATGTGATTTTAAGTCTAACTGAGATGGAGACCAGACCAGACCTGTGTGTGTTTGTGTGTAGTTAGGTGCTGAGGACTCAGAAATCCCCTACCATGGTTTGGCATTTATAGACTTTGGGCAGCTGCTGTATCCTGGAGTCCAGCGAATCCGAGGAGCATACAGCGTTCAGCCTTTCTCTGAGGAAGATTTGCTGAATAAGGTTCCAGCAACACACACACATCACTCATTTGCTTTAAATTTGGTTTCCTTGTAAAATATAAATAAAAACAGAATGGAGTACTTAGTTAATCTCACAAACCAATATTTTATTCACAGTAAAAATCAGAAAACAAATCAAATATTAAAACTGAGAATGTATATTTATGCGTAAAATATGGGTTTATGAATTTTGGAAATAATTTTACTCTCTTTATAAATACAATTTACACAGTGTTCCAACTCTGGGGTTGCAGTTGATATTGCCTTTATTTAAATAGGGCTGTTAAATTGCTATGTGAATTGTTTAACCTCTCTTGCACTCAAAGGCCAAGCGAAGCATCAGTGTTTTAAAGGAAAAAGCTAAGGAAGCTGCCAGCCAGGCCAAAGATATTGTCAGCTCTAACAAAGCAGGAAAGAACATGAATGGAAGCAACAAGGGACCCACAGATTCCAATGAGCAAGGCAAAAAGGTCAGAAAAGTTTTGATGGTCACAAGTGAATAATTCTTTAGAGTTTTTATAAGTTTTCCAGCATAAGCAAAGTCCAACAGTTCCTTTCCCCCCCTCAAACAATTAAACCTGACTTCAGTTATAAGAATTTAGACCATAACATAAAGTTTTTTAAAATTATATCAGCAACATGCAAATCACAGTGAAGGAGCTGTGCCATTAACTGCAGCTGGCCTGCAGTGATTTATATGAACCTGAGCCACAAGTCAATGCCGAGGGAACCCTAAGCTCCATGTAAACATCAACATAACTCTGCACAGCATTAGCGAAGAAATCAATAAAATTATCAGTGTTCCCTCTAAGCTGCGCGTGTGCGCAATTGCGCACTGCTGGCACGGTCTCTGCGCACAGAAAATCTGCGTTGCGCACACACACAAAAAAATCTAACCTGAATTGAAATTAAAATCAATACTTTAACAATTCTGTTTTGCAGTGTTAGTCAGTAAATGACTGGCTGCTCCCATATGGGATCCAGCCAATAATGCGATTCACATTCGTATATACAGTATGCAGCTAATCAATGTCGTTGACAGGCTATGACAGTGTCCTTATGTGCCGACACCGGTGTTTTAGCTAGCAAAGCGGCGTGGCGACGTTTAGCGCAAATCTTGTATAGTTAGTGTGTATTGGAGTCAATAGTTTTGTTGTGTGTGTCAGAACAACTGCTGAATGTTACAGGTGTTACAGCAGTGATGCATCTCCTGTTGTCAGGCCTGCAGGTATCAGGTTGTTGTTCTCCTTTATCTCGTAGTGGACTGAAATTATTTTTGGGGTGGCACAAATAATTTGTGTGGCATCAAATTTGATGCAGAACAGCTGATTGTTCTGTAAATAATTTGAAATGTTTATTTAAAAAAATGCCTTGGCTGCATTTTTAGGTAAACAGCTGCAAAAAACTTTGTTGTTTGCATAACTCAGTTACTTTTTTGAAGAAGTAACTATATAATTCATTGCCCAACACTGGTATATACTGTATTTTGCAGACAGAGAGTTACAGGACTCTCCCCCAGACCACAGACTCATACTCATAATACAAGTCAGAGCTTTATAAACAAAAAAACAAAACAAAAAAACAAAACAAAAAATAGTTGTCTTCAAAATTGGGGTTTAAGTTATTTTTACTTCCAATAGTGTTAAGATACTACACAGGTCATGAACAAGATTTGTTTAAATTTTCATTGTAAGTGGGCTAAAGCAGTTAATTAAAAGTAGTCTAACATAAATGTAAATGCTGTAATTTGATTATTTTAATAAACCATGTAACTTGGATGGATTCGATGCTGGTGTGACCGCAGTGCACACGTCTGATGTTGCTCACAGTGGTCCAAGAGATCGCTCAGGGAGTTTGTGCGTTCGCTCAGAAACATGAATAAGTAGAGCGAACATTGATTAGGAGAATTTACTGGAGACTCCAGTACCAGTTGCAATTTAGTACAGCTGAGCAGAGATCAGCAGCAGTAGATGCTCAAACTTACTGCACATCCTTATTACTGCAATATATTATAAAGTCGTATTTAGCTGATGTGTTTTCTGTTTAAGCAGAAATTTGGAAAACTTTAACTCTTCACTTGTGTTAATGGCAGATGTATGTGGAGGCCAGAACTTATATTATCATTGAGATAGCCTTGGAGAAACCGCTGGTACCAAAACCATCACCAGAAGAGCTAGCCCAAAGGTAATGTGCTAATTAAACCATGTGGTGACTGAGTCTGACCTGCTTCTTTTGGCTCCATTATTAGATTGTAGCACCGAGATAGAGTTATACATTTATCAACACTTTCACACACACGTAAGTGTTAAATTTAGTAGTTGCCCCCTCTGTTTCTGACTGACTGTGAAACACAAATGAGTGAGTGTATTGAGATGTTTTTGTGTTACTTGCAGGGTGACGGCATTGATCCCTCCCAAACCTAAACGTCCAGCTGGTCCTAGTAGAGCAGAAAGAGTAAAACACACACACACACACACACACACACACACACACACACACACACACACACACACACACACACACACACACACACACAATGAATTGCCCAATTGAGGAGATTTGCATGCTTGATGTATTCTCTCCACCGGTGTGTGCTCCTGCAGGCTGTGCTGGACTTCCACAGGCAGGTAGCAAACACGGTGTCCCATGTTTCAGAACAGTGTGAGGAACTATTTGGAACAAGTTGTGAAATTCCCCAAGACGACAGCTTGGAGAAAATGAAGATTCAGTTGATAGGAGCGCTCAATGACTCTGGGAGATACTTTGTCTTCAAGGAACAAATGAAGGTCAGACCAACTGCCCACATCTATGATGGATTAATGAAATTTACAAGGACACTGAAACTATTTTTAGGGATCGATCTAATGGTTCTGGTCATATTTTTCTTCTACATTAGTGTCATTATTTCTCCACAACGGCTTGTGTATATTTCTGGTTTGTAGCATGCGGTGGTGAGGATCGTACGTGACAAGATGAGGCGGACAGAGCCGTTCACGGATGATCAACAGCTGAAGGAATTTGCCAGCAAACTCTATGTCTACCTGGTTGATGAGATGCACGTTGCTATGAGCAAGGTACCAAACACACACTTTCATATACAGTCTGTGAGGACATCTTTTGACTTTTTTGTTTTATCCTTACTTCCTTAACAGATTTATTCTCCAGATGCTGTTGAGGGCTACCCAGATAACATCCAGTTACACTGTTCTCAGCTCTCACATTTTGCCAGAGAGGCACAGCTTACTGGGAATTACGAGCAGGCTGCATATTACTGGAAAGAGGTATAATAACAATGCTCTAAAGCTCATTGCGAAAAAAATAAATAATCAGGAAGATTTATGTAAAAAAAAAACAGAATAAGGGTGACAGACAACTATTTGCCGGACAGATTTAATTACTTGTCAGAATGTCATATAAAGACTGGGTTATATTTGTCTGTTATTCTCAAGAATATTTATAATAATGTTATGTTTGAATGTTTTTCTTTTGTTTCGTCAAGTGGACACAAGTCACATTGCAGCACTGAATAATGATAATGGTTGTTAAAATAGATGAAGTGGTTTCTGATATTTTTTTATTAACCTGCAGCTAGTGGTCAGGCACCCAAATGAGCCCACCTATATGTTTGAGTGGGGGGGCCTGTACATGCTGACCGGAGACTACCTGAAGGCAAAAGAGTGTTATCATGATGCTGTGTCTATCGACCAAGTGCACCAACCCAGGTTAGAAATGCACTCCTTACAATATTGATCTTCACTTTAAGCAAATCATTAATTTAATAAGAGATTAATTATTGAATAATTATTTTAGCCTGCATATTATATATATATCTAAATATTATAGAGTGTATAAGTATAGTCTAGCAATCAGCTCAATTCTAAATCATGATGGTATATTATTTGTATATTATTATTTGACAGAGGAAGAGAGATATTTAGAGTTACTTCCTGTCACAGTATTCTTCATCTCCACTGTATTTTCTGACGTCACAAGCAATGAACCTACCTGCTCGTGTTTTATCTTTTATTGGAACATGGTTCAGTGGTTACTTACAATACAACTTTATTTGTATAGCACGTTTAAAAGACCAGCGGTACACCAAAGTGCTTTACAATAAAAACAGGAAAATTAAGACATGATTAAATAATAGACTATTAACAAAGTAGGGAATATAAGAACTATGTAACAAAGTTACTAAGAAGAGATATAGCTAAAAGATAAAGTACATAAATAAAAAATTGAACCAAATATAAAATAGGGACACTAACTAGATGGAAAAGCTATGTTGAATAAGTGAGTTTTTAAATGGGATTTAAAAGATAAAATGGAGTCTGACGCACGGATAGTGATAGGAAGGTTGTTCCACAGATTAGGTGCAACCAGGGCAAAAGCACGGTCACCCCTAGATTTAAGTCTAGATCTAGGCTGAGCCAAGAGTAATTGGGCTGAAGACCCGAGGGCTCACCCAGGGACATATAGACTAAGAAGATCGACAAGATAACGAGGGGCTAAATTATTTATCATTTTAAAGGTGAGCAACAATGTTTTAAATTCAATGCGATACTTTATGGGTAACCAATGCAAATCAATAAGAACAGGCGTGATAGAGGCATGCTTTCTAATGCCAGTCAGGAGGCGAGCCGCAGCATAAAAAACAGGTCGTCAAACAGTTTCACGAGTTCAAGACCGATGTTTCTTTATCCTCTTCTTGCTCCAGCCTGATGATGTGTGGGGTATTGGCAGTGATGTTTGAGCATTACAGTGAGGCCCAGACTTTCCTTGAGCGAGCCACCAGCCTAGACCCTCTCAGCGTGGTGGCCTGGACACTGCTGGGTGAGATGAGGATCTGTTTTGCTTCCTGCTGCTATTGTATCAGTGAACAGCAAAATGATACTACCAAACTTCATTTGTCAGCAGCTATTACTGTTTGTTGTCTACCCCCAGTGTAATGGAGGCCCCGCAGGTTACTCAAGACAGTTTGACTGTTGTGTGTGACTTTCATAGATTTAGGTTGGTTTGTAAATCTGTCTTTAAAATATCCAACCATCATCTTCAATTTAGGGTTGGGTGGAGCCCAGTTTGTCATAGGGTGAGAGACAGGGTAGACCCTGGACTGGTCTCTTTAAGAGTTGACACAGACTGAACAGACAAAATGATGAACAAACAAAAAAACATGAATATAAAACAATCTGTAACCTAAACACCCACAACAATAGTGGAAGAGGGATGCATGCTGGGGAACGTGGAGTAACCTTGTTGGGTGTTTGCTCCAGGTTTGTTCCATGTGGGTCAGAACGACTCCATCCAGGCTGCGAGGGCTTTTATGGAGGCCACAAAGCTGTTGAATGCAGAAGAGGCAAAAAAGCAAGAGCAGAGCGAGGAGAAGGGGGAGAAAGACAAGGAGGAGAAACACCAAGAGGAAGAGAACAAGCAGGAGGCAGATGAAACAACAAACTCTCCCAGAGTTATGCAAGGTGAGGAAAACAAAAAAACAGAAATACAGACATATACAAGACAGTGTCAAGTGCAATAATGCCAGTCTATGCATGAGTTCAACCCATTCTGTTCCCCTGAGCCCCATCTCCCTGTCAAGGAACTACTTTTGTTGCTACTCTGTCTGCTAGAGCTCTCATGCACTTCAGCCCAAAGGGCATAGGGCAGAAGAAAATAAACCCTTGGAGTAACTGATTTTATCTGACTGTGTAGCTTTATTTTTCTCCTTTACCCAGAACTTGTTGACCAGGATTCAGAGATGCAGAAAGAAGAGCCTCCAGCACCGAGTGTCAGCTTGAAATCAGCTCCTGCTACTATTTACACACAGATCATCCAATTCCTGCTGCAGAACAATGCACTGCAGGTAAAACATACCCAGCGTGTTGGTTTGTACAGCACTGTGTGAACGTGACCATCGGTTTATTCTGTTACCGCACAAAAAGGGGCATATTACATATGGCAATCTGCAATTTCAAAAGACACTTGGTTTTAGAAACATGTGTTAGTGATATGTGTTTTATGAAAGTATGATAGCATCAGTTGCAGTTTATCATTTTGAAAAAAGATTAGATTTTTCTCTTTATTTATATTTTTGCAATTTTTAAAAAAAGTCTTATGTAATATTGGGAACAATAAATGTCTAATTTTAAAAGCTCTGAGCAGTAATGTTTGAACAAAAATAAAACAAATGAAAAAAGCAATAGCCGAAATTGTTCAGAGATGACTGTTTTCTGTTGTCAGATGGCAGAAGTCGCTCTATCTGAGGAGCTCCTATGTTCAGATGGCGGTCGCAGTGCTTCCTACTTCATTCATCTGGCCCAGTTGCAGCTGCTTAAAGCAGACTACTGCAGTGCTGCTGCCAACCTCAAAGAGGCACTGTCCAGCATAGATCAGGTACTTCCACACTACCTCTGGCTACAACACGAGTATCGACTGGGTGAGGAATATTACATGAGTGTTCAACTGCATGTAGGGCATTACTTTTCCAGAAAGCATTTGGTGCTCTGTTTGTAAAGTGTGAAACCTGCAATTTATTGTCTAATTTATCATGCTATTCTTTTTTTTATCTTCACTAAACACCAAACAAATGAATAATAAATAAATATATTTGTTATTTTTATATTTTCAAGGTGCATATTTATTGTATATGACAAAGTAATCAGTTACAGCCACTGTTACTTTTTGATGCTCACCTTCTATAGATATGCATGACAACACATTCCAGTGTAGGATCAATTACTACACATAATATACATAATTTGTAAGGAGCTGAGTGTTATAAAAATAATTCCCAAAATCTAAGTGAATTGAAATCAGACCTAGTTTTATTCTTGAGATCATTCTCCTTCTGCTGGTCTAACAGCACAGATATACACCGAAGCTAACATCTAGTCTTCTCCAGCATCATTGCTCTAGTTCAGGGGTCGGAAACCTGCGGCTCTGGAGCAACATACGGCTCTTTTGTTCTTATACTGCGGCTCCGCATGGTTTTGGAAAATAAATTATATTCATTTAACTGAAGTGTATTTTATTTGTGTTAGTTATTTTTTAACTTGTAGTTCTAAATTGGAAGATTATTGTGATCTTGAAATATAAAAATAAAGTTATATTTCATTATTCTTCGTCGCTCAAAATAAGCGCCACACTAGCGGATACTGGTATACCTGCTGAAACGCCGTGCATTTATTGAGACGTTCAACCCCAGGTAGGTCAAGTATGGAGAAATGTAAGAAAAGAAAAATATCTGAAGAAAATAGAACATTTAATGATGCCTGCGTAGATTAATTTGAATTTATTTTTGATGAGAGTGGCCTACCAGTATGCCTAATTTGTGGATTGTTGATCTTCGGATCCACATACATATGTGAGCAGCTATTCTCCACCGTGAACTATGTTAAAAACAAATATCCCTCATACCTCACAGACGACAGCTTACAGTCCTGCGTAAAGATCAAAGTTACTTCATACAGCCTGGATTTGCAGACGCTGTGTGCAGAGGTTCAGGAGCAGAAGTCCTATTGTAAAGATATCACGGCAGACCCAATGATGTTTACATGAACATGTTTTTCAGCATCTCTTTATTGACGACTTTTCACACATGGTTGCTGTACACACACAGCCGGCATCTACAGTGACTCCTGGTGACTGTGTGGGGACAGTTGGTTATAGTGCACCTGAGGTTATGCTTGGTAATACATATAATGAAGCAATAGACATGTGGTCTCTGGGGCTGGTAACTGTGGAGCTTGCTACAGGGGTGCCACTCTACCCTGTGGAAAATGAATATGATGTTTTGAAATTCATCATAGACACGCAGGGTCAGCCACCAGATCATGTTCTAGACTCTGGCTTGTACACTAATTACTATTTCATATGAGACGTAGTTGTCTTGAACAACTAATGGAAGCTACCACAGGACCTCAAAATGACCAACATTTATTTGTCAGCCTAATTAAAAAAATGTTGGCCTTGGATACAAACCAGCGCATAACTTTTCCACCCTGGCCTCTCGGGAGTAGCACAGGGAGACAAAACCTTGCGGCCTCTCAGCAGCCTTCAAGTTGGAAAAGAGAAAGCTCACACAGAAATAATCTCCAGCATTGCTTCGTTGACCCCGGACAAAAGTGACAAAAACACAAGCAGGGATTGGAAAAGGCCATTAACAGCAAATTACACTGCAAGAATTAATTAAGCTGCTTTTATATCACTTTGGCTTTTTTTTTGTTTTGTTTTAATTTTCACTCCCCCCACCCCAACCAGTCACAGCAGATGGCTGTCCCTTCCTGAGCCTGGTTCTGTCGGAGGGTTCTTCCTCTTTGAAGGGAGATTTCCTCCCCACTGTCGCTAATTGCTTGCTCATAGGGAATCATCTGATTGTTGGGGTGGTCAAAACTCCAGCGGAACTAGCAATTCTTGTGAAATTCTTTTTTAAAAGCCTAAAAAAAATCAAAACAACCTATGGATATTGTCTTGAACTTGGCCACAATTTTGCTTAAAATCCCTAAAGTAATCCCTGTGTCAAGTTCTTGCCAATATTCAAAGCGGCGCAGCAGACAACTTACCATCACATCAGTCCTTCAATCAGACCTAATTCGATACAAATTGGGGGGGAAAATGGATGTATATTAAATAAAGCAGCTTTAAGCATCAGCTAATTTTTGTTTGTAATTCTTTTTAAATATAGTGCTACCCTTTAGCCTCCTAGTAGACATACCTGTGTTATAAATGTGAAAATCCTCTTAGTTTTTTGTTTTGTTTTGTTTTTTTAGAAAAGTTGAGCTCTGACCTTGAAGTCAAGATCCCTGAGATTTAAACCTTAAAGAGATTTTCAGCAGATGCAACCATGGTATTGATTTGAAAATTCTATGTTGCCTCGTACTTGAGTTACTGCATTTACAAACTTGGGTGTCCACTGCGCCCCGCCATATACCAAACTCAAAAGATTAAGTGCTGGTTTTTTTAGTTCTTTCATAAAGTTTACAACACACAAATAAGAAAAATAGGAACACTATTGTCATTTTTGACAACACTATTTTCTTTTGTCTTTTGTGTGCACACAGTCTGTGTCAACACATAGGGGAACACTGACACTTCATAAGATTTTCACTGTGTTTGTCTAATTCAGCCGCAACTTTCGGATTTTTCACATAACAAGCAGCATGAATTTTGTCCCTCATCATTTCAGCTGGAAGCACTTTATAAGGTGGTCTTTCACGTGAACATTGATGTTTCTAATCCTGGAACCCTGGGCAGTTTATATAATAAGTTTCATCCAGACTGAGAAATGTGTCTAGAAGAAGCATTCGTCAAGCAACTTTGCTGACTATTGACCCAAAGAGTCTTGCCCACTTTCTCACCAGGATCCTGATGCATGGGCTTGGAATGGTCACTGTCACTATCTACGAGGGGAGTTCCATGAGGCTGAGGAGAGCTACGAGTGGAGCTTCAAATTCCAGCAGAAGCCATCAGACTCTCACATTGTCTTGCTCCGCCTGGGATCCAGCTACTTTATGCAGGAGAAGGTCAGATATTGAGACAGGCATCACTGTCTGATCAGTCAGACAGTTACTCATGTGTACTGGGTCTGCTAGCATCTATTCACTGTGTGAGAGTTTACCTCATGCATTTTTCAAGAAAGAAACAAAATGGACCAGCCATATGTCTTGGAAAATAACAGCAAAACTCAAATGTGACTTAAAACATCTCATGTGAAACCACAAAGTTATACAGTGTAACTCTGTCTTATTTTTTTTAACTCTCAGTTTCAGGAAGCCAAGGTTGTGTACCTGCAGGCCTGTGAACAGTCTCCATCCTGCCTGACCTGGCTAGGCCTGGGCGGTGCATGTTACCGGGTAAAACTCTTACCTTCAGAACATTGATGGGAAGGATCGTATTAAACTCAAAAAAAGCTTCTATGTTGTGCCTTCAGAATTATTTTTGTTATATGGAAAATAAAATAAAATTGTAAAACCTGTGATTCCACTCAGTGTATGGTTCAAGGTTTTAAGTACACTCCTGTTTCTATTGTTAAAAGAAATACTTTTGAAATACTAGCTTAAAAGAATAGTTGGGAGCCCTACTCTGTTTGTTTTGAAAGGAAGTCACCCTTTGTTGTTTCAGTGGGCATTTCTGTGTCTGTTTAGTTGGAGGAGTTTTGTACAGCTGAGGAAGCTTTGACTGAGGCCAACCATTTGGACAACCAGAATGCAGAGGTCTGGGCTTACCTGTCTCTCATTTGCCTCAAGGTGAGTGATGATAAAACACTATTAATGTCATTATTAATGTCCTCCGTCTGTATTTCAAGATAATCTCGCGCACAGTGGCCTGACACATCCCCTTTTATGAAGACTACAGAACAGCGTGTCTTTGTTAGAAATTAAAAAACAATCTACAGGAGTCAGAAGAGCTGAGTGGTTAGGGTTATGGTAAGAATTGAGTCAGTTTAAGCTTTGGAATAAATGACTCTTCAGGATGAGGGATGGGTTCAGAGTAAAAAGCCCTAACCTCCATAGAATCTAACGCCAACATCCATCCTTTTGCCCTTTGGTAAAGCCAATGCTTTAGTCACTGAACACACTTTAATGAGACACCAATTAATTTGGGAAAATGCTTGTGCAAGTAGACGCTGCATGTCGATCAATATGATAAATGGCTAAAATCAATTCAGGAATGCAGACTTTGAAGTAGGACATTTTGATTAGTATCAATTAATATTAGTGACTAACTGTATTTTAATTGAGCTCTCTTTTAACCTTGACACCTTGTCTTCTGCACATGTGAAGTACTCACAACATATTACTGACTCTGTGATTCAAAAATCTGCAGAAATCAGTAGTCTGATTGTGACTCATGACATGGAACTGAGTTCTGCTTCCTTCGATTCGCGGTGTTTAAAGATACTGGACAAAGTGGCACCTCCACAAATTAGAAAAGACAGCATCGCTAAATCATCTCCTTGGATCACTAAATCTATTTGCAGTTTTAGTTGGCTTTGCCTTAAGACTGAGTACCTGTGGGAAAACCACAAAATGTCCTATTTACAATAGGAAAAGGGAATGCCAAGGTTCTATTTGACACTGAGAATAACATTGTTTCTCCTCCAACACCAAGTACACCAGGTTTTTCAGATAAGGACTACAACTCCCACAGATCGCCCTTTCGATCATAAACTCTCACACATCCCAAAATTGTAGAATCTTTTCACCCACTTTCTTTAGCTATGTATGTCAAACACTACTCCAAATTAAACCCTCAGCAAACTCAGCCAATGTCTTAAGTTTTAGACTCCATTTGGCCCTCTGTGGTCAGGCTGTGTCCTAGAGTTCTTTAAACAGGTGGTTATCCAACCAGGTTTGAAAAAGCTAAATCTGGACCTTACACTAAACACCAGCTATAGACCTGTTTCAAAACTTCCTAAATTGCTAAAGTATTACAAAAACAAAAATAAAAGGTGGTTGGGACACGAAGGTGTTGGAAAAGCACAATATTCTTGCTAACGTTCAGTCTGGTTTTAGGAAGTTGCACTCCACAGCTCTCCTTAAAGTTTCGATCTTTGGATGGCTGCGGATAAGGGTGATTGCTCAGCCAGCCCTTGGTTTGCCTGACCTTATCTCAGCCTTTGAAATGTCAAATCTCCATCAAATCTTAGTCCAACAGTTAAACTACATGGTAGGGATCTCTGGCTCTTTCTTAGAGTGGGTCACTTCATTTCTTGCTTATAGAACACTTTTGTCCTCATTGGGAAATTTTGGGTTTGAAACGGCTGCATTTCCATGTGGCATTCTGCAAGGATCTGGTTTAAGTCCCTTGTTATGGGGCAGCGATAGCTCAGTAGGTAGAGTGTTCGCCCCGTGATTGGAGGCGGTCAGGGGTTCAAATCCACCGAATGGCTACCCTGAGGTACCTTGGGCAAAGTACTGTCTCTACACACTGCTTCCCGGGTGCAGGATTGGTAGCTGCCCACTACTGAAGATGCACGTTGATGCCTTTATCTCCACCTGCCTAGACTATTGCAATGCTTTGTTTTTGTGCCTGTTTAAAGCATCTATTAATTGCTTCCAATCTGTCCATAATGCTGCTTCAACACTTTTAACTCAAACTCATAAGTTCACTCATTGTTAGATAGTTCAAAATCTTGATTCTTACTTCTGTGACCTTACAAGATGAGGCCCCTAGTTATATCATCAATCTTTTCAATCTTGTCTGCAGATAAAGGTCTCCTTGTGATTCCACATGCCCGTATGAAAACTAAGAAGGATTTTGCTTTCCAGACTTTAGTGCCAAAACTGTGGAACAGCTTATCGCTTTTGCTGCACACCAATGACTCTGTGGCTTCCTTTAAAAAAAATGCCTAAATGCATCTATTCAGACCAGCAATTTGGTAAAAATTTTGTTTTGTGTTGTTTTTCTTGATTCAGGTGTGTTCGTTTGACTGTATTTTTAATATTTGTGTAAAGCACTTGTCTTGAAAAGGAGTATACAAACAAACTTTACTTACTTACATAACTAAACACATGGTCTGCAACTCAATTAACACTGATGAACCTTTTGTTTTCAGTCTGGCAAAAAGGAGGAAGCAGAGAAGTTTTATAAATATGCAATACGGGTGAGTTTGGTTGTTGTTTTTGTCAGTCACTGTAATTTAACATATCAGTGGGGCGGTTAGTGATTTACTATTAATTATCCATGTTTTAAATTCTATATTAAGTAGTGATTTTTTTAAAAGAAAAAGTAGACATGCAACATTAATACTGAATATAAAACAACAAAAACAGCTTCTCTGTGAGTTCTCTGTAGCATTTGATTACTAAGGATATAGATTTCCTGCTGTCCTTGATTTTCTCATAAATTACATTAGAGCCCTGTAATCCTTTATTTTGTCACAGTGAATCAGTTTTTACTAAATATTGCATCCTCTTATCCAAGGTGAATTTTACATTAAGATGCTGGTTTCTTTAAAAAAGAAAAAACATTTTCTGTTTTCTCGGTATCCACAGTTCAACCTACAGATGGAGTCACTCCACAAAGAGTTTGAAAAGTTGAAGAATCAGCTTCGCTTCCATCATCTGGAGTCATGCTTTGAAAGAAGCACTGAAGCAAAAGAATAAATCATATGTCCAAGTATGTACACATTATATCTCAATGACCAGTATTTGAAACAACATTTTATTGGGTTTTCAGCATGTGTAGTGTATGAAAATTAAATACAGAGAGTTCAGATGTACATGATGACTTAGATTTCACAGACAGTGAGGATAAGTAACCGGTTGAGCCATAAAAGTTAAGCTCTGATCAATATCAACATAACAAACACAGTTAAAGCAACACCATAATCTCAAATCTATATAAATCAATTGCAATATAGTGTTGTTGTTTTTTTGTTTAAATACAAAAACAAAGAAAAGAAAGGAGGCTATATGGTGACTGGTACCAGCAGGATATAAAACATTTACTATTTCACATTTGATGTCATTCTTTTGTTATCATTTATGCAGGAAAACAAGCCCTCATGACACTTTGTGGTGTTTTTGTTCTAAGACACCTTTCAAAATTTTGGCACAATCCTCTCTGTGTTGAAAGGAAATGTTGTGAAATATTCTTTTGAGCTTGTCAAATAGTTCACGAAGGATGTGTTAGAATGGGCCCTGAATAAATTTCCTTTAAAACCAAATGGATTACAGTGACCAGTTCTTTGTTTTGCATGGGTTTTCTTTGTAACATACTGTATTTTGATATTCTTTTAATGCCGTTTTTAAACTAGGCATCTGAGTGTTGGTGTGATCTATTGCAGAGAGATCATTGTCTGACCCGTGAAAACATATCTCTCAGCCACGGCGAATCCTCATAGAGGCGAGGGTCACCCAGATACTCTGAGGTTCTCTTGTAGAAGTAGTAGTACAGCACAGAAGCTGCAAACAGGAAATTATGTTAGGAGGCTTTAAAATATACGGATATTTAATTTACAAATGTCTGTAAATTAGAAACATGACTGATGTGAATGTAG
The DNA here is from genome assembly GCF_057382185.1 of Mchenga conophoros. Taxonomy (NCBI): domain Eukaryota; kingdom Metazoa; phylum Chordata; class Actinopteri; order Cichliformes; family Cichlidae; genus Mchenga; species Mchenga conophoros. The sequence continues at coordinate 31,847,365 of NC_140526.1, forward strand.
ATTTTCATATCAGTGACTCTTTTGTAATGAGTTTGCACAGTGATCAAGGTTATTCAAGAGATTTATGTGATTGCAAAATAAACAGGGAGAAAACTTGAAAATTCCCACCAGTGTTTAAAACTGAGTGAGGTAATGGCTGTGCTTACACACTGAGTAGCTGTCTGGACAGGTCTTAAGTGGCAGACAAAGCAAAGACAAATAGCACATGACTCTTCTCATACGCAGATCACCTACAGAGAGTAATGCCAGCTAGACGATGCAAGCTTTTATCCACTTATGAGCTTATACATGTATAAAAGTGGCACCCACATGGTGATGAAATGTGATGTCACTGCCTGGAAGAGTAACCAGTAACAACAGGCGACAGATAAAGGAAAAATAAAAAGGTGGGTGAAATGATCATACAGTTTACTAGGGCATTAATGGGTTGTTGTTGTTGTTGTTTTTAGCTTAAATCTGTACTGCTGTTTTGAACTGCTTCACCTGCTTGTATTGTCTCCATGTATTTTCTCCTGTCTCATTTGCAAAATCTAAATTTAATTATTCAGTCAAAATGTAAACATTTATTTTACAAGTTAATATGTATAATCAGATTATAGAGTGGAAAAATCCTAACCTTTTGTACTGTATACTCTTCAGTGTTTACATGAAAACATTCTAAATGAAAAGAGGTACATTTGTTGCATGAACTTGTTATCTTACCAGCTCTTTGGAACACAAAAAGCACCTGAAGACCGTCGGTCCAAATAAATCTGTTTGTATTTAACCAGCGCAGATTCTGAAAGGAATAGAAGGATGACAAAAAGGCCACTTTGTGATAAATTCAGAGACTTTGTACATTATAGATAATTTAACAATTACAACCAGAATGATGAGAAATGATGATGTTATTTTCTCAGACTCATATAATGACACATTTTAACCAAGTTTTATCTTCTTTCTTTTTTTCTTTCTCATGATGTTTTTCTCTTGGCAGTTATTAAAATCAAAATGAAAGCATTTTAAATGTCTGTAAGCTTGTTGTACAGTATCTCCCCAAAAAAGTGGCATAAAAATGTGAATTTTCCAATCCGGCATTTTCGCCTTTGTTTTTAACGACGTACCATAAGCCAAGAATGGAGAATGATGCTGAAGGTCAAGTAAAGAGCAGATAGCATTAGCATGGTTCTAAACCGCTCCAGCAATATGGCAACCAGTCCAACCTGGAACACATAGGTGTTGAACAGCATCAACAGAATGATGATCAGGTTAAACAGGATGGCAATGTCCTGGATTCTGTTGAAGAAAAGGAAACAGTATAAGCAGCAGAAAAAACAATGATGAAAACAGGAAGAGCTTGTCGGCAGGATTATTGTCTTGTCTAAAATACATTTTACTTCAGCATTTCAAAAGATTCAGTGCAGATAAATTGAGAATTATTTCCCCCCCTTGAGCTAGAGGCTGCGTTAGGCTGAAACAGTGAAAAAGTTTGACGTACATGAAAAGTACCAGCTGCACAGCTGGCTCAGTCCTCAGCAGCTCACTGAAGGAGTTGACAAACAGGTCAAAGGAGAGCAGGCTGAGCTGGATCAGTAACACCAGAGAGTAGTTGCTGGTATGGAGCGTCTCCGGCCCGAAGGCTGGGCGCCCGGGCGGACTGTGGTTCCACTGCGGATCCAAGGCTGCGCTGCACCCTCACACACACACATACAAACATCAATCGAGTTCTTTTTTTTGTTACAGTTTTGGGGTCTCAGTAAGGCATTCAAATGTCTCCACTCTCAATTCCCCAAATGTAATTAAAACATGACTGATGCCAAATGAAGCATATGTTGTTCAAAGCAGTCCTGTTCACTGGGTAAAAATGTATGTCCTTTCAAAAGAGGGAACGGAGTCCGTTTTAGGGGTGAGCTGCCAGGAAGTCGACATGTCAGAAGTGCTGATTTTTATAGCTCCAACACCAGCAGGTGTGGTAGCACGGTACCGTATTTGTTGTGGCTGAAACAGCAAGGTCTCTGTTGGGCCTCCATATCAAAACCGATGAGTAATCAGCACCGCAGTGAATGCAGCAGAGATCCTGTGGAAGGAGACAGATTAGTATTCTGCGACAACGCTTCAGGGTACACGCACACAAAAAAAGGCCAGTCTCATTTTATAGAAAAGCACCCAAACATTGTGCAAATTGCCATTTAACTGCCTTACACTCATTCAGCTGCTTCGTACTACAAAACATCTCCTGCCCCAGGTAAGTTACACTTTTATACCCTGAAGGGAGGGATACCTTGTTCAGAAGTGACAGTTTTATTGGGAACCCACACTGCTCTAAGGCAGTCCCAGAGTTCTGATGCCAGGAAAATATAGAATAACTGCTAAGTCAATTCACATAAATGGGAAATGTGTTACATTTCTAGTGGTTTCTAGCTAAATTTGAAATGCAGTTTAGACTTCTGCCACCTGCTTGTTGTCATTAGTTTTTATTGAGTGGACAGTGTCCAAAGCGCTAATCAAAGCATGAGAAAAAACAAAACAAAAAACATATCAGAACTAACTGACTAATTGTTTGTCTTTAAGCAGCTTCTCTCTCAAAAGAGCCTCATTTTCTGATGACAGAAAAACAGATTCTGATTTATTCCTTCCCAGCACATTTTATCCATCACATTAGGAAAAAAAGAAAACAAAAACAAAACATCTTTACTCGATTTTTATAGAGAAACAGGTCCTTTCACTACTGTTGTCACCCCTCTGTGTATTTCTTAGGTAGGTACTTTAAAATCTTTGCCTGTGCCAGGATCACTATCCAGCAGGATCCTTCACACCGACACCAGGTTGATCCTCTTATGATCCCCGTATTTATGGCTTGGCACGGCCCTGGCAGGTGTGAGGAAGATTAGGACTATTTCTAAACCCTGAACCATCAACTACGAGGCTACTTCTTCTTGAAAGCTGTCCCACTAAGTTTCTAGGTTAGCAGCCCTACCTACCCCTTGGCAAAAACTGCTTTAGCAGTATGAACTAGAAAATAACAACATGTATTAAATGCAAAAAATTTTAAGTGCAGTGGACAACAACATATATGGACTGTGAGCAACTTCTGCTATTTTGTTAATTGATCAAAATGATCAAAAAAGTATATAAGTCTAAGACATAATGTTTTCCCTGTGTAAAGAAACGTGCTGTAAGTTAAAAAAAAAGTCTTTGTTGTTGTTAGTGTTCTACCAGCTTGTAGTTCTTAGTACTGCAACACTTAATCTTCTTAGAAACATCAACAGCTTGTTGCTTTAGACAGAAACAACAGAAACAATGACATTCTTCAAGTTTCACAACATAAGCTACTGAAACTGGATCACAAACCTGCAAACGAAGGTGGGTTTCAGGGGCTCAAGAAGTATGCAACTCTCCAAACGACGCATGTGGCCACCATCAACACAGCGTGCAGCAGATTGGCAGCTTTTGTCTGTCCTGGTAACAGGTCTGATCCCTCCAGCTCTCTAAAAGACAGGCGCAAAGGTTTAGTCATGTGCCACCAATCATGTTGAGTTTGTTTACACACAGCTTGTTGAGATTGTAATGATGAATAAAGCTGTGCAAGCACAGTTGGATGCAATGTTAGTGATTACCTGTGATGAGTCTATGATTAATAGAGTGAAAAATGTTCCCAGTGACTGTGCCACATTTCCTTTTAATTTGATTGCAGGTTCTTCAACCACATGCAAGTGAATGTTGACGGGTTACAAATGGATGCTGTGGGAGCTTTTTTCCCCTAGCTCTTTCAATCACATTTCCATTCAAGATTACTGTAATGCTTCTGGGAAAGATAATTAAAGTCAAGCAACTAGGAAACTGTTGTCATCTAGTGGTAAGTATGTATTATTGCATACACAGTGGCAGACCACAGAGAATCAGCAGAACAAGCTAGATTGAAGTCAATATCAATTTGATAATGAAATAATAAATTAATGTACTTAATTGTAACATATTTGTTGATTGTTTGGGGAAAAAAAAGATGATTCAGACCAGGCTTTCTTCAGCTCCCACTTTGGATTTGGGAGACAGACACCCTCTCTACTTTTAAGATTGGACTTAAAACTTTTCTTTTTGATGAAGCATATAGCTAGGCCTGCATCCGGTGGCCCTGACTCCTCCCTTTGGCCCTGTTACGGCCCTAGCAGGGCCTCCTCCTGAAGGTGCCTGTGTGGGCGTGTCCCACTACCTCTTCTGCCTGAGGTGCCACCTTTTCCCTTTTGTGCAGCTGACTCTCGTCAGTAATTAAAGAGATTTAAGCCCAGGGAAAGGTGAGCTCTGGCCAGAGTGCCATGTGAGTGGTTACAGCTAGTGAGCTGTGTGTCTGGGTTTGTGTCTAGTGAGCTGCGCTCTCTTTTTGACTTACGTTTTACTTTATTGACCAACGCCTGAGTTTTGTTTGTTTTCTTAAATGGTGATAGCGGCTTTTCCGTCTCTTTTAGTTGAGAAACTTGAATAAAACTCTTTAATTTAACCCTTTTGCCTCCTTGACTCCTTTTTCTGACCTGGACACTTTTTGTTACTTCCCCCTCACTGCCTAGACCCCTCAGGGGAGCGTAACAGGCCCAGGCTACTGAAGGCTTCCCATCAGCTTGTTTCTTCTTCACTCACCTTTTTCCATTAACTGTGTGTTTATACACCACTCTACATTTAATTGATTTTTTTTAATTTGATTTTATTGATTAGCATTCAAATATCTCAGTGAAGACAGAACAAAGATCTACCACAAAGCAAGAAAGCATGAGACAAGGCTAATCAAAAGGTATTGGCTGAAGCACTTGCTTATTACGCCAACCCTTTTAACAAAAGATCTTTTTGCATGCAGCTCCTGTACACAGGGCTCAAAGCAAATAATAAAACAAAGCAAAAACAAACAAGAAGAAAAACTTTCCACCTTAGATAAGATGTGTTTTCCTCTAACAGAAACACATCTCTGCTTTATATTTGTCCTTATCTTGTTTTTTTTTTTTGTTTGTTTGTTTGTTTTTTAAGAAATCTTTTCCCCTTAAGTCATATTGACTCTGACTTTGAACAGCTTCTGAGTACTGGGGCAAAGCAAGTTATTTTGTGCTTTATACATTATCTGTGCCATTTCATATTCAACTAAATCATAAAATTTCAGGGTATTCAGATTAATAAACAAAATGTTAGTTTGTTCTATATAGTTTGATTGGTTTATAATTCTTATAGCTCTTTTTTGTAACTTGAAAATAGGAAGTGTGTTCGTTTTATATGCATTACCCCATATCTCCAGACAGTAAGTCATATGTGGAAGCAACAGAGTACAATAAAGTGTATAATGATTTTTTTTTTTTTTTTTTTTTTTGTTCAGGACATGCTTTGTTTTATAGAGAATAGCAATGGTTTTTGACATTTTTGTTTTCACATGGTTTATATGATACTTCCAACTCAGCTTATCATCAATTATCACTCCAAGAAATTTATTTTCGTACACTTTCAATTTCAATTCCATTAACCCTGATTTTAGTAATCGCTGGTAATCATTGCTTCCACAGCGTGCCTTTTGCTCTGTCTTCCTTCCCTCATCCCAACTGGTTGTGGCAGATTGCTGTTCCACCATGAGCCTGTTTCTGCTGGAGGTTTCTTCCTGTTAAAAGGGAGTTTTTCTTTCCCGATGTAGCAGAGTGCTTGCTCAAAGGGTTGTTGGGGTTTTCTCTCTGTTATTGTAGGGTCTTTACAATATTAAAGCACACTGAATTGACTGTTGTTGTGATTTGTGATCAAATAAAATCTAACTTAAAATTTTACGGGTAGATTGCATCGAATCAATCATAATTACTAAATACTAATCTCAACTAGTAAAATATAATTTTTTTTAAATCTTAGAAATGAGACAACAGGTGACTTCTTCATAGGGCAAGATATAAGCCCAGATTGCTGTGTTTAATTTTAGATTTGTTTCACGTTTTATCATTATATTTGAAAAATAACTAGGCTAAGTCTTATGTAATTATTCTTCAACTTTCTTTATACTCTTTATACAAGAGTATATTTCTGCGACTCAAATGTTTAGTCCCGCATTTTTAACAAGCCTTACAAATGCACTTAGAGCCTAGATCCCGTCTTTCTCGGCTTCCCTCTTTCCTCCCTGTGACTGTCTGCTCTTACTACACAAAGCATCGCCCCGGGACGTGAAAAACTCAGTAAACGTGCAAGGTGGCCCGGGGTGGAGTCAGCACTCAGCAGCTTCAGCCTTACTGACTGCGTGAGCTCAGCGTTTTGATTCCCTGCCCTCTAGCTTCACTTCCATCTGAAAAACGTCTTTATCCTTGGAAAAGGCGTCCTTTAGGAATACCCACACATTTGTTTCGTCGATAGCAGCTAGAAGAACGGCAGGTAAGTAGAAACAGGAAGTAGTCTGCGTACAAAGGTTAGCGTATGCTGCGGTGCCGCAGTGGCCCGTTGAGGTGGTATTGGAATATTTTGTGAACTAAGCGAAAGGTTTAATTGCTTCTGATGGAAGCTTGGCTTACATGCACTCTTTTATTAAGATGATATAGCGTAAAAAAGTAGGTCGTTTTGAGGGGAAAACATGGCTGTGTAAAACCCCAAAGTTGATTCTGTTCATCTGGACGTAGCGTCAGTGGGAGAATGGCTGTTTTAACATTTACAGCCGCAAAGGACAGTTTTATAAGTGTAGCGTTAGCTTACACTACAGCAGCAAAAGAGATGTGTAACGTAAGTTAAAAACCACAGAAAAAAACATACAATATTGCTTTTATTTCATTTGTTTTATTTAATAGATATGGTTAGCTAGGGGGACTTTTCCTTGTGGTCAATGCTACCTAACGTGGCTAATATGCTTTAATGGGCTAATCTTGGTATTATCGCGAAGCTTTAGGTTTTCTGTTTGAAGCTGCGCCGATCTCAACGCAACATGACACTATCGCACAGCTATAACAGCTCATTAATGAAGGATTTATGCTTATCGATCCCAGTTTGCACACATGTATTGTTAAACTACTGTGGTAAGCCGAACGTACAGTGCTGTGTATGTGAATGTCATCCAAAACGGAGCAGGGTTCCCCTTAAAAAGAGTAAAAAGTAAATTTTGAAACATGTTTAGCTTCCCAAAAACAGTGGGCCTCTGTTTTCATCAGTCACAAGTAGGTTGCACGTAGGTCTTAAAATGTCCACAAACAGGTTGCTGTGTACATTATATGCTTTTATGGAAATGTTGGATGAGGCTGTAGCATTTTGGATGGAAATTTCTAAAATGTAGTTTTTGCATGTAAAGATAAATTAGAAGTAGCAACATTTTATAGGTATGACACTAGAAAGTGACACTAGAGTGGTTTACAGCAACAAAAGCAAATGAAGGTTACATATGGGAGATCTTAGAGGGACAGGCCTCACAAATCTTACAGTTTCCTTTCTCAGAACATTTCTCATCATATGTAAAGCTGTCAAATACAGTGATCAAATGTATGTTTAAAACTGGTGGTTGGTGCTTTAAATCAAGTACAAACAAAATGCTTGATCAACCTTCACTAACCTGCAACATATGTAGCACTTTAAAAAAAATCTGTACACTTATGTGGATGATAAAAAATCCTTTCTGCACCCGTTCCAAGTGATTCACCACTGTAATCTCACACAGCAGACAAGACTGCTGTTAGCTCATGGACATGAGTGTGTCAGACAGGTGGTGCATGTTGGCTTTATTTACCAAGAGGTAGTCTTGTTTAATTTCCTGATGAGTAAAGACACCTCATCCTGAAACAAACCAAAGATGGCATGACACATAGCTGTGGAATTGTGCCCTTTGAAAGTAAACCCACTTAACAGAAGTGCTGTTTCTCCTGTAGTGCTTTTTTCCATTCTAAAAAGAAAGCTTTGAGACACTTAAACAGATGACTGCTCCTCTTGGCTCAGCAGACTAATATCCAACCCCGAAAAGCAAAAGGAGGAGTTGTCAGTTATGTCTTGTTTAAATTTAATTAACAGGAGCACACCAAGAGAGAGACCACCATAACAGATGGCCAACCAACGGAGACCAGACATACTCACTCATTCATGCACAGCCCATGTCTAAATTGACGGTAGTCTGCAGTATGTGGGGGTGGGAAAGCAGATGGGAAAGAAGAGGAGTGCAAGCCTGGGCCTGACTTGCAAGTTTGTAGCGTGGAAAAAAAAGTGGATGGGAGATGTGGGAAACAAAGATTTACAGGGAAGCAGTATGTTGTTTTAGACAATGGGATATATAAAACTTAACTTCAAACTTTGTGAAGTGGAGTTGTAATGAGACTGCTCTCAGATTTTAATACAGTGCCTGTGTTTAAATATAGATGGGATCAAATATAAAGAAAAAATGTAGCCATTAAGCACTAATGCAGGTTGATTTTCATTTGTAGTATTAGTAATAAGATTTATGAAATCCACTCTGTTTAAAACATTCATATAATATTAAACAAGTGTTGGATCCTGGTATCAGGCACTAAAGAACTAAGAAGCGGGTGGTTATAATTTGCAGCCGTTGGCTACTGCTCAGCTCCTACTCACTGCTTAGTCATGGATCTCTCTGCATATACATGTAATAACTCAGCTTGCTGATTCTGCCTACACTGCTGATCTGGTGCTCACTCCCCCACATACTACATTAGCTTTGTAACAACTCATTTGTTAAAAGCCTGTTAAAATATTTCACTCCTTTTCTGTTTTATTTATATTGCACCAAATGACAACATAAGTCATCTCAGGGCACTTAAGATAGTAAGGTCAAGACCCTGCTTCACTTTTTAAGCAATCAACACTTTTGGCTATCAGGAGATTTCCTCTCATTCTACTTTTGGAATGTCTAGGTCCCAAAAGTAAGCCTGCACTCAGAGAGCAAAGTGCTCTGTTGGGATACGAGGTCTTTAAGACATGACGAAGCTTGATCATTAAGAAAGAGAAAATAAAATTTGGAGAAATCTGATCTCACTGGCTACTTCCCATCAGTACAGCAGCATTTTGGTTACACTGGAGGCATTTCAGAGTGCTGGAAGGCAACCTTGAGAATCTGAAATGTATCAGCCCTAGCACAAAACCCTGTGAAACCATATGATTAACTTTGGTATGTTTGTGTTTTGTTACTTTAACAGAAGAAATCTGGTAAAGTGTCTAACCATCAAGCCAAAGAGTGTGTTCCAGTCCCAGCACAGTTTAAAATGTAATCAGTGATGGGAAGTTCCTCTGGTCTTAGCTTCTTAGATTTTGATTGTCATACATGACGACACAGTGAGTCAGAATATCAATTTATATGGCAGCCAGAGTTTAAATTTATATTCTGACTTTAATCAAAGTAGTAACTTTGTGTTTTCAGTGTGTGAAGGGTTCACATAATGTCTCAAACCTGTGACCCTTTTGCCCATTTTCAGTGGCTTCCTGTGGTTCTGGTAAAAACTATATTAATATAACTTTAGAAATGAACATGAATGTTAACATTTTTATGTCTCTATACTTTCTTTAGCAATTCTTTACATTCTGCAGTTGTAAAACTGTGTGACTTATAATCAAATTAAAAAGAGGTTTTAATATTTTGTTAACTACAATGCTTGTCATAGCTATAGTCTATCACCTGGCACTTTATCTGCTTACTTTTGGATTCCAAAAACAAAAAATTGAAAGGTTGCCATGGAAAACAACAGTAAGCACATTCATTTGTTCACCACCCGAGCTGTTAGCTTACTGGTATGCTTCATCTCTCGTTGGTCTTTAACTTTTTTTTCTTTTCATTGTTCTTCCCTTTTTTTGAGCAGTGACTGCAGAGTAGTCACATGTTAAAAGATTTATTGTTAGGCTCAAATATGTTTTGTGACTCCACATTGATTTCTTTTGGTTAAAAATTACACAAAAATGTCTTTTGATTGTAAAGGTTACCAACCGGTGGCTTAGACAATAAATTTGCTCTGTTTTTTTAAAGGTGTAAGATAATGGCTTTGTTTAATGGTAGTAAAATACGTTTTTATTTGTACTATAATCACATTTATAGTTATTAGTTGTATGTGTGAAAGCTGGAGATTGTAGTGAGTGCTTGTGTACTGACTGTATAAACAGAACTGAAAATGCTGTTCCGTTATGAAATCATTATAACTGACTGAAAATCTGCTGTCTCTTGTAGCATGGGGGTCTTAGAGGAGAAAAAGGAAACATGTGGGACCATCTGCCTGAAATACCTGCTGTTTGCTTTCAACTTTCTCTTTTGGGTAAGTTTTCATTTAAGCGACCTCGAGCCTGTGCCGAGGAATTAACTGTTGAAATGTTTGCATTGAGCACAGATGCACAAATGCTTTGGACAGATTTTTTTTGTTATATCTGACATCACTGTGGTGGTGTTGTTCCTGCATCATTATAATAATGTTGGTCCAGGATCAATATTGCAACTGACCAATCACGTTATCGTGAAATACTTACTTCTTTTGGTAAGTATTTCAAGTGTTTTCTTTATTAATTTATGCAATATAAAAATATATTATCAAGTCAGTTTTGCTGTTAGCCAAATTTAGGTTATTAATGTTAGTTTGCTAGTGATAGTTCGTTAATAGCATTAGCTAACTTCTTGCTAATGCTAACTGAATGCTTAGGCAGTGTCATTGGTCAGTTGCAGTGCTGACATCATTACGATGCAACGCAATGTCACAGCAAAGCGTGTAATAGATGCTGGTCCACTGTGTGGATGTCACGCTTTGCCTCTCGTAAGCGTGAAATGGACAGGATGTTCAAGTTGCAGTAAGCTGCAGTACCAGCAGAGGGCGATATTTTGTTTTAAGCAACCACAAATACAGTCACAGGGAACCATTTAAAGAGACATTACTAACACATTTGCGTGTAAATAGATATCAGGCACCTAGCTTAATAATTTCTGGCATACAAGGGGCCTAGAATGTACTTTATACCATCGTTGGTCACGACCATCTTCTTTGCTTTAAATATATTATCTCCCACTGCTGGTACTGCCTCTTAAGCATGTGTGACTTCTACACCCTTCTGGTGGATTCTGGCTGGTGAGATGATGTAAGAACAACACCAATACAGGGGTATTTTTTTCTTTTTCTTTTTTTAAAGAAATCCAATGGAATTGTATATGTTTTACCTGTTGGCTTAGCTGCTAATTTTATTAATTATAACAACATTCCCCCACAAATCAGGTGAGGGGAAAATAATTGAAAGCCACAAGTTTTCACACAAGCTTTAACAAACTAAAGGTGTAAGAGTCTCTCTCCTTTCACACTAATATGCATACACACAGTATACCTTCATATTAACCAGCTCTTTTTGGTAATATGATATAAATAGGAGAAATTGGCTCGAAAACCCTCTCTGAGGACATTAACAAAGCCTTCTTTATTTGGGCAGTAGATAAATGCCTGCTGCTATTCCAGTTCATGTAGTCAAAGGCAAGCTGCATATTTTTACAGAGGACAAAGGCGATGCGTTCAAAGCCTTATTTCCCTCAGACTTTCCAATGTCAAGAATGTGTTGTTCTGAACTCATCATCTGAATGCGTGTGTAAAATAAGAGTCAAACATCAGTGTGGCACCCTTACTGTCTGAACCCCACTCATTCTTGGTGTGAAGTCACACTTGCAGCTCTGCCCATATGTGATAATCATCTGTCTGCCAAAGAATCAGATCTTTCTCAAATTGGCAGACAAATAGAGCATCTTCAGTGCCAGAGTTACAGCCGTGTGAATATTTCACACTAAACCAAATCGTTTGAAATTTGCCTTGCAGTTATTTACATGGTCTCTGGTGGTTATTAAATCAGTTTGGAAAAAGGTATATAGCAACAGTCATTGCAGCCAGAAATATCTTGACTGAAGTTCAGACACCAAAATGAACACTTTGCCACACTATAAAGCATTTCGCTAAATGGCAGCCGTCCATTTACCCCAGGAGTAACATATGGTCACAGTGTCTGGGTTTTTATTGAAGTGCGTGGTTTGATCAAATTTGAAGAGAACTGAACACGCAGATTGAACTCAAATTGAGTGAAGAACAAAATAGGTAAATATTTTTAAATAAGATTAAGATTTACTCAGACATTGCAGGTTTTTCATAAAGTAAAAACACTGCAAGATCAGTTTGGGTTCTTTTGGACCATTACATCTTTGGGGTTTTAGTTTTTACAGTTGTGACATTGATACAGTATTTTCAGGACACTCCCTGATTAAAAATGAGCAAAAATTTTACATTTCATGCATAAAAGGATTTGCTATTTGTATCATTTTGTGTTGTATATGACCTTTTAAATATCATCAAACATCTGCTTCATATCTACAATATTTTAAATACAAACAAACAGACACTACATTACAGTGCAGTACGTTGCCCTTTAAACAAACTACTCCTTGGAGGAAATATTAAAAAGAAATGTAACATTTGGGGATCAGTGATAACTTAAACTTTGTTAAAGATAGACAGAGGAAGCTTCCTATTTGTTCAGACCTTCTCGACTGTCAGATTCTTCCCCTATTACCGCTTGCTGCCACTGGGGGTCACTAAAGCTTGCATGTCTTTTATACAGCTTTTGAATACAGAGAGGTAATAAACTAAAGAAAAACCTGAACCCTAAAGCAAAGGGGTCCAGTGGACTTGATGTGCTGTGCGGGGAATTTTGATGGCATGGTTTAGGCCAAACTGCCCAACCCTAAAAACGATGGTTCACTCTGAATCAATATAATCTACTGGTTGATTGCCACTAAAAGTAAACAGTATAAATAGATTACGAGTGAAGAGTGAAGGCTGTTGTGCTACACCTTTGTTTGGTGTTTTACTGCCACTGTTTCTGGGTGTGGTTCTGTCTGAGTCAGTGTCTAGTTTCTGTGGCCATCATCCTCTCTTTTAAATTAAATCTAAATTAGGCAGGCAGTTAGATTGACTGCTTTGGCATGAAGACAGATTTCTGTTGCACTGCTGCACCATCTGCTGACTCGTCTTGCTAATATTGTATTGATTTAATTCTCCTCATATTCTCTTTAACTGTTAGCTCGGGTAATGCCGAAGATGTGAGACAATGGCGGTAGTTTCGTGCTGGGTTTAATGACTAATTCTCTTTAATTAATCAGGCAGTAAACCATATGGTTGCTTTAAAAATGTTTGAAATTGAAAATTGTTAAAGAAGTGCCACAGCTAATGATAGTTTTATTTGAATAAATTAGGCAATTATTTTTGACATTTAATGCGTAAAATGTTAATAACAGCAAACAAATGTCATTCACAATTCTTCGAGCCTGAGCCTAGCCAAGAACTTCATTACTTTGCTTGTTTGGTCACCGTCCAGAAAGAACTATAAATAACAAAGAAGCAGCGGTTCCTTAAATGAAAATCATTAAACAGTTAAAGTGCGTGATTTAGTTTCAAATTCTTTCTGTCGAGAAACGATTGATCTGTCGCTGGGGCTGAGTTTGTATTCTCTTTAAACATGTCACCACAGCACCACAACCCCAACCTTCAGTTATCTCGCAACAGAAACTGATTCAGGTCTGGATCCTGTGTGGCAGCGGTGGGTCGTATTTTTGACAGATATTAATTTTAGGCTCCTACTTTGTCACTCTGAAGCCGACTTGGGAGATTAATAATTGAAACCTTTTTATCACTCTCAGCTTCAGTGTTGTTCAGTGTTCTGCACCACAGTCGTGGTTCTCGTTTCCCAGGCTGGCCGCTGGCAGAAACTGAACTCATCATGTGCTCTTCTCCCAGTTGGCAGGGGGCGTTGTAATGGCGGTGGGTGTTTGGACCTTGGTCCTGAAGAGCGACTACATCAGCCTTCTCTCCTCCAAGACCTACGCTGCCTCCGCCTACATATTGGTCCTGGCTGGAGTCATCGTCATGGTAACAGGCGTGCTGGGCTGCTGTGCCACCTTCAAGGAGCAGAAAAGGCTACTGAGAGCGGTAAGAGATCACGTCAAGGTAGAGAGACAAAACATACGAGTGTGAAAATATCACAGAGTAGAACAGTAACAGCTAAACTGTGCCGCTTAAACAAAAACTGAGAGGATGACAGAGGCTGTAAGTCATTTTGTATATTCCTCCTACTACCATCTGTAATTAGAGAGTTCAACTTTCTTAGCCAACTGCACTTTACAGTATTAGCTCATAAACAATAAAAAAATAACATCATAAACAGTAACTTGTTGTTCTGTTGCTTAATGACTGGTCAGTTTATTACATTACAGCAAATATTGTTCTAAAACTGCCTTGGTGTACAGAACAGGAAGGACATTCAGTTAACTAAGAACAAAAGGCATTTCGAAGCATAGATATCAGTTCAAGAACCAGACTGTGTAAATATGTATGCATGTACTATGACTTAGTATGTACAGTATGTGCTACAATGTAACCACCTCCATTTGGAAAGCCACCATCAATACTAAGCAGGAGTAAAGAATTTGCATTCATACAGATTAGTTGCATGCTGTGGTGCAAATGTTTTCTGCGTGTTTGTTGAGGTATTTCCCCTCTTTGTTGTGATTAGGAGTCATGAGTCAAAAAAGTCATTATTACACATATTACACTGGACACTTTTCTTAAAAGTAATGCAATAATGTTCCTTAATTACTCCCAGGAAAAAGTCATTTGTTATACTAGTCGTTACTTTACTTTCATGTTACTAAATCCTTAATGAGGACACACATCTCTAAGATCTTTCTCTTAGTAGAAACAAGGTACATGAACAGGTAGAAAGTGAGGCTGCAGCCTGATGGGCAGTGTTGGTCAAGTTATTTGAAAAAAGTAATCAGTAACTAATTACTGATTACTTCCCCAAAAAAAGTAATCCCGTTACTTTACTGATTACTTATTTTCAAAAGTAATTAATTACTTAGTTACTTAGTTACTTTTTAAAAACACGATTTACAACCTGAAGAGGTGATAAAGCGATAGATCTTTCAGCCCAATTCTACTTTTTCTACATAATCCATCATACAAAATGTAATCAAATGGAAAAGTCCCTTTTTAAAACTTGTTTTATTAGTTTTAATCTTTAAACTTTATGCATCAAGCAAAAATTTAATTATATGCAACATTCTCTGACTGGAAGAAATTTGTTTAATATTTAAACCTATTTTCTGCACATTCCAGCACATAAAATAAAATATGTTTTGTGTTTACACTCAGTCTTTCAAATAGATGCAAGTAAAACACAGCAGAAAATAAATAACATCAAAGACTAGCGGTCCTTTTGCTCTATTTTCACCTGTAAAGCAGGAATAGGGTAGGCGGAGGTTTGCTCTGGTGCAGGTGTGCCGCGGTCAGTGGAAGAATCCGCGAGTTTCTCTGTGAGTTTCCCATTACGTCGTAGCGCACTCGGTGCTTGCTCGGAAGTTTAGGGGTTTTTCTTCGGTGTAAAAAGAAGTTTTCTTCCCACGCACGATGGACACTAATGTTTTTGTCACTTTTTATGGAATCAAACTCAAAGTAAGGTCAGTACTTCCACGCTTTAAACGCCGCACGCTCATACTCTCTCCCACACTCGATATATTATCCATTGTTGATCTGCACACAGCTGTTGTCATCAACGTCGCACTTGCTTACGTCACTGTCATGAGACGTTCTCGCAAAAAAATCACGGTTTTAGTAACGCAGCGTTCCTACGGGAAAGTAACGGTAATCTAATTACCGATTTTGCAATAGTAATCCCTTACTTTACTCGTTACTTGAAAAAAGTAATCTGATTACAGTAACGCGTTACCTCTGCTGATGGGTCATCAGTTTGTTACCTGTTGGAGTTAAGGGTCTGACTGCTGGGCTCGGCATTCACTCAGCTTTCATTTTGGGTTCTTGGCTAGCTTAGCGTTAGCATTTTGTCTTGGTAAATGCTTGTAAAGAAACGAGGTTGTGTTAGTAGCATAATGTGGCTGTTTCTGTCCTGGATGCAGTTTTCCACTTTACTATTTATCTCATTCATTTGTGCAATAAAAGTAAATGGCCATATTCATGCTCTAGACTGTGTTGGTGTTTTCCTCCTCTGACATGCAAACTGAAATCAACAGATTGTAGTGGAAGTGCAAGAACCGATAACTGGTATCAATAAGCAGGCAGTCTAACAATTCCCAGGAATTGGACTACCTGGAACTGGTTTTCTACAAGAACCGGTTCTCGATTCCTCATCGTTAATCATCTTGATAGAGAATCGAACAAAAGGCAGCCAGCGTCTTTGCACTTTTAATGCCCTTAAAAAAGCCTGGAGAATTATTCTTGAAGATCACGGTGTTTCTAAAAAAATGTGGCCATAAGACATGTCTGTTTGCCTTATTCCATGTATATTTGCGCAATGCGACAATACAATGTAAAGGGGTAGTTCAAGACTTATACACAGTACTATGCAGACAGACATACACACAGACATGATGAGAGCAGTCGAGGTTGAGGTGTCAGCCTCAGTTGCATTCACTTCAGACCAAACAAACACTTGATGGGAGCGTGTGCCCATATTTGATTTGGCACACGTCGTACACAGACTCAGCACAGGGTTCTGCCAATAGAGACACCTGCATGGCACTAAAACCAGCTCAAAATAGAAACGCATAGAAACCCACTCTTGCACAAACGCTCACTGTGCTCATCCAAACATTTCCACATGGTAAACTTATGCAAGCGCACCACTGTGGGCAGAGCTTAAATGTTTGTGTTACAAGCTTTGCCAGAACAGCTTTGCTTCATTGGCATAAGTCCACTTACTGTAAGTATTTTCTGTAGTACAAGAATAGCATTTCAAACAAAGTTATGTGTTATTGATGACATTGATTCTTCCCTCACAGGAAGCAGGAAAGGTATTGTTGTCTGCATAGCCTCATATGCCAGTAGGGTGCTCATACATTATCTTATTCTTGCATTTTATTAGTGCGCTAGTGATGAGCAGCACTGTTTGTAATGGCTAAAGTTACTGAAAAAGACTCCCTTTAATTTCCTATCTGGAAACAGCCAACCGAAAAATATTCAGTCACATGCAAGTGGAATTACGATCTAGTTAAATGGAAAAACAAGATTAGTTACCTCATCAAGATTGGTATCTTGATGATTAGGAAAGTTTTTTGTTGAGTATAATTGATTTGGAGCTGTCTGTTGCTTTTGTCCTTATTGAATTTTGAAGAACAATACACTCAAATGTGGGTGTTGGCTGTAGTTCTCAGAGCAACGAGTGATGGGAATCTGGGCTTTCGATGTTTCAAAATGTAATTAAATAGCCTAATAGATTTGTGTAAAATACATGAAGAAGTACCCACTTTCTCCATTTTATTTGATTCATAACGAGATGCGTGCACCACCTCTTATCGTTTTTCTGTGTGTGGGAGGGGGGGTTGAAATGCTTGGTGCAACTCGAAGAGTTGAGATTAGGGCGATAAATCACGGTGAAAGAATGAACTTGTCGACAAGGAGAGATGCTATCGAGATTGTTAAAGAGGGTGAGCATAAGGGCGGGGGGTGGGGGTGGGGGGGGGGGTGGAGGCGGATTAACTGTTGTTGTTATATTTTGTGTGCGGTGAGTGCCTGGTACCTGCTGAGAGTACACAAGAGCGGCGGTGATTGGCAGCACAGTCCTGTACCGTAAAGGTCACAAGTTCTAACAGCAGAAAAAGCTGATCCAGCCTTGGCGTCATCAGGACATTCTGCAGCTGTATGACTTAAACAAAGTCACTGCAGTTGCCTTTTAATTAAAGCGAAGGTCCTGTCAGACAGTAAGTAAAGATGTTTGCGATGTATGCTCTGTGCAAAGTATGAGAAGTCAGAAGGACAAAGGAGAACAACTGTCCCGTGGGAAGAGTCGGTTGGGATCTGTCTGCAAACACACAACTTCATTGTGTTGTTGGAGAAAAGCAAAAGAACAAAGGAATGACTCGGGGAAAGCAGAGAGAAACTTTTGCTTTCCAAATGACAGAGCCAAATGGAAAGCAGTCCAAACAGAGGCCGGATCCACCTGTGGAGAAACTGACTTCATGCAGTTTGACTGCACATGTTACAAGCTCGAGTGTTCCTTGGTCTCTGCCCTTCTCTCCCTTTTCTGTGTTTGCCTTGACTTCTTAATGCATTTACAATATAGGGCATTAGTGTATCAACTGAAAGACCACAAAAACTGCTTACAATTTGTTATTAATAATCAAGGTATTGATGTGTTTGATATGAAAGATACCAGCACAAATGAAAAACTGGAGCAGTCATTCCACTTTGAGTCGCACCGTCTCTCATCATCGGTTTTACTTCAAATCATTTTTTTCTTATCTGCCTATATTTGTTTTTTTTTCTTTCTTTCATTTGAATTATATTTATCTCAGTCAACAGGCAGACAGTTTTGCATGCAGAAGCAGAGGTTAATGATGGCTACTTTATAGTTCAATTAAACTTGCAGCCTGCCTGTTCTGTTAACTGGTGGGTTTTTGCAACCTGGTTAAAGATCACTGTCAACATTTGACAAGCCACACAGCTGATTCTGAGATCTCTCATAGGTTTCAAGAAACTAGAAGAAAAATTTGGTGTTAGTGTTAAAGCCATTCCTACTCCTGTAAATACATCTAAATGTGGCAGAAATAATGACATACATAATTCTTTGTGTAAAGCTTGGTCTCGGTTTGTGGTCTAAATCGTAGAGTTGGTGCTTAGTTTGACATCTTTGAATAGTCTCTCTGTTTGTGTTTGTGTGCTTGTTTTTTGATGCATGGTGCATTTTGAAGAGTTAGGATTACGGCCATGAATCACAGCGAAGGAATGAACTTGGCAAGAGAGAGCAAACATGGAGAACATAATGGGAGTTTTGTGTGTGTGTGTGTGTACACCATCCTGACTTTATGTTGCACATCAAAAGAAGCAAATTCATGGCATCTTGTCGCTACATCTTGGAGGCATTTGCATTTTTAACTCATTAGGACATCTTCATCCAGAATCTTTTATTTATGAATTTCAAATCGTCCATAAAAGTGCAGCTGACGTCTCCCTCTTCTATAATAAATTTGACTGATCATCTTATTTATTTATATATTTTTAATATCATTCAGCTACATTTGCTGGCGATATTGCCTGCATGCATTTTTTCCAACTTACCTTTTATGAGCTGGACAGGTAAGATAATTTTTCAGTCCACATGGAAAAAACAAGAGCCTAAAATATCATGTCATCACTACCTAATAACCAATATGTGTTTCATATTGTACCAAGTCTTTTAAAAACAAAGTGCATAAAGATAGAATTTCAAAATCGCTCTTTGCTAAATTATTCTTATATTTATTGAGTGTAGGCACAACAGTGGTTCATCTTTTGACTTGGGTGCCTTTTTATACTTGATTGAATCATAGGTCAGTGTTAAGTGGCTTGACAAACAACATGTGCAAAGGTTTTTGAAAGACCTTTAGAAAGCCAGAAGAGCTATTGCTCAAGATTACTTTAAAGACTTTTGAAAAAGTGGCTCAAGAGGGCTGCTTCAAGACTTTTGCACATTACCTGTTGAGAGAATTCAATAAAAAAACTTAAACTACAGGTAATGGGTAAATAGATAAACAAAAAACTAAATAACTAATAACCACTATCAGAAAGTTGTGGACTTCTGATTCAAGTTTCTCCAGTTTGAGGATTTTATATTTTTTAAATAATCAACATTTTTAAGAAATGCAGCTGAACCTTTGCATTCACCAGCAAGCAAAGTGCATTTAATGAGTAAGGCGATTACACGCCCCGCTAGCAACTAAATTACAAAAGGTGGCTGGTTCAGTACCTTGAAAGGCCAACACTCATCCAACTGTGATCGGTACGATTAAAAGTCACCTTCAGCATGACTTTGTTGCTCCAGGCTTAGTAATTGTAAAGGCAGCACTACGCTTCCAATAAAACCTGAAATGGAGACACAGTTAAACATTGATGTGCATGCAAATATGGGTTTCTTCTTTGCAGCACTATATTGTTCACTGTGGCGGAGGTACATTCAGATGAAGGAGAGAAAATGTTACATACACTCTGGAGTAAAACACATGCTGTCAAAGTAGGACACTAAAAGCCAAAGAAATCTGTTCAAATATTTTCTAATAACCACAGCAATGTGCGAGTGATTTGACTCTGATAAGTTAGCTGTGTGAGAGAAAAAAGAAAACTGTAGTTCAGTCAGAAAGCCTACATGGAAAGGATGCAGTGGAGT
Organism: Mchenga conophoros; assembly: GCF_057382185.1. Classification (NCBI taxonomy): domain Eukaryota; kingdom Metazoa; phylum Chordata; class Actinopteri; order Cichliformes; family Cichlidae; genus Mchenga; species Mchenga conophoros. Next base: position 31,867,486 of record NC_140526.1, read on the forward strand.
CTGAGGCCAACACAGTGCTTTAGAAAGCATTTTATTCATATGAACCTGCTGAGAGTCATTTTGGCAGTAATTACCCTGTACCCTTAAGTCACCCGGGAGAAGACTGGAAGCGCAGACGTAAAATGAGAGAGACTGTGCCTGAGATCTCGAGGAGGCCCGCAAAGTCGATGCAGTCAGTAATTTGTCTCTATAGCCAACAACAAGTTCTCTGTCACGCCCTGTGTACGTCACTGTCCGTGTGGGATCAGTCTGGAAAAGCTGTGCGTGCGATTGTGTGCAAAGGAGTGAGAACAGGCAGAGCCACACGACACAGTTATGTCACAGTATCAGGGAAGTGGCCTTAATTCTATGTATGTTCAATTGCAACTGTATATACTGTAGGCTGCAGGTGATGTTGTGATTGATGTTTAAAATATATACATATATAAAATATTAAAATATTTACATATATAATCATAAATTGGAGGAAGGTGTTTTTTTCTATGGAATGTTATTACTAAAACCACAGATTTATATTTGGGGTATAATATAAGTGAGAAAAATCTAATAATCCTGTTGCCTAATAAGAGTTTCAGATGACATCAGAGACATTTTAAGCAAGTTTTCATCATTGTTTTGACTTTTTTTTTTCCTTTTTGCAGCAGAACATTTTACACCTAAAATATATTATCTAACTCAATAGTCTCCGGAAATTAAAGAAGGAGAAATTAGATGTGAAATATCATTGAAAATGCGATAAAAGCGTATCTAATCCTGCAGTGTCTCCTTTATAAGTCATCCCACAGATGTCCTCATACACGCGTATGAGATCACTTTACACGTGGTAAGTATCAAATCCAGATTAATCCAATCATGGGAGGAAAATGATGTAAAAACAACATCATGCCAGGTGTGCATGGATTAAAAAAAACGAAACTATATCTGTATTTTCATGTGTTGTCTTTCTCTTCAAACCCTCAACACTGCATCAAATGCATCTTGAAGTCTGCTCAGCATTCAGGCTCAGAGCTGCTCGGAGATCTAATCAGCAGCAGCTATCAAATCAAAGGCCCAAGTCCTTTTTACCGGGCTGATTTTCTCCCCTGTGGAAGCAGCAGTCCAGAGGAATTTAGGCCAAGGTTTGGGTCAGATAATAATCTCTTCTTGTCTTTAATTCTGAAGAGGAGAAGTTCAACTTTTCACTTGGCTTGAAAGGCAGACGCTCCCCCTAATTTTCCAATGGGCTTGGTCACGAATCAGATGCAAATGATAAACTCTGTGACATGTGCCACTCTGCAGTGACTCAAAAGTTTTGCAGTTTCATCCTGGAATCTTACTCAGAGCAAAAGAGCAGAACAAGAGTGGATGATTAAGCAGAGAACGGTATTATTGTAATTTTGTCATCTGTTTTATGTTCTGGCAGAGTCATTTATCTACTTTACACTGTTACAAGGCTCTTAAGTCCACCTGTATGATATAATACCGTCCTTGGATTGGGTTATATCTACATGCATGAATGCCATAAACACTCAGTCTTGTGAATTTCCCGAATGTGTGAAATTTTTGTCTGTGTAAAGCTCTGCCATTTACTACCCTTAGAGTTCTAGAGTTCTACTTACAATATTTATATCAGCTGTACATTACTACATTAGACATTCTTGTTTTGACAGACAGCATCATAACAGTTTTGAAATAATGTCATTTAAATGTGTAACTTTTTTTAAAATGACAATTTAATGCTGCGTAATGATGCGTGAGCGTAATCAAATACTCTAAGGGAGGTTGTTGCATAGAATTCTTTCTTTGGTCATTATAGATAGACAGACAGCTTTTGCTTCACTGAAACAATTACCCACATCATTCCACCACTTTTATACTCGCAGGAACATTTCTCCTCCAAAGGTGTGTGACTGTGCAACTTTCTGCATTGTCTAGTTTTTGTATTTCTGATAGACAGCTTAATATAAGTTAGCCAACCCTTTGCCATTGCATTGTTTCTGTTTGGTTCTACCTCTCTAACAGTGCTGTGTGGATGACTTTGCTGCATGAGTGGGTTTGATTACATTATTCTTGCTCAAGGAAGGATGACACAAGGCCTTGGAAAGGAAACATAGTTCAAGCTGGCTTAAGAGAATCATGTTTCAAGTGGTGTCAAAGGCAGCCCCGCAAGCTGCCACATCACATTTGTAACCAACTGGTCGTGTCACTTTATCACCATCCACTAACTGTAATTCCTTCTTCTCTGTGTTTCCAGTACTTCATTCTGCTGCTGTGTATCTTCCTGTTGGAGATCCTGGCCGGTGTCCTTGCTTATATCTACTATCAGCAGGTAATTCCCATTGTATCATTAAAAAAAACACCTTTCTTGTAATGTATGTATGTGTGAAATTGAAGGAGGAGCAGGTGGCAGATATTGCAAGAGTGGATATTTATTTTAGATGACAAAAAATGTAATTTCAACTCAGGTTAGCATTTTGTAACTTATTATAGCATCTTTAGTAAATCTGTGTTACCATCTCGCGTCGACTCCAGTCTGCTGTATTACAGTAAATCATCATCTGATATTAAAAAATGATGTTAAGGTGTGTAGCATATATTGCATTGTGCAAAAATTCAATAGAGCATGCTTGACAAATGTGTTGTGTCTCCTAATCCAAGCACGTAGTCAAAAGCATTGTAATAATACACAGACAACTGTTTCATTTCCCACATGGCATGTGCTCTGCTGTAATTTTAACCACGACAAAAACCAGCGTGAGAAACGAGATTCCAGAAAGGCCGTATAAGACGGCCCATTAAAAATACAAATATCTGACTGCCCATATTACTTGTGGTACATTGAGTCCAAATGGAATGAAAAATGCCTGCAGCAGGACACATAATAAGCCTGAATGCACTGTGTCAGAATCATTTCAAAGCATTTGCTTTGATTTTGAACTCAAATACACAGAATTTTCAAACTTATTTCATTTCACTCCACTAAAGAATGAAGAACCTTACTGGCAGGTTAATGACTGAAAAAAGTAGAAACACCACAGACTGTGTACTAAATGCACACGGTTTGGTTTTCAAGTGATTATTTTCTCGTGTGTAGTTAATGTATAAGCTAAACTAAAACTGACAGCCTCCCTCGGCACATTTCTGCTGTACCACTGTAGAGTTATACTGACTGCACTGCAAACAAGAGCAAATGACAAGCATTTTTCCTTTAGGAATATTAACATGACATTGCTCTCTACCAACATCGCTCCCACCCCGCTTAGTCTTATAAGTGGCTTGTAGCTCAGGAACAGGACTTTTCTCAGTCTAGAGGTACACTGTTTTCACTTTAACTGCCTCTTTCATTAATGCACAGTTCATGAGCAGCCACTGAGGTCCATGGCTGTGTGCCGCTTCCTAAAGCTCTGTCTACTTTACTTGCCTCAAAATATTCTCACAAGCATTAAGTTGTGTTAAAGTCTCTAAAGCCTCTTCCCCTGTTATTAATCTTTTCACTCTCTCTGCTAATAAGTTGTGAGAACGATACCAAGATGAACAACTCATGTAACATGCTTGTAATTCACAAACGCACCCATTTTTAGCTACAGATTCTGCACAAGGGATTTGCTCAGACTTTATTTTGTTTTTGTAATCAGACATGATCATAAACCTCTTTGTGATTGCTTTGTTTGCGAGCTGCTTCCGTAGGTTGCTCATAGTTTGCATGAATTACTTGTCTGCAAACCTTCACCATTTAACTTTCACTATTATTACAAAAATAATTCTCATTTTTCAGGAGCCATTTGAAATTTCTCTCTGTCCCCAAATGGCTGAGATTTAGTGAACATGGTCAAACCTATGCAGAGGTGGTTATTCTGTCTGTGTTCAGACAGAAGTACCATGACACAACATGATATCCCTGTAAAGCTCGTTTTGTGTTCTTTCCAAAATCATTTTATATTTTGTCTCTAGCAAATATCTAGTAAATTGTAAAATGAGCTCACTGCTGGTCTGATCTTAAAGAAAAAAGGGTTAATAGACTTCAAACAGATGCCATGTATTAAAATACACACCTTATTCATAGACTGTTTTTAACAGGTTGTATTCATGCTGGTTTCTGATCTAAAGTTGTGCTTTGTAATATAAGAGTGACAGGGTTGGGCACTAGCAAAGTACTGAGCTTGCCCATAGTTTGATGAATGAAGCTGACTTGTCTACAAACACTCACCATTTTACTCTCTAAACCAGCGGTCCCCAACCCCCGGGCCTCGGACCGGTACCGGTCCGAGAGTTGTTTGGTATCGGGCCGCGACAGTTGAGGCTCAGGTGTGAAATGTATGGTTTTCAGGGTTTTTATCAGTTTTCAGCGTTATTTTGTTATCCTTTTTATCGTTAACTCTGTTTTCCTGGGTCTTTTCACGTGTGTTATGAATAAATCTTATTTTTTTCGGTACCGGTACTAGTTTTATTTTGTTGTATTTATCCGCAACACCTTAAAGGCCGGTCCGTGAAAATATTGTCGGGCAAAAAAGGTTGGGGACCGCTGCTCTAAACTGTAGTAAAACTTGAAAAAGTGCAATGCAAAACAGAAAACGTTGTGCCTCACCACAAGACGCAACTTTTATGTTGAAGGTAAACAGTCTTTGTTTACAGTGTGCGTCACACTTTTCAGAGTTTCTCTACGACTTGGCGAATAGTTTGCTACTGTTTGCAGACAAGTCTGTATGTGTCATACAAATGATTCGCAACCACAGCGACCTACTAGCAACACATGTAGGTTTATACAGTGCAGCACCGTATACTTACTAGTGACAGCTAGCAACCTCCTGGAACAGCTTATAGCCAGAAATACATTTTTTCCTAGCAAGCAGTGGTTGTCAGGGGGTCACTGACGCTGACAGTTTCCCAGGGATTGCCAGCAACCTTCAGCAGCAAATTGCAACTGGTGGTCCAGCCTTGTATGGCCTATTATTATCATTAACAGAAAACAAGCTAACAAAAGAAAAAGCATAATTCAAGTATATCAAAGACCCATGATGCTGTTCTTGCTTTTAAATGAATATGTATTCAATAAAACAGCAGTACTAAACTGCTCCTGTGTAAAGATGGGAAGCACTGAGATGCAGGTAATGGCTGTGGTTCATCCCAGTGTCATAGTCATGCGACCATCCATTGTGCCTGGAATTCATGTTTGCTCATACTCGTATGTGGTTAATGCAATGTCATGGTGTAGTTCACTCCCATACTGGCTCTCTCATACTTACGGAGTCCCTTTAAAATGTGAATGACTGTTTTCATTCACCGCTGCAGTGTTTCTGAAACTGTCAACAGGTAAAATGAAAACCTGAACACCTCCTCTTCTTTCCTCTTCTTTGTTTTCACCTCGCGTCTCTCATCTTTCTCTGCCCTCCCTTCCTCTCTTCATCATTCATTCCCTTGATATCTCCTTCATGCTTTGATTTACAGTGGTTTCCCAGCTGGCTTGTTGCCATAGAAACTGAGCCCCCCAGACCTTCCACTCCTGCGTTTTCTGCCACTGGTCTAGAGAACAAAAAAATAAATAAAATAAAACCCAAAAAACAGACTTCCTCTGATTTTACACTAGCTTCGTCTTCATATGCCTCTCTGTTGTTAGAAGTACTTCCGTGATGTGTATTTTAAATCCCGTGTGCTATGATGTGCTGGAGAATCAGTAGTCGAAGCGACAAATTCATCACTTTAGGTCATGCTCTGTCGTGCTGCCTTCCCATTTTTGTTGGCTGATACTACATGTACACCTGTGTGCGTGTTTCTGAACAGTTGAATGATGAGCTGAAGCAGAACCTAAAGAAGACCATGACTGACGAGTATAATCAAACAAACTCCGAGCACATCACCAAGGCTGTAGACAAGCTGCAGCAGGAGGTAAGTGTCTGCAATGGATGAAGGAGTCCAGACACAAATGTTGTGCAGCTTTGTGAGATTTCTTTGCACATTTGGATTTCTACATTGGCCAGCGTGGATGGAATTTAGGTTGTTGCGTGCATCCACTTTTTCATATTGCAAATGAACCTGGACTTCCAAGCCAAAGTCACATGGACTCACATGTGGTTTGTTGATTGGACAGCCCTCATGCTACCCTATCATCTCATCAGATTAGAGATTTTGGAGATGGGAGCGAGTCAAAGTAAATCCAATTCAGTCCACGACTTCATCTAAGCATGATGGACTGGTCTGCACTCTCTGCTGTAATTTACCTTCTCTTCTAGCCAAACGAGCTGACAGTGCGTTAAGGAATGTGTAAATCTGAGGTGCTGTTAAGACTTCTGTTAGTTTTTATACTCATTGCTTAGTTTTTGAGTATAAAATCTTGTCTTTCACACATCAACATGTAGTCATTCTTCTAAACTTCATTTTGCATAATTTCCAAAAAAACATGAATTTGCACTATTAAAGGAATTTGTAAATGTTCTTTTAATGGAGTCATTTTTATCATATATTCAAATAGCATCAGTATGAGAACAGAACTACAGTATACATGCATACATACATTTCCCTCAAAGTAAATATGAGGAAAATGTGAATCTTAAAGTTTACTTTAAAAATAAAACAATTGGCTCAAACTGAGTTGTAAATCTTGAGCAGGAGCTGCACCTCCGTTGAATATGGAAACAACATTTGGATTTGCAAAACAATTCACATTTCAATCACAACTGTATTTTACTTTACAGCGGGCCTTTTTGAGTGCAGCTTTTCAAGTTTTGCCATCAGATTTGATTGTGAATTCGATTTTGATATCAAAACTATTTGATCTTCATGTGAAAAAGAACGTTTTCACAACTAAGTACATCCCACGACTCGGTAGCTTGGAGAACCACCTTTAGCAACAATAACGTAAAGTAACCATTTGCTGCGTGACCTTGTCAGTCTCTCACATCGTTGTAGAAGAATTCTGGTCCGCTCTTCTTTACAGTGTTGCTTCACGTCATTGAGGTTTGTGGGTGTTCGTTCATGCACAGTTTGATACCTTGCTCAGCCAGTTGTAGATTTGCTGCTACTGATTGATCTGCTGCTTGACCCAGTTTGGCCAATTAGCAATTATACATATTTGACTCTAGAATATTTGGTGTACAGAGAGAGGAATTCATGATTGATTTGATTACTGCAAGGTATCATCAGCCTATTTAGGCCAGCTTAAGTTTACTTTAAAGACAGGAATGTGGGAAATGGTTATTCTGACTCTATCGAAAGTCAACAAAACCCACTTACTGACTTGCAGTATAAAAAACCCCTTTGTTTAAACGCTAAAAAAAATAAAAATAAAAATGGCACATTAAGGTTTTACATAAATGTAATTTCCAGTTTTAACGTGAAGCCAAGCAAACTGCCTGCTGATGCCTAATGTTTGCCTTACTGGGGGAATCAATCATCTTATAATGCTCGTAATAATGCTTTGAACCAAGAGAACACGTATGCAGAGTTTTGCTCAAGTGAAGTGCAACACTTAATTATTTGTTATCAGTGTAAACCAGTTCTTTCATGGATGTTTGTCTGAGTCTTTTATACTTTCCTGCTGTCAGTGAAGTGTTTTTCCTCCATCTCCTCCATCAGTTCAAGTGCTGTGGGAGCAACAGTTCAGCTGACTGGGCTGAGAGCGTCTATATTCGCTCTGGTGCAAAAGGCAGGAAGGTGCCTGACAGCTGCTGTAAGACCATCACCAACATGTGCGGTATAAGAGACCACCCATCCAACATCTACAAGGTGGAGGTGAGTGCGTGAACGGTGTCGGGGGGTGGGGGTGGGGAGGGCTTCATCTGTATTTCTCTCATGTCTCGAGATGTCAGCATAGAGGCGGTGTGGCGTGAGCGTAGCAGAAAAAAGAACAGCCATCACATCCAAACTGTATACATAACATTGTTTGCAGTGAGACTCCAGCAACACTCCCACATCAACTGATGCAACATGAAGACAATCTTTGTTTTTCATTTAGGGTGGTTGCATCACTAAACTGGAGAATTTCATCTTGGACCACCTGAAGATCATTGGAGCCGTCGGTGTTGGGATCGCTTGTGTACAGGTGAGCAAAAAAAATAAAGAAAATGCCTTTAGCATTGTGCTTACACACAGAGACTCAATAAATGTATGTACACCTATGGAGAATACAGCTTTTCTAAATTACGTTTTTATTTTCATCTGTTTTAATCCCCAGATCATCGGGATGGTGTTTACATGCTGCCTATATCGAAATCTAAAGGCAGAGCCGTACTAAGAGAAGCAAAAGAAGAAAAATGTGTGAGTGAAGGAGGTAACTTCATCACCGCATGCCATACTCAAATAGCCCATAGGTTCTTTTCTTTGTCCTCCGCATAGGGGAGGATTTGTTTGGCAAGGGATCAAATTGCACATCTGAGCATCTCATTTTGGTAAACAAAGGGTAGAAAAAAAACCCACTACAAGGTTTCTTGAAGTAATTAGGCTCTCAAATTGCACTCTCAGCTCCATCTTCAAGATCACAGCACTGTGAGAAAAAGCCTCAGAGAGAAACTGATGAGAATTTTAACTGATTGTGTAAATTAGTGTGAGACAGCCTCCCTGGGACTCAAACATTGTAGTTTTCTTCCACTCGGATTCCCTCAATGTACTTTTATATGTGTAGACCAGGTGCTACACCCGAGAGTGGTGTAAAGATCAGTGGAGTAAAACTGGCACTTTGCAGGAAAATGTTAATCCTGGTCACAGCAGCTTCTTTTCTCCATCAGCATAGCTTAACAAGCTCACCTCTGGGGCCCTCTTCAACTGCAGTAGTGTTTAGTTTCCACATTAACAAGACAGTCCTGTGTTTTAGATCTTCTTCTGTAATGACCTTTAAACATGGGAACAAATATATATATCATCTATTTTCTTTTACATATGTACTTTCTTATGAGCTGTTAATACTTTTGCCTTTATTACCTAATCTGTCTCCTTACTGAGACGTGTCTGATCATGTTTTAAGTCTCCTAAGAACACATTTTCTGCCAGAATGAAGGTGAACAGGTTAGTGCCTTGCTCAGCACCATAACTGTGCCATTTGATGTCCTAACACCAGCCTTTAAACACGGTTTGACTAGTTTAGGTGTAAACACTGATCTCATTGAAGGGAGTTTGTGATTATGAGCAGTCCCACTGATATTGTTCAAACGAAAGTGCGTCTTGTTTTTGATTTTATTGCCTTTTGTTTTTATACACTGATGCCAAAGTCATCAACTGTAACACTGGACCTACTCTGTCTCCTCCAGCCTTATTCCTATACATACTGATGTCTCTGTTTTTGTAAATGAAGATTTTTTTTTTTTACTCTGCTATAAACTGCGACTATATTATTGTATTTAATACACACTGTAGAAAATGATATTCTCTCACTGTTAGTAATGATCTTTCCTTTGTGCCTCAAAGCTAAAACCAGGCTAATCTGCTGTATTTCTGTCCTCCTGGTAATCCAGGATGTATTTTAGTTTAAATAAACATTGATTAAAAATGTGCTTTGCTTCTGCTGTGTTTGCTCTCATAGGAGAACATTAGCATTGTTAATGGTGTATTTTAAACAGCAGTATTGCACAAATACTGAGTGATGCCCTTCACAATAAAGGTTCACTCAAGTCATGTCATCACAGAAACTGCCAAAAAAAGGCCCTCACATTATTGTATAAAGACAAACCATGTGCCTGTGACCAGTGGCCCTTACCAAATTGGCACCAGCTTACAGGTGCATTAGTGTATTAACCAGAAGTCAATTGTCTGTACTGTAGTACTGTGATGATGAAGATTTGGGATGTGAGCCATATTCCAGACAGCTGCTTTTACAATGTATTACCTATACCATGATGACAGTTAGATGGCCTTGTAATGAGAGCCATCGTGCTGTTGGGCACGAGGCAGGGTAGTTTAAACCCTAGTAATGTTAAGATTAACAGCGGGACATTTGTCATTTGGGTGAGTGGCAGCAGTTAGTGCATGCAAACACAGGGAGGCAGCACTCACCTGGCTTTCAGCACCACAACATCACACTGATGAAAACAGCTGGTGTGTGAGTGTGTCTGTGTGTAAAACACCTAGAGGCTATTGAGGATCACCCCCCCCCCCACACACACACACACACACACACACACATACACACATCCCACACCCACCCACCGACACTACAACCACCCGAACTTTCCCAGTCATTCCTATTACAGAATGACATTATAAGCTTTATTAATTTCCCGAAGTGTTCGGGGGGGCAAAAAGGGCAAATTAGGCCTTTCAAACATGCACATGGTGACAAATGTCACTTGGACAGTGAGCTGTGCCTACTCACAGTTCTGTTTCTACATAATATTAATTATTTCCAAAATATGCTTCTGTGTAACAAGCAGAAAGGAAATCAAATGGCAACCGGTCAGCTCACAGCTACTAATTGGTTTCCACTGGGACTGCTAACAATGCAAATTAAGCCATTTCTCAGTTAGTGAAGCTGGCAGTGTAAAAACATTTCCCCCTGTGTGTAGCAGGCACACATGGCGAAATGAAACGACACAAATCAGTGTGTATTGTCACACCACCCCTTTAAGGTGCTCTAAACAGTACACCTCACGAAAGCTGAGTCATCCTCGGCAAAATGGGAGGGGTTCGTGTTTTTTTTTTTTTTTTTTTTTTTTTACCCCCCCCACACCTTCATAGGGGGGATTTGGCATTTAACGTTTCCAATGGAGTGAAAGTAGTTGAGCACATGGCGATTTTTAACAGGGCACTTTTCCAAAGAGCAGACATCTGCAGAATGCAAGTTGTCCTGTGCTCTTGAGACTTTGGTCTCCACCTGAGTTTGACTTTAAATAGATGACAGAAATTATGACAACCCTCTGAACAACCATTGCGCCTCCAGCAATTGAGTCCTGCTGATGAGAACCATAATAAATTCCCTCCTCCCCACCCCCCCCCCCACCCCGTGCGGGCCTCCCTGCCTGTTGCGCCTGCTCACTGAGACAGCCTTCATACAGCCTAACACAAGGGGTATGCTAACAATGGTAGTGCATGACATTTCCAAAATATCTCCTCCGGTACTCTCTAAGCAGTTGTCAATTTGATGCACATGTCACCTGCTGCACCTTGGCCAGTTTGGCCCGTCCACCAGAGAGTGCTATTTTCAGTCCAGTGGCAGACGCTTGTGCACCCTTCACCTTCCACCTTTGTCCTAGGAGGTGATGCGATTCCTGAGTCTACAGGGTAAAACCGGCAGCAGGGAGCTGTGCTGCAGTTTGTCTGCAGCTGGTGACAGAAGAAGGAATATGCAACCATTTGTTCCCAGGGTCACCCAAGGGCAAAGGAGTCCAAGGGTACAGAAACCTGTGTCTAATTTTGGCAATGGTTTGTATATTTTCAACTTCGGACTGCTGAGGTTAATAACTTGTTCTTTTGGATTTGGTTTCACAGCAATCGCAAGGTTAGGTGAGTAACATGCTTCAGTCTACAGCTGCCTACAGGGAAATGAATGCAAACTGTAGCGATATAAACTGCAGGTTTCCATCTGGTACATCAGGGTGATCCTCAGAGTGGTGATATTAAAGAAAATGGGAAAGAAAAGAGAATTTCCAAAATATGACCAATTCTTTGCTGGTGTTCTGAATGATTTTGTGGACAATTTGAGATGATTTGTCACTGAAAACTCTTTTAAAAAAGAAGAAGAAATGTGATCTTAAATGGTAAGCAGCTAGATAGACATTGCAGTCTTTTAAGGTTTCGCAAACTCAATATGTGAGGAACAACTTGTTTGTGTGTGAAACAGGACTGTGGTATTAGGAAAGCAGTGCATGGCTGAACCATTTTAGCTGTGACTGTGACTTTGAGCCACTTCGAGCAACTAATACTGTGCTGCTGCTACAGGTCAATACAGGAGAGCCTAAACATGGCGTGCCTCTATCCTTTTCCATGTGCACGCTCTGGTTCCTGAATATCTCTGCCGCAGAGATCTCCGCTCAGTTCATTCTCATTCAGGGCTTCAGCTGTTTACTTTGTGTGCGTATGAAAGAGTGGGAGTGGGGGTGAGGGGGTGATGTTGGTGGATGGTGCACGCCAGGGGTGGGGGAAGGCGGTAACAAATGTAATCTTGAGTCTGTAGATGGCAGCAACACTCTTGGCCAATCTGTCTCAATAAATGGAAAAAAGTCTTTTGTTTTGGCTGTCAGGGGCTGCCAACTGAAATTGAAATTAATTTGAAAATCCAGCATAAAGCGAAAAGAAACACTAAACTAAACAACCTCCCCAAAACATCAACGTAATGGTGAAATAAACCCACTCAGAAGAGCCGTTTCACTGCCTCCTGCTGTATAGCTGTGTCCAGACCTGAATGTATGCAGAGTCACGCTCCGCGCGTGTTTTAAATCAAGCCATGTTCCTTTAATAAAACGCCCAACATGCACAAAGGGATAAATACAGTGTGATTAATAAAGAGAACAGCTCCACTCATATGAGGATCGTGTCTCTGGGTCAGGCTTGAGCCTCTCTATGAAGCAGAAGATGCTACCGGACAAATTAGGCTTGTTCTGCTCACTTGGACAATCTGTAAATTGACTTGCTGAACATGACTGATTATATTTGGCAAATTTTGAAAAAAAAAAACTTTTTACAGGTTATCAACACTTCTACTAAATGCTGACTACACTTTTTTTTTAGTGTGTGTGTGTGTGTGTGTGTGTGTGTGTGTGTGTGTGTGTGTAGAGGGGGTGCTGATTATGTAAGTCATTTACATTTCCTCCAATTTAAGAGTGACTGGCTCAGTGAAGTGAGAGACTGAGCCACAGTAGCTTTCAAGCTCCCCTCAGACTAATACTGAAGAGCTGCGTGAAATAAAACCTCTCACTGAGCTGCCTCTCAGCTCTGAGGAGATGTCGCTAGTGCATCTGTTAGGGGGGTGGGGGGGTGCGTGAATGAACGTATGGGTAAAGCTCCAGTTTGCTCACAAGAAGTTCACACTTATCCCTCTGCATTCAGATACTGTACCATGCACGCTGCACACATCACTCCCTGTCACTCACCTCAGCCCTGATTCGCTCCCTGAAGCATAACACCCCAACATCTGGCTCGCTCTGTCCTCTTCCTTTTCTGGGTCACATCCCATTTCAGGCAGAGGGAAGTCTGAGTCCTGTGTAAGACCTTCTCCAAGGTGGTTTGACCAGCTGGCTTCTGATCTTCCTCTAGGCAGTTGTGTTGTTTCTGTGTGTTGGAGGGGGTGGGGGTATTAACTTTGGTATGTTCCCTCAGGGATAGCATCAGGGTTGCAGCTGCACATGTAGAATGAGTAGGAGTCTGCAAGACCACGGCCTTGGAAATGAATATACCACGCAAATGAAAAAAAACGTATGTATGATCTGCCAACCGGCACCTGTGTGACATCATTTAAAACACACAAACTTAAACCAAACAAGTCATTTGTTAAGTTTGGACCATATTTCCAGTGTAGAGATGATTTCTACAGTCCAGATTACATGTGTACGTGCATATTTATATCTTTGTTTACTTAAAATTCACTTTAAACATTGTCAAACCTTTATACTTTGAACACTTTAAAATGGCCAAATGCCAAATGCCATATTTCATAATACAGTACTGTGCAAAAGCCTTGCCCTTCAGTTCTTTATATTCTGCAATGAAAATGGGAAATAGATGCAGTGATTCATCGAAACATGTGCAAACATACGTGGAATTACAGTAAATAAGGCAAAAATAGAGTTTGTACAATTCAACTCAGTTCAAATTGACCACCTTTATTCTTCAGCACAGTCTGAACTCTCTTTTAAGCTTTCTTAGTATTATTTCTTTAAGTAGTTCTTTAGGAATATTTCTCTAGGCTTCTTGAAGAACATTCAAAGCTCTTCTTTGGATGTTTCTGCCTTTTGTTTTGTTTTCTGTCACTGCTTCAATAATGTTGAGGTCCAGGCTCCAGTCCATGACTGATAGGGTTTCATTGTGTGTTTTTCTGCCAAGGTATGCTTTTACTGCACTGGCAGTGTGTTTGTCATACTAAAAAAATAAGGCCTTTGCCAGTCAAATGCTTTCCAGACAGTACTGCATTGTGGATCCAAATCAGACACCTGTCTGAATTCATAATTCCATCAGTTTGACAAGATCCCTACAAACCACCAGCTGAAATGAAGCCACAGTCCATGAAAACACCTTGGTTGTGCTTTACAGATGTTGTACCCTCACTGTTGTGCTGCTCTCCTGACCGCCTCCTTATATAATGACAATTTGAACTAAAAATTTCAAAACACTCCACTGAGATTATTTCTGATGGAACTTCTGATTCCCTAAAAACTTTCAGATGCTTTTTATCTGCTGTAGATATTTCTTAGGTCTACTACTCCAATTGTTCAGTTTCCTCAGATTTTATAAGGACACACTGCAAATCGTGCCAAAACAAATGGTTTTTACAGGAAAATCTGGCTCCTAATATAAAGAAATACGGGGCGGATCAAGACTTCAGCATAATATTGTATGTCAGTCAAATGTCAATTAAATATTCCCTTGTTGGTATCGCTTATCTGGATTTTGATTGCAGTTTTGTTCCTCTGCCAGTTCCTCTACAATTAGTCTTAACACAAGTAGTACTGTGTAGATATGACTGTTGTCCACATGTTATTATATTGTTTCATAGATGGGCGATATGCTCAGGGAACGACGTGAAATGAGCCAAAATGACTTCTTTCAAACAGAGGGGGAAGTCTACATGATGAATAGTGATCATTCTGAACCATGAGCTACTCTAGTAGAGTCCAAGAGTAAAAAAAAAAACAGGCCTATAAATGCACATAATAGGCTTTGTTTAAAGTTTGAAAGTGTAAGATATTGATTATGCAGAGTGAGAACATAACTACTGATGAATGAATGTAAAATTAAGTGGAACTTTAATGTGAAAATGTTATTTTCACTCCTTTTTCACAGCTTTTTAGCAGTTTAATGTGTAAAAATTTACTCGATTTTATTACCTGATTCTAAATTTTGTATGAAAGCTATGAAAAAGTGACTGCATCGTTCGAATAAATATCTCAGAGAGGAAAAGGGGATATTACTTATCCTGAAAAGTGTTCTTTTTCTTTTAGAAAAAAAAATCAAATATTAAATACTTTTCCGTTGATTGATTTTTTTTTCCATACTTAAACTGCAGCAGATTTTTAGAGACTGCTAACTGTTCTAAAGCTGAAAATGAGACTTTCCTTTATCTTCTTGAAGCATGACAGCAGTGACCATACATCTGCCCGTACTTTATTAACAATTAGGGTAAATTGCTCACATTTATTAAAGGGTTAATGACAGAGCATGAGTCAGCAGGCATTTTCCATGGGTATGGCTGTGTGTATTTTAGGTTTAAATGCTTTAAATGCTGCACTTTAACTGATCACATCTCAGCAGTGCTGAGGTCAATGACTCTTAGCTGCACCTGATCAGAGCACCCAGGGACATTAAATGTGCATTAAAAGATTTTCTGGAGTGGATAATAAAATGCTTATCGACATGCTTGGATTAAGCCAATGGGCGAGATGGGAATATTGATACATTTTTTAATATCTTTAACTTTACATCAGAAATGTGCTCATGCAGGTAAAATCCTAATTAGAGAATGACTTAAAGGTCCAGAAATGAAGGGCCTGTAACAGAATCTGTTGAGTTATTATTGACGTTTTGAGGATTCTTTGGTTACCTGAACAGGAGGAACACGTTGTACGCTCCTTATGGCAAAGGGGAGAGAGACCCATGGTAAATGTATAAATATCCATTGCACATTGGCTATAGATGCCTATATAGCCATCATACTAATTTCAAATGAATACATATACAGTCCATGCTGTCATCAAAGGGATAACACAACACGAATCACCAAAACATATCAACTGACTAGAGTACGTTGGAAAGATGCTACTAAATATCTGCACGACTAGTTTTATTGAGGTGTAGCTGAAATGCGTAACAGTCTGCAGACACTTTTTTTGTTTTCTTTCTAATTGGTCTTTCCTGACTGAGCAGCAGTGATACGAGAACCCCCTCAGGGTGCCTGAATGCAGCACAGCATTGGCACAATAGTCAACGTTCTGGGGCATTCTCCCTGCTTGAAACATTTTTAAGTAGGTAATTGCGTACTTATACAAATGTGCAAACATACACTAGGAATGATAATCTGATACCTAAACATTCATAATTCCATTGATGTTAAATACTGTTTGTAATTTCAATTCAGTTGTCCCATACGTACATTGGGGAGGCTTGTTCGACTTCAGACACTCACATAATCAATCTGAGGTAGTGCAGGATGATTCAAGAGGAGAAAAAAACTGCTGCTGTGTATTCTAATATATGTGCCTTGCTAGGAATATTGAATTGTATCTGTTTGGGTTAGAAAATGTCAATGTCTTTTTCATAAGGGAGGGACCAGAAGCCCAATAGAGGGTTCAGTATTTAACAACATAAGCCGAGTTTCATGGAACCTGGTAAAGAAAGGGAGTGTGGATAAAAGAAGAACTTACTCAATGTTGCTATCGACCTGCATCACTTTCTTACAGAGGGTTGGCCTTGGCAGGGGGCTTAGTTTTTCTGATAAGTTTTCTCGTTGGTGGTCGGATGATCTCTGGTCCTCTTGGTCTGTTCTGCCCCAGGACACCATTAAGACCCCAAGGAGAGGATGTGGTGATGTATAACAAATCCCAACCCCTACATCGGGTTTGTTGTATTATTATAGGTCTACCTTAAAGTATAAGTGCGTTGAGGCGACTGTTGTTGTGATTTGGCGCTGGATAAATAAAACTGAATTGAAACCCTGACACTGAACAAGGTGCTCAAAGCTAACAGGACTAAAAGTACAAGGCTAGGATGTGTTGACTATAACAAGTCGCGCTTTTTTACATTTCAGTTTAAACATAATGGACGGTTATGATACACTATTTTAAGTTAAATACGGATACAATTACTCCTCAAGCCTCTGTTGCTGTGACACAATTTTCTTGTGCGGTTCGTGTGATTAGAACAATATAAATACATTTAATTTAAAAATCCTGCCCTCGTGGTAATTAAATGAAAATGCAGAGATGTTAACAACATGTATTCAGTACATCAAAAGGGAGAATTGTTCCCCATTGGATTAAATGTCTGATGCATGCTGCACCATGTACTTATGTGTTAATCCATTTGTGACTAAAATGTAAGTACAAGTTTGGTAGTAGTAATTGGAGCCATTAGACACGTGTAATGCAATAAACGAACATTTACCACATTAATACTGGCCCGTGCCTACCCCAGTAGGTAAACCCATCAGTATAAAGTAACAACATTTAAATTTCGGTTATCCTATTTTGCATGCTGACTGCTAACTTATCATAGATTTGTACAAATGAACCTTTGTTGGTGTTGCTGTTGTTGGTACTGATAAAGATAAAACCAAGGATATATGGCAGTGGTTATTTCTTACATTTAAGGTCTATTTCACTGCCTGGTGGTTTCTCCTCTCTTAACCTTCTCGGATGGTTTAGTTTGAAGCAAATTATCTAATTTATAAACACATAAATGTGTAACATGGCATTCCACATTGTTGGAGGCAGCCATGAGAACATGAGTACACTGTGGTCATAAAAGGATGGGGATGATGAGCAATAATACACAGGTAGGCTGAGGTGTTTATACAATGCCCATACCATTACAGCAGTACCACCAGCCTGAACCGTTGATACAGTGCAGGACGGATCCATACTTTCATGTTGTTTACATCAAATTCTAAAGTTACCATCTAAGTGTCACAGCAGAAACTGAGACTCATCAGAGCAGGCAACATTTTTCCAAACTTCTGTTGTCCAATTTTGGTGAGCCGTGAGTGTCTGTGTAGTCTTCTGCTGCTCATCTGCTTCAACGTTCTATGTTCTGTGTATTCAGAGATGCTGTTCTGCATACTCTGGTTATAATGAGTGGTATTTGAGTCACCGTTGTCTTCCTATCAACTCAAAGCAGTCTAGGCATTCTTTGACCGATAAGAGAATTCATAATAGAATTGGAATCGCTAAATTCTTATCAATTCCCATCCCTCGCGGGAGATAATATATTTGTCTAAATGTGTTGGGCCAAGAAGTTGCAAGTGAGCAAGGAAGGTATGGTGTACAATCCAGGGTCCTTGATCACCAGAGACGATTAAGCTAGGTGGCTAATGTGTATTTCCACGTGAATGTTTTCGTAATGTCTCTTCAAAAGTTTTCCCAGGATTATTGTCATGTTGGACTGAAATAAAATCTCACTCTGCTGTTGCTGCAACTCACTGCAGTGTTTGCAGGCATGTCTATTTCACACTTTGAACCAGCGTGTCTGTTGCACATTTTGCCGTTATACTGGGTTGAGCATGAAAAGAAGGCATTTTTGCCCAGAGAACTGCTGCTCGCTGGATATTTTCTCTTTTTCAGACCATTCTGAGTGGCTGAGAGGCTGTGTGGGAAAATCTCAGCAGATCAGCAGTTTCAGACCAGCCTGTCTGTCCCCACCAACGTGCCGTGCTCAAAGTACTAAAACCACTTTTCCTTGACATTCTGATGCTCGGTTTGAACTTTGGCAGGTTGTCTTGACTATGTCTGCATGCCTAAATGTGTTATGCGATTGGCTGATTAGACATTTGTCTTAACAAGCAGTTGAACAGATGTACCTAATGAAGTGGCCAGTTAGTGTATATTCTCTGCTCCTCAGTGTATCTTGTGCTCCAGTACCTGTCTGTGAACATTAATAATTATTTACTATAGATGCATCGGTCGACCTGCTGCTAGTAGATTATTGGGTTTAGATTTATGTGTCAGCTCACTAATTTTATACATGACCCTTGCCACTTGATGTGCCCATCAGGGTAATGGAACATGTGGATGCTGATGGATGGTAAATACATCCGAGCTGTCAGGACTTTGCCCACATAGATAAATGTATGCCCCACAAGAGGAAATAGTAAAAAACTATATATATATTTCATTAGTACACTGTTTTGTTTTGTTTTTACAGAGACATTATGCAAAGCACTTTAAGATGTTTTTATACAGTTTAAACCGTGACGCTTTTCAACTTCATTTTGCATCAGCTGCTTCCACAAAATCATAACATCAGCATAAATCAGATAAAGTTACATTTCTAGATCGATGAGTCCTGCAGGTCTGCTAATCAAGTTACTCTTAGGCCAGTTTTATTGATGATAATGACTTTCACCATTTGAACGTAATTTGGTTAAGGTGGTCACAGCAGCGGCTTTAATCTGATTCAGATTATTTATGCAAAGTTGTAACTTAGAGTGTGCAAAATATAGCACCACCAGCACCTTTGATCAGCGCAGATATGACCGTGCATATTGCTTTCACAGTGTTTTCTTTACCTTTTTCCGTCCTTTTTTCGGTTGTCTTATATTTTTCTTTCGCTGTAGAAAAAGCCAGCACCCACCACCACTTCCCCTGCCAGTGGCGGACTCCCTCAGGTGTCGGTGCGTTGGTGGTTCTTTGTGTCTGGGGGTGGGCGTCCGGGTACACACCGGCTCACTCCTTGGCGGCCGCTCATCGGGGCCTGGAGCCTGGGGCTAGCTCGGGCCACTTCGGAGGTGGGGTGCCCCCAGCCTCTCGGCCTGGGGCTCGGTCACTCAGGCACAGCTGGCTGCCGGCGGAGCTCATGGGCGCGTCACTACAACTCCCCCTGGCTTCTGCTCCGCGGCTGCTGGGTGAGCCCTCATCTGGGACTCTCCTCAGCTCTTACTGGGACAGTGGCGCGGCTGCCCCTCTGTTGGTCTTCCTTGGTCTCTTGTGTTCTGGGGGCCTCTGGATGTCTGGAGTTTTGATCTCCTCCATACCTGCTTCATACCCTGGAGGACGGGGCTGTGGCCCCCCCACACTCCCTAGCAGATCGTTACATGGAGAAACCTTTGGAATGCAAGCATGCTGATCCACACAGGTATGCACACAGGTGTACACACGGGTATTCACAGACGCGGACTACAGCTTTCTTGGCTGCTGCCTCAAAGCACATTGTGCGCTGTCTATCTTGCGTGCTGCACAATATCGTTTATTATTTAGTATCTACTGATATCTACTGCTAGCTAGTTTATTGTGATGGTGCTGTTTTTTTTTATTATGTTGCTCTTTGTTGTTTGCTTTCTCTTCTGTTTTTTTTCTCCACACAGGTGACCCAGGTGTTTTGTTTTTTTGTTTGTTTGTTTTTTTCTTTCTTCCCCCCCTTCTCACCGTCTCTTCTCCCCTTTGGTTTTCTTTCTCTCCCTCTCTTTCTTTCATTCTTTCTCCCTGTCCTATCCCCCAGTCATGTCTGTCCCGTTTGTAGCAACTGAAAATAAAATAAATTCATAATTATAATAAAGGTCAATCAAATGGACCAATATGGCAAGGCCATGATGATCCACTTGGTAAAATAAATCCGCTTGGCATCTTTCTTGGCCTTAAGACAACAATTCTGATGGCCAAAGATCCAAACGGGACACAAAAAAAAAAAGAAAAAAGAAAAAAGAAAAAGCCAGCAGCTGTTGACGTGCTGCACCTCCAATCTTATTGTATATGTATCACTGATGGGAAAAGAGATGGAGGCGGAGGAGGTGGGGGTGCCAAGGGTGTGTGTGTGTGTGTGTGTGTGTGTGTGTGTGTTTGGGTTGGCGGTGCAAGTTGCTGGGGCGTAAAAAGTCCACTACTATTTGTCACAGTCGACTCTGCCTGGCTGTCAGAGGGGCCTGGCTGTATTCTGCAGCAGAGGCCTCTGGGAGCATCCCACTGTGCATCTGCCACAGGCAGTAACCTGAACGCCTGTTGCTCCCTTAGCTATGGAGGCTGTGTGTGTGTGTGTGTGTGTGTGTGTGTGTGTGTGTGTGTGGAAGTGAAGCATCATGCAAAGAAGAGAAAAGAAAAACAGGAGGTTTGCCAAAACTATCTGCCCATGTCAGCCTTCAAGGTGAGACTCTCAGAAATAATGTTGTTGTTGTTGTTGCTGCTTATGCTGACCTAGGTCCGCATCAGTGTTTATTTCTTGCTCACTCTGTATAGTCTTGCATTTTAAAGTCAAATTATTAGAAGTAGAATTTTCTTAAATTATATAAAATATATAAGGTGTAAGTGTCCTTTAAGCGCAGAAGCCCATACACAATACACGATATGATACTAATATATGGTGTTATTGTTTGAGCTGGAGAGCTGGAGCTAATTTTAGTTCATGGATTTATGTACTGGGCCCCAAAATCAGACTTGAGTTGAGTCTAGTTAATCCACTACTTACTGTTGGCTGAGCACGCTTAGTTGCAAGCAAGGTCACATTATATCTAACTGACCGCAGCAATGTGAGTTTTGATTTGGTAAACAAAATGATACAGAACTGCTATAAACTGAAAGGTGACTTGTTTAGAGCTTTGTTTGCCTTATTTATTTGTTTAGTTAAATGCAAACAGCTTTGGTTTATCCAAACTAAGCTGAGGTAAAAAATAAAAGCCACGCAGTTAAAAGACTAGCTTCACTTTTTTCCTCTTTGCTGCAGTAGACATGTCAGGGGGGCTACCGAAAACTAGCTCTTGGCTGTATCTGCAGATCATGTGGTATGCGAGGAGTCTCTTATGCACATATTCAGAGTTGAAAATCTGAATATGCTTCAAGAAAAATATTTTGTGTTAGTAAGAGGAAGTTTGGAGATTTACTTAATGTAAAACAGCAGGTTGGAACTGAGACTGGCAGCAACAGCTCCTGTCCAAAAACACATATCACACACGCACACACCGGTTGGCCCCAAGGACACTGCTTTCTCTTCACATGATTCGTCTCTCTTGACATGCAGGTCATCAGCTCAGCATGCTAATGAATGAATGAGTGAGTGAATGAACGGATGGATGAACGGATGAATTCCCTTGCATGCTGAAGTAAACAGCGATCACAGGATGGACCCTGGATGTCTTAGTCAAGCTGTCTCTTGCATTAAGGTTATGTAACTGAGGGAGTGGAAAAGGACATGTGTATGTGTGTTTGCACTGAGTGCGCGCATGTGCATGTGTATGTGTGTGGGGGTGCGAGCTCAGTTCCTTTTATTCACAATTGCATCCTGACTTTGCTCTTTTGAGGATTATGGAGGTGGCAGATAGCTTCAAAGAGTATCATTTTCAAAGGTCATTATGAGTTATTCTCACTCTCAGTTTTTATAAAATCTCTTTTTCAAATCCCACAGTCCTTATCAAACCTATCGATTGTACTGTGTTTTTACCTTATTCTACTGAATTCTTAATAATAATTTGACAGCCAAGTAATGCAATTGACTTTAATGTTATTATGACATGAAATATTAAAAAAAAAAAAGTAATATATTACAAAATTTTATCTGGTCAAGCTTAACTATATAAAAAAATAATTTTGTTATATTTATTATATTACTATATATATATAAAATATTTTTTATATATAAAAATTATTTATTAATTATTAACCATTATTATTTTTATTATGAATCCTTTTCCACACAACAAAACCAAACCAAAAAATAAAACCATAAATATAACAACATTAAAAAAAATCATGTTTATTAGCAAGTTTGTGTGAACATTCGCGACACCCTCTTGTGGTAAAAAGTCTGTATTACACAAAAGTGTGGCCATGCCCAAATTCAGCTTCAGTTGATACGTCTTCAATATAATACAGAGATATGTAATTATTATTAATAGTAGAATTATTAGTAACTTTTTAGTTTCATTGCAAACATATGATGGGGATGTATTTACAGGGACCATGAAAAACTTTAAAATGTAGGTGAAATAGCTCAAGTTTTTTGGGTGTAACAGAAAACTGGGCAATTGTTCCACTCTAGTGAAGTCCTTGCCATTTTGTAGGTCAGCTCCGGGTTGGCTGATGTGTCACACTGTTCACATCCAATTAGCTTGCCGTTTAAAACCCCTCAAACTTAAAACAGAAGCTCCTGCGATTGTAATGCCGGCTTGTTATCTGATAGGAAGCTGCATGTGACCCTGTGTGAAGCCAGTCTCGCTCGCATGTGCACATGTGTCGCTTGTTTGCTCCCCCCTGTCACTTCACCAGCTAGGGGGTGGTTGAGCCTGCCAGCTCTGAATGCATGCAGTGAGAGGAGAAAGTGTGTGTGAGAGAGAGGTGAGAGAGACATAGAGAACAAGCGAGTGTTTATATTTGGATCTAGCGGTACACTCGTGTTTGAAAGCTCTGAAGAAACGCGATCACAGTTTCCTCACATTCTATTTCATTTCTTTCCTAGTCTAGGAAATCGTTCTCTGGCTCCCTCCACACGACAGCAGCTGTAATAAAGCAGATACTCACGTTTCACACACGCAGTTTGGAGAGTCTAAAAGATTTCTTTCAGAAGGTGGCACTGGAAGGGGGGCCTACACTGCAAGTCTTTCTTTAACTTTTGAAAACAATCTGTCAGTCATGCCTGCTTTGCAGCGATTGTGGAAAGAAAAAAAGAAAGAAATATCCCCGTTTCCACTTTGCTTTCCTGAACTACTCACCTCTACAGAGATAGTGTGCTTGTAGAGTGAAAACAACATTAGTGTCCTGACTGAGTACAAGGGAGTTAGTCAGTCTCTCCTCACTTCCTTCAGCAACTGTTAGAAATTGTGGCGAACTCTAAATATCATACAGTATAATATGTTTGTCATTTTCACATTTGTGGACCAAGAAAGAGGTCGCTGAGGGGGACAATGGACAACTAGGTCCAAGGAACTTGTAGTCGACATGCATCTTAACCTTTTTGCTTCTTTGGAGATGCTCATTGACTCCTTGTTTTGGTGATTTGTTTTTGTATGTCAATTATACGCCTTGATTATGTTGCTGGGATATGCTCCAGCCCCCTCATGACCTTTAATTGCATAAATGGAAGAGAGTAGATGGATTGATGGATGGATTGGTCACATGTAAAGACATTTCACGTGTATACACTACTAGTAAAAAAGTACACATGATCAGGTAAGCGTCTTCTCTGACGTTGATCTGAAACATGCTTCCTACTTCCTTAGCACAGTTTGAGAACAGAGAAGGAAAATGACATTCGAGCAAATCATTTAGTCAGCAGTAAAAGTGGATTCACACACAAGATATGGAGTGTATGTACGCTATGTACAAGGAGCCTGCAGGGATGCTGCAACCACATATTTGTCATACATATACTGCCATCCATGGACTTCTCAGTACAATAATTCATTGTTCCTGGAATGAGAAAGCTCTGCTGAGATCCTGAGGCTGAAGCTTAGCGTGCCTTTCTCAGCAGTTTAAGGGAAAATTTTCTGTATGTCTGTAACACATTTGAATTGAGAACTTCAGGTTACGTTTATAAAGTTTACCTCTGAAAATGAGCTAAAATTCTGCACATTCTTAGATTTTACGCGAGATACGTTTAAAATTTGAAAGATTAAATTAATTGGGTTCAACAAGACCGGTAATACTTTTCTTTCACTGTCACGCTCCTGCAGGTCAGAGAGCAGGGAGAGCAAAAAGAGATTTACAGTTTTAAGATGAAAAGACCAAATCATGTGATCATGTGAAAGTACTGACATTTGCAAATGGCACGTCATGGCAGACAAAATGCACACAAACAGTCACACATACTTCACCTCAACAACTAAGCCTCCTTGATAGAGTGCTGGGCTGTTAAGCCACTGTAACGTGGAACAAGTGGATGGGAGCTGCCAGCTAATGATATCTATTTAATTTTCTTTAAGCCTGGGTGCTCAGATGTAGGTCACAGGATGATTCACCTCAGCAGCATCCTTGCAAAAACAAAACAACAACAGCAAAAAAAAAAGAAGAAAAAGAAGAAAACAGACAATGTGGAGACGTTAAGTGTGTGGGAGCTGAATAAAGCAGTGCAATGCATTCTTCCATCTCTGTGTCGCTCTCAGTATCTCCCCCTGTCTATCTTGGTCATTTTCATTCTGTTTGCAGCTCAACGCCCTCACCATTTGTCCGCACGGCTCTGCGCCGTCATCCTATCTGCCTTGACAAGGAGGGTCTTGCCAGACGCTCATTTGGAAATGGGTTAGAGCTGCATCAGTGACTCAATTGAGATGCATCTGAGGATGTTAGTCTCGCTCCGGGCCGCCACAGCTTTTAGGTGACGCGGCTGTAGCTTCAATCAGACTGGAGACTGTTTTCTTTTTGTTCAGACGGGCTCATTAACGTCAACACAATTTGACATTGAGGACAATTTCTGTACTATTTTGTACACACTTTGTTCAACGTTTTGCTGCACTGTCAAGCAAGGATTTGTGTTGAAAACAGTTGTGACAGCTGAACCTTTCCTATAAAGCAACATTCATGGAGTATTTTCTGTACGTATAGGTGGTAATCTGTGCTGCAAGTTTGGACTGGACTGAAAAATCCTGTGGTGAATGCCCTTAGAAATTAGGTGGTTTAAAAATATAAATAAATAAAACTGTACAACATCTTTCTGTTGCACGGTACAGGAGTCATGTACCCAGCTGTGCAGTCCTAGTCGACTTTAGCGACTCACTTCCACAGCAGCTTTATCAGTATGAGTGCCAAACGGTGACGTAACTGGAAGCTGACCTCGCTAACTTTTAGAGGCAGCGAGGAGAGCCCACACATAAATTCGCCAAGCTGGATGGGACTTGAAATTATTGCAAGAAGGTGTCAGAGTTCAGTCAGCCACACCCAACAAAAAATATTGTGTTGCTTTTTGACAGCTGATTGGACTGTATAAACAGATAGGCAAGTATAATTATTGATAATGTTTTTAATAATTAACTCAGTTTGTTCAATTTAACTCTACATTTATTGAAAACATGTTTTAGCATTTGTTTTGACAAGGACACACTGACAAATCCAGTGTGTCCTGGAATCAATCTATCCATCTTCTTCCGCTTACCCAGGGTCAGAAGCCCAGACCTCCCTCTCCCCATCTACCTCCTCCGCTTGTCCAGGGGAACAACAAGGTGTTCCCAGGCCAGCTGAGAGATATAATCTCTCTAGCATGTCCTGGATCTGCCCCGGGGCCTCCTCCCGGGTTGACATGCCTGAAGAACCTCGCCCAGGAGGCGCCCAGGAGGCATCCTTGTCAGATGCCCGAACCACCTCAACTGGCTCCTTTTGTTTGGTTTTTTTTGTTTTTTTTTCTCTAAATGACATCAGAAACAGCAGTATGCGACATTACGTGATGGCAGAGCTTCAGTTCATCCTTTGTCTTTTTTTTTTTTTTTTTTTTTAATAAATAGGACAGGGGGAATGAATGAGAGAAAGAGGGGGAGAGAAAGAAAGAAAACCAAAGGGGAGAAGAGACGGTGAGAAGGGGGGGGAAGAGAGAGAAAAAAAAAAAAAGAACTCCTGGGTCACCTGTATGGAGAAAAAAAAAAAAAAACAAACAAAAAAAACAAACAGAGGAGACAGCAAACAACAAAGAGCAACATAATAATAGAGAAAACAAAGCACCATCACAATAAACTAGCTAGTCATAGATATCAATATTTACTAAATAATAAACGATATTGTGCAGCACGCAAGATAGACAGCGCACAGTGTGCTTTGAGGCAGCAGCCAAGAAAGCTTTAGTCCGCGTCTGTGAATACCCATGTGTGCATACCTGTGTGGATCAGCATGCTTGCATTCCAAAGGTTTCTCCATGTAATGATCTGCTAGGGAGTGTGGGGGGGCCACAGCCCCGTCCTCCAGGGTGTGAAGCGGGTATGGAGGAGATCAAAACTCCAGACATCCAGAGGCCCCCAGAACACAAGAGACCATGGAAGACCAACAGAGGGGCAGCCGCGCCACTGTTCCAGTAAGAGCTGAGGAGAGTCCCAGATGAGGGCTCGCCCAGCAGCCGCGGAGCAGAAGTCAGGGGGAGTTGCAGTGACGCGCCCGTGAGCTCCGCCGGCCCCCAGCTGTGCCTGAGTGACCGAGCCCCAGGCCGAGAGGCCGGGGGCACCCCACCTCCAAAGGGGCCCGAGCGAGCCCCAGGCCCCAGGCCCCGACAAGCGGCCGCCAAGGAGTGAGCCGGTGTGTACCCGGACGCCCACCCCCAGACACAAAGAACCACCAACACACCGACACCTGAGGGAGTCCGCCACCGGCAGGGGAAGTGGTGGTGGGTGGAGATAGGCCTCCAAACCTTGGAGGGCCTGAGGTGTCCCCAGAGAGGTGGCGTCTGATACCCAACCTGACGTATAGACACAGACATACAGGCACACACAGACACAAACATCCATTCCCACCCTCATGCTCTCATATGCACTCACTCCACACTCAACCAACGTGGAGACAGACATAAAGAGACGCTGTACACACAATCACACTCCCCAAGCGTACTCTACAAACCGGGTCTAGGTACCCTTGCCCCTGGAGGGGGGAATTGCACCCAGACCCAGGTGGTGTTACCCTTTTCCCTGCGGTGGGGAGAGGCAGACCACCCCGACTCCGCAGCAGCAGGGAGGCCCCACACCCCAGACCGCAGTCGGACGGCCAACTCCTCCTACTAGCCCCCCCGCTCCAGCAGGCCGCAGAGAATGGGGGTGGGAGAAGACTCCAAACCTCCCTCCACCCGCTCATTGTAGTGTTGATGCATATGTGTTCTAAGGTGCAATTAAAACCCAGGAGGGCATGGAGCTACCTGCCAAGGAGCAGCAGGTAAGCGCATAGTCCCTCCTGCTAGCCCTCAATGACTAAGTGTATTTAAAATTGAGAGGTGGGCAACGACGTCAGGGGTGAGGTATACACCCTGATGGTAATTTGGACTCCGTGATTGTGCCCACCCCCAAGATCCTATATGTATGTGTAATGAGAGTGTGAATAATGTGAATGTCTAAGTTGTGGGATAAAATTGAGGCAGAGGCAGCCAGAAGGGGACAGGGGGGGGTAGCCTCCTCTGCACCCTGGTGACATACCCCCACTCCAAGGCCCTGCATGTGTGGGTGGTTGTGGAGGAGCGGGAAGAGGGAGGCAGCTGGAGATGGGGAGGGAAGGAAGGGAGGGGCAGGTAACCCCTCCCTGGGGCCAGCTCCCCCGCTGACCCCAGTAGGCACTCCCACCCTCCGCGACCCGCCAGGGAAGGGGGGCCCAGGCCCATCAGACCGGGGCCCAGTGCAGTAGCGCCCCCCGGCTCCACAGAGCCCTGGACAGTCCACCCAACCCCACCACAGAGAAAACTGCACCCACCCCACCATCCACACATCTTCCAGACTACATAAGACGGTAAACGCCCAGGCTGAGATCTTCCTCCACCTCTCCTGTATCTCCCCCTCCCGCAGAGAGTTCCTGAAGAGAAGAAAGCTCCTGAAAGATGTGACCATCCCCCCCACCAGATGAAGAGCCCCCCAGGCGGCTCGACGCACCGGCGGCACCCTGCTCCAGGGCCGGGCCCCCATGCACCCACCCGCCCACAACCCCGGCAACACACCAACCAGGACCCAAGCCCCCGAGGCCCGGCCCGGGCCCCAGCCCAGAGACGGAGCGCCCCCAGAACCTCACGCCCATCCCGGACCCACCCTGGGGCAGCCAGGTTGCCAGGTCAGTAACCCACGTCCGTCAGCACAGACCCTCCCCTAGCCCCGCTGCACACAGCCACGAGGAAACAGTCACCTGAGAGCCAACAGAGCCCCCAACCGGACGTGACCGTTACCCCGGGTTGAGCCCCCCAAGGAAGATGCCTCCGGGGAACCCCCCGACGCCCTAAGCCTGTCCCTACCCCCTCACCAATCACAACAGTGAAGGCAACTGGCTCCTTTTGATGTGAAGCGGCTCTATTCTGAGCCCCTCCCGGATGGCCAAACTTCTCACCCTATCTCTAAGGGAGAGGCCAGCCACCCTTAGGAGGAAGCTAGAAATAGCTTGCCTCCTGAAATACCTCCACTGCCTCCTTTTGATGTGGAGTCATAATGACTTTACTCTGAGCCACTCCAAAAATAATCACTCTATTTCTGAGGGACAGTCTAGCTGGGGACAATTTGTATACATATGATCATGACAATAAAACTACTTCTTCTTCTTCTTTTGTTAAGCTCATTTCTGCCAATTGCTTCCATGGTGTAATTCCTCCAGGCACTACACACAGCTTGTGGGCATACATAAGGATCTCCAGCTCCCTTTTTCTCCTTTCCTTACTCATGACTCCACTTGGGGAAGCAACTCCTTCCCAATCTGGAATGGGCACTCCATCATTGCTGCTTCAAACGTGTCTCACATCTGACTTTCAGTGAATCATCTGACTTTCAGTGAACATTATATAAATTTAAATGGAGAAATCGACTTTTGCGTGATATGTTATTTCACACGGGCTGTAAACAGCACTGTGTTCATCTTTTTTCAACTTGTTGCAAATGTCTATTAAATTAGGACTATTCTCATGATGGTTTCTTTCTTGGCTAGTCCCATTTTGCAAAATCATTTGAGCAGTCCTATAATGTGTTTGAGATAATCAGGATTATACCACACTATAAACTAACATTTCCACCACTGCTAAAGATTTGTGTGCAGTGTGATGAGGGGTGACAGACATGAAATGAAATGCTGCATGATGATATATGAATTAAATCAGCCTGAACAACTTCAGACTGAGCGTGGTTGTACATCAAGCCGGAGTTAAAGGACCACAAGTAGGAGGTTTATATATTTTAATCAGTTTACACCACTTAATTATAATTTACATAACATTTGGACTATTATCTAAAATCTGTGAAGTGTGTCAGATGTTTTTCTACAGTTTCCAACCCCTTGAGGCTTTCAATCCTTAACATGCATTTGCATACAACAGGAAAATCAACTCAATTTCGAAAGCTTGAAGTAGAAAATCTATCACGGTAAATGCTTACCATTTATAAGTTACGCTTTCATTTCATTCAAATG
Source organism: Mchenga conophoros (assembly GCF_057382185.1). Taxonomy (NCBI): domain Eukaryota; kingdom Metazoa; phylum Chordata; class Actinopteri; order Cichliformes; family Cichlidae; genus Mchenga; species Mchenga conophoros. The sequence goes on from NC_140526.1 coordinate 31,897,281, forward strand.
TTTAAAATCCTCTTTTGCTGATGAATCGGATGATAACAAAAATCTGAAATAGGTTCTAAGACTTTATCTTAATTAGTAAGTGTTTTAGTTAGCAATCTATTTTAAAATCACTATAGCTACAGTACAACTATATATATACAGCAGGGATGCACACTGTTGTATTAAGTCAAGCAGCTAGTCATGCAGTCTGACTTTGCAAGGGTTGGGTTGTTCTAAAGAGCTCAATGAAATCAAGTATGGTACGTTAATTGAATGGAACTGCTGCAACAAGTCATTGTTTTTGGTTTTTAATTCTTCATTAATAAATGCACCCAAATGCAACTGGTTAATCCCATCCATGAGTGCACTCAGCCTTGTGAATTGTAACAGCAGGTAGAATATCACAGAGCCTGCATCCCACACTGCTTCAGTAATGTTGAGGTCCAGACTTTGGGGAGGCCAATCCATGACTGCTAGTGATTCATTGTGTGTTTTTCTATGCAGGCATGCTTTTACTGCACTTGCATCACTGTCATCATGCTGGAGAAGTTGGTATTGCAAAGTGGATTACAATCAATGACACTTTCCTTGTGTAACACCTCTGCCTTTTCTCCCTGTTTCCCTTACTTCAGAATGTCTTCTTGACAGCCACCCTTCCACTGACACTATTTTTTTGAGTCTTCAGTGAACAGTAGATAGCAGTAGATCAGCTGAAGGGTCAGATGTATTTCTCGTGTCAGGTCTTTGCTTAAGGACATGAATTTCAGATACAGTTTATCTGCTATAGATAGTTTTTCATCCAGTTCCCTGAAAATTTTAAAGACATACTGCACACCATGCTGAGATGTACCAAGTCAATACTATTTTATGCCTGTCAAATGATTTTGTTTGTTGCATTTTTCATTGATTCAACTAAAGAAATGGGGAAATGAATCAAGACACAATTCATCCTGTCAAAGAAAAGAACCCCAACCCCTCCCAAAAAACAAAATAAGAAACTATTCCTCTGAAAATGGTCAGTTAAAACATTGAAAAAGCAGCCATAGCCCAAAGAAAACCTTTGGAAGAGAAAGTCTCAAGAAAGTCTTGAGAAAAAATTATACAAAACCTTTTTTTGGTATAAAAAAAAAAACAATAACAAAGGGCATCTTATGCTTCGGATCACATTTGAGTAGTGCATTTCTGTTAAATTCTCCACACTGTTGTGTTGCGCACATTGATTTTAAAGCAATTTCTGTATTTCTGTATTTTTTCTGTCTAACATCACTACTTTTTGATTCATGCTCCTCTCTACTGGACATCTGCCTCCTGTCACTGCATCAATTCTTCCTCTCCATCTATTTTTGTGGGCTTGGAACATCATGTCATACACAGTATTACAGCTACATTACAGCCTGATTGACCATTTTTTATCCTGCTGCGATCAAATTAATCTGGACGGGTCTGAAACAATGAATGATAATATAACAATCTGGGAGCTGGCCACTTGTTCCAAAAATCAATTGATATTTGGCCAGAGCTAATGCCTGCACAGACTATCCAGTGTGGTGTGACAGGGCACTTGGAAGTTAACAGGCTATTGGAGGCAGCTCTGCAGGAGCTGTTATTTGAACTATTTTACAGAGAAAATGTTTTCCAATTTTAAGATTGGAGTTATTTGTGTTTTAGTGAAGGTTTTATTGACATTATATTTTATAACTTGCTGCAGTTGGATTTAACTGTTCCTCAGTGAATCTTCAGGGCTATTTTTTTTAAACTTTGTGTTTAATCCCATTCTAGCAAGATATCCTGTGCATGAGCTGCTCAGCAGATGCATGCACACTAGCACATAGCAAATAACTGGCACCGATAATCACAAGATCCCTCACTGCTGTGTGATGGATAACAATCAGTACTGCAGCACACACTTCTGTTTGTTTTATTGTGATGCAATTTAAAAGCACAATTTGTTTGATCAAACTGTATTAAAAAAAAGGAACCTGAGACCAGGTCACGAGGAAGAATCCTTTCTTGATGGCAAAAGTGTTTTTAAGATAACTTTTCAGGCTTTTTATCATCAGGCATCAATCGAGCAAAAAATGTGCATGCAATGCTGAAATGAGAATTAGATAGATTACATAATAATTATTTTTGATTTTGTTGTAGTCCCTATCAGTATAGCCATTGTGTTTCTATGGGTTGTATAAACATGAAGTGAGGAGTCACACAAAACAGTGTATATGAGGGCAACAAGCACAAATTCCCTGCAGCTTTCTAAAAAACTCACTTTTTACTGGAATCATTGATCACTGATGGCCAAGCTTCGCTGTTTTCCCCCCTGTGTCTCGCTCAGAAATTAAGTATTGCTGGATTCTTTAGTTCAAGTCAAAATCTATTTCTGCGTTATTGGATTGCATGGAAAAAAAAACTGACGATAGCCCACAGTGTTGATTGTGGTCTGTGAACGATATACAAGCCAAACTTCATTAAAGGAGTCACATAGATTTTCTTAATGCTGGAAAGTCTGTTAAAGCAGAATGAGAGGTCATATCTCAGCAATGCTCTGAGGTCATAAACACAACTTTTGTGCATGGACTGAAATGGCCAATCTCACAATGGAGGTTATCTTCTTGTGTGCTTTCATTCCAGGGAGTTATCTAAATATAGATAACTCCCTGGAAGTCCTGTTATGACCACTTGCCCTTTGTAATTTCTCCACTGACCTCCAGTCTACTCAGCACTTTTAGCCCCCTGCAACTTCCAGTCCCTGAAAATAAAAGTCAAGTTTAAGAATCCCAGTTCCTGTATAATGAAGAAACTTGGTGATCACTGTCTGAAAGCTGCTTCAGGGTGAGCTAAGTAGTTATACTAACAAAGAATACTACTTTAAAAACAGTAAAACAAAAAAAAGAAAAAATGAGGTACTCAGCGATTAATGCATTTGTTTTGTATCAGTTATGAAATCTCTCTTCTCAGCATGCTAAAGAAAAAGCTTTCATATTGATACTGATTGAGTCTATTTTGCCCTAAAACGCTGGAAATCCCAAACCAAACTCAGAACACGAACATGGTTTGCTATGCGTGAAAATAAAGTGCGAGCCTAAAATCTTTCACCCAGGCCTAGAAGTAACAAGTTAACACCTGCGTCATGTTAGCTTTACCTCAGGCTACCTGCCTCCTCAGATGATAAGCAGTGACTTGTGCTGAGTTATACACATGCTTACGATTATGATTTTTGGATCAACAATTTATTCATGCACCGTGACTCACATCGCTTCGGGGGAAATAAGATCATTTTGTGCCGCACGTTACCGACTCATTATTTATTCTGAGCGCTCTCACAGGTCAAAGTTATTTACAGGTCACAGAAAATGAAACGTATCAAGCAACTGTTTTTGAGCATGACTGTAAATTTAACAGTTGCTGTTTCCACAACATGTGATGGAAGTATTAGGTAATTTTTTATCACTTGTATATTCAAATGTTTTTGGATTTCTTTACCAAATTATTTTGCAAATTTAGAAAAAGGAGATGTTTCCTCATTCGATAGTTTTGTAGATGAACAACTATTGTGGTGTAGCAGAACAACCACAAAGACACTTGATCTGTTGGCATACGCATGTGTATACATTTACTGTATTGCCAAAAGTATTCAGTCACCCATCAAAATCATGGAATTTAGGTGTTCTGATCACTTCTGTGGTCACAGGTGTATAAAAAAATCAAACACCTGGTGCTTCAAATATTTGTGAAAGAATGGGTCGCTCTCAGGAGCTCACTGAGTTCCAGCGTGGTGCCTTGATAATATATCACCTGTGCAACAAGTCGGGTCACAAAATTTCCTCACTACAAAATCTTCCACAATCAACTGTTCATGCTATTATATCAAATAGGAAGTTATTGGGAATCATAGCAACTCAGCCACGTAAAATCACAGTCGGGTCAGTGGATTCTGCAGCTCATAGTGTGCAAAGGTTGCCAACTTCCTGCAGAGTCAATCGCTACAGACCTCCAACCTTCATGTGGCCTTTAGATTAGCTCAAGAACAGTCCATAGAAAGCTTCATGGATGGCTTTCTATGGCTGAGGATCTGCATCCATGCCTTACATCACCAAGTGCAATGCAAAGCATTGGATGCAGTCATGTAAAGCTGGACTGAATCACGCTTCTCCGTCTTACAATATAATGCGGATTGAGGTGGAGAGGAGATTATGGTGTGGGGTTGTTTTTCAGGAGTTGGACTCGGCCCCTTAGTGCCAGTGAAAGGAACTCTTAATGCTTTAAGATACCAGGGCATTTTGGACCATTTCATACTCCAGTTTGGGGGAGATCACTTCCTGTTCCAACATGACTGCGCACCACCGCACAAAACAAGGTCCATAAAGACACATATGAGAGAAATTGACTAGCCTGCACAGAGTCCTGACCTCACATCACCTTTGGGATGAATGACTGAAAGCCAGGCCTTCTTGCCCAACATCAGTGTGTGACCTCACAAAACACTCTTCTGGAAGAATGGCCAAAAATTTCCACAAACACTCCTGAACCTTTTGGAAAGCCTTCCCGGAAGAGTTGAAGCTGTTATAGTTGCAAAGTGTGGCTGACATCATGTCACTCGAGGTCATATCCATGTGAAAGCAGGCAAGCGTTTGCTTGTGCTAAGAAGTTGCCAGTATTATCATGGCGCAACAAAAAGTCACAAACTTCACAGCTGTGTAGCTCAAAATGAAGGCTGAGGATGAGCCTGAGCCCTGAGCAAAGGATACCCTAAGTGGGTGGCACGAAGATGCATTTTTAACAAATTTGCAACTCCTAATGTGAAGTGTCCATGTCTGTGTGTGTTCCAACAACTTAGTCGCTGCTGGGTGCTGCTGTGATCCCACTGCAAGATGGCCTCCAGTTTAGATTTTGAACATCTTTGCCAGTCACTACATCCTGGCTCTTAATGCAATGCTCAGCTGCCAAATGAAGTCAGTGAATGAAATGAGAAGTGCTGCTCGGTGTCAGTCAGGTGTTTGGCCGATCTGCCGCCGCTGAAGTTGCTGGAGTGACATCATCAAGCGTATGAGTCAGAAGACCTCAAATGCGAACCCTGGCTCTGAGACACACTGACAACCATTCGGCCGGACAGCTGGAGGTGGCTGTGTGACTCCGTCGTGGGGAATTGTCCATCTCACTGTGCCACACTTGGGCAGACTCTGACAGATAAATGACCAGACGTGATTAACAGCTTGTCATGGTAATTCTGGGGCATGTGGGCCACCGTGAGCGCCTCCGGGAGGACTCGCTGCACAGCGAGAGATTTTGGTCACCCGTAAAGTACATGAATGTGACGCTAGTCAGTTCCAGAGAATGAGTCCACATAACCATCTCAAATTCAACTAGCAGACAGACGGAGACAGATTGTTTTCATCCTGAACCAGAAACAAAAGCAGGCACTGCTGGGAAAGAGTCTGTGAAACCAGTTGATTCCCACCTTGTGTTCCCTCTGCATTTCACAGACTTCTTTTGGATCAGTGCATTTATCATATTTATGGGTTATTTTTTGTAGATCTAGATTTGATTAAACATTTCGCTATCCTTCAGGGTTTAAAATCATCATCATCTCACAGTGGTAGCAGTTAATGGACCGTGTGCCTACCAGCTTTTAGCTGTCTGGCAGCTTGTTGCATTTTATTTACCTTGCTGAGAATGTGTTAAAAATGATGGGCTGTATTTTTAAATGTGCAAAAACATAACGCAAGACTGAGATGGGTCAACCTGAGAAAGCGTCTTTAGATCAAGTATTCCCAAACTCGATCTGCTTAGAGGCGTTTTATAGCACCGTGAGTGATTTGTGAGTGTAAGGAAAGAGTGCAGCAGTGCATTCACCTGTTTACAGATACGATTAAAGAAAGTTTAACAGCTTGTCAAGCTGCACAGTCAACCCAGCTCTGTCTCAGGTGTAAAAATGAAAATATTTTGGCATTTCCTCATTATTGTCACCACTGATATAGTGTCACGGTAAATCCCCTACTGAACTGTACCAGGAATGCTGAATTTCACACTGATTACTATACGCTAAAACATGACTTTAAGAACCTTTGCTAAATGGTGCTTCACAAATTTGCACCCAGTCATCTTTGAGACTTTCTACCAGCAAGATCTGGAACCTTTTTTTAATTCTAGGAGCTTCTTCCATGTCACACACATTGAGGTCTTAGAGCCAAAACACAGAAATAAAAAGAAAGAAAGAAATGCAACACATGGGAGCACCCGCAGGTGGTCCACAGATCATCCCACTGTCACGATACACTAGTTTGGCCTCTAGTTTTTCTGTTTGTTCAAAACAGCAAACAAATGCTGTTGTTGTAGTTGGGGAAGAAATAACAGGGACTTAGTCACGCTGCAGAAAAAATACCTAAGGGGAATCCACTTCATCCAACAGACAGCTCAGCGTCTGTGTATTAAGAGATGAGGAGGATGAGCAAGTTTGATGGGCTTTCACAGTAAATTCCCCTAGGTCTCTTCCTTCAAAAATAACCAGTTCTGGACCAAAATATTTTTTACTGCATTCATTTTTGAAGATGTTACACTTTGGTGAGCCTTTACAGCATGTGGCAGAGTGATCAGCTACACTATACATCAGCACATACGTTATCCTCTAGTTAAGCAAAAGTGTAGAAACATATACAAGTGTACAAACTAATCCAAAGCAACAAACAAAGAAAAACTTCCTGAATACCTGTTAGTCAGGTTTTGTTTGTATGTTATTTCTGGAAACCTCTATGTCCAGCTCTTTGGACATGCCATAGGAAAAGGCTGCAACTGGAAACATCACAAATGATGTGAGCAGAATTGAAGGCAAAGTCACTGAGTATGAAATCAAGCCATTATTAAGGTTTTGGGACCTTGTGTCTGTGTCAGGCTTTCATAACAAAACAAACAAAAAAATAGGACCAACAGTCAAACATGGTGGTTGTTTTGTGATGGTCTGGGGCTGCTTTGATATTTCAGGATCTAGATGACCTACTGTCATTGATTGAACCATGAATTCTGCTCTTTACCAGAAAATCCTGAAGTAGAAGGTCTGGCCATTAATTCATACCATAAAGCTCAAGACACTTGTGACAATGATCCTAAACACACCAGCAAGTCCACCTCTGAATGGCTCAAATAACAAGAAATGAAATGAAAGTTCTGGAGTGGCCAAAGTCCAGACTCAAATTTCATTGAGAAGCTTTGAAATAAACAAAATGCTCAAAAACACTTCAGTGTGGCTAAATTAAAACAATCCAGCATAAAAGATCGAGTTGAACTTCTCCACAGTGATGTGAAAGACTGGCAGTGGCACACATGATTTAAAACCTTGATTTTATATTTACCTGGGCTATCTTTCATGTTTTGCTTCATGATCTGAAACATTCAAGAGTGTGAAATATCCAAAAACAAGAAATCAGGAAGGGGACAAATATTTTTTCATTCATCATTCATTCTGTGCAAATGAATGAGTAAGATCACAAAACCCCTGAAATGGAAACAAGCAGCGGAACCTGTTGAATCCATGAATGACGGTTTGATACATGCTCATACTGAAATGTTACTTTCGTTTGTTGGATTTTTACTTTGATTAAAAAAAAAAACATGAAAATTGGAATACCACCTTTGCACTCCTGACAATTCATGTCAGGTGCTCTTGTTCTGGACAGCGAGCCAGCCAGCATCGTATCGAGCAAAAGAGGCAGGTTCATTCATCACTGGCTGGCGCAGTTTGCTCCGTAAATGATACATTGGCAGCTGACAGATGTGGGTCACTTTCAGCCAGAGTGATAATCGGCATCTGCGAATCCATGAGTCTGATGTTGGAGGACTGAAGTAAAGGCTCCAAAGGTGCTGAGGTCCTGCCAAAAGCAGTCAACTTGTACAGTATACTGACAGAGGAGAAATTGGCCCCTTCTTCCCTGAAGACGTTTGACATGACGCAGAGAGAAAGGCGACACACTGGTACGCCTATACATGAAACAGAGCCATGATTAGTTATTAGCAGCACCGGTGCTTTTCCTGCTATGATTAGTCAAAATATTTGCCATGAAAAATGCCTATTAGGAAATAATGGCAACTGTACACTGTAAAACAGGTTTCGTGGCACATATTTACAAAACCCAAACATAATTTATGACAGCGGCTCTCAAATATAGGCCACACTGAGTAGCAGGTTGGAAAAAAGGGCAGTGTGACAGGGTGAAAAATAAGGAGAGTAGTAAAACTTAACGAGCCTTTTTCACAAACATAAAAACATAAAGCGATGCGTTGACGTTTGGATGCCTGTCAAGATTTATTTCTTGGCATTTGATTTATTTTCAGCTGAGAATAACATTTTAAAAAGCAGGTGATTCATAACAATGAAAATATGACCATTTTCCATGTGTGTTTGCTGCCAAGAAGTATTACCAGATGTGATTATATGTTCAACTTATCCTTATTCTATCAAAATAAGGTTCAGTTTGACTGATTTACTAAAAATATTAACTGATTAAACGCTCCTAAAGACTCCTGAGACATTCCAACATTAAAACAACACAGCAGCTACTTTTCCTTTTCATAAGCTCAAACTGCTAATTTCCATGCAGCTTTAAAAGTTCTACATATGCCTGTTTGTATTGCAGCTACTCTTTGGTTAAATGTAAAAAAAATATCCACATTAATTACACACTGTGTCTGTAATCTTTCCGTAGCTTGCATATTTAATGGCTTCCTGGATGAAATGACATCAGCTCTGTGTGGGAAAACCAGGCAACTGTGAGCCCGCTCGAACGCAGACTCAAAGCCTATTAGTGACGTTACATTTTCCCCATTGACAAGTTTGGCTTTTGTTAACTGCGACTAATTCATCTCCTGCGCGCAAGCGAAAGACACGCAGAGAACACAACATACACAATGCAGGCACACCAGATTATCCCTCATTTCAACAGGATAACAACTGTCTCTTTATAATAACAACAAAGAAGCAAAGCCACCCCCCTCCCTGGATGCCCTCACTGAAGGATGTGATGGATGTGATGTTTTGCATGTAATATTGAATTCACATTCAGGCATGTTTTACTGTAACTTTGTTTGTCAGGTTGAATCTCGTGCAGATCACCTTTGCAAAACCATCAAAAATCCAATGACCCCGTTTCATCTTTAGCCCAGGCTCACTACACAAGGTGCACTGCACAGTTTCCCTTGTATTTTCTCCATATAAGGTTATATTTCCAGCCAAGATTAATGTTTGTGTGTTTCTGTTATCATAGCCTGTATGTTCTCTGAAATCGCAATTAGGGTTTTAATAAAAGTACATTTTACAGAATCTCATATCCTCCTGAGATATGAGATTCGTAATATTGTGAATCTCTGTAATTCAACTAAATAAGCTTGATGTAGCAGTTTCCAAAGAACTTGTAATTCCCTGAGAATGAAAGTCCTTGTCATGTATACATTTTTTCCATTGCTTGTTTGATTGGGTCCTAGTATTACAGGATAGATGTATAATGGGTTTACAAATAGGCTAAACATTAAAAAAAATCAGGTAAACTATTAGCCATGTATATTTAAAAAGATGAATAATTTTCACTTAATTTTTTTAATGATGTTTATGCTGCGGTCCTCTGCAAGTAGGGAGTTGCAGTGGGTGCTAGGCTCACTTAGTCCATGTGCGAAGAAAAATTGTGTTTTTTTTCTTCTATTTATCTCTAGCCTACTTTATAGCGGACCATTTAAGCCACTGTTTCGGTGTGCTCATTGCTTCAAATAGTATAGACTTTTGAAGAAACCCTGCAGGACACAGTCCTCTGGACTTTAAATTTTGATAATGGCATCTAATGACGTTGCAGAAGCTCTTCTCTTCTTAGACAGCATTGATTTAAGTGATTACACTGCTCTTTTACTGTCGGTGTGAAATGGCTCGAAGACTAACATTTCTGAACTACTTCTGTGGTCATTAAGTGAGTGGCTGGGATGGCTTATCAATACAAGCACAGGAAAAAACAAACTATTTGAGCCAACGGGTGCATTTAAGGTCTACTACACTGATCAATCCAGGTCCAGAGAGAGCCAAATAAAGTCGAGTGCTTACGTCTTACATCTTCCAACAATTCTCATAAACTCAGAATTAACCCATTAAAAATCTTTAAAAGCAGGTCCTGGTGTGTGGAAACCACTACATTACAGGAATACAGTAATTGGACATTCAGGCTAAGCCTCATGTCTTGAACCGAAGTCAGTGCTCTAAGTCACGAAAACGTGCATAAAAATGCTCATTTATTGTCACACTTAATTATTATAATTAAGAGATTAGACAAGCAACCTTCCAGACAGCTAACAGGAAGCCGGCTAAACAACAACAATAAGCTAATATAACGCCAGCTTATGCCAGCTAAAGCTAGCTTTCAGTGTCATAACAATCACACTTTCTCTGTGAAAAAAGTTTGATTACATTCTCATATGAACGTTTATTCAGTTAGTGACAGTCACTGATCTTAGATCCACTTCATAGAAGGTTTCACTAACACCAGCTAACTGCAGCTAACCTTTTGTACAAACACAGAAGTGCTTACCAACAGAACATTTCAGGCATATCCTCAGTAGCACACCTTAGTATGGCTGTCAATGGTTAGATGTGAGTTTCTCTAACTCACTCATATCCAGTGATGGGAATAACGGCATTACAAGTAACAGCGTTACTAACGGCGTTACTTTTTTCAGTAACGAGGAACCTAACTAATTACTATTCCTGTTGTTACAACGCCCTTACAGTTACTAACAAAAAACGCGGTCCGTTACTCCGTCTGCAGGTTTTACACGCTTACATACAATCGCAGTTACTGTCCCTCTATTTACAAAGGCAGAGGCCTCACGATGTGATTATTTTACATGTAGTTGTTTTTTTTCATGTGTAATAATATTCAACATCGATATCAATACATTTTTCAAAAAATGCCTCTCTGTGCAAAATAAGTTTAAAAACATAAACAACTGTGGGATACTGTTTGTCTGTGATTAAAACCGGGGGAACAAATCGTGGCAGGATGAGCCTGACATTTTTTGTATCTCGCTGTAACTTTACTGTATAAATTATAGTATAGAATGTATATCTCCAAAATGTCAGGAGTAGTTAGTCATTACAAGAAGTGATTGTGAACTAAAAATCACAAATGTGGAATACTGTTCGTCTGTGATTTAAACAGCCCAGCGCTGCTCCCAACGAAGGGAAAAGCAATTCTCCAGGGGAGACCTACCTCGGCACTTGTGCAGGTGAAGCCAAAGGGAAGATATGCTTCACCATATTTTCTAGTCATATTTTCAGCGATGCTTCATCTCCTGCTTTGCGTTTCTGTAGGCGCCCCATGCTAGCAGTGTCCAAGCCTTTTGTTTTTTTTCCCCCCTTGTCATGGCCCCCCTTGTCATGGCTCTGCGCCCCCCTAGGGGGCGGGTCCCACACTTTGGGAAGGTCTGGTCTAAGCACAACACCTGGAGCTAAGGGGGCGCATGAGTGCTGCTGTTTGACTGAGGAAGAATAAAGTAGTCGTGGTAAGCTAATCACATGACCACTTAAAGACAAAGCAACAAGGTGATATATGCCAGTTTTTAAATTGTGTTGATAGGCCACCTAAAACCAGAGTCATGATAAACAATATATACGCAGCGTTTTTTCCTCAATAGTTTCGTCACATTTACAGTCTAAGGACAGCGCTAGCGAGCGCTCTGCTTATGACCCCCCCCCCCCAAAAAAAAAAAAAAAAAACAGGGGAAGTTTTAGTTTAGTTAGTGTGTAGTGTTGTGGATAGTTTTGTGTTGTGTGTCAGAACAATGAGGCGACTGCTGTCTCCAGGTAGAAACAGGAGTGATACACCTGCTGCTGTCAGACCTGCAGGTATCAGGCTGTGATGTTCTCCTTTATAGTGGACAGAAATTATTTTTTTGGAGTGGCACAAATATTTGTGTGGCATCTTATTGAATGCCCAACAGCTGATTGTTCTGTAAATAGTTTTAAATGGTAAATGGAAAAGATAACAGCTTCTGTTAACCACAAGCTGGAGAAATTTACATCATATTGGGAAAACTGGGTCAAATATATCACGTCTCATAGGCCAGATTTTACTATTACAAACCAATAATTATGATGTATGTATATATATTTATAGGATCACCCCATACCAACACATCCGTGTTTTTTTTTTGTTTGTTTTGTTTTGTTTTTTTTTTGTTTGTTTGTTTTTTTTTTCTTTTTTTAGGTTTGTTAGTTTTGTTTTTTGATTTTCGGATTATGTGATGGTTTCAATTACTTCTATCGTTGTAAGTATTCTTCCCTTATGACTTGGTTGTAAATTAAAATACTATTTCAGTATCTAAGGCAGATAACCTAAGTATGAAGAATGCTTACATGATGTACATATTGTGAATGCCTGCTTTTGAAACCTTAATAAAAATATGAATTAAAAAAAAAATAAATGGTAAATGGATGCAAATAACTTTGTTGTTTGCAAAACTTGTGCATAGGATTTTAAAATTGACAATTTATATTTGCATTTAAAGTTATGAAAAATGATTCATTAAACATGTTTGTGGTTGTTACAGTAAAAAATATAACTTTTTCTACTCTGATTTTGTCACGGTCCTGGGTCTCCTGACCCAGCGTTTTTAGTTCTTTGTGATTTTCGTATTATTGTACTTGTGTGTGATTTTATTTTATGGCTTCTAGTTTTGATCCCTTGCCCTTCATGTCTCCCTGTGTGCCCCTCTGTGTATCTGTGAGCCCTCGTCTCTCCTTATGTTTTATTCCATGCTTCCCCTGCCCATTATGTCTAAGTTCTCCCCGTGCTCTCTCTTCCCCCTGTGTGCCCTCTATGTATTTATGAGCCCTCGTCCCCTTTCGTGTTTATTCCGTGTCTCCCCTGCCCGTTACGTTGGTGTTCTACTCGTGCTCTCTCTCCTCTGTACTTCCTGCTTCACCTCTCCCGTCAGTGTTCAGTTCACCCCGCCTGTCTCGTTATGATTATCAGTGTCACCTGTGTTCCCCGTGTGTTCCCACTCCCCTCGTTAACCCTCTGTGTATTTCTGTCTGCGTCTCCCTCTGTTCAGCGTGACGTCGTCCCTCATGTTGTGTGGATCTCCTTGTGTCTCTTCGCGTATGTTAGTTTACGTTTCCCAGTTTAGTTTTGTATTTCCTATGTTCGGCCATTCCAGCATTAAAGCTGTGATTTTGAGTTCATCTCCGTGTCTGTGAGTTTTGCGTTTGGGTCCTCCTCCTGCCTGCCACACAGCCGCGCCTTGACAGTACGACGTCACCAGTAATGGACCCAGCAACTCACAACCCCTCCGCTGAGCTCCGGGAGGATTTGATCTATACGGTGGAGTACCACTGTCAGGAGTGGGAGGCGCTGCCAGGAGACGAACACCGGGAGGTCGTAGCTGCCCGTCTACAGCGGATGGTGTCCGGACTCCCGTGGCTGTTCGGCGCGCTGCACCCCCACATCCGGGACTTCCTTGTTTCCACCGTAGGCGTCCGCCCGGAGCTGCCTCTCCAGTGTGAGGGGTCGGAGGACGTTCAGCCCGGTCCGCTGGAGGATTCGCGGCCCGGCTCATCTCCTCCCCCCTCTCGGCGAAAACGGCGCTCACGCCGCCGCCGCCCTAACGTTTCTGAGCAAACTCCGGTGGTGAGTGACACTAACTGTTTCTTCCATACCACTTCCAAGTCGGACCAACTCGGACAATATTCTACTCCTCCCAGGTCAGCAGCAATTAATACACAGACTGATAATCTCACCTTAGAGAAGCAAAAGACTATTGTTGAGCTGCATACTCATGAACAACACCATGAAGTTAGCAGTTCTGAGGTCCCTGTACCTGCTGAGTATAAGACTGTGAATGGTGTTTCTACACTCCTGGACTATGCTGCTCTCCAACCTATATATTTAGAAACCGTTTGTGTGAATGCTCCTGTGTCCGCAACGGATCCCTTTGTGCTCGGTATTACTGACTCTGCTAAACCTGGATCTTCCTGTGCTGTGACTGTTTTAGAGACTGCTACTCCTAACATGGACAGCTTAAGGCCTACAGAGTTGCCAGGAGTGACTCGCCATGAATCTCTGTTAGCCGCCCGGCCCGAAGCTCAGTCGCCACCTCCACCACATTCAGCCTCGCTTCCCATAGCACAGTCACATCCACAGCCTGACTTACTACAAACCTTATTTCAATCCTTAGCCCAGTCAATAGCTCAGTTGGTAGAGGAATCATCGGCCTTATCGTCAGCTCGGTTTCCAACTTTACAACCATCACTGCAGTCTCCAGTGTCCCCAGTGCAGTCCCCAGTGCAGTCCCCAGTGCAGTCCCCAGTGCAGTCCCCAGTGCAGTCCCCAGTGCAGTCCCCAGTGCAGTCTCCCACTCAACCACCAGCACCACAACCATCACTACCTCTAGTTCATTCCCCTGTGAAGTCATTAACTCCACCACCTACTCCACTCTCACCACCACCGTTACTACAGACATCAGTTCAGTCCCCTGTGCCAGTGCAGACGCCCTCAGTTCAGTTCCCCGTGCAGTTATCTACTTCACCACCATCAGTAGCTCAGCTCCCACTCTCATCCGCCCCCCCAGTAGCTCAGCTCGCACCTGAACCATTGGCCCAGTCCCCGATAGCAATACGGTCTTCTGTTCGGCTTAACATTCAGCCAGGGGTCCCAAACCTCTCTGGCTCTACATCAGCTCCTGCTGGAAGCTCGGATGAGCTCATCCAGGACTCCGTGGCTCCCACGCCGCCATCTGCCTCATACGCTGGGGGTTCCAGTGAGCCCGGCCAGCACCTCCTCGTCCCCGCTGGAGGGTCCGAGGGGCCCGTTCAGCCTCCTGTCTCCGCTGGAGGGTCCGAGGGGCCCGTTCAGCCTCCTGTCTCCGCTGGAGGGTCCGAGGGGCCCGTTCAGCCTCCTGTCTCCGCTGGAGGGTCCGAGGGGCCCGTTCAGCCTCCTGTCTCCGCTGGAGGGTCCGAGGGGCCCGTTCAGCCTCCTGTCTCCGCTGGAGAGTCCGAAGGGCCTGTCCAGCCTCACGCCGCATCAGCTGGAGGGCCCGAGGAGCCTGTCCAGCCGCCATCTGCGACCGCTTCGTCATCGCCTGGGCCAGCCTCTGCAGCTCCGCCTGGTCCGGCCTCAGCCTCTGCAGCTCCGCCTGGTCCGGCCTCAGCCTCTGCAGCTCCGCCTGGCCCGGCCTCAGCCTCTGCAGCTCCGCCTGGCCCGGCCTCAGCCTCTGCAGCTCCGCCTGGCCCGGCCTCAGCCTCTGCAGCTCCGCCTGGCCCGGCCTCAGCCTCTGCAGCTCCGCCTGGCCCGGCCTCAGCCTCTGCAGCTCCGCCTGGCCCGGCCTCAGAGTCTTCGTCTGCTGCAGCCTCCTCAGAGTCTTCGTCTGCTGCAGCCTCCTCAGAGTCTTCGTCTGCTGCAGCCTCCTCAGAGTCTTCGTCTGCTGCAGCCTCCTCAGAGTCTTCGTCTGCTGCAGCCTCCTCAGAGTCTTCGTCTGCTGCAGCCTCCTCAGAGTCTTCGTCTGCTGCAGCCTCCTCAGAGTCTTCGTCTGCTGCAGCCTCCTCAGAGTCTTCGTCTGCTGCAGCCTCCTCAGAGTCTTCGTCTGCTGCAGCCTCCTCAGAGTCTTCGTCTGCTGCAGCCTCCTCAGCCTGTGCTTCGCCTGGTCCTGTGCCCTCCGGGCCTCGGCCGGTGCGCCTGACACTGGAGAGCCGCCGCCGCTGCCTTCCGCGCGGCCGGCCCCCTGAACTGCACCGTCATCGCCTGAGTGGCCGCCGTCGCCTTCCGCACGGCCGGCCCCCGGACCAGCGCTGTCATCGTCGCCGCCGCCTCCCGCGCGGTCGGCCTCCTGAACTGCTCCGTCGTCTCCTTCGCCGCCGCCGTTGCCTTGCGCACGGCCGGCCTCCTGAACTGTTTTCACGTCTCCGCCGTTGCCTTGCGCATGGTCGGCCCCCTGAACTGCTCTGTGTTTGAGTTATTTTCTTGGGCTCCGGTGTTTGCTGTGCTCTTCTTTTGTTTTCTGTTCCGAGCCCTCCGTCCTGGGCCCCCGCCGCCCGCCCTGGGTTGTTTTCTGTTTGGTTTTGTTTTTCTGTGTTTGGGCTGTCTGGAGCCAGCCCTTGAGGGGGGGGTACTGTCACGGTCCTGGGTCTCCTGACCCAGCGTTTTTAGTTCTTTGTGATTTTCGTATTATTGTACTTGTGTGTGATTTTATTTTATGGCTTCTAGTTTTGATCCCTTGCCCTTCATGTCTCCCTGTGTGCCCCTCTGTGTATCTGTGAGCCCTCGTCTCTCCTTATGTTTTATTCCATGCTTCCCCTGCCCATTATGTCTAAGTTCTCCCCGTGCTCTCTCTTCCCCCTGTGTGCCCTCTATGTATTTATGAGCCCTCGTCCCCTTTCGTGTTTATTCCGTGTCTCCCCTGCCCGTTACGTTGGTGTTCTACTCGTGCTCTCTCTCCTCTGTACTTCCTGCTTCACCTCTCCCGTCAGTGTTCAGTTCACCCCGCCTGTCTCGTTATGATTATCAGTGTCACCTGTGTTCCCACTCCCCTCGTTAACCCTCTGTGTATTTCTGTCTGCGTCTCCCTCTGTTCAGCGTGACGTCGTCCCTCATGTTGTGTGGATCTCCTTGTGTCTCTTCGCGTATGTTAGTTTACTTTTCCCAGTTTAGTTTTGTATTTCCTATGTTCGGCCATTCCAGCATTAAAGCTGTGATTTTGAGTTCATCTCCGTGTCTGTGAGTTTTGCGTTTGGGTCCTCCTCCTGCCTGCCACACAGCCGCGCCTTGACAGATTTTATGTTTTTTGTCTGATTTTAGATCAATTGTGTTAATACAGTATGTCAAAATGAAAACATGACTGTAAATTCAGACATGTGAGGTTGTGCTGAAAAGGATGATACCAAACAAGGCAAAGTAAATAGTTTTTAAAGGGAAAATGTGGAGGGAAAATCAAAAGTAGTTAAAAATGGCCAATTATACCCTGGACCCCAGAGGGTTAAATGTTTTTTTTTTTTTTAAAGTAACGCAATAGTTACTTTTCAAGTAATTAAGTACTTTTGGAATATTGTAACTCAGTTACTAACTCAGTTATTTTTTTGAAGAAGTAACTAGTAACTATAATTAATTACTTTTTCAAAGTAACTTGCCCAACACTGCTCATATCAGACTCCCTTCACAGAGTTTTGAAGCTTCGTCCAGAGTAATTAGACGTGGATGCACAATGACAGCTGAGGTGAACAGTAGCTACTGGCACCCTCAGATAGCCAAAGACTCTAGGGCTGATCCAGTTGGGAGCCAGTTTGCTACAGTCAGTGGATTCACTACAGATGAACAGCAAGGTTTTTGAGGTGAATCGGAGTAAGAACGTAAAACATTGCAAAATATTTGGTTGACACATCCGTTTTTTAGTCTTGATTTATCGCTAAGTGTTGATATAATTCAGATATGTTAAAATACAGTGTGTTCAAAATCGCTTTTTGCAGAAACACAATAGCCGACCACGACTAGATTACAGTCTGAATGTATGTCTTTGATCTTTCTTGCCTTGAATTGGGAGGATAAAAAAAAATAGAATTTAGTTTACTCAATCTACAAATTACTGAGATCTAGAGGTGACATTGTACACACTGTAGTTTAGTCTACTTCGTCTACTTCAGTCTACTTTGGGTAGAATGTAAACAGTGCTGACAATGCATTACCCTCTATTATATTATACTTGGTCTATTTACTATTCATATATTCATTTACTATCATTAAGATTACTCACTGTCTTGTAATAATACAATTTTTAGTTTTTCTAAGAAAGTCTTGTAATGGATTGAATTATTCCATTCCTTTTAAACACACCATGTATAATGCTCACAGTGATTTTTATACAACTCTCTGGTGAAATGCCAGGAACTTAATTGTCAGCAGTCACCCCTCCATGTGAGAAAACAACAAAGCAAAGCATTATACAGTACATGGGTCCAGAACTCATTAGATGGTCCCTGCATAGAGCAGTACAGACATTAATTCTTCTGCAGAGCCAGTCTTGGGATCTGGACCAGCACACCACTGCTACATCCTGCCAGTCTGTCTCCTCTGATGATCAATAGCGGTGAACAGAAGGCAGCTGGAAGCTCGCTTCTAAAGACTTTTGTAGTGTGCCAACTTATTTTGGTTGGCAATCCTTGATTAGTGTTTAATCTCACTGGCCTTTGCTAAATTCTGCTTATCCTTGATGAAATAAACTGTCAGCTGACAAAAATCACAAGACTGAGCGACATAAATTAAAACATTTTGGATACTATTTAATGTTAAATTAAAGAAGAACTCACTACATTTAGAGCAGCTGCTATAACAAACCCCGTTTTGGGCATTGTCTATTAGAAGGCTGCATATTATACGCTTAGGGGCACATTGTTTATGGTTGGTTAGAGTTGGATGTTAAAATAGAGCAAGTTTGTTTCGCTAACAAGAACACACTGCGGGTTTGCTCACTACCAGTTAGTTGGCTGAGTGCGTGCTGGACAATTAAACTGTTAATTAAAATGCTTTTCATAACACCTGAAGAAAAAAAACAAATTATTAGGCTGCAAAGTCATTTAACCCTTTAAAGTGTGTAATGTTGATTCTGCTTTACTTTGTCCTTTTTTGATACTTTAGCCAGACAGTTTTCCTCTGCATGTTTTGTCCGATACCCTGAAGTACCTCAAACCGCTGAGCATCGCAGCTTTTACAGAAAAAATATTTGGAAATGCAAATTAGTCACAGATGAGTCCAGGAAATGAGGTAGCAGTGGTTCTCCTGGCCACCTCCCTGTTCTCCACTTTGCTATCACTGTGTCGTCTGTGTTGCTGATGGTTTTTCCCCTGTGCTCAGATTCATAAAAGATGAGATGAAATGCAGCTTTATTGATCCCAGTAGGGAAATTCTGTCACTGCAGCCGCAACAAAATGGGCTTCAGCAGGGGAAAAGGAAACAATACAAGAGCAAATAAAAAAATATGCATGTAAAAAGACATGCTAAACTACTGCAGAGTTAAAAAACATGTTCAATAATTTTGATGGACTCATGGGAGAAACATAGTTTTAGATTTAGAGAGAACTGATAGAAAATGAAAGAAAGAAATGATAAGACTTTGACTGTGCAACAAGAGCATTGCCAAAGAACCTGTGAATGCCTGCATTTGTTTACGTGCATCATTTAAAGCTTCCAGCCAGCAGGGACCTATGTATCGGTGTTTGGTTAAGTCTAGACGGGGAGGGACACGATCGCTGTAGGCGTACAGCATGCTCCAGCTACCGCTCTCTGCTTTTTGCCTGTCTCCTGCTTTCTTTGTTTCAGAACCTCTCCCCCTCTGTCTCTTTCTTTCTCTGTGTTTAACCGCGTACTGTCTAAATGAGGGGGAACAGAAGCTGCAGAAGTCGGAGACAGGGCGAGTTCAAGAGCCGGAGAGAGCAGCAGACGCGCCAGCTGCCAATCACAGCTGTCAATCAGTGGCCTCATGACACACATCAAAGACTTCTGTAAGCCTTCAGATCTTATTAAGGGAGAACTTCTTTCTAAAATGACCACCAGTACACTTGAAAGAGGGGTTCAGTTTAGTAAATATAGCCACAATAACTTGTGTGACCTAGTGTTCCTGAAGAACCGAGCCATCATCGACCACGGGGGTTTATTTTTATCACTTACACATGGGCTGGAGTTTCCAGGAGTTGCTGTCTGGCCCTTCACAGCTCCTGAGCTGGTAGACTTGGACACCATGGGGAAGAAAGCATCACAAGAAAAGAGTTTGTTTCAGCCAGATTTATTCTCTGGTGGTCAGACTAACATGTGACCAGTGGAGAATTGTGCATTTCTGGCAGGGCTTTTAAGGAGAACCTGTTGTTCACATGTTTAATACACTTTGGGATTAAAGTGTGACTGATGAAGGATTGTTGAGGCTAATGCTAGTATTAATAATTTGTATTAATCACATCTAGGGTCACAGGTTAGAGTTTAATTTTTTTCTGGGGCTAAGCTGAAAGATGCTTTGTATTACTTGTTCTTTAACAATGTCATTGTGGTTGAGCGTTCAGTTAAGGGGGATATTATATCCAAATATTCTCATTTTTTTTCCTTCTTATCTTGCAGGGAAACCACTCAGCATTCATACGTTTCCCCGTCACCCTCTCATCTCCCCCGAGCAGCACCTTCTGCTTTAATAATTCACAACACAGTCGATCATTTATAAACATTAAAATTTCACTACCTCTAACTTTGGACCAGGATGTTATTGAAAGTCATCGTAAAGCAAAGAATAAAAAAGTACACACAGGTACAAAAAATAATTACTATCGATGTGTGTTTGACAGCATTGAGGGTGTCCATACTCACACAGGGTTTCTAGAAAGAACTCGTGAAGTCAGTATTTGCATTTTTAGATTAATAAATGGGTAAATACATAATGAATTATTCACCCCAATAAGTATATTCCTACAAATTTACTGGGGTTTGGATCAGTGGGGTTTACGGTGGCCCTAAGAGGCCAAATGGACTGCAACTTAAGAAAACACCAGCAATAAGAAAAACGCTGGAGAAGCACACAAAACACAACGGAAATACGAAAACAGAAAAAAAAAACAGATTTCCAAAAGCACTAGGGAAGTGTTTCTGGGGAGACAATAACCTGACGGACCAGTTGCAGGAACCCAAAACACTGTAGGCGTGTTTTATCATGATTCATATAATACTGATGACGGATTTTTAGGCTAATAGTTAGGCTAACACACTTACCTCTCATCTTTTGTTTCCTCACAAAACCGATAGATCCTCCACTTCTTTTAAGTGTCTCCCAGCGCAATTCTTAGCATATTTTGGTTCCTGCAACTGGTCCGTCGGGTTATTGTCTCCTCAAAAACACTTCCCTTCTGTTTTTTCCTATTTCCGTTGTGTTTTGTGTGCTTTTGCAGCGTTTTTCTTATTGCTAGTGTTTTCAGTCCGTTTGGCCTCTCAGGACCACCGTAGAGGTTACTGCGGAAGATGGCAAAACTCCCTCGAATGTATACGTGACCTTACAAGTTATTTTAAAATTCTTTGTCTTTAGCTTTTGATATATGAGGATTTGTACATTTGACTTGTTATCAAGGGCTTGGCTATTTTCCCTTTATCCCCCAGCTCTACCACTTCCTATACAGAAGAGATCATTTGCTGCACTACTGAGTCCTTTGCAACTTTGTGCCCTCATTGTCCCTGTAACTGCTTCACAAAACAAACACAATGCAACACAATCTTTTATTTTGTTAATTTTTTGTTTGTCTGCCTTTATTTTCAGTTACAGTTCCTCCTCAGGGCAGAGGATAGCACTGTTACTCAAGTTTTTCTCAATCTTCTGAGATAATTTACTTGGCAGGAGATATTGTGTTTTTGTTCCTTTCTCTTCAAAACACCCCATAAGTGTTCTGCTGGTTTCAAGTCAAGTTTGCCTCTGGCCATGTCATGGTTTTTTATTTTTCCTTAGAAATTCTTGGTCGATTTAGCAGCCTGCTTGAAAATGTTATGATTTAGAAATTTTCCTCCTCTGCCAAACCAGGAGACTTGGGGTTTGGCAGTTGATATGTTGGCGTATCCACAAGCACCCATATACAGGCCTGAATCATCAATTATGATATTGATTATAAAACTTTATTTACAGAAACCTGTTTTCAGATGTAATTGGACAAACTAGCACAAATTTAAATATAAGGTTTGTTTATAATATTTAGATCCTTCGCAGACAGTGATTTCCTGAAGTCTAGAAGCCATGGACATCACCAGATGCTGCGTTTCCTCCCTTGAGATGCTTTGTTAGGTCAGTTGTTACTTACTTGCTCGTCTCCCTGCTTTCAGTACTTGAAAAGCATGCTCTGTCAGGTTGAAAAGTATCCCATTTCTTTTTTCCTTGAGAAACTCTTGGTTTGCTTTTGCTGTTTGCTTTGGTTAATTTTCTCTGTCCAATCAGTTTCTTCAGTGTTTGGCTGAATCTGAGCAGAGAGTATAGCCCTGTATACTTCAAAATTCATCCTGCTGCTTCTATATATGTCCGTGCCATAACATTACCTCCACTGTTTGACAGACAATGTGGTACACCGTTTTCTCTCTTTCTCTTACATTTATTCTTGTTTTATCCACCCAAACATGTTTTTTGTTTGTATTCCAGTACTAGGCATGTTCACCTTTGTCTTCTTGAGTGTAACCACCTTATTTTCAAACCTCTGTATTTCCTTTCAGGAAGGCACCACATGATTGTTGACCTGAACAATGATGGCCTACCTCTTTGAGACTGCTCTTGGCTTGGTTAGATGTAGTGAAATGGTTTTATTAATCCAGAAAATAATTCTGTGATCATCAGCTTTAGTTGTCTTCACTGCTCTTTCAGTCCTTTTGACGTTGCTTTGCTGTCCAGTAAATTAATTCTTCTTAAGAATGAATCAAATTATTGTTTTGGCCACTCTTGAAGTATTTACCTTTGCAATGATAGTTTTATTTTGGTTTTAAACCTATTGATGGCTTCCTTCATTAACATCTCTTTGGACCTCTGGACAGCTCCAGTGAGTTTGCAATGTTAAAAAGAAACTGCAATTCTTTTATTGTCTTAACTAAAGATGGAATAACAGAACAGGCCTCACCTGAACATGAAACTATCTATCAGTCAGTTATCTCATTTTGTTTTAACTTCTCAGATGCATAAAAATGTGATTTTTAAAGAGTTCATGTAACATTTTTGGAAAATCTCTTGAATTCAATTTGAAAGGTTTTCACTTTAAT
The DNA here is from genome assembly GCF_057382185.1 of Mchenga conophoros. NCBI lineage: Eukaryota > Metazoa > Chordata > Actinopteri > Cichliformes > Cichlidae > Mchenga > Mchenga conophoros. Next base: position 31,920,026 of record NC_140526.1, read on the forward strand.
CACATCTGGATTGTTTGATTTAAAGCCACCGTGGTGGTGTAAAGAGGGAAAACTACAAGAAATGTGTCATTGTCCAAAACCGTTTATCTCAGTCTCATCTCTCCATACAATTTTCTCTCCATATTTATCAGGCTTCTTTTCATCTCCAGCAAAGTTTATTCCTGCATTTTTGTCCCGAAGAGCAATTAACGGTTTAATTTTATACAACGCCCTTCACAGTGTCTGAACTGTCACAGAAACTCAGATCATCACGATAACCCCTGTGCCAAGTCTGAAGCCCTTGTCCATTTGAGGACAGACACTGCAGCTCTGATTAATAGGCGCTATGGCATGCTCTATACCTCCTGATCACTGCTGCAACTCTGTTTTCGCAGACTTTTAGCAGTTCCGTGATCTTCCCGTATCCAATTCCATCTTTATGAACTCTTAAAACCTGCTTTTTTCCCACAATTCTTTTGATATTTTCTCCTATTTGCAGCCAGATTATACGCAGTTCTTTTATTCAAAGTTTAAAATTCATTTTATAGCAGTTTTGCTGCATTCAGGCCGTTTTATATCCACAGATGCACACAGTTATATTTCAGTAATCAAAGGTTTTCAAAATTGGGACATCGATCACAGGTGTATTTTCTTTTTTGGGGTCTTCCTAAAATAGTTAGGGTTTTTTCTTGTTCATAAAAGGAAAACCTCTATTTGTGAACTTATTAAAGGTAATACAATATTAAATCGTCTGAAAAACGTGATGTCCATAAAGGGGTGTAATCACATACTTCTGTTAGGTACTTTATCGAGTCACTTAGCCATAACTTCTGTTTGTCTTTGTGTCTTTGCTAAGATTTTTTGAGTGAGTTGTATTGTTCCTTTATGAAACAGAGTTTTCTTTACAATTAATAGATGAATGTTAATAGTTAAGCACTTTGCATGATGCTAAATACTATCCGGTCTTTAAGTCTGATGTCATTAGCTGTTTCTGGTTCCAAACTCTGCTTCAGCTCCCAAAGTCAAACGAACACAGTGGCATCACTGAGAGTTAAAAACGGTCTAAATTCTTTCATCTTTAATAAGTTGAACATCCAGGCATCCATGAAAACAGAATTTATGAAATTTAACTGAGTTAAAGTTAGCAGGAGGTTAGCTCGCTAGTTTCCACCTAAACTTAATATACCATGTTCTGACTGAGAGATTTTAGACAGGAAACTAAGCAGCAGTGACGTTTGTGGGGTTACTAAAGTTGGGCTAGCTGGTATATAATGATGTGCTACGTAGTGGCTAGCTACACAGCTAGCATAATATAAACACATTAGCACAGTGAAGCTGGAGGATGAACGTTAACTTTTTTCCACTTGATGAAAGCTAACGTGTGGTTTCCCGATTGTTAGGGACAAATACAGTCACATGGCAGGATGCTGTAAAAGGACCAAACTTCAGTCGGGAAAACAACTGAGATAATCGATTCGCAATAGAGGCTAGTCATTAATATACTGCTGCATGGGCTGGGCTGTAGTTACATCGTAAGGTTTTAAAAACTGAGCTTTAAAATGATTAGTGGTGATAAAAAAAACACATCAAAAAGGTAGTGATCACCACCTTGTTTTAGGGGCTTGTTCAGATTAAACAGAACAAAATACAAAGCATTAAAACATGTCAAAAATGCAACAGCTTTAATAAACGCAGAGAAGTTGGACCCGGAAACAGAGTTCATACGTCATCAATTAAAAACCGGATAGCTGATGTTTATGAGTTATCCTGGTAGTTGCAATGCATTTAGAGTAAAGGCCTGTAAATATTTTACTGTAGTAAGATCATTGTTACCACTTGAAGATAGTTGGACTGGATTTCAGCTAGTGAAGATAGGACACTAACTGTGGATTCACAATGTGAAACTGATGGTTTTCATTTTCACATTTTCATTCATTCTAGTGTCTACATGAGTAAATAAATCAAAAGGCCACATTGTGTCCGAAAGTGCATCTGTGGAAGTCAGAGGTCATGAGTCTCGTGTACCCAACCATGTGGTGAAAGATATCTCAGGGAGAAGGTTTTTACATCACATATCATTAAACGTTAATTAGTAAAGTGGGCTTCAGGGACCTTGCTTCCCATCTGGCTGTCTCTCACATACCTTGTCCTTCACATTTCGTTGAGAAGATGAAAGTAGGAATGGCTCCCACATCAGCGCAGGACTGCAAGTGTATTAATAATGCAATTTGTGTTAACGACAGAACATCTGCCCCAGGTTGCTGTATGGTTAGCCACAGGTGCACCAGCTGTCTTTTACCATTTATCCTCCTAATCACTTCAGCTGACGTCAGAGTTTAAATCGCGAGAAGGAAGCATCATGTTCTTTTTATTAAAAGTTAATTAAACGGGACATTTTATTTTCCTGTTTAAATCAAAGACAAAACTTTTCTTTCTCCACCAGTTTCTTCATTTACTCCCTTCAGAAAAACTGGTTTTACACCAGATTGATTCCCAGATATAAAAGTACAAGGCATGAAAAATAAGATATAAATGGAAAAAAAAAATCAAATACATGCAGCAAAAAGCTCCAAGGAACACAAAATTATTAATATTAACTACATTTATTATGAATATTAAATACTAACTAATGTAGAAGAGCTTTCCTCCCAAACTCCTCTACAATTTGGGAAGAAGATAATGGAGGGTATAAGGATTTTTTAGATCACACAAGCAAACACACATACATATGAGTGTGGGGATCCTGTGATAAAAGGCTGAAACACCCACTATAAGCTCGGTGGGTGACATCACTAAATGGCCATCATCATCATCAAAAAAGCAATCCTCCAATTCCACCTATTACAGTAAGTGCTATTAAGCAAACACAGTGCGGAAAATCACTCTCCTGCTTACAGAACCCAAGTTTACTTTCTTGAAATTGTTGTTTTTGCTCAAACATCAGTCCACACTCAAACCTATACTTCTATAAGGACATAAGGCAAATGATTGCTGAAGGCAGGAGGCTAGAACCAGCTTCTTTGCTGGTATTAGCGTTGTTTTTTAAATGCATAAATGACCATTGGGTCTTTTCAGTGGATGTATTCTAAAGCAGCGGTCCCCAACCTCCGGGTCGTGAGAATTGAGGCTCAGGTGTTAAATTTATGGTTTTCATCTGTATTTTTGTTTTGATTGCTTTTATCAGTTTCCCTGGGTCTTTTTACCATGTGTTATGAATACATCTTATTTTTTTTTGGTACCGGTACAGGTTTTATTTTGTTGAATTTATCCGCAACACCTTAAAGGCCAGCCCTTGAAATATTGTTGGACATAAACCGGTCCGTGGCGCAAAAAAGGTTGGGGACCGCTGTTCCAAAGTAACTGGCTAGTTCGACATTGGTCATCTGTCTCAGGTGCTGAAAGTGCTATGTTCCTATTGCAAATCCCACCTATAAACCATCACTGAAATGCATAAACAAACGTTACAATTCCTGTTAAAGAATGGAGGGTATATGTTGGCTACTTACCCAGCGTGTCAGTCGATCCCTGCAATTCAAAGAGAAAGCAGAATATGAGTCAATGTCAGGATACAAACACCAGCTGTGTTGAGAACTGTGTCTTAAGGATGAATTAAAGAAAGCAAAACTCTTATTCTGTCTAAAAATGGAACTTCTATCTCAGTGTACTTTAAGCGATTCTCCTGTTAAAGTTTCCTTTGCAGCGTGAAGAACAGGCTCTTCTCGCTTCGCTTTGCTGCGTCTCTCCTCCGTTAGTGTTGCTTCATCAGCGGAGACACTGTTCTCTCCACCTAGTGCACACTGGGCCTACAACCAGCACAGTGTCTCATCATGTTGAGCAAAATGGACACAGGAGTATCTAAAGGCTTATCACTTGCATTGTATTACCCAGAATTCCTTTTGCCTATGTTATGCTCATCTCTCTTGCTCCTGATCCACATTTGGCATGGCTGGATGGTCATTTTGCCAGAGGAGAATTGGAAGAGATTGTGTGCAGCCCCTTCAGTATGCTCTCCCTCCGAGCCTCTGGATATTTCAGCGGAGCAGGGAAGCAGCTAGGCAACAGTCTATGAGAGAGGTAATTGGTTCCTGGTGATGAGACGAATTGACATTCATTTGGCCACAGTGCTGTTTTTATTTCCCCGTCTGCGCCCTCCGACGAACGCAGAAGCCAAATCGGGCCAGCGTTGAAGCTGAAATGCCTCGGCTATTTCTCGAATAAATATCAGCATGTGTTTTAAATGGAAGTCAAATTGAGACGGGATTGTCCATCCAGAGTGAAGGAGAGTGGCTTCTCCTCACACACACTTTGATGGGTATCTCTTACCATCGTGCTTGAGCGCATCCGAGCATTCCTTGCCTCCAGACGCAGCGAAGAGAAAAGAACACATCCTCCAGAACTGACAGGGTTTATTCTTTTTACTGTCAGAGCTATTTGTAAAACAACTATTCTTTGGTGGCAATTCTTTAAATATTAAAAAGTGAGGTTCTAGTTCCTTACTTTTTTCTTTTTTTCGAAGCTGGAAATCTCTGCCAGAAGCTTTTACTCTGTGAAAAATCAAACGCAGGTAACACCAAAATAGACTGACAGCTTCTCTGGGGTTTATGGATGCGGATATTCATGCGGTGAGGGGGCTGCAGGGTGGAGGGGTGGATGGGGAGGAGTAACAAACATTTCAAACATCACCTTCACGGCGTGGCATAGTGGCCCCGCCGTGCACGCTCCCCGTCAAGCGCAGCCGCCGTCGCACCGTGCTGCACGTTTGCGGCTCTATCGCAAAAATTCATTAACAAAGCGGAGCCGAGACGAAACAGGCGCCTTTTTTTTCTGCCTCATCGGTAAGATTCAAACTGAGCGTGAGTTACGTAAGCGCTGCTAAATTTATCAATGCTCATTTTATGCAAAGCCTGAGCTCCCAGGCGCAGACTGTGTGATGTTCAGAATGGGAGAAAGGCTTTTGTTTCCCCTGCAAGCCATCTGATTTCTATTTCCGTGTCTGAAAAACAAGATTTTAAAAAGGTCATGCTAATTTTAGCCGTGTTTTCGTGAAGGAGAAGGGAAATGCTTTTCTTTTTCGTTCAAACGCAAGAGACAATCAAAGCAGACTTCAGTCAGATTACAGCTGAGGTTACAGCGCAGAAGATTACAGTCTCGGGTGAATGGCAGGCACATGCTACTTCTCCATATGCTGCTTTCTTCTGTCACTCTCGCTCCTCTTCAGTGTGTGAGAAAGAGACGGAGAGGAGGACTGACAGTGTGTTTTTCCGGGGTGTACCTCAGTGGAAAGAGTGTGCAGGAGTCTCTCAGTGTCTGTTTCATTCACAGTGAAGTCTAAAACTGAAGTGGTGATTTCCAGATCTCACGCAGGATCTTTGTACTTGAACAAGGCAGCTTTCGTGCTTTTTGAAACTCTGTCTGCCTCCTTCGTACACGCTTCTGACGACCTCCACTGGAAGCATTAACTCATTAAGCTGTATGCTTAACCCCTGCACTTTAATCCTCATCCTGACCTAAATTTAATCCTATTTCTGCCAGTTGGCAGGTTATTTTCCTTTTTTCTCCCCACTGCTTCAAACCTTTTTTTTTTATGTTCGTAAGTCTTCCATCATTTAAATCCACTTATCATGCTCAATACACTGCACACAGGAAGTCTTTCACAGGAGTAAAGTGGAGCTCAACTTGTGATGGCAGTGAAGCCACTGGCATTTTGATCTGTGACATCTTTAAACTCTTTTAATAACACAGTAAATGGTAAATGGCCTGTATGTGTATAGCGCTTTACTTAGTCCCTATGGACCCCGAAGCACTTTACACTACATTCAGTCATCCACACATTCACACACTGGCGAGCTACATTGTAGCCACAGCTGCCCTGGGGCGCACTGACAGAGGCGAGGCTGCCGGACACTGGCGCCACCGGGCCCTCTGACCACCACCAGTAGGCAACGGGTGAAGTGTCTTGCCCAAGGACACAACGACCGAGACTGTCGGAGCTGGGGCTCGAACCGGCAACCTTCCAATTACAAGACGAACTGCCACGATCCCCCGATAAGTACTAAGTACTAACACTTCATTTTCATGTCAAAACACTCACCGTCCCCTTTTACAGAAAAGTTAAAAACAATAAGAATAAACAAAAATGCCCATCAAGTCAATAAAACAAATTTCCAATATGTAAAGTCAGAGGATTTATGTGACGGTGGAACACGGTCAGGAAATGAAAATGTTTTGGAAATGGAGAGAGACTCAGTAGCATGAATGTTTGGCTCTAGACCCCATGGTAGTGAAACGGGGGGGGGGGGGGGGGGGGGGTGACATGGAGAGAAGATGGAGACCTGAGAGTACGAGTGGGTGCGTTGACATGCAGCAGTTCACAAAGGTATTTAGCTAGAAGCCAGTGGAGCTGGTGAAGGTCAGGTGTGGAATCAGAGTTCTGGACCAACTAAAGTTTATGTATGAAAAGCATCAAATGCTCTGGGGTCTCTTCAACCTCTTCAATCTACAAACATCATCACTGCATCTTACACTGTCAGCAATGCCAGTACTCAAAACTGGAACCTTCATATGATGCTTCTACGCAGCCACTGTCCTATCATTTTCTTCACTTATTTTAAAATGTTATTTTATATATTCATTTATATATGTTTTATTAAAAACCTCAAATAAAACATTAAGGGTAACAGACATGCAAGGAAAATAAATGCATTCATATACCTTGATCAAGAAGTATTAGTGCATCTTGTGCAATTTTATTTTGAAATCTCACAGCAAAGAATAAATCTAAACCATTGAAACACGATGAAAGGACAAATAGTTTTATCTCTGGCATTAATAACATAAAATGACCTTTTACAGAAGGGTTTGACTTCAGTAAAGTTTATCAAGGACGGAATGATAAAACAGAATAAAATAGTCTTTATTCTGTCAGTATTTATAGATGACATGCAGTGCTCTATTACTCACTGAAACCTGTATACATAGATTACATTCATACAGTTCTAACAAGCTTCAGTATGACCACCTTTATTCTTCAACACAGCTTGAACTCTGTTAGACAAGCTTTCATATCTTTTCTTTAAGTAGTAGGAATGGTTCATAGAATAGAATAGTTCAGGAATAGTTCTCTGGGCTTCTTGAAGGACAATCAATGCTCTTCTTTTGATGTTGGCTGCCTTTTGTTACAATTTCTGTCAACATGATCCCACACTGCTTCAAGGACTGGGCTCTGGGGAGGCCAATCCGTGATCCCAGTTTTCCACTGTGTGTTTTTCTATTGTATTAGGTTTTCCTGGATTTAATTTCCAGTTTCAGATGCTGTTCATCCACTGTATATAGTTTTTTTAGGCCCACCACTTCTTTTATCCTCCACTTGTCTGGTTTTCTTTCTTTTTTTGAGGGCACACAGTAGACCATGCTGAGATACTCTAAGAGTTCAGCAGATAGCTCATGGAAATCATCTTGACACTGTAAAAATATAATCAAAGGCTGTTATATCTGGCATTCTTCTAACTTAAAACTGGGTACAAATTATATGGACTAATCTTGTCTCAAATGAATGAAGACGGATATGTTTATATCAGATTGCTAGTAGCAAAGTTTAACAAAAGATTGGAGATTTAAACTTGTTTCTTTAAGTTTTCTTAGACACAGGACAGATTTATGCCTTGAGTTAGTCGCCTTTTTATGATTGAATGATTCAGTCCAGGTATAACAATTGGACTGAAAATGAATTAAAAAGAAAAAGAAAAACTTAAAAAAAGTGATGGGTGTGTAATAGTATGATGGAACCAATTCCACGAAGCTCCCGGCGTGAAGTTTTTGTGCTGATGTTAATGTCACAGGAAGTTTTGGACCCCTGCAGGCAGGAGAGCATTGACAACCTTTATAGACTATGCACCTCAGCACTCAGTGGCATTGTTCTTAATGTTTACATGATCTGCCACTTCATGGCTGAGTAGCTGTGCTTCCTAAACAATAACACCACTTAGAGCTGATGGTAGAATACGACTGGTTGCAATGATGGCGTCCAATTACAGCACCATGCTCAAATTCAGTGAGCTCTTTAGACTGACCCATTCTTTCACAGAAGGTTGTAAAGGCAGCCTGCATGGCTGGGATGCTGGATTTTATATACCTGTTGTAATGAGACTGAAAACACCCAATACCTTTATGCACATAGTCTACAGCTTTGACACACTAACAAATTTTTAATACTCCATAATAATCCATTTTCTTAGACGCTCAATGAATTCACAGGGGTGCTGGAGCCTGTCGCAGCTGTCACAGGGTGCAATGTGGGATACACCCTGGAGAGGTTTGCCATCCATCATGGGGAAGTCTGAATTCTAAGGAATCCAGATCCAACAGGTCTCAAGCAGCCAGTCCTTAGAACTGCCAAAGTCCTAAAGAATATTTTAAAATTCACTGTCAGTTGTTGAATGGCCTAAGAAAGATTTCTAGAGTTGAAATCAAAGTATGTAGTTTTAATGTTATATTTTTAGGTTACACTGCCAGTGATGGCATTTTTGTACAAATATTTATAAATGTTACCACCAAACACCATAATCATACTTAACTCTTCAAGGCACTTGGGATTTGTCACAGTTCGATACCAACCCTTCAGTAAATGTTACTGTTGTTGACATTTTTTGTCCTCTCACCTTCGTGCATGGTTGCATTGAAATCCCACACAGCACAAAAGGAAACGCCTTCCTCACGCTCCCCTCAACAATTCAGTGACTTACCTCCCGTTTATGAAGCCTGCATCGACCCTGATAGTACTACAGCTGAGTTTCACATATGAAACTGTCCCCGTTTCCCTTCGGCTCGGCTGATCTGTGCATTTCATATGATTCAGAGCATCACGGATCATTAAGCATTTGCAACACGATCAGCGTTCCCACGTTCAAAATGGTGGAGGGGAGCTGTTTAGCGAGGAGCCGCTGGATCCTGATCAAGCCTCTATGCTAGGGATATGTTTTCGCTACAGACCACACTGCCTGTTACCATGACAACAAACAGAAATTTCTCTTCTCTCACACACACATTTAACCCGAGTGCTTTTCAACACTGCAACCATCCTCCCCTCTCTTCCTCTCTCTCCCCCGGAGTTGCTACCCACTTCTCTGCTCCCAGCATCTCCAGAGTTTGGGGAATACACTTCAATTGATCTCCTGCAGACGAGCGGAGCGAGACCGGTCACGTGACTAATTCAGATGTCAGCGACATCACTGCCTCGTTTCTTCTCGCTTTTCAGGCACGATCGTTTTGGGCGCAAACTACAGCGGAGCCTGTGCAACCTGAAGCAGAATGAATTGAGCTAACAAACACGGTGAAGCGACGAGGCACTTAGTGTCGACCCGGCTGTGCGACCGGGTCAGGTCCACTCAGGAGATCCGCCTGGCCTCCAGTGAAAAATACAGTCCCAGTCACCTGTTTTGACCTCTTCCACCACATGAGTAGAGAAAACATTTTGTTGTTGTTGTCTCCACATAGAAATAGACTCTCCTCGGGCTTGGAGACAGCAGAGAGGATACTCTAACATGCTGTGAGAGGACAGTCCTACTGAGCACAGATCCCAGAGCAGCACTGGGCCTTTGACCTTTGACTTTCATAAACTTTTACATTTTAAAATGCTGGATAAAGAGAAACCAGACAGTGTCCCCTTTATTTTAGCGCCTTGAGCTGTGAAACACGTTTGGATTGACTTTACACGTAAAGCAGATTAACCACACTGCTCCTGACAACCTGAACTGTGTTTTCCTCTCACTTTGTATGCCGAATGACGTGAAACCTAACAAGCTGCTTAAGCATCTCGACTTCAAAGCAGCTGTTGGGCTGTGAGATAAATCCAATGGAAATCGCTGATGGTTTGATGTGTGTTGGTTGAGTGGGGTTGCACCGCTCGCCTGTCTTCCACCTCTGTTTTTCCTCCCAAACTCCCTGAAAATTGGTTACACCGTAGTTAGTCAGGATGTCTGCATTTGTGGACTTTATATTAATCTATAGGCTCACGGACACATACATCTGTCTAGATCTTTCTGTATCTATTTCTTGTTCTTAGACTATTTGCCTCAAAAAATGTACCTCTGTCACGCACAACTAAATACAGAAACGCTGTAAAATGCAACATTTATCCCTGACAACATTGAACATTGTCATTGAATGCCAAATTTAATAAATTGAGAGTGAAAGGACTATGCCAGGGGAGTAAGTGCAAGGTCAATGCCACTGGATCTAAGTGCAGAAGCTGGTAAATGTTCCCCTGGGGAGGTCACTGGCCTGAGTCACGCTGTATTTGTCTGGCAGAAGGCCGACTGGCATTTTCTGGATGTAAAAGAACAGTTTGTCCATAGCAGCAAGAACAATTGTTGCTGACAACTTTTCCGTCCTCAGCTACGGTGACGGCAGCGGCGTTTGTAAAGGAGCAAGCAGGTACCATTTGGGTGATTGGGTTTCAGGGGCCACAAGCATGAGGCAGGCAGGTGGTATTGGGTTTCTGTGCTGAGGGGAAATTGTGAACGCCAAATTCGCTGGCATGATCATATGAGAGCAACCTTCTGCCATGTGCTGATATATTGTTCCCTGTCAGGTGTCGTCTTACGGCTCTGAGAGATGGGTTCTCCTGGAAGAGAGACGTGTCGAGCGTGAAGCCCAAACAGTGCTGTGCCACCACTCTGACTCTGCAAGTTGTGTTCAGGAGGCTTCTGCTGTGTAACACAAATATACTGATGTGTGTGTGTGTGGTATACATATATATATATATATATATAGATATAGATATCTATATATATATATAGATATATAGATATATATATCTATATCTATATATATATATTAGTGCTGTCAATAGATTAAAAAAAATTAACTAACTAATCTCACAATTTTCTGTTATTAATTGCGATTAATCTCAATTACTTTATTAATAGCCTGGCTCCAATTACATTTTTTTATTCTTTATATTTTAAGTAATTATCGTTGTTCACCGAAGTCCAGTGGTCTCCGGTGAGAGCGACATTCCTTACTTGCACAAGCTTGCTGGACTGCTGAGCCCTCTGGTCCCCATACAAAGTGTGCAGTCTCGACACAATGGTTCCTCTCGAGGGCAGATTGTAACACTCATCTCCTGATGCAGCACGAATGACTTCTCTCAGTCCATCATCTTCTACTATGCTAACTGGTCGGCAGTTTTTAGCTATCCAAACAACCAAGGAATTGGTTACCTTTTCTCTCACATTTTTTGTTATTCGTCCACAAGCACCATACTCCTGAAGCGTAGACTGGCGAGGTCCCGTAGAGTTGGATTCAGTTGGGTGTTTTGCTCTCAGGTGATACGCCAGTGATGAACTGCTTCTGTGGTACTTGAATTCAGCATTGCAAATTGTGCATCTTACTCTCGTTTTGTCCAACAAGCCATCAGGCAACTTCTTAAAGAGAAACTTTCCACCCAAAAGTCCGCCCTCGTCCATGCTTGCGTGTGTTAGCTAGTGTTAGCTAGATAGTAGCATGGTGTCACTTCTTCTTCTTCTTCTAATCATTTCTGTCAGGCCAAACGCCAGCATAGCACACTGTTGCCCCCTCCTCCAGAGGTGCTCATGAATTTAAAGGTCTTAGATTACAGGAAATTAATAAAAAAACAAAATCAGCGTTAAATTTTTTTAATGCATTAAACATTTCGCGTTGATCTTAACAATTAACGCGATAATTTTGACAGCACTAATATATATATATATATATATATATATATATATATATATAAAAACACCCAGCACGCCCCTGCGGGGGGTTTATCCTTCAAGCTCGGGTCCTCTACCAGAGGCCTGGGAGCTTGAGGGTCCTGCGCAGTATCTTAGCTGTTCCCAGGACTGCGCTCTTCTGGACAGAGATCTCCGATGTTATTCCCGGGATCTGCTGGAGCCACTCGCCTAGCTTGGGAGTCACCGCACCTAGTGCTCCGAGTGCTATATATATATATATATATATATATATATATATATATATATATATATATATATATATATATTAGGGGTGCAACGATACACAAAATTCACGGTTCGGTTCGGTTCGATACTTTGGTGTCACGGTTCGATATTTTTTCGATACAAAAAAATGTTCATGCATTTTTAATTTCTCATTTATTAAAATTATATAAAATTATTAAAATTATAAATTATATATTTTAACTCAAAAGTACAGTTTTTAAATTTAACCCTAACCCTTGTGCGTGTTTTTTATTTTGACAGCGAATGCGCACCTGCGGACCACTTATGTGCAGCCCTGGTTATTTAGCTCGTCATATTGCAGCCACAGAAATTCTTTTGTCCATGAAACCATAAAGCTGCACTTTCTTTTTGCCTTATAGTCTGATTTGTCATAACTTCTCCGTTTTGTGGTAAGCTTTTCTTTGGCTGTCACTTCTTCACCCCGACCTGTCTTATTTGGCTCAGCAGAACTGAAATGCTTTTACACACGCACTCACATAAGCTCAGCGATTCTCTGCGCGATCAACCTCTCACATGTTTAAGCTTGCTGCGGGAGATTTCACTTGTCATGTTTGCATAGTAAGCTAACGATTAATAAGACGATGTCAGAGGAATTGGTGCACAAATTATCATCACTCACAGATCAGTGCTGTCGCTCTCTATACACAGTTCGCACGATTGCAAAGTGAAAGCAAAAAAACAAGCGCAAATTCAAACGCGACTTCAATATGTCACATATTGACAGTGGCTCACCGATGCCAATGACATAATTACCCAGCTACATTTCTGAAAGAATGCAAAAGCATTGACATATATTTTTCCTTCCTACAATAGCCCGACGGGCAGGGAAGAGATAGATTTTGGTAGCCCGACTGAAAAAAATCGCTAGCTCCGGGACGTCGGGCTAGCGATATTGCAAGCCCTGTATCTGATTGAGGAATCACTCATCTTTGGAAAAGAGAGTTTATTACAGAGAAATGGCTCTTTCCAAAATAAAAGCTATACTATCCGCTTCTTCTGGGCTATATTCTCAGCAGCATAAGGAGAATCATGTGCTAACAGCTGTCTAAATGACTCGGCTAAAGTTAGTAGCATGCTTGTTGTTTTGGTCTTTGCACTAGGATGATGTCGGCGTAAATGTGCAGTCATATTCGTTGTGTTCCCACTAGTGCTTTCAGGTTAATCTCGTTGAAATGACCTTAACGCCACAACACGGCAAATCTCCGTTAACGAGCTACCGCCGATCGCTCCGTGCATGGGGCTAGACGGCCAACACGTTAACGAGCTAACTGCGCTAACACACTAGTTCCCACCCATGTAATTGAGCATTGCATGGCACATCCAACATACTGTTTTACTTTAGTCCATGACTCGCTTACCTTCAGGGTCATACGTCACATGAAAACCAAAATAATTCCAAACGCCAGATCTGAATGAGGTTCAATGCCTGTTGCAAGGAGAGCTTAACTTCTGTCTCGCTAGCTTGCCCTGCGCTCTTCCTTCTGACTATGCTGTCTGTGTTGAGCGCTCAGTGGATCTGCGCTCGACAGTGCAGCCTAGGCGGAGTAGTCGAACACAGATTCACTGAGCGCTCAACACAGACAGCATCGTCAGAAGGAAAATTGATAAAATAAATTACAAATGTTGTATTGTTCGATACATATGCGTACTGAACCGAAAGCACTGTATCGAACGGTTCAATATCGATACGAATATCGTTGCACCCCTAATATATATATATATATATATATATATAGATATATATATATATATAGATATAGATATATATAGATATATATATATAGATACATATATAGATATATAGATAGATACTGTATATATATATATAAGGACATGCAATGTATTTTAGAATTTACTACAAGCTCCTGTGCACATTGCTTTAAAAATTGCCTTTTTAAATCGGGTAATTCTTTTGGATACACCTTTTATATAAATGTGACTGTGATAGCCTCATCTGGGATCTATCATGCTACATCTAGGACTGAATTCAAAGTCCTGTTTGTTACTCTTTATAAACTTAGGCATACCTTAAAGACCTCACAGCACCACATTATCCAAAAGCTAACTTGTTGTTGCCAAAGTTTTAGAAGGTAGAATGGGAGCCTTTTTCATGTGGATCCAGCTCCCAGTTTTGACTCTGGTGATAGACACCCTCATTGAGTTCAAAATGAGGCTTTAAGCATTGATTTTCCTATCGAGCTTAAAGTTACCACTGAAGCTGGTGACCCTGAACCATCCCTTTATTTATCCTGCTCGGGCAGGTGGAGGTAGGGGTATCTCCCATGATGCACAGAGTATTTCTCCTCTGCTCTCATGGGTTTCACCTCCCGTGCATTTATATGCTGCTATAAATGACTCAAAGTTACGACATACAGTCGTAACTTTGAGTCTTCTCTCCCCCACAGTTTGTGCTTCGTCCTGTTTGTGGGCTCTCTTTGCTCTTCTTTTCTCTCATCTCTTTCCCCCCTCATTCCTCAGCTGGCTGTGGCAGATGGCTGCCCCTCACTGAGCCTCGTTCTGCTGGAGGTTTTCTCCCAGTTCAAGGGAGTTTTTTTTTTCCTTTTCTCCCGACTGCTGCCAAGTACTTGCACAAAGTGGATTGATTGTTTTCTGTCTTTACCTTACACCTTGAGATAACTTCTATTGTGCTATGAGTGCTACGCAAATAAAATGAATGGAACCAACTGTATAACTGTGCAGCAGTGAGCTTCCTTTGCAAGCTCTTTGTTCAAGAAAGAAAAAGTGAGCAAACACAGTGGATAAAACATTCTGCATCACCGCTTCTTCAGGTTCACTCACAGCAAGGAGGCAGCCATCTGAACGAGTTGGTCTGGATGTTTGTTAGTTGCATTGTGTGTGTGTGTGTGTGTGTGTGTGTGTGTGTGTGTGTGTGTGTGTGTGTGTGTGTGTGTGTGTGTGTGTGCAGGCACCCTCCTGTAGACCTTGTCTCGTTTTTTCGGGAACAGCTGTAAAGGGTGAGCTACTATATATATCCTCGACTCTGGTCTAATTTTCCTCTCTTTGAGCTGAACCCACAGTCATACATCCACCTTTCAGGGTCGCTGTCATCCACAACAAATGACAAACTCTCTTAGCTCCTCAAACATTTGTAGGGCATTAAAAAAATTCAAAATAATGTCAAGCATTTGTTAAATTTTCCCCTGACAGGCACTGGAAACGAATAGTTTCCATCCCAGCGCAACCACTGCGAGGAGGCCGAGCACGTACCCGCCCGCAGCACGTCCATCAGCAGCTTGATGGATGAACTGGTGTTTGTCCAAGAGTCTAGTAATTGCACCACAACGGAGCCATTTGAAATATTTAAGCAGCGTTGAACACGAATGGCTCGGGCATCCAGTTTCAAAAGCAACCACCGTAAACGGCCACTGTGGGTGAAAATGTTCTGTCACTGTGATACCCGGCCCCTGCTGACAGAGCTGATTCTGACTGAGCCGCACGAGTGATGTGCGCACACATGTCCCAGCAGTTCAGCCAACAGCAAACAAAACACTGTGAGAAAACAGGCAGGGAGGGAGATGTGCTGATGTTAGCAGATTAGCCAAAGTAGGCGATTGCATGACAATGTGTAGTTAAAAAAACAACAACAAAAGAACCCCCATAATGACAGGATAGTTTAAAGTTTGACGTAAATGGTTTCTGTTTCTAAGTGTTTAATATTCATGTCTTGCAGTGTTGTAATCTCGCTGCTTTTTGCTGCGGTGCTGAAGAAATGCTACCTAACCACAAAAAAATGAGCCCACTTCACTTCAGTCCATCTGGCTCACTTAGAATCACATATGGGAAGACAATGACATCTACAAAGCTCGAAAAAGTACCCACACCATCCCTGTTGCTCACGTACAAAGTCTTAAATGCATGTGTACCGATTACCTGATACGCACAGATCCCATTGCATGCCCACGTGGAGTTTTAAGACAAATTTCATGCTGCCAGCTTCCAGATCCACAAATGTGAGCTGCGTTCACGTGTAAAAGTGGAACACCTGGGCTTTAAAAGCAGGCATTTCGTCATATAATAGATAGAACAGCTCAACACCCCTCTACTAGGAAATACAGATTTAATAATTAAAAGCATTAAACTGTAGCCTGAAGGTTAATATATAGGTTAAATAAACTGTTATTACACCCATTTGTCATTAGGCTTAACATTAACATTAGCCTGCTATTATCAGAGAATGGTAATATTGTTATAATATTGCACTTCTTTTCCCAAAATATACAGAGATTAGTTAGCATATATTCCCTCCAGAGGATCGACAGTGATACACAATTATGCTGTTCTGTCACCTGTGCGCTGACGCCCAGATGGCCCAGTTTTGTGCAAATCTTAGCACTTCTGGATTATATCGTACGCATTTGCTTTTGAGGCATATTTCTCTCCATAATCACACAGCATAAGAAAACTGTAGCTGTATCGCACATCCACCGCAGTCCTCAAATTCACTCAGCTGCTTGCGAGGACGCAAATGCCTGAGTCAGTTGGAACGGACATTAAATGGTCCTTAACCTGCCAGCTCCCTGGTACAAAGTCCTATAATGTCTGATTGAGCCCATAGAGCGGGTAATTGTCTGGGCATTAGGTGCTGCCTCCTGCATCCAAGCTGAATCAAAAGAAAAAGAAAGAAAAAGTATTACTTGCACTCACAGACCATCTCCTGCTGTGTGAGAAAGGGCAAACACTCACAAGGCCCCAATCTGATTCTCTTCACACTGTCCTGGTTAAAGTACTTTTGAGGAAGATCAAGTCCATCACCATCCATGCCATCAGTTACAGGCTTGTACATCTGCTCTATGGGTGCACCAAAATGTATAGGATAGAAGACTGAAATACGCCTTGTTATATTTGTAAGTAATGAAGATTAAAGATTAGACTAGAGTAGCTATTCATACTGAGTATTTATAGAGGCAAGAAAACGCGTCAGCCTGCAAGCAAACATGCAGGATTTCTAAGATTACTGTAGACCCGCCTTCAGATGAGGTTTGTCTATGACAGCAAAATGATGAGCAGCATACTTCTGTTTTCTGGATTTTTATTGAATATATTATATTTTTCTTTAATCAACATTGCACATATTCCATTTCAATCACATCTCATATTGCTGTCTACAAAATGTTATGAATGTAGAAAATCCAGAATTTGGAAGGCTTACCCCCAAAAAAACTAATCAAAAAAAAAAAAATCATAAATAAAACAAAGAGGAAAACAAAACAGGACAATTAAGGTCAGAAAGTGACAAGCTCCAAAGATACAGAGAGAGAGAGTGAAGGAGAAAGAGAGGCGCACCCTCAGGAAAGGAATACAAACATACCTTGGATTAGGATGCATATTTCTCAAAACAAAGCATCATGCAGAATAAAAGCAAGGCTGGCCAAAACTCACATGGATATTTCTCAACACCTGAACTGTAGAAATATTTTACATATTCATGAATAACTACTGCCAGTTTCTCTGCACTGATCAATGATGATTATCCCTCCTTTGTAAACTCAACCCCCTAAACAAAAAACAGAATCGCCATCATTGTCATCATCACACTGCAGCAGCAGAGCAGCAAGCATGTAGAAACACCTCTCGTGGCTGCACGTAGACGGCGTTTCCACTGCGAGTGAGGCGATCGTGAGAATCATCGAGACTAATAGTAGATATGCTGGATTGTGACCGCCGTTACTTGTAGCTGACCAATCTGCACCAGCTTGCATAGACGCCTGATTATCCTGGTTTTGAACCTCTGTCCTGTCAAATTCTCTCCTGGAGTAATGATCAGAAACAACTGTCACGTCGGTTTCACAGGTTAAGAGTTTCTGACCTAATTGCAAAGTGCTAAATTAGAAATGTTGTGCATAAAGAATGCCCGTTTGCTTGAAAGTGATACTCCCACATGCTCACTGTTTCTTGGCCTGTAAATGTGAAGGTTTGCTTTGGGGGGGAATTGTGCAGTGCCCCACATGCAGTCTGTTCATGACAAAATTATTGGCTACAGTAATTGGTCTGCATACTGTAGGTAAAAGGACACATACTAATTATCTTTCTGTGCTCGGCGCGTCCCGAAAAACAGCACGTTTCATCTTTATGACCGTCTGCGGGCTTTTGAATCATACTTTGGATGCGAGGATTACGGCAGGCCCAGAGAAGCTAACGCTCTGTAATTAACCAAAACATGCAAATAGACGAAACACAATTAAACGAAGCAATCATCTTCACCACATTCAGTGCGCACGTGCAACTGGACAGAACGTGCTGGGAATATAGACAACGGCCGAATAAAGAAGCGGGCGCTTTGCATCAGAGTGCGTTTTCTGCATTTGCAGCACATTTACTGCCGGACCTGTCGATGACGGCAATTTTCCCATTTTTGGTTTTGTCTAAATGTTGCAAACGTGTTGCGGAATTGATGGAAACGTTTAGTTTGTTTGCTTGTGTTTTGTCTAATTTCACGCGTTCGAATGCGTTTTACTGAGACATGACACACAGAGCATTTATCACAGAGCGAGGGGGGGAATTACACAATGTTCCAAAAAAATTGTCTTGTTTTCCATTAGGGCTGCAACTATTTAGTCATTCGTCATTTGTTAACTGGTGCAATTCCCTCAGAATCCAGAAGAACTCAGATTCTCAGTCTGACATTTTGGGATATGATAAAAGCATCATGGCCTGAATTTGGATAAGCTAGAACCTGTTTTCCATCAACAACCGAAGAGATAAGTCCACACTTAATAAAAAAAAGTCATATGTCTCGTACTTTGATGAAAGATGGTTGAGCCCTGTAATCTCTGTCTAGAGAAACGCAGCAAGGATATCACTGGTTTGTGGTAGAGTTACATGTATGACCAGTTATAGTTGCTTCTGTATTAACTACTAAAAGTGCTTCCAATTCCAACGTAATACTCGTGGTCATGTGGTCATCCTCGCTGTAAACCCAGTAATCTGACCTTTGTGCTTACATTAGCTGTATTTCCAACAGACACAAACAAATTATGCAAAGCTTTTTTTGTTTTATTTGTCTCATATCTCAGACCGGTTTCTAAATATATGGATGCGGACAGGTAAACACTGCGTTCATTGAATTTGCAGCACGAAAACACTTCACAGCAAAAGCAAACTGCGTCACCGCTCAACAGTTCTGCAGCGCTCCTCACAGGGCACCTTGTTTATAAGGAGATTAAGACATAAAACGAGTTTCTGCTGTTATCTAATGCTGTGGATATTACAATAAACACTCGGGCTTTTATCCTCATAATAATGCAGCGCTTTTATTTATGTACAGTATGTGTCGGCGGGATGTAATATCCAAACCGAGCCGCATGGAAGCATCTGCAGTGCTTTCCGGGTGCAATGTGAAGATATCAGGCTCAGTCGGTTTGTCCTTTCAAGATATCTGGAGACAAAAAGAGGGTTTTAAATTTGAATCAAATTCAGTGTATGAAGAGTAAATTCAGTCTTAAAGGCAAAACTGACATTTTTGTTTCACTGAGCAGGGTCTTGGTTTTCGGGTTGGTTTTTAATAACTGTGATGCTCTGTGAAATGCTCTGTCATTGTGGAGCCCAAATGTACGAAGAAACTGAAACCTGGACTAAATTCAAAGGCTGGCTGAACATGAGGATGTAATTTCGACTGTTTTGGATCAACGCTGAAAAACCATAAGAAACTTTTTTCTCAGCTAAATCTGAACCGTCTTGTTTGTCTTGGCTTTAGAAACCAATCGGTGATTTCTTTCAGTGAGTAAATCCTTTGTTATTGACTAAAGGAGGCATTCATCTTAAAACTTAATCTTGCTCGGTTGCACAGAGACGGAAG
This sequence comes from Mchenga conophoros, assembly GCF_057382185.1. Taxonomy (NCBI): domain Eukaryota; kingdom Metazoa; phylum Chordata; class Actinopteri; order Cichliformes; family Cichlidae; genus Mchenga; species Mchenga conophoros. The sequence continues at coordinate 31,939,820 of NC_140526.1, forward strand.
AGTCTCGCAGGTGTTTAGGCCTCAGAAATACGTGAGCTTCGACAGAAAAGCACTTTCTCACAATGTGGGCGCTTACGTAAGAGGTCTTATTAATCTAAAACTCAGTCCCAACAATTGTTTTCTTTTGTTTGAGTCTAGTTCTTTTCTTTGATGTGTTGAGTTCAAAACTGATCTGAGCGACTCTGGTCAGCAGTTGTGTGAGCTACTCTCTCTGGCATTCAGAAATGTTTTACATGTAGCGTTGGTGAGTTTTCTAGCTCCAAGGCAATTGTAATTAAAATGTTCTCCTCTCACCTCGTCCTGTGTGTTATCTAATGTCCCCACACAAACTGTTGGTAACCTCCCCAGCAGCTTTGTAAAATCTGCTCATTTGCCGCGCTGAATCACAACAAATTATCACTGCAGTTATTACCGCAGGTCACTTTAGCGTCCTTAGGAATGCCTAGCAGTGCAAAGTTTGCTCACGACAGGACCTGGATGATGAGGCTGGATAATCTGAGGACCTTTCTGTTTAGTGTACACGTCCATGATTTTCTGCTTCAAAGGCTGAAATTCCGCCTTGGTAATCTTCTGTCTTTGTATGTGACATTTTTCTTGGTTTCCTTCTGAGTATTTAGTTTAGAGCATATATAACTCAGTGCTGTGCATCAGTGCAGCTCGACACAATTGTCAAGTCTAACCAAATAAATTATTTTAATTCATAGATTGAGGAAATGGGTTACAGAGTGCCCAGATTTCCTCCAGCCTCCTTTGGTGCTTATTTGCTCTGCTTGATTGAATGCGGTGGCCTGCGGGATCAATTGGCAGGCTGATCATGTTCTTTTTCTGTCTACTAACCTGTGGGAATATTACTCTTTGGCTTTTGTGGTAACACCAAGCTGTAGCTAATTAATTTGTCCCTCATAAATATATCAGTGTCACACAGCTTCTGGTCATCACTGGCAGTTGGTGCGATAGTATCTGGGATAGCTGCGTCTCAGATATCTGAACACCCCGTAAGCTAATGTTCAGCTTCAAATGCAAAAAATAACCAATTTACATCACAGAAAATCATGTTTCTGTCAATATGAGTCGACAATAACAATCGGCACACACTAACATTGGACGTATATGTGATGCAGCATGCAAAAAGCCGGTCAAAGATACGGACCATGAATCCCAGCAACGACGCAATCAAGAACAACTGGACTTCACGAATATTTCAAATATTTATTGTAGCGTCACTGCTTGCAAATGCTTCTTAAAGCTATGCCCCCAAAATACAGTTTAACAGTTTGTGATGCATAAACTGCAAATAAACACCTCGTCCAGCCAACGTTTTAGCCATGACGCGAAACCCCCTGCTCAGCGCAGACACAACGCCCAAGGGTGTGACTTTCACATCGTTAGCCTACAGTGATCAATGGTTTCGCATGATGCTAGCACAGATTTTATCAGAAGTTAACAAATGTGCTACAACTGACTATTAATTTTCATTCTTACTATATTGCAATAACTCCAACGCACAGTCTGACATCTTCAAATTACAATCTCATCATAAAAGGTAGATAAATGAAACCAGTTTGCTGTCACATGCTGCATCACATATGTGTGTGTGTGCATCCTTAGCTACAATTGGATGTGTGATTGCTCCTTTTGGATCACCTTTTTCCCCTCCTTTCTTTCACACATTTGTTGTTATGCAACTTTTTAAAGTGACAGTCCCTAACCTCTGCTACTGTGCACTGGTGTTCTTGGTTAAACTGCTGGTATCCCTCCTCACAATGATAAAGTAAACTGACGAAAAAACCCCCACATCTTTTCTATAAAGAGTACCCCAAATAAACCACTGACATCTGTTTTTAAAATATTGTGGCTATAGGGTGATTTAAAAAAAAAAAAGAAGAAGAAAAGAATTTGACACCAAGGAAATTTTTTAACATTCAGTAAACATCTTTCGTAAGGGTCACTATATTGAGGTAATTACAGATATGAATTTTCAGAAAAAGAGCACACATGAGAACTTGGAAGATAAGATGAAGGACACAAGCTTTCATGTGCCATTAAAGCAAATAGTGTATGTAAAGGGTGCTTTTTAAAGGAAAACAATGTCTTCATTAAAATATATTTATATATGTATGTATGTGATATGATTTACTACTACTGGCATGTCAGTGGACATTTCTAATCCTTGTATTCACAGGCAACTTTGCAGATCTAAGAGCGGTAACAAATGCCAGCGCCCCTCTCACAAAGCTGCACAAATGACATCAGTAACCTCATGTCTCAATATGCCAAATAAATAGGTAAGTGGATTTTCAATGGGAGTTTTGTTAAAAAGACAAAAGAAGAAAAAGGAACAAATGAAATAAAGAAGTACACTGAAGAATGTTGGAGCAGCATTCGCAACAATATGAAGAAAGTGAAACGGACAAACTGAACACAGAGGATTATGGTGGATGGTCATAACAGTCAAAGAAAGTGAAAAGTCTCAAATTACTCTATCTGCGAAACACATCTTAGGACACACAAGTAGAAACGTCTGGTATTTACATTTTTTTTCCTATTCAGTGTGCATCTATGTCACAACATTTTCCAGAAGTCCACAACATACAGTAAATTCAGGGTTTCACCTTTGGTTAATGTAATTATCAAGGCTAGGTTTAAAAAAATATAGAACACACGTCCATGTTACTTTTGCATACAGGTAAATTCAAAGTGAAAACATATCAACAAAGCAGCTGGTCAGCTCTAAATTTGCATCGGAGAAAAGAAACGTAAGGTATTTCGTCTTTACGTCAATGATTCTCGAGCAGTGAGAGCCCGGCGAGTTTCGTCTGCTGTGATAGAAAGTGAGTGTGGCTGATATTTATGATGGGTGTTTATGTGCCTGACATCTTTGCTTTAGTGTAAGTGGATCTTAATGTAAGAGGATAATCTTCTGATGTATTTCAGTGTGTTGCATTGAGCCAGTCAATATATGTCTCGTATTTCTCTCCCAACCCTATACACTTTCCGGACGAGGATTTCCATGTGTTATGACACAATGTGTCGTAGATCGTTATTTAATTTTTTTTTTGCCAACAGATAAGCGAGCAACTCAGGCCAGCCTTGTGTGGTTGACAATATGAAACGAGATTTCTTTTTTTTTTTTAAAAAGTCATACTGCTGGCCGCACAGAAGCAGAGCAAACTCACCATTTAGTAACCTATGACACCTACGAAGCCGACCCAACTAAAACATGTCGACGTTACGACCAAACATTATCTCTATCATATTAAAATATTCACATCTGTTCCTTACAAGACACTTTTTTCACATGTAAATAAAACATCTGTATTTTTGAACAAGTCTTCTTAGTTATCTTCACTTCATACATCTTTACATGTGTAGTAATTAAGGCAATCATTTTGGGCCGCGACTCACTCACACGCTAACTCCAGTCTCAGCCTTCGAGGGTTTGTTTACTGATACCATACAGCAGCTCTCTCCTCCAATTGTCCAAACGCCAAGTGTCATCCGGTTGTTGCTTTTCAGTGTCCGCTTGTGCTCAAGATGACCTGTCACAACGTTTTGCTTGTTCTCTGTGATTTCCAGAGATGCGGGCGGGGTGCAGGGATACTCCCTCTCCCTGTAACTGGCAGCGCTGCAACAAAGAGAGAAACAGGAAATCTATAATCATGCTTGACGAAACGGCACCCTCAAGATGGAGCAATTTGCCCAAACACCAAGCTGATATTGTGCATATTTTCCTTTCCCACCCAAAAGTTGGGCAAGATGCACTCACTACAGATAAACATCAGGGTCATTAAGCAGCAGCTCCTTCTGAAGCACTTTGGCAGGGGATACGTCTGAGCTTTGTATAAGACCACATGGGGGTTTAGTTACATAAATAAACCATTTGTTATACACCCCTTAACATGCTTACGTTCATTTATCCTTCAGTAGCTTAAGCACTTAAAACAGTTTACTCTGTCTGCCAGTATCATATTCATCCAATGACAGGGGGTTCTGATTTATTGAACTGATACAGTTTATTTACACTGAGTGAAATAACCAGTGGTTTTGTTTTTTGTTTTTTTAATGCTGCACCGTCCCATCAAACCGGGGAAGCCCTAATGTCACAGCACTAGACACACCCATTGTTGTTTGGGTGTACAACTTTTGATAACATCATCCTGCTGGAGAAGGAGACGCACAGATAAGTCCCATCCACACAAGCGCATGACTCGCCTCTGACTTTCAGTTACATACTGTAAACGTTACCTCGTCAATTCCTGCTGCTAGCAAAACAGGCAGGGCTCGCTCAAACAGGGCAAAGGTTATGTACGCTGAGAAGATGAAAAATCAAGCCTTTCATCAGCAAAACTGTGGCCAATCATAACACTTGTGCATGTCTGCGTGTATGTCCAAATGTCAAGGTTTAGGCTAAGCATTTTAAAAGTATGCAACTTGTGAAAGCTGTAGATAGTGTTATTGCTCCTGGGTGCCTCCTGGGTGAGGTATGGAAATGTCTCGCCGGGAGGAGGCCCCGGGGAAGATCCAGGACACGCCGGAGAGATTATATCTCTCGGCTGGCCTGAGAACGCCTTGCTAGGGTAAGGAGAGAGAGGTTTGGGCTTCTCTGCTTAGGCTGATGCCCCCGCGACCTGACCCCTGATGGATGGATGGATATTCTTGGTTGTCTCAACAAAAAGGTCTGTCTTCATCCAACAGATAAAACTGATTTCCTTTTATTATATTACTCTCTCTTCTCTTCTTGTCTGTGTGTGTGTGTGTGTATATATATATATATATATATATTATATGTGTGTGTGTGCGTGCGTGTGTGTGTGTGTATATATATATATATATATATATATATATATATATATATATATATATATATATATATATATATATATATATATACATACATATGTGTGTGTTATATTATTTTTCTTAAATGCAGAATTTTATACAGGAAAGCTTAAATAAGACCACACCTGGTATGTTGATTTTTTAAATAAAAATGTAGACATACTCATTGATAAAAATACATATAGTGTGAGTGTTACACAACCACTAAAATAATAATAATTTCAATAATACATATATATAAATAATATTAATAACACTTACATCTCATTAATTTAATTTTATGCTTTTTATTGCAATGAATAATTACCCAAAATGTAGTGTTTTACTAAGTTTTTTTTACATTATGCCACTAATACTAGTTTTATTTTGTTGTTGTTGCCCATTACACTCAGCTCCATGTAGTTCAATGTAGTGCACTGTATTAGATATTCTGAAATAAAGGGAAAGCATCTCTTATTGAGAAAAAACAAGTAAAATGAAATATAACATTTTTATTTTAATATCAGAATCTGGTGTAAGTTGCTTCAGTTTCTTCCTTGGACCATTTGATGTACAGCAGTAAACATTCGCGCATCACTAGTGTGGGGGTTTCCAGTAGGGATAGGGCAGCGACAGCTCCTGTTTTTTCATCAATCAACAGTCATCTTTGGTTTCTGCTCAAGTATAACAACAGCTGCTCCAAAGTAGAGCTGATGTCAGTGTCATACCAGGTTATAAACGCAAAGCAGCAGCTTGGTTGTCAAAATTGTACATTTAGTAAAAAAAAAAAAAACAGGAAAAAAATTGTATTTAATTAGTCTAAAATCAGACAAATAACAGAGGTGTATGCCAAAAACAGGTAAACTCCAATTACGAAAGAGAAACTGTGATCACATGCCCGACAGAAACCTATAGCGGCGTGATGACGGACATACGCCGCATTAAAAAAACCAAAAGCTCCTCTGTAGCTGTTTTTAATGTTGATTAAACTCAAATTTTAATTCCTTCCTCATGAAGTGTTTGTTATTTTGGCTACCCCCTGTAGGGTGAAACATTTCATAGAACTGTTTTGTGCCACAGCTATTTGTGCTTATTAAGATGCACACTATTAGAGACAAGCGTCCTCTTTAAACGGAGCAGCTGTTGTATAATTCTCCACCTCAATAATTTGAGGATTTCCACAAAGTCTCCCAGGAGTTGAAGGCATTCTGTATGCAATCATAGCTGCAGCAGGCACAAGGCAATTACAACAAACATACTGACTGTTTTTAATCTAATTCCCTTATTAGGACTTTGGAGCTAAACCTGTGCTTGTTTACATTCCAGGTTTTGTTTGTTGGGGGGGCTCCTGTGGTATATTTGCGCTCCAGTACACTGCACCTGTAACGGTAGGAGGGCAAATATAGGATTCAATAATGTCAGCATGAGCACTCAATATACTGAGCGTCAGACTGTCCTGAGAGGGGAACTCAGAAGAGATCAGTGAATGTCATTAATATTATTCACTGTCTGCGATTTACAGTATTGCGTTCTGGCACTAAAAAGCCACTGTGTCACAATTCTTGAAATAAAAGCGGCTGTGTGTGTGTGTTTGTGCACGAGTAGAGCAACCTAAAGCTGAAGAGAACCATGACTAACTTACTACAACACTGAAACACACACTGAATATGTCAGCAGAGATGTCCACGGCACTGCCACACTAGGCAAGGCGACCCATGCTGTGATCTGCCGAGGTTTATAAGCGTTATTATGATATACTGTGTGAAGACAGTTTAAAAAAAATAATATTTTATGAGCACATATCATAGCAATAAATTAAGTTTCATTTCACCCTTAATGGGTTGGTGCAATATTAGAATGAGCCATTTGTTGTGCAAGGAACTTTGGAGCGTATCATGTATGAAGGAAAGCAACTTCTCAGCAGGTGCAGAGTGGTTATTATTAATGTTATTAGGTGTTGTTTGTGCAAACATTTGCATTAATTTGTATAATATATGCATTTATAACAAACATCAGTACTCACCTATATTATACCCAAAGTGTAACAGTATCACAAGTACAATAAAAAAAATCAGTCATAGAAACGTCTGTTCTCAATCATTTACATTCAGATTTATTTACATACCAGCATTAAGTATAAAAGATGCATTCAAATCATTCAAACATGAGTGTAACTTTGCTTTGAAGCTTGAAAATGCTATTGAAACTGAACTGATTGCGTCTCATCATTCCCTATAATACTACCTTTCTTTTACTGGGTGATTCTACACAGTTCTCAGTAATACAATCATCAGCCCAGGAGACAGTCTGCAGTTTGTGAATTACACATAAACCACCGATGTTAAAGGGGAGATACCTGGAAAACACTAAATACCTCAGTGGTGGGAAATAATGGTTAAAAAAAATACCCACACTTTATAAATGAGAACAAGAGATTCCATTTATTTATTTGCTAAACTAAAACAGATCTAGGGAGAATATTGTCATGTAACTGGCCTCACAGCTGTGAGCTCGCCAATAGGAGGCAGGACCATTTTTAGTGCCACATTGAGACACTGTTGCTCAAGGCTAAGCCAAGAGCACCACCGCAAATCTGCTCACATCCGACAATCCACCTGCGTACCCAGAAGCCATCCCTATTCACGATGCAAGAGCCCAGCAGCAGCTTTTCTGTTGGGAATGGATTTAAAATCATTATGGTGTTTGTAGAGAGCGCCCAGTAGAGACTGCCAGAAACAGAGCCCTCAGGTACAGCATTATGTGGGAGACAATTTTACAGCCCTGAAGCTCGAAAGGATATTAATAAAACTGTAGGGGAGGGACTGATAGAGCTAATAATCCAAATGACTCAACAGTTAGTTCACCTGTTTTTGAAGAGTCATTTTACTGTTTTGGAACAAAAAATACGTTGTTTGTTTAAAAAAATCAATTAATACACTCTCCTTTTGCCTTTTAAGCTTTAGCTGACCAGCACCTTCTTACTACAGTATAATCAGGGACAGTAACTCACGGCTGACAATCGGTGTATTTCTTTCAGGTATTTACAGAAAGGACAAGTATAAAAATACCAAGTATCAATGATTCTGGATTGATAAAACTGACTGAAAAAAATGATGACACCTATGACCACGATATCCGACACGCAGTGAGATTCTCTACTGCTGTCCAACGATCCTTTATGTGCAAGACCGGTGTCCCGTGACCTCGTTATTCTTAAAACGGAGCGCTTATTATCATGATGAGAGAGGTTGCAGTCTTGACGCCTACAGTCACAGACGATGCACTGAGTGCTATTCGTTTAAAAAAAACATGAGCGTGAGAGACAAAGGTGTGACTGCAGAGATCTACCAGCCAGAGAAGGACTACAGATACTAGTGTCTGGGGGGGAAAAAGCTTCTATTATTGCCCTTACATTTTGATAGCAACAACTAACTAATGCACAGCTGTGAATCAAGAAGCCGTTTCATTTATTTTAGCTTGAGACTTCCTGCCAGCATGTGCAAAGCAGCAAGGTTTTTCACACGGGCAGAACAACATCATCTTTATCTTGGAGTGGAATAAATTCCTCAAGAGGGCAAATAGGTGAGGACATCAGCAGCAAGAACTATTACTGTTGAATCAAGTTGGGAAATGAGACGTAACACCTTCTCATTACTTGCTACCTAGATTGCACATCAACCGTGCAGCCTCCTGCTACAAATGCATTCATAACTCTTGTTTTTGGTTTTTTTTTACACAGGCAGTTAAATCTGTGCAAATAAATCTGTTCTCATGCATCATGGGTCTAGTTGGTCTTATTAATGTAGCAAAAATCAAGAGGCAGGGATTAAATATTAAAGAGTTCTCTCTTTTTTTGACATAAAGGTAAAAAATTCCTCTGGATCTGCCACAGGTGCAAAAATGTCAACTCAACCGTCACCTTTTAATTTCTTTTTAACTATATATGTGTGATTATGACAGATTGAGCTTGAGCTCTGGCTCCCTTGAGAATATTCTCTATGACACCAAAGTGTTTTTGTTATAACTTTCATCTAAATATTCCGGTCTAGGTGTCACGAGCAACTATTATCATCAAAGCGGCAGCAGGAACTTCGCAGGCAAGTCACTTGTTTCATTTTTTCAAAGGAAGCTGTCCAGGAAACAGAGTTGTTTATAAGGTGGAAACAGACACCACTTTGTCCTTTGCAAAGGATTTCACAGGTTATCTGATGTCACGGGCGCATTTGTATGTTTTCACAAAGACCAACAGACCAGATGTGACCCACAAACGGTGTATGCACTGCTTTTTAGTGGGAAAAAATGGAGTGGTGATATTTCCAGACATCTCACAAAGTCCCAAGATTTAAAATTCCTAGTTACACTTGTTTTGTTTGTTTTTTTAACATTAAATAATCAGAATCAGAACTGTACAAAGCCGCAAAGGGCAGTTTTAAAGCCACTCTGATCAAATGATCCACATCAACAGACTGATGCACAGCAATTCTTGTTGGTTATCCTTTAACTATCAAAGACAAGTAGTGACCTACAGAGCTGAGAAAAAAGGTCATGTAGAAGTCCTGAAGTAGGCTGTGAGTAGCCAAGTTTGACGCTTTTCAGCTGTGAAAATGTCAAATGCCTACTTTTGATGATCAGAAGTGACTGGCTTTGCAGTTCATAACATCAAAAATACATGTCAATTATTTGATTTCTACTTTCCACATCAGCCAAAGATTCAGGCAGCTAACTAATCTCATAGATCCGCCAAGTGGCGACGTGAAATCACATTGGCGACATCTATCTTTTATACACAGTCTGTGAAGAAAGATTGTAAAAGACATTAAAGGTAATATCAGAAAACTTTAGCTGGGTTTTGATCCAAACCCTAGACATAAAAATATGACACTTTGAGAAAAAAAAGCTAAATAATGCCACAGGGACTGGCTTTAAGAGAGTGCACAGGCACATGGAGCACGGTGCCTGGCTTCCTGTTTGCTGACACTAATCCAAAGGCAGCGGGGATTTTTTCTGCCTCTTGCTGCTTCTTGCCTCACACCCCTGCAGGGCTCTTACATCCACACTGGCTTTCAGATTCACGCGCACACACACACACACATAAACATACACAAATGAACACAGATAGACTATAAATATTCAGGCCAGGATCGACGGTACGTGCAACACAATGTACGCCGGGGACATAATACACACTGTGCTCATTTCAACCCTGTCACTGAGCTCTCTGTCAGCACTTTCCGTTAGAAAAAAAAACCCAACATAACTTGCACATCTGCTTATCTGATGCTGTTCATTTAGGCAGACTTGTCTATGAATGTGCTCTGTGAAGCCCAAACTCCAGCGGTCCCATCAACGTTTTCTGTGGTTCTCATTAGATGTGTCGGCTGCTGCGTGAAAAAGCCGAGCTTCAGGTGTTTTGTGTTTATTTGTGTCTTGGTCTGAGAGTGTGAGGTGCTGTTTGGAAAGCACATGTGTAACACAACGAGTCGCATTACACCATGACAGACTGTCACGGTGAATTAGAACAGAAACGGAGGCAGTGGTCAGGAAATATCATTAATGTCACAACACTCTGCTTCACTCTAAACAAGAATACTTTCACTGAATGCAGCTGAACAAAATCGTCCCTGTTTTGGGTTTTTATTTCTGAATGAGCAGTCACTAATTGTCCAAAAGTACTGACCTGTGTTTGAATGACATAACCAATGTACAGTACAAAAAGCATGAAGATGGAAAAAGCAGCTGAAATCTGGGTTAGCTTCAATTACTTCCAAGCCAGCAGCCAAACAATCTATAAGTTTAGATGGTTCTGTCTTCTGTGACACTGACGTATAGTGACAGACCCTCTTATCTAATTTTTTAGCCCCACGACTTACTGACAGAACGAAGGGTTTACAGTCCAAAATGTCAAAATTAGAGCCATCTTCCTTTCTTAGAAACACAATTTGACACAAATACATTTGAAATAGATTGTCTGCATAGGGCCCTATCTTTAATATGATAACAAGTTTATATGTTAATATGATAAAGTGTCTCAGTAACTGTGTAGATCAGTTCCAATCAGTGCTGTACTGTATGGGAGTGTTTAAAGGATTTATTTGTAATGTATTTTTAGGTATGCCGCATGTCTTTAGGGGATGGCAGTGTTGGCCTTTCTGCTACATTGATCCAGGCAGAAATGTCAATATTTACATACAAATACATAAAAATTTTCTACATCCATTCTTGATTTCCTTAAGGAAAAATTCTGATCACTTTTATGTTCCATGCCCAACGCTTAATCAGTCTTGCTTGCAGTTTGTGTTTTCGCACTTGCGAGCACATTTTTGCATCTAAGCATGCTAAGTAAAGACGGTGAAGATCCTGTTAAACAGCATCCCCGTCAACACGCTGCATGATGTTTGCATTTATAGCTCAAAGCTCTGATATGGCAAGGTACAACCTCACAGAGCCGCTAGCATGGCTTTAGATGCCAAGTCTTGTTAACAGTGTAATGCTATACACGGTGGCTCCCAAGCTTTTTAATTTATTAGACATGCCCCCACTTCCCTGTCAGATAAACTCAATAATGATTGAGCTTGATGTTATGCAACACTTGTTAATTATATAAAAGTGGATGTTGCATTAATGTTCCTGGCAATCCTGAAGTCAGCTTGGTAATGTTTTTTGTTTTTGTGGTTGTTAACTGCCACGTAAATTGAGAGAAGTTGAATGCTTCAGTCATTTGTCCGTCACTCTGTTCAGTAGTTTCCAACAATATCACAACACAGCACACAGTGTGCAAGAGTTAAAGTGGACATAACAGTTAAATATACTAAACTTGTATTTTTTTTCTCTAAATCCAGGCTTTCTGTGCAGCTTTTAAAGAAGCTCCAGACTATGTGGTCCCTTATTTCAAATTTCCTCTACTGTTTTAGAGCTTGAACGACTACTAAATCTTCTACGACACAAATGCGTGACTTTAACCTATTATGCGTTGCCCGGGTTTTTGTTTTTTGTTTTGTTCATTACTTTTTTAATTTCATGTATAGATTTTAACTGTGCTCATGGTACATTAAGCACAATTTCATAATTTGTGTGAACAAAAGCACAGAGCCGTTTACCCAAAATGAAAACTGTCATTATCGTCTCATCCCCGTCAGTCACATCGTACCACCTCCAAACCAGCCTCCTCTATCTAGTGCCCCCGCAGGCATTTCTCACATGTGCACTTCAACAGTGACTTAATGAAACGCCTACAATCGCTTATCAACAGCAGATGTAGATGCCTGTCAGTTGTCTTGCCAAGCATAAAAAATACCATGTTGTTTCCCTTGATGATAGAAACTGCTGGCAATATATCCCCCAATTCACAACTAAATTACAAACTAGAACTCGTTTCGGAAAAATTGACCCACTACAATTCTGTTCTGAATGTTTGATTAGAAACCCAAAAGTGGTTTGGTATTATATTATGACTAGGTTAGCATTAGTCATATATTAAAATTTCTCTTGATTCCAAAAAACCCCATCAAAAAACATTTTCTGATATTTTCAAGGGTCCAGTCAAATCCATAGATCCCAGAAACACAAACAGGACAGGAAAGAAGATGAATCATGGAGCACATCAAAATTTCACCTTCTTGGGTACAGTGGACAATGACGGAGTCCTATTAAAATTAAACAAAACTTAAAAACTGAGTACTGGGGTTTCAAAATCTGGGCAGATAAAGGTGTACAGAAGGTGGCAGATCTTTATAAGCATGGCAACCTTCTTACATTTGATCAGCTATGCCAAATATACAGCATCCCCAAAAAACATTTTTTAAAATATGTACAAGTTAAACATTTCATTATGTCAAAATATAAACAGATTGTATCTGAGCCACTATTATCACAATTGGAGAATGTCATACTTAAAAAGCCAGTGGGCAGAAGTCATATCTCTTCAGTTTATACAGCTCTGTTAACACATGATGGGGAATCTGCCACTGACAAGTTGGACGCATGGAGGGCTGACATCCAAGAGGAGATACACGAGGTGGACTCGGAAACTGCATGTTTAAAAGCCCAAAGACAATCAATTAATACAAGGATGAAACTCCTCCAATATAAGTGGTTGATGAGAACTTATATAACCCCAGTCAAACTGAATCGCTGGTCGCCTGTCATCCCAGATAGCTGCAGTAAATGTTTAGACGAGAAGGGCACTCTGCTCCACTGTGTATGGAGCTGTCCAAAATTACAACAGTACTGGAAATTAATCACGCAAACTTTATCTAAGATTGTTGGAGTAAATATACCTGTTGAAGCAAAAATGTGTGTGTTGGGTATACAGTGGGGCAAAAAAGTATTTAGTCAGCCACCGATTGTGCAAGTTCCCCCACTTAAAATGATGACAGAGGTCAGTAATTTGCACCAGAGGTACACTTCAACTGTGAGAGACAGAATGTGAAAAAAAAATCCATGAATTCACATGGTAGGATTTGTAAAGAATTTATTCGTAAATTAGGGTGGAAAATAAGTATTTGGTCACCTCAAACAAGGAAAATCTCTGGCTCTCACAGACCTGTAACGTCTTCTGTAAGAAGCTTTTCTGTCCCCCACTCGTCACCTGTATGAATGGCACCTGTTTGAACTCATCATCTGTATAAAAGACACCTGTCCACAGCCTCAAACAGTCAGACTCCAAACTCCGCCATGGCCAAGACCAAAGAGCTTTCGAAGGACACCAGGAAAAGTATTGTAGACCTGCACCAGACTGGGAAGAGTGAATCTACAATAGGCAAGCAGCTTGGTGTGAAAAAATCAACTGTGGGAGCAATCATCAGAAAATGGAAGACATACAAGACCACTGATAATCTCCCTCGATCTGGGGCTCCACGCAAGATCTCATCCCGTGGGGTCAAAATGATCATGAGAACGGTGAGCAAAGATCCCAGAACCACACGGGGGGACCTGGTGAATGACCTGCAGAGAGCTGGGACCAAAGTAACAAAGGTCACCATCAGTAACACACTACAACGGCAGGGAATCAAATCCCGCAGTGCCAGACGTGTTCCGCTGCTGAAGCCAGTGCATGTCCAGGCCCGTCTGAAGTTTGCCAGAGAGCACATGGATGATACAGCAGAGGATTGGGAGAATGTCATGTGGTCAGATGAAACCAAAGTAGAACTTTTTGGTATAAACTCAACTCGTCGTGTTTGGAGGAAGAAGAATACTGAGTTGCATCCCAAGAACACCATACCTACTGTGAAGCATGGGGGTGGAAACATCATGCTATGGGGCTGTTTTTCTGCCAAGGGGACAGGACGACTGATCCGTGTTAAGGACAGAATGAATGGGGCCATGTATCGTGAGATTTTAAAGCCAAAACCTCCTTCCATCAGTGAGAACTTTGAAGATGAAACGAGGCTGGGTCTTCCAACATGACAATGATCCAAAACACACCGCCCGGGCAACAAAGGAGTGGCTCCGTAAGAAGCATTTGAAAGTCCTGGAGTGGCCTAGCCAGTCTCCAGACCTCAACCCCATAGAAAATCTGTGGCGGGAGTTGAAAGTCCGTGTTGCTCGGCGACAGCCCCAAAACATCACTGCTCTCGAGAAGATCTGCATGGAGGAATGGGCCAAAATACCAGCTACTGTGTGTGCAAACCTGGTAAAGACCTATAGTAAACGTTTGACCTCTGTTATTGCCAACAAAGGTTATGTTACAAAGTATTGAGTTGTATTTTTATTATTGACCAAATACTTATTTTCCACCCTGATTTACGAATAAATTCTTTACAAATCCTACCATGTGGATTCATGGATTTTTTTTTCACATTCTGTCTCTCACAGTTGAAGTGTACCTCTGGTGCAAATTACTGACCTCTGTCATCATTTTAGGTGGGGCAGCCTCCACAATCGGTGGCTGACTAAATACTTTTTTGCCCCACTGTATATCCAAAGAACTGTGACTTTAGCACCAGACAGCTAAAATAATTGACTTTGGCCTCCTGCAAGCTAGGCGCTTAATATCTTTGTATTGGAAGAAAGTGGATGCACCCTCAAGTCATATGTGGGTGAAGGAGATGGCATCATGTATTGTATTGGAACGACTTACTTATATTATCAGAGGAAACTGAGTTTCTGAGACATTATGAAGGGAATTAATTTAGAAAGTGATACTTGGTGCTGAGTTTTGGGTTTCTTTGTGTGTGTGTGGTTTTCTTTTTGTTTGTTTTTTTGTTTTTTTTTGTTGTTGTTTTCTTTGTTATCTGTTTCTTTGTTTTTGTTGTTTTTATTTTTCGTTCGCGTCTTGCTTTGTTTGTTTTACCATGCTGTGCATCGGTTTTGTTTTATTTTATTATTTATTTATTTTTATTATTATTATTGTTGTTTCTTTTAATTTATATTTGTTTATTTTGGGGACTATGTTCTTTAATATAAATCTCAGGTTAACTGTACTACTATTCTTTGCTTGTTCTGTAATATAAAAGTCAATAAACATAATGTTTAAAAAAAACAAAAAAACAAACAAACTGAGTACTGAAATGACGTTTGAATAAAATGTCCTTAAATTGAGCCCAATGTTCTTTTTAGGGATGTGCCAAATAGTATTGCTCATTTGGTGGTCAGTTGTATTAAGAACCACAGAGAAGTTATATTATGTTTTAATATTGTCAAGTCTTTCTAACTCTTTTTATATTTAGACCTCTAAAATAGTAAAATAACTCTTGCTCAGGAGTTCGATGAGACTAAAAATGGAGCTAAAAGACTGTATTTGAATTATTTCTGAGGCTCCCAGAAATAAGTCTAAAAGTGCAAAATGTTGCTCTGTTGTTACATGAACAGATGTCTTCTAACAAGTTTGCCATAACATTATTGTGTTGCTGTATGCTTACCCAAAGTGACCAAAAAAATGTCCTTTTGATAGATTTAAATGTTTTGAGCTTGTCTTAGACAACTTTTTCAATTAACTTTACCCATGATTTTTTTTCTACGAGGCTCAATAGTTAATTCTTTCTGGTCACAATCTGATTGGCGCTGAATGTATTTTCTTACTCTGACTAGACAGAGTCCCACAGGCTACACAGTTTGCTAAATTAAACCCTGCTGGATAAAAATTGATCAGGAACTTTGAATGGAAACTTAATTGTATTTTCTCAGAGGTTAGTCAATACACCAGTAACATGCAATTAGTTTGAAAACTTCTGCTGAACAGCGTGTTTATCTCCCCACTATCACATAGGTGAGATTTATCAAGCAAGGCCAACAGCCTGAATTCTGCTACAGGGGGAGAGGAAAATCTGTTTTACTTTAAAGAAAATAAATAATCTGTAACATAAAAAAAAGAATCTTTTTCTATTTATTTCCAGCCATGTGAATAGATTTCAACGAAGATGTTACATTTCCGGTTGTAAAAGCTGCCAGGAATCTCTACAGGAATCTCTACAATCACCTTAAATTCACCACTTCTCGACTCGAGCTTGAATACAATTTTCACCCAGCAAAAATGAGTCCCATTTTTCTCTCAATTAGGTTGCTGCAATATTCATCATCATTGTTGATGCCAACTCCTCTGTTGGTCTGGCAAGGCTAGCTAGTAGACTATCATGTGCTTTCTTCCTTACACATGGAGGTGCCAGTCGCCTACCTGCATGGACTGCCAAATCAGCAACAAAGATGCAACCCCAGCCTTCTTCCTACCTACTGACACTGCCAAAGAGTAATCAAAGTACTGTATGTATCCATGTATGGTTTACTGTGGGAGTGGAAATCATGTTCGCCCACACTCGATTCATGGTAAATGCATGCTGTAGAAATCAAAGAAGCACAGTTCTGTTTCTGTATATGCACAGTTTAATTGTGAACCTGTGGCTCAGGTTCTTTGCAATGCTAACTAATAACTGTAGTTGTACCAACCTGGCCTTAATTAATGATCATTAGTTAGCAACAAACCAAGAGTAAATTCTGAGCTTCCCTTTGATGTGATTTCATAATTTTGTCCTTGTTGCCCTCAACCCCCCAGCTTTCTGCACATGAGGACAGGAGTGGGTTTGTGAAACCTGACTACTGTACATCCCACAAGCAAAACTGGTATGGCCCGGATCTGGCCCACATACCGCAAAGAATGACGGCCCTTTGGTGGCCCAGATTTGGTTTGCCAGAGGTGGCCCACACATGGGCCCGCTCAAGGCCATTTGAGGACACACTGCTGGCCCTGTCCTGGCCCAGAACAGTTTCAGCTATGGCCCCAGATGTCTGCCTAATGTGTACCTTAATCAAGCCATGTAATAACAACATGTGCCAGAACATAATAGTGCAAAAGTAACATGAAGAAACTCAGTTGAGACAGTGAATGGACTGACTCTTATATAGCGCTGTTCTACTCTCCTGGATTACTCAAAGTGCTTCCTGACTACATGGATGCACATTCACACGTGACTTGATGTGACTGAAGGAGCCAGGGATCGAACCACTAATCTTCCAATCAGTAGATGACTGGCTCTACCTCCAGAGCTACAGCCTTTACAGTGGTAAACCCTCACTAGGCTTTGGATAAAGTGTACAATCACAACCCGGTCAAACCTGCATTTGAAACGTTGGCTACCATAGCAGTACAGTATTGCAACGTGGTATTTGGATCTTCTAACTAAAATAGGAACATAAATAGTGTCATCATTGCCAGACCGGGCCCACATCTGGTTGACATACACTCTGCCATGACACCTGTCAGTCAGAAGTGCCAGCTTGATGCCGGATCTGGGACAGAACTGTTTTCTATGAGCCTGGGCCACATAAACCAAACCATAATCGGGCCTGATATGGCATGCCATCACATAAATAGTCCCATCTACGCCAGGCCTGGCCTACATCTCGATGACATACCACTTACCATGCCAAAAGTCAGCCAGCAGTGCCGGCTTGACACCAGATCCAGGCCAGACCTGTCTGCTATGTGGGATGTTGTAGTCAGGGATATTTACTGACAATTAATAACTGTTTTTACAGGTATAAACTGAATAATATAGAAACTACAATGGATCCACAGTACAGTGTTTCCCACTGGTTTGGTGGGCACGTGGTCAGTAGTAGGAACCTCCTGTGCTGTCCCAAGACCATGGTAGAGGAAAACTATGCTTACTGGTGTAAAATCAGTGGAAACCAGAAGACACTGCAAATAGATTGCAACAAAGATTTTACACGGTTACCATGCCTTTGCCATTGTGGTTTTGCTCTCTTTGTTCTTTTACTGAGTCTTCCCATGGCTGGACCACAATACTGCACCCTGTCATTCTGCTGAATTGATTTGTCCGTCACGTCTCCCACAGCGTCCCCCATCTGCCCTAAGTGACGTCTTCCTCAGAAGTCTTTATTTGCTTTTGCTTTTTTAGAAGAAGAAAATTAATGAGCGATGTCAGTCTGAAGCCTGAAATTAAGTTAATAGTGAGTTGCTTTTTCTCCTACTTCATTTGCTGGGAATGTAAAACGTAAAATGAAACACAAAGTCTGACTTTTTCCTAAAATAAAAATCTTCAGAGGAAACAAGACAAAAATCAAAGCCCCTTTACAAGTCTTTCCCTCAAGAAGTGGCTGTGTCCTAGAAGGACCACTTCTTACTGTTTCCTTTTCAGTTGACTACTTTTCTACTTTTTTATGCATCAGACAGATTTATCCATTCCTAGCAGTATTCTGGTGCAGAAAGGAGGGTATATTTTCCATTTGATCTTTACTCATCCATACTAAAGAGCCTCTTTTTTGTTCTGGATGAGATTTAAGTGCTTATAGTCTTGAGGTTAATGACCCTTTCTTTAACGGCACCGAAGTTGTCCAGTGCAGGTGGTAAGACAAAAATCAAAGACAGAGCGTGTGTAGTTGATTTTGTTTCATGAGCACTTTGTGTCCACTGGCTTGTTCTACTTCTGTGATCATGGTTTATGTTTATTGGCCATCTTTTTGCTGTTGAAATCTCATCCTTGATGTGAATGTTGATTACATTGCACATTAGAGTATGCTGTACAGTCCTACAGTTCACTCCAGTTGCTCCAGTCTGAAAATGCAAACAAAGATGACCCGCTTGTGTATGTCGGTTCGTAGTTATAATCAGACACATTATAGTTATTACGAATCTGTGAAACTGCTCAGCGTTATGAGTGCAGTGATTCACACATTGGCCCCGTTCACCTGTTTGGGTTGACTAAGCTTAATTCAACAGTCCACTTGGCAATTTGTAAGGATGAATAATGAAGCAGTAATCCACAGCAGGCCACAGTTCAGGAACAGTCAATCTGTTCTAGGGTGACACAGTTTTCACATATCAGCCTTGTCTCCTGTAAGTCAAAGACCTGTGACAAATAAAAGGAAAAACCTAAGGCGCTTGAGGATCTATTGGCTTTACGAGGATGTTTATTGCTATGTTTTAGAAAAATGGTGTTTCATCTGTCCAATTATATCTGAAGACTGAATCACTGTCAGAGTGCACTGAAGCTGGTGCCAAATGGTAGCTCTTAGGTATTAATTTGTCACCTGTCTGTGTGTCTTTATCACTGCAACTTTCGACATCTAAATAGTTTTTTCATGATTGAGTGTATTGTTATGTATTTTTTATTTTTTATCCATGTAAAGCCTGAAACTTGAAATACCAAAAATGTATAATTATTTGAAACTAACACATTTAATTCATATCATTTTCGCTAAATACAACGTTTTTCTGCAATTTTTGTTGCTTAAAAATGTATTATTGTTTCTTTTGGGGGGGGGGGGGGGGTCAAACTGATGATTTAGAGTCTCATAAACTCCCCAAAAAGTTTTGTAATTGTGGTTTGGATTAAAAATAACAACATATAGCAATAATATACAGTCTCAACTCAAAGTAGGGTACATCTGGGGCGATCGTGGCTCAAGAGTTGGGAGTTCGCCTTGTAATCAGAAGATTGCCGGTTCGAGCCCCGGTTTGGATAGTCTCGGTCGTTGTGTCCTTGGGCAAGACACTTCACCCGTTGCCTACTGGTGGTGGTCAGAGGGCCCGGTGGCGCCAGTGTCCGGCAGCCTCGCCTCTGTCAGTGGGCCCCAGGGTGGCTGTGGCTACAATGTAGCTTGCCATCACCAGTGTGTGAATGGGTGGATGACTGAATGTGTAAAGCGCTTTGGGGTCCTTAGAGACTAGTAAATCGCTATACAAATACAGGCCGTTTACATCAACACAAAAATGTATTGGTAGGTAATTTTTGCTGTTTCACCTGAACTTTTAAGGCAGCACGGTGGCACGGTGGTTAGCACCGTTGCCGCACAGCAAGAAGGTCCTGAGTTCAATTCCAACATCAGGCCGGGGTCTTTCTGTGTGGAGTTTGCATGTTCTCTCCGTGTTTGCGTGGGTTCCCTCCGGGTACTCCGGCTTCCTCCCACTGTCCAAAGACATGCAGCTTGTGGGGATAGGTTGATTGGATAATCCAAATTGTCACTAGGTGTGAATGAATGTGAGTGCGAATGGTTGTCTGTCCCTGTGTGTTGGCCCTGCGACAGACTGGCGACCTGTCCAGGGTGTACCCCGCCTCTCGCCCTATGACAGCTAGGATAGGCTCCAGCACCCCCCGCGACCCTGAAAAGGATAAGCGGAAGCGAATGGATGGATGGATGGACCTGAACTTTTAAACCATTTCTTCCCATAATATGACCTTTATACTTTGATATAAACAACTGTAATATATCTATAAGTTTAGTATGTTTGTTTGAGGTTACCCAAGTTGCCAGACTGGCAGCATGCTAACACAAAGCTAGCAAAAAAGCCAGAAAAATGTTAAAGCTCAGTGAATGCTGACCCCAGCCCAGCAGCCAGACCCTGAACTTCAACAGGTAACAAAGGAGTGATGAGCTGTCAGCATGTAGCATCCCTTTCTACTTGTTAATGGCTCTAATGTAGAATCACCATGGTGACAGCTTTGAAGTCTCTTTAGGCTGGTTACTTTGTGTTGATAGCGATAAAAGAAAGCATGTATGTGCAAGTATGTGTTTCCTTATTAGAATACAAATATGTGTTGGTGTCTGCAACTGTTGCCTCAGATTTTTATTGTTAACTTGTTATTATGTGTCAATGCTTTAAGGTCATTTTACATAACAAGAAAGGAATATAATGAGTAGTGTAACATATTACTTTAAGTAACAAATAGCATTACTTTTAAGAAATGTGTACATATAATACAATAATTTGACCCAACAAAGGTTCTAACATTTTTTACTTTTCACAGGTTAGTCTAGGGATTTGGAAAGAACAAGCCTCAGACTTAAGTGGCATCCTCCAAAGCTAACGTGGAAGTGACACTGTAGTTAGGGACAACTTGGGGCTGGCTCTAAAAGGAGGTGAATTCCCACATGTTAAAATATCAGAAAATATCACAAACCATATCACAAGTTTGTGCTTCAGTTTTGGTTCTTGTTTTTTCAGTCTATTACTTAATACAAATTATGCGTGTCTGCATGCAATCACACTGCTTTCTAACCAAGCTAGCTTCCATTAGCGGGTAAACTAGCACACCACCATTTCATCCATATAAGGTAGCTTCTGTTTCAAAAAATCCCCCTCTTTAAGTAGAAATTATGTTAACTTACACATAATTCTCTCAGAGTTTTCCGTATTTTAATCTAGGGAAAGGGGATTATAAATCGGTAATAACCCCGACTGTTGGACTGTGTAATCCCAAATTTTTTCTCATTTTTTCTGAATAATCATGCTGTGACCTTCACATTCATCCTTAATACAAGCGCACTATTATATTGTCCGTTTTTTTTCAACAGTGATTTATGTACTTCCTGTCAATAATGATGCACTAATAATAACAATGCCGTTCACTGCCCTGAATGCCATTTTTCCACTCATTTGGCTCATTCTTGGCAACAGTCTCTGTTTCTGATCATAACAGCAGACACTTATCACCATAATTATACATAAATGAGCCATTCAGTGTTGAAAGAAAAAAAAAATGTCTGGAAGTTCTGCTGTGCTGTGTGAATCGATTGACGGGCTAAATTTTTCTCTCCATGGTGTCAGCTGGGAACAGGTCCTGCATTGTGTGAGCTGAGGACAGTCAATTATCCTGCAGTTTCTCCATCACATTCGAGTCAAGCCGCTGTCTGTTTTATAGTTTCTTTCTTCCTATAATCTCTTTCATGGTTTAAAAAAAAGGATTTTTCTGCACACATAACTACTGTATTTGCACTTGAGACACTGTGCTTCTTTCATGAAATTGAGCTCCTCACAAAACACCTCAGTCTCTTTGAGCTCTTCTTTTGTTGATCTCCCCCTGCTCTCATTTCAAACAAGCCATTCTGATTGGACTTCACTGGTTTTTTTCCACAACCTTCTGACTTATAATAATAATGGATACTTTATTGATCCCCATGGGGAAATTACTTGTTTTTCTCTGCAATTGACCCATTCACTCAGTGAAGCAGTGGGCAGCCCACTAAGCAGGCGCCCGGGGAGCAGTGTGTAGGGACGGTACCTTGCTCAGGGGTACCTCAGGGTAGCCGTTAAGTGGATTCGAACCGCCGACCTTCCGATCATGGGGCGACCACTTTACCTACTGAGCTATCCCTGCCCCTTATTTTAACACCTGTACTTCTTTCTGTAGCCGCTGTACTTGCCGCCACTCCTTCACAGACTCTCAGACAATACCTGCATCAACGTATATCCAAAAGAACCTAAAGGCATGTGTTCATCTGCTTGTTGTATTCAGAAGCTAGTTTTATAAAGAACATTATAAAATTGTGGGATTCACCAGGAACCCCACGCTACGATTTGCAAGTTTTAATGTTTTGTAACATTTATTGTGCTTTATCATCTTTTAGCAACTGCAGATGAGTTAAATGTTGTCAATAATAGTTTTATCCAATAAGATAAAAGGTATCTCACTTCTGTTTTGTTTTTTTTCTTTTAGCTGTAAAATGAAAATAACACTGTCACTAAAACCTCCCATAAATGTTGCCATAATACAGAGTCAGCCTGCTATCAGCCTCTGAATGGATGGGGTCAAACTGGCAATTACATGCAATCGGTTTCTGATAATACAGCAATTAACTATAGTCAATCATTGAAAATCACACATCTGTTGCTGTCTGCATAGACAGAAATTCACATTTCATTTGTGTTCAGCAGCCTTCCTGTTCTATAGGAATATAACCAGAATACAACCAGCGGGCAGCCAGTTGAGTCGAGTTCCCTTGAGTTGTGCAAATTGACAGACTCATTCAGACTGAGGGCAACATGTTGGCATGTCTCCATTTATAAATTGCACAGCAGTTATTTGCAAACCTTTGACAGTCTCTCTGAGAGTGACTGCAGTCAGTTCAAGTCAGACTGCAACTGTTTGCAGAAAGCTTGCCTCCTATTAGGCAAAATGAGTCCTCTGGCTTTTAGTATTTAGTATGCTTTTAGTCCCTGGATACAACGCCACTGTGAAGAAAAATGAGATACTATGCCATATGTCGTTTTTTCCCCATTCCTAATACCTATAAACATTTTGCCCTTGCATATATTTCAATCAAGCTAGCCATGTCACATGTTGCTGTTGCTCATTCTAATTTAAAGTACACTTGCTTTAGTACTGTAGTACTCAGTACTACACTGAGTAGCTTTTATTGTGAAGTCATCAGTGGAAACAGAGGTTAGTTCAGGCTGTTCATAAAAAATGCATCTACAAAACTACTTTATGGACATCAGATTTGAAATTACTGGCTGGCTTGTTTGTGAACAGATATACCAGCTGCTCTTCTGTTTTGTGCAAATTATCTATACAACAAATGCGCACTGCCCATAGAATTACGTGAGATTAAGCATGTACTGCTCGTGATCACTACATCCAGCAGGAGTGATGTCTTAAAGTACGTCACTCCTGTATATAAGTATACCTCGTGTCTCGTTGCCTTTACTAAGACCTGCTTCTTCACCTGTGAAACTCAGAATCAAGACTGTACGTCAAACAGCAGACTTCTTGTTTGTTGTTGCAGTCTTGCCTCCACACAAAGGCAAGGTCAAGCCTATCCAGCAGCAGCGGCCTGAAGGGATCAGCCTTGAAAGGGCTAGATCACTGAGCATTCTTGTTTCCCTTTGGTGCAATGGGGACTAACACATCCTTTTATCGCAGTTTTCTGGGGTTGTAGACCACCAATTTCAAAACGATTTGCACCTTCCCTCCTCGTACACAGCACAACTTTATGGCATTCTGTAATCTGCATGTTTCACAGTGATGTTAGTCTGTTTTTAACAATTATAGTGGACAGGCACAAAGACAAGGTTCCAGTATCACCATTACAAACTATGTGGCGCACACTGTAGATGCCTCTATCCTCACACGAAAGCATTTACCCTTTAAGCATATTTTCAAATATGTGGTTGTGTCAGAATGGTGTGGGATTTTATTTAAAAGGCAACAGCATCATGTATGCATTCACAGGAGCTCGCTCTTTTATTTGGTTCATGCTTCTGTTTCTCTGCGTGCATAATGCACCATTCCCTGGATTTACATCCTGAAAAGTGGAAAAATTAATGTGATAATTTTCTTCTGCAAAGGAAGCAGAAAGGGAAGAATCGCCTGGCGCTTGCTCAAAGCAGCTGATTCAAACATCTGGACTTCAATAACAGGAGGAAAAAAAGGTGAAACAGGCAAGAATAAAAGACTGGCTCGGCTGATGAGGACAGCTGAAAAAAGGCATTTTTCACTGCACTAGAATATTGCTTGATTAGACACCTGAGGATGATTGCAGTGGTATAAAGGTAAGTGTGATGACTGGATTGATTATGGTCCAGCTCGTCAGACTGTAATTAAACTAAATCCTGGACTCTAAAGTGAATCCTTTAGTGTAGTAATTCTGTTACAGCAGAATCTTTACCCTTTAGAAAGGAAGGGGAGCGGTGTGTCCAACTGCCGTCACTATTTCGGCAACAAAAACATACACAAATCATATTATTCTTATAAAACGCCATTATGTGTATTTTTAAAAAAAAGCAATCTTCCTTTTCTTTTGTTATTTATCTACATAGATTTTCTTTAGAGGCCCTTAAAGCCAGCGTGCTTGGGCTCTTTGTCAGCCATTGTTTCTTATATAAGAATGAACACATGTTCACAAGTCACCAGTCACTATTGTTGTATCATCTGATGTCGTCGAGCTCTCAAAAGCAGCAATTTTAGCACATCGGCCCTGAATGGGCACTATCTGGCCACTGTGCCATGACTATAATGGGGGTTTGCAATTTTAACATTGGCAGAATAACAGCTTTTTCTCCAGAGTGGCAGTGCTCTCTCTGGTGCTGCTGTACCAGTTATAGCACTGGGCACTCTACTGATCCTTTACCTTTTATTAGACCGAAGTTACAGTACAACTTACTTCAACTTAGACCCTGACATTTGATGCTGAAAGGGGGGAGATGAAAGTGAATCTTGTAAATCTTGATATATAAATAAGCTATAAATGAAGCCTGTATGTTATTATTATAGCTGTGGCTTGGCTAGTTATTGTTTGAGGACACAAGTGTAAAGATCTGAGTGATTTAAAAAAAAAAAAAGTTGACACACTATCCACATTAATGCATGTTTTCAATGACCATTGTTGGTGGTTGAACCACTTGGGTTTTAATTTGATGACATGCAGTGGGGGAAATAGTGGTTCCACACAGCCTACAAACAGCTTTGCTGACTATCATCTACATGCAGTAGCTGTTTACTATCACCAGGGGGCAGTGCAACAGCCAATTGGTCTGTCACTCTTGCTGTTATTGGTCCTTCAGCCAGTTGCAGAGACAGGAAAGTTATAATGCAAAGATTAATAAAAGCAGTGAAAACTCTCTGCTGTAGCCAACATCTATGTAATTATGTGCATTAAACTCAGAAGTACATGGCAAATACATGCTATAATAAATAATTGAAGGCTATACAGGAACAAAGAATTGAAATATCAAAGTCTAAAACTATGCAGTTTAGTTTTCAAACAGTTACAATAGAATATCTTTCCGGCTTTAGTAAATTGGTTGCGAACATCTGAAGATATACAGTTAAACAGCACCAAGAGGAACTTTTGCTTTTTAACCATTTGACCAGCAAACCACAACTGTACTGTAGCACTGAAGGCAGTGCAGCTGTGGTTTCACCTTCCTTAGGCATTTTGCACGTTTGTCTGCTTATTTTTATTGGAAAATGCTGCTTGAGGGTTTACAGACATATCCTACCTGTTTCAAATCACCACATGATTTTATCCCCCCTTGATTATTCCATTTTATAAGCCAACATTGTTTGTTTATGAGTAATAGCGTGGATTTGCTAGGGCACATGTCAGGTTGTTAGCAAACATGTCTACTATTACAGTACTATAGCCTAACATCTTTTATTATAAGCTGTACATAGATACGGTTGCTAGTGAATTGTAATCTCGTTCAGATACATTTTGGACAGCAAAAACCTGTCCTGCAGTGCCTCCCATGTAGTTCACATTTGTGTTAGCAGTTTGAAAAACTTGCGAAAGTTACCTACAGATCTTAGGAGGAAATTTTGGGGACTGTGGAGACATTTTTTTTCAATAATCTGCTAGTAGGCTGAATATCCCAGCAAGTGCTTAAAAATCACCTGAAAATGATTTTTCTTGCTGCGCACTTCAATAACACAGAGAACATTACAGGTTTAAATCAGACAGGTTCCATATGTGTTTATGATGCTCCTAATTAGCGTCCACTAATCAACCTTATTATGGAGGTGAATTTTTTCCCATTGGGAACAACTTTTTTTCCCCAATAATTATGACTTATTACTCCAAAAAATGCATTATGTCTCATTTGCCTCAGTTTATTACCTTTATCTCTAGGCACAAAGCTATTTAAGAGCTTATATTTTCACTTAGGTAAACACCGGCCTATTTATTAATGCTAAACAAGCAAAGAGTTTTCACAAGCATCTCTATTTAAAAGTATTTTTTTTAAGTTTTTATTTAAAGCTAACAATATCAGTGTATCTGGATTTACAAAGCAAGAACCTTTAGCCTTCCAGCACATTAATTTAAATATCCACTAAAAATCATAATTGAAGCACAAAGAGAAATCTGCATATAATTTTTGGTTTTCTCCAGCACACTCTTCCTCTTTATGTGACATCTATAGCCGAGTAGCTGCACAAGCAGTGGAGACCCAAAAGACAGGACAGGCACTGCATTTAAATAGACATGGTGTAGCATTCACAGTATAATGCATAATTCAGCCTCGCACTGTGGATTAAACCCTGCTCCCCAGCTGTTGCAGAGAGCCACTTAAAAACAGCATGTAGCACGACAGCCAGGACCCTGAACTGTTACTGATATCATGAGGCTCCTCTTTGCTGTTTAGCACTTGAATTTCACTCCAGAATATGCAGCAGATTGAGTCAAATAAGAAAGACATGCACATATTATATATTTTTAGAGTCGTTTTCTCAGCCAGTGAACTGTTTGGAAAACTCTTTTCTCCAAAACACACATTTTCCAAACCGTGGGTGAGACTTGGAAAAAAAAAAGAAGAAGAAGAAAGAAAAGAAAGTGCAAACGTCTTTTTCTCCTTTTTAACAGTTGCACTTAACCAAACCCCAAACACATGGCATGCACGCGCACACACACACACACACACACACACACACACACACACACACAAGGACAATGTTTTCCACAGAAAAATAGCTACTATCAGAGATTCCAGCCCCTGTTGCTATGACAATGATTACATTTATCCAAAACACAAGTTTCTTGCTTATGACTTATGGTGCCCTCCACCCCATCCTCCGAGAGAGCGTTTTCAACAAATGTATGGCAATGCAGCCCTGGAACAACATTACATGGAGCCAATTGATCAAGTCTGACGGGAAGAGCCCGGTGTGCTCGGGGAGAGCGTTTCATAATAAATAAACAAATAAACCAAAGGAGAAACAAAAAAGCACAAATGTCTGCCAACACTGAATAATTTCTGGCAGTCTCATCTGGAGATATCGTACCTGCCACTTACGTCTGAAGCTTTCTGGGTCCCGCATCTATTACAATCCAGCTTATAAATGGGATATCTGTCTCGTGCTTAGTGAGGTGTAATGTGACTATAACTGCACACATCAATGATCCAGATCTCCACAAATATTGAATTATTTTGGCAAAAAGGACGGGAGAGTCTGTCTACACAGACGTTTTAGAGGAAGTCTGCTTACACACACAAACTCCAGGAAAAAAACAATTAACTGACTTGATGTAATTTGACATAATCTAGCTACGTTCTGCATTCGCTAAGGAAATATGTGTATGTGTACATTCCTGGCAGATTGCTTTGTAATGAAACCGGTGTAATGGTTGCAATAATGTGGGATTATTTAGATTGCGAATAAAATCGTTGCCACCATGCAAATATCCCACAGCAATATCAACTTTTACTTGAAGTCTACAACTAATTTGATTCATTAAAATAAAAGGCACAGCTTGTGTGTTCAGACTTTTACTGCCATGTCTACAGTGTAATGTTTTTCTTTAAAAATGTCTCATTTCTTACACAAGAATAGTGTTAGGATCAATAACAACTGTGCTTCTGGTGGAAAATTTGGCACAAATGTTTTGCACAATTGAGCTTTCCTTGACTAACACGTAGCTTGCAGAGAATGAAAGAAAAAGCAAAGGGAACCAAAATCAACCGCTCTGTGGTGGAAAACGTTGCACTGGGAGATTGTAAAGCTCTACAACGAGCAGCTGGTTCCGTCACAATAAATCCACCATTGATGCAGTTCTTCACTTAGAAATTCAGGCATAGACTTTATTTTTCCCATTTAAAAGATAACAAGCTTAATTTTCCCCACTGTTGCATCAACTCGAATGAGGCTCTTTGGCCATTTGCGTATTCTGCCTGTGCGTGTGCATGAGTTTCCGATGCTGCAGCTACCACTAAAATTAACAAGCTCTACCGATGTGTTTTTTTTTCTTTTTTTTGTGAGACAAATACCATCCCTGGCACAGCAGGAAATGCTGTACCTATTTTTAACAGCAAAACATGCAGTTTTTCAACTGGGACACATGGGAGGGCTCCAATTAGCTCACAGGAAACCCACAGAGGCAAACACTGAGATAACTAATAATATGTCTTCCCCCCCATGCCGACACACTGTACCAGAAGAGGGAAAAAAGGAAACATGTCTAGAAAGATCTGGGTTTGGGAGGAAGAATTTGACTATAAAATATTTATGTAATGAAAATCAACATTAAATCTAGCTTTATGCACAACACCAGAGTAAAGTACAATGAGTTATAAGTACGCTGTGTGTCTGACACTTTACAATTTAAGTATTTGAACGGCAATACAGCCTGTTAGTTACTTTCACACTTTCATGGTGCTTGTGAAACGATTGATTTGAACAGTATCTGATGAATAAACACACCGAGTCTCTCCCTCACTATTTAACTCATTCACTGCTACTGTCTTTGCCACTCCTCTTGACTTTCATTCCCATCCATGTGTTCATTCACTCTTCTTTCATTCATAAACTCATATCCTGCCTGACCCACACACACACACACACACACACACACACAAAGTAATCCATCAATTTTTTTATCTACTTACTGCTCGTTCAATCAATCACCCATTCACTGGGTGTTTCTTGACTAATTCATTCATTCATCCATTATTCACCTTCCTCCTTTCATGCGCCGACTCTGCTCATTTACTAATTCTTTATTCATGCGTTCACATATTTAGTCATTCTTTCACTAATGGATTTTCTGCTGGATTTGCACTCTTATGTAAGTATATACAGTGGGTCACTCAAATAATTAATTTGTTCATGGATAATTTTTCGGCATTTATTAGTTTGGGGGTCAGCTGATCTGTTCTTGATGAATTGATGTCACTACATTTCTTTTAAAACAACGGAGCTTTCAATCCAGTTTTTTTCACTCACAGTCGTTGAAATGAGCATTTTTTTCATTTTCAAATTTTCATTTCATTTAAATTTAAGCTTTGCATTTATTTGAATGTGGCACAAAAGCTACTTATCAACTAACGTGTAAAATACTTATCCTGTTACATTAAAATGAGGTGAATTTTAGTGCAAATGGAAAATACTGCCGTGTAACAGATATGATTTTTCATAAAACTGGTCTGAAAGGAAAAGCAGTATCATTTGCACAGATTTACTTAATTAGGCAGTTAAAGGCTATAAAACTCAGCATAACATCTACAGGGACAGCGCTGAGATAAAAAACATAGACCTGCGGAGACATTTGAATAATACTAAAATGACAGGACGAATATAACATCTTCTTAACTTATTCTGTGTGGTTACCTGCTGCCTGTTCTCATACTTGGCAGTCTACCTTCACTCACTCTGAATAATTTGGAGACATTTTCAGTATTTTCTGTGCACCAGATAGCATGCACAGAGGCCCACACAAATAGATTCTGTGGCTGCAGGGGGAAAGAAGAAAAAATCAACAAATCAACTGTTTGTTAACAGTAAAAATTAAATGGAATTTTCCATCAGTTCAATGGTAGCCTTTTAAATCTGCCAACTGCTGAGTCTCGCATCTAACGAAGAGGCAGAAAACCATGACTGCATAAAACCAGGAGTTGGCTGGAGGGAAAAAGGATTTACTGTTAGTGGCCTGCGAAGTAAAACAAAAAATCCTAAAAGAGGACGCCGTGGTTTCTCTGCATAATCCAACAGACGTCAGTTAAAGCCTTCCAAAATAGCTGCGTGGACGCGGCCCAAGGAAAATGAAACTGCAAAGTCCCTTGAACATAAAGACGGTTTTCACCCTCAGTGGTATGAGCGAAGCCAGAACTGGAAACAGTTGTCCGCTGGGAGAAATTTTATTATTATTATTATTTCCATGTCATGCTAATAACAACATGCCATAGCCCTGGC
Organism: Mchenga conophoros; assembly: GCF_057382185.1. Lineage (NCBI taxonomy): Eukaryota > Metazoa > Chordata > Actinopteri > Cichliformes > Cichlidae > Mchenga > Mchenga conophoros. The sequence continues at coordinate 31,970,497 of NC_140526.1, forward strand.
AAAATCAGCTTCCATTTATTAAAGATAATATGGCTCTAGCAGCTTTGGCATCTTGACATATCATTAACTGATATCAGATCCGTGAGAGAAAACCCAAATAAATGTAATGAGAACCACTGAAAAAAACGTTTCAGCACAGCTGCTTTATACGCTTCCTGTTCCTTTCAAATCAAAAAGGCCACAACTATTTCCCTAAAACTCAATGGGAATTCTCGATAAAGCATCATTCCCTGGCCCACGCTAAACCCGATCTTGAGGTTATTCATTTACACGAATCAGCAGAGAATAGTTTTTTTTAAAAAAGGGGAAAAAATCTGAGTTGGCACCTCAAAAGAAGTCATCAAGAACACACTAATTAAAGCCGAATTGGATAGGATCAGCAGAGAGCGACACGGAGCAGGAAGGCATGATAACAAATTATCTGAATGAGAGGTAAGGGAGCATAAATAAATTAAAACCGACCTGCTGCAGTAAATGAAATCAAAAGGAAAACAGAAACTGTGGAAGCCGGTGGGAGGGTGTGTGTTGTATGTAAGAATGTGTGTGATCAAAGAGGCGAACGGGAAGCAAGGGAGGGAGGCTGCGATGTGCCACTGAGGGAAGCAGTCAAGCAGTTTGGTTAATCACGCAGCTCTCAAGATTGCATGCAACAGATATCTGCACAAGATAGAATGAGTGTGTGTGTTTGTGCCAACATGGCAGCCAAAGGGAAGCAGAACCGAAAGCACCAGTCAATTAAACTGCTGCCCAACCAGTCATCATCTTAAACATAAAGTTTCACAATAAACCATTTTCTAAATAGGACGGCTCGCCTGTAAATAGTTTTAATAAACACTTAACAAACCATTTAGACCGTAAAGCACAAGAAAACAGTGAAACAATAAAATATGGCAATGCCGTTGCATTTCTCGCGTTGCCAACTAGCATCGCAAAAGCCCTGAAATACTCACTGCAGTTTAAAAGCCAGTGAATTCTCACACTAGAGGGTTTTTTTCTCACTTTAATTATCAGATTATTTGTTTTCCAATTCTCTAAAGCTTTCAGCTGATGTGGTCGACGATGGGGAAAATGTTGGGAATTAAAATATCAAACAAGTTGACAACAGATCAGTAAAATGTTACCTGACAAAGAATTCCTTTTCTTTTTCTACCCTGTTTCCTTTTGCAACACAACATCGGTTCTTGTGAAGGGTCGATGACTGATGGTGATGATCGTGCCGTCATTCCTGTGATGTAAATAAGAAGCTAGTAGTTTAGCTTAGCATGAACCCGAAACTATTTCTAGTTTGTTTTATTTCACACTAAAACTAAAATGTAAAAACAACAGTTTTATTTGATGTTATGTGTGAGACTATTTCCTAGCCCAGACCAATTCGCTGTGGACTGGTAGGTTTTTTATCATGTAGGTGTGAAAGTGCCCTGAATCTCAATGTAACAAGAAAAAAAGAAATGTACGTTTAATTCCCCAAATCTCAATCTTCATTCCCTTCACTCGAGTTAGGAGAAAGGGATTTTAAGATCTTGGTTTACAGCAGAAAAAGTCTAAGAGTTTGCTTCAATGTCTAAACGAAACCACAGCTTTTCCTAACTTTAACAAAAGGCCCTGAATCTTTTTTTGTTTTTTCAGCCGATCCTGTAAGGGTCTTAGGACTTGAATCCCTCAAATGCAACTTGGATTGGAACTGTGACCATGCAATGGCTAAAAAAAGAAGAAAGAAAAACAAAGAAAAACAAAACAAAAGCAAGCAAACAAAAAACTAAAATCTATGAATATAATCCACGTTGTAATTATATCCCTGTCACATTACCGAGAAAACTAATTAGCAGGACGCAGACATGATTTCTTGAAGAGAAATGGACTGCTGGATACTTCACTTACAGTGATTCATTTGTTGGCCGGCTGCTGCTTTGAATTAACTTTTGTATAAAATCCTTTCAGCTCTCTTTCTGTTTACACTGACTGAAGCCTGCAGAGAGAGCTGATGGACACAGTGCACCGTGATGTTTCTGTTCAAACTCTACTTTAACCTCAGCTATGCAGCGGACTGTAATTCAGGTTTTAAGCAAACGAAGTCCGAGAAATCTCACGGGACATGATGAAATCAGTGTGAAACGTCTTAAGCGTTTTAAAATTTCCCGTTTTACAAAGATTTAAGGCAGCTGCAGGTAAAACACATGGCCTGAAAACCAACATGAATACAATCACCAACTGTGCTCTGCTGCTGAAGTAAAACACCCACATCAGCCATTCATGCGTTCATTATCTCTAACCAAACCAAGGACCTTCTTGCTGTGGGATGATAGTGGCGAGCACTGAGCCGCTGCGCTATCCCACCTACATAATTTAAATACATTATGTTGAATCACATGCAAAGAGGGACTGTACGAGGGGAAAGGAGTGAGGAGCTCATCTAGGTGCTGACAGATGTTCATTCTGACACTGATGGGTGAAAAAAATTGGCTTTGTCCTGAAGAGAGCCAAAGACAGCAAAATGAACTCCAGCTATTGTTCTCTGCAGTCCACAAGTACCCAGATCTTTTATTTAAATAAAAGTATGTGAATGCCACATGTACTTGTATGTGTAAAGCAGCCATTAAAGCTGGCACATGATTTTACTGTGTACCACTAAAAGTTTAACATAAAGAGACAAAAAAAAAACCCAAAAAACTAGTAAATGTTCTGTTTTATTTCTGGCTTCTGGATTTTTCTTCAGAATCTGTGTACCGAACACCTGTAGAAGTTTTAAAAAGTTAAGGACACATCTTCCGCGTTTAACGACGACTGAATGTCTGTTTGAATCTGATCTGGCATAACTGGGCACAGAAATCATTTATATTCACACAGTGAAAATTACTGTTTGTGCCAATCTGCACCTCAAACCTCCTTCACTTACTGTAACTCGAATCCAATTGATACTATACAATAAACATTTAAAAATCAAATCATTTGCATGGATCAAGATGATGTGCGTGTGTGTGTGTGGGGGGGTCTTGGTCTTTGCAGACCATGAAAGTGACTCATCCTCATGTAAGCAAGTCAAGTCCTGGCATGCGGATTGGTCGCATACAGCGCACACACATGCACATACACAAAAATGCACTCATGCACACCCGATGAGATATACCCCAGGCCCTTTAGAGCGAGCATTAGTCACTCCACATAAAAGCATCTAGTCACTCCAAAGCAGGAGAGCAGAGAGAACGAGTGGGAGACGAGGTCTGTAGAGGTCCGGTCACGGCAGCCATTTTCCAACACATCCAAATGCTGCTCGGGCAGGACAAAAGCCGAGAACGCTTTAATGTTACAGAGTCGGGCTGAAGTTTACATAATAGCGATCGATAGAACAGGAGACGCCCCCTGATCCAGGCTCATGTGGGATTTGTGTTTTCATTGTCCACACTGAACAAACTGACCACAGGGTGAAACTTGAGGTCATCTGACTGTAATTGATGTTGACTGCACACGTGGCACACTTACATAACTGTATATTACTTATTGCCTTTTAACATTTGTGGTCGCTACACCATCCAGGACTAGTCAGAAAGCTATGTGAATCAAAGGTGTGCATTCAGTTCTGCACAACTCTCTTTCGGTTTGAATTCGAGCCCTGAGTTCAGCTGTCTTTGTTCAATAGCACCGCAAGTGGGTGATACTCTCTGAATCTGAAATGCCTGTTAGATAATGGTGATGAACTACTTATTGACAGTGCTATCAAACAGTGTAAGATGTAATCACTGAGACATTTTGTAAAGCTGCTGGTATCTGACTGAGCAGGAAAAATGCAGAAATGCAAACAGGTTTCGGGGGAAAGCAGTAGAGAGATTATTAGTATTCTAGACTGTTATATTGTGGGTGATGAATACATTTACTGCTCGGTGCAGTGAGATTTCTAACTGCAGATGCACGTTTTGTAGGACAAGTCACTAAGCTGTAGCAAACCACAAAGCACACAGCTTTCCAATTAATGTACAGTATATGTAAAACGACTCTCGCTAGGAGTGCACGAGGCACTTTTTTTTTAGGGTGTGCTTCTGGTCAGTTTACCACCCGACTGGAAGATGTTCTGCTTTCAACCCTGCAATGCAAAGTGTAAAATATTACATGAGTTTTGAAGACCTCTATATCGTCATTGTTATTTTTTTCCCCTGTGAAACCAGATATCCAATCAGACACATGCAGTGCTATTACGAGGAATAAACGCTGGACAACTGATACAAATTAAAATTCATGCATGTACATTTTTTTGTAGCATTATGTCAACTGTAACATAGTGCTACAATTAAGGCACCCCCAGGTGCAAAACTACTGAAAATAGCTTAATGGTTAGGGTGGAGTGATACTCTGGCTGTGTGGATGTGTGGGTTTCCTGTGGGTATTCTGGCTTCCTGCCACAGTCCCAAAGACATACATGTCAGGTTAATTGGTAAATGACTACCAATGTGAGGTAAAGCGCTTCAAGAGTAAAAAATAAAATGCATATTAAAGTATTGTTAAAGATGTGACTTAGTCTAAAGAGCCTTGGAAAATGTGGATGGATGCATATATATGGATTAGACTAAGCCACACACACACAGTCACATATTTTTAAATACAGCTAGAACTGTTCAAACGAATTCCCTTTAAATCATCAAAATGTGTTCCTTTTTTTTTTGGTAGTAGTAGGGGATGTCTGTGTTGATTGTTCAAAATATATATAATCTAGCAAAAACATTTCTTCATTTATCAAAAGCAAAATGTGTTTGGTTGTACCTTGCTTGCCCCTAGTTTTGTTGCGGTAATGAAGCGCTCTTTTGATAACTACTTAAAGTTGGCTCTTCATCTGATTGATCGGCATGAAGAGAGTTGTGCTATGTCCATGTCTGAATGTCTGTGTCTTTTCTAGCCCCTTCAATCCAAGCACTTTTTTAGGTACACTAACTTAAAGCTGCATTAACAGATTATTGGGAAATGCTTTAAGTATATTAAACAAGCTGACAAATATGTGATTTGCAACAATATTAGCTCTGATAAGGCTGGCATGCAGTTGCCCCTTCTTTCACGTCTATCCCCTCACTGGAGTCATGTGTCTGCTCAGTTGATAAATTCAAGCCTGCTATTTCCTATCCTTTGCCCTCTTTGAGTCTTTGACTTTCTTCCTCGGTCTGTTTTTAACTTTGCCTTGCTGCTATCTGTTGCTTGATTGCAGTAAAAGTGATTGATGAGAGCAATAGAGCCATGTAGACAATTTGCAGCTTTTGTGGATAAATCAATTATCTAAAAGAGGCTAGAAAGTTGCACATCAATCCAGCACGCACATTGCACACAGTAATTTGAATCAATAATGGAGAGCATGTAGCTCTTTTGGTTTTCATATAATATTGCCTATCATTAAATTAAATACATAAGGTCCAGCAGGCTTAGTCTCCAGAAATATTAAGAAACACTCCTCCACACTGCTGCTTTAACACGATTAGGTCTGCATGAAAAGCTACTATGATATTTGTTTTAACATGTTATGTTGCTAATGTTGGGGCTGCGTGATGCTTCAGAAACACTTAATACAAAGCTTCAGGATCAGTTTATGCTGTGGGCTACAACTGCAGTGTCTTCACTGCGTTAAAAGGGTAGCGAAATTTAAATGCACCCTGCAATATATATGTGTGTATATATATATATATATATATATATATATATATATATATGTAACTACAAGTGTCATCTCATTTCCACTCTAATCTAATGAAATGTAGACACTGACATTGTATTAACATGATGCACTGCCTGACCCTAACACCACCTTGTCATCAGGTTTTGTTTGTCCTATCCACTCAAGTCCACTCAAGGAGAATTTGTCTGTTATCTAATCGCGAGTAGCTTGTAGCATTTAGACCAAACAGTTTCGACAGCACACTTTAATTGCACTTCTGACCGCCGCTAAATGTATGAAACACAGAGAAAAGTCCAATGAATCAATACTTTCTTCCTGACAAGCAAATGCACTGGCATAAGACAGACAGAGTCTTATGTTTAGTAATTGCAGCAATGATTTTAGTCTAATCTAGTCTAATTATAATGACATGTATGTACGATTTCAAGCCTAAAACCAGTATTTGGCATATATGTTTGTCCATTTCAGTGCTGACATGCTTGGAGCAAATAACAGTGAGATAAGTCCACTTTGGCAGTACTTGTACCTCTTTAGTAACAGAGAACACAGAGACATCTGGCCTAATGAGATGCTCGGGTTTCCCTGGGTTTGTTTCTTGTAACTGATTTCAAAGACAGCCGCAGCTCTGTATATGGTCAGGACTTCAACCAAGTCCCTTATCTTATAAATATGAACAAAAAAAATTGCAACTTCAAAGAGCATTTGAAAAAGTTAATTATGTTTTACTCTTGGACAGCCTTTCTGTAGATAATACTGACTTTATATGGTGATAAAAATGATATGAACATTATCTGCTGTTCTCTACATTGTGTATCACCTTTTGTGGCTGATCTCACAGTTGTAGCCTCAGAAAATAAAGAGCCTTATTGCACCTTTAGGGTATAATGGCTTGTCACTGCGGCATTACACAAGCACTGCTGCGCGCACTTGGCAGGCAGTACGTATTTGTACTCTTGTCATTTCCAGTCTTGATCTTCATCAGCGTCGTAACTCTGCTGACAATTTTTGTACTTTAATGCAACTGTACAAAAAGTGACTGATTAAAAAGGGTGAAAATGTATCTTTAAATACCTGACATTTGTGGCACTGATATGCAGAAAAACATACAGAATGAAAGGGGGAATTAAATGCTTTTCAAATAGCTACATTAAATTAAAAAAAAACAAAAACCTTGAAATAGAAGTGTAAAATGTATATTTTACCCCATTTCATTTCCAATGCGTCCAAGCATACTGTCTTCTGATATTGGTAATTTTTCTTAACTGTTTGGGAAAATAAATCTACCTTTTTTGGACTTCAGAGAGGTACATGTAGTTATCTTTTGGTCCAATAATTAGCCCTAGGGGGTTGCATTTGTGCATTTGTACCTAAATAGATTTTCAATGTACAGCTTAAAATTCTTTATCTTTGAATATTAATGATAAAACTAATTGTAATTCATGGAAACTAATAAACAGCTAGACATAAAAACCAGAGTCTCTATTATCTGATCTAAAGGAACATTTTTAACAAGCGTTCTGCTTGACAGTTGTAGTTTGTGTAGCAGTGGCCACATTTTTAGTTTCAAAAGTTGAGAGCCTAAGAAGTACAGAAATCCAATCTCGAAGTCATCTGACGGCAGAGTAGGCTTTTTATTAGCACTTTTTGATTTATTAGTATTTTTAAACAGTGATGACACAAAGAACACGAAGAATTACTGCTTCCTCTAAAGGCTAAGTTATTAGATTATAGCCTAAGAGTTCTCAGATTGCGACCATCCAAACACTATTTCTGTTTCCAAATATAAATGAAACTTAAATTACCCACGTACGGTTTACAATACAATCTAAAAGTGCATATTTGACTATTTGTCAGGCTTGCCCTTCAGTGATTTTCTGGCACATGCTGATGTCTGTTTCTAGATTTCCACAGTTGATAAACAGCATCTGCAGCCTCTCAAACGTTTACAGGACCAGCAGGGCACCCATCCTCTGTTCGCCAGCTCATCTTCACAGGGAGCAGGAGAGAAAACTTTTTTTTTTTATGGTTGAGCAGCTGCTCTATTTAATCAAATCTGAAGCTTGTTCACAAAAAGCTGCAGCGCTGTGGGGTTTTAGGTACCACTCTGGAAAATGAGGGGTGAAAAAAGCCTCAACTTGATATGACAAATCTTTGAAATGCTTACCTTTCCCAATGCCATAACAAATCTGTAATCCTCTGTTGCCCCAGATTGACTGTGTGTGACAGCAAACTTCATCAACACTTTGACCCCTCATACCTCTGTGTACACTACAGGTAAACTGGCCATTTAAATACTGAAATATTAATCCATTTTTTTAGAAACTAAATAAACTCTGCATTCGAACAAAATGAAGTTAGAATTTTATATTGCAAAGTAAAGACCCTACAATATAGAAAGAAACCCCAACAATCAGATTGCACCCTATGAGGAATTGGCGACAGTGGGAAGGAAAAACTCCCTTTTAACAGGAAGAAACCTCCAGCGGAATCAGACTCAGGGAGGGACAGTCAGGTGCCGCGACCATCTGGGGGTGAGCGGAGGAAGACAAGACAAAAGAGAGACATGGGAGAAAGAGCCAGAGCTTAATAATTTATCAATCAATCAATCAATCAATCAATCAATCAATCAAGGCTTTATTCGCCACATGCAGGTTGCCCTGCAGTGAATTGGGACCCCCACCCCCCCCCCGACCTTGCACACACAACACAGACATCACATGGGGATACAGGTCGGAGATCGGTAGCGTTACAGAAAAACACTGAAATATACACTACAATGGGAAAGTACAAGAGGATAAAAAGAGACCTCTACTCATGCTGGGCTGCTGGGAGGACAGCATGAGAACAGGAAACAAAAAAACTCCTCTGCACAAAAAACACATAAATGTCCACAGCACAACATTATGGAGCACGTGACAAGGCACAGGGTTGGGTGGGGGGTGAGAAGTAATCCAAAGCAAACACAGCAGCCATCCTGCCCAGTGCGGGCCCAGACCCGCCGTGTCCTCCAGGAGGTTGTATTTATCCGCAACACCTTAAAGGTCGGTCAGTGAAAATATTGTCTGACATTAAAGCAGTCCGTGGTGCAAAAAAGGTTGGGGACTGCTGTATTATACCATAACTAACGGAGGTTTCGGGGTCATCTGGTCCAGCTCTAAATATAAGCTTAATCAAAAATCAATATCGGCACTTAATATCTGCCACCTGAATCAAAACTGTTAGCTGGTTCCATAACAGAGGGGACTGAAAACTACTGAAAACTGGAATCAAAAGTAAGCCTGTAGTCTGAGCACAAAGTGCTCTGTTAGGATAATAAGGTACTATGAAGAGGACTGAATGTCCTCTTTATAGGACAAAACAAAAGCAAAAATAAAAACAAACCAGCTTTTTTTTTTCTTTTAAATGCTGAACATGCAACAAGCACCATTTTTAATAACTGTAAGGCAATAACATAAACTGTGGGCGGCGAAATCCAATACGGAAGCATATGAGTAATTAGCAATACAATCTTCACGTCTAGAGTGAAGTAACAATAAAGCCAGAGATGCTGTCAGATTAATGCAGCCAGTTGGAAAGAGGGTATACAGTGGAGGGTGCAGAGAATCAGGTTGCTATTCTTCAATAGAAGGACATTATGTAACTGCTACACGGAAACCACAAGCTGGTTTAAACTTACAATAGAGATGTAATCCCAGGTGTGTTTTATTAACTGCTCCTGTCCAATGGGGCTGTGAATACAGCGGATACATGGAAAACTGGAGGAACCCAACTGTCTTTGTCAAATGCATGATGGGCTGGAGCAATTAGGATGTTGACATGGATCAATTAGCGAGTCAAACCTGTTCAAATTGTTGTTTATCACGTTAAATAAAAATAAAGGTAGTTTACAGTGATAGCGATGCCATATTAACCATTAATTGTTTAATCTTTTAAACAATATGCTCTGATAAGTAAAGATTAGCAATACTCTGGATTTTTCTGACTAAAAGCAAAACCGCAGCACAAATACTGTTGTTATTGCAAAAGTTGCTTTTACAGCTTGCTGGGCTGTAAAAGTATTTCATAAGCTTCATCTCAAGTCGGTCTAACAATTAAAATCAAGTGCATTCTTTATTGAACCGTCCATTTGCAATAAAAGATAATGAATAATCGGAGATGTTATCCAAAACTGTACTTTGATTACAAATGATGCTGAATAGCTCACAAGTACACACAGTACAATAAAAATATACAGCAACCTCCCTCCAGTTGGAGGCAGAGTGCAAGGAGTTGCAGCAACCATCTGGTTTCCCAGAGGTTGCGAGCACAACAACCTCAACCCCTGTGCAACCACTACTGTGACTCAGCCTGGTTGTATTCTGGTTATATTCCTATATATAAAAGCAGAGTTTCTGGGTGCCTGTGTCATTTTCAGTAAAAAACCCCAACCTGCAGCGACTGCATCACTATACTATGAATTTCTTTATTAAATCTATGAGGTTCTGGCTACACTATGAATGTAAGTAATTTATTTGAATTACTCTTTATATAGACTGCAGCAGATTAACAACAAACAGCAGCAGGTTTGTGCTTTTCAGCAATTTATCCCAGTTCATAGCCACAGTATCACAAACAGACTGCATGGAATTGCCAACTTGACCCCATTAAATCAAAAACTGATAGCAGACTGATTTCGTGTTATTGGCATTTTATCACCATGTTGATACACCAAAGTCACTTTGAAGCCAGAAAATAACTGTGAGTGCTTATTATTATTGCACATATGCACAGTAACTTTATCCTGGTCTCCCAACACCGTTTTCCACCTACCGTGACTCCGGCCTTGGTGTGATACGGAACACCGCATGTAATCTTTTTCACTAAGAAGGGTATAATTTTGATCCATTCATAATGACTCAACACGAACCTGTAAGGATCATTCAGAAATCATGCCAGAACATACCCACCATTTGTAAAGCTGTCCACTGGGCTCAATTTGACCGTTTGCCAGATCATGTGATGTATGGTTGACACCACTGGGTTAAAGTTAGTTGGGCAAACTAACTTGTTATTCATATAAAAACTGTTTCAATAATTAAGATTTGTTTTGTTTTGTTTTTACTCTCTGGGATACCATCACCATAGACATCATCACTCTGAAAATATAATAAAGCAATAGACCTTTCAGCCCTATTCTACTTTTTCTGCATAATCCATCATATAAAATTGAATCAAATGAAAAGGTCTGTTTTTAAAACTTGTTTTATTAGTTTTAATGTTTTAATTTTATGCACATTGCATCAAGCAAAAATTAAATTATATATAACGGTCTTTGACTTGAAGAAATTTGTTTAACATTTAAACCTATTTTCTGTATACTCCAGCATATAAAATAAAATATTTTTGTGTTTACATTCACGTTCAAATAGATGCAAGTAAAACACAGCAAAAAATAAATAAAATCAAAGACTCAGCTGCACTGAGTCCTGTCACTCTTAAATCTATTTTCACATGTTTAGCAGGAGTGGTGGGCCGATGCCACAGTGATCCTGTCAATGGGGGGATCCGGGGTTTTCTCTGTGAATTTTACATTCCCGTGGCGGCTTGCTAGGTGCTTGCTCAAAGTTGAAGTTTCATTTTTCAATGTAGAAAGAAGTTTTCCTCCCACGCAGAGTGTACAGCAGACGCTAATGTTTTTGTCACTTTTTACGGAATCAAACTTAAAGTAATTAAGTACGTTCATCCTTTAAACGCTGCATGGTCGTACTCTCTCCCGCACTCCATATTATCCATTGTTGATCTGCACACGTCTGCTGCCACAGGCGTCGCACGCTCGTACTTCATTGTCACGAGACACTATCACAAACAAAATCGCGGTTTAGTAACGCAGTTACGCAGCATGCTTACCAGAAAGTAACAGTAATCTAATTACTTTTTTGCAATAGTAATCCCTTACTTTACTCGTTACTTGAAAAAAGTAATCAGATTACAGTAGCGCATTACTGCCATCCCTGGTTGTTAGGCTATGACTGGATAAGGTTTGTTTGGGGGAGGTGTTCTTAACAGCAGGTAAACTAACCCAGAAATGCTAATCAGGCTTCTTTGCTTGATTAACAGAGCACTTCTTTTCTAATCCTTTCTCTGTCAGCTGTCTGTCTCTCAATTTTCTCTGACCAATTGATTTGGACGGCAGCTCAGCAATACCTTGTTAACAGCCTTCCTGAGTTTAAAGTGATTAATCACTCCTGCATTTTTTGAACTATTTACTAATGATTTTACAGGAACATAGATTGAATTCTTTTTTCAACAAAAGAACAACAATTATCACAAATACTCGCACAGTGACAACAGCTGGGATCGTCTATTGTGCACGTTGGCAACACAGCCGGCTGACAGAGTTTTATCAGGCCTGATTAATGTATTGGCAAGACAGATGAATGGAGAAGCATTCCAGCCTCATGAAATTCCACTCTGTTGTTTGCTTGTTTTCTCTTCTTGTTGCTCTGGATACTTCAACGGAAAAGATTTTATCATTGAGGCATGATGGCTGGTCTATGAGAAGATTATTTCCCATAATTACTTAAAACAGCAAATTAAGGATTCCTTTCTCAAACAAGAGGTCACTATTGTGTTGTTCCGGTCTACGATATTTTGACACATTAATGATTTTTTTTCACAAAGTCATTGCATTTATTTAAAAAAAGAAATGTGCATGTGGATAATGTGGAAACTGTGAGAAGAATAAGAGCTTTTACTCTTCAAATTCCAAATATTTGGTTACCTTTTTTAAAGGAAATGACATACACTGAAAATTGTACACATCACGGTTTGTTTCACTTATTTTGGCTGATAAGACATGTCCTCAAGTGATTGTGTGGGCAAGTAGATATTATTTTTTTGACAGCTTCCCATCTCTACCAGGGCATCCCACTTTACACGGTGATGCTAAGGGAATGCACTTCTTCACACAGAAGTCACCATTCTCACATAAGTGACAAATAGAAAACATAAAAAGGACTTGTTTAGGTCGCTTGTTGGTAATCACATTACAGGAAAAGATGACTTTTTGACCACTGTGGCCACGAAGCATGAAAATACGAGCACTCAAACGTGTTAGCGACACATAACAAAATCATGGCAGGTCCATTCCCTTGATCGGCAAGTGGAGTGAACTGGTGAGAAAAGGCAGCTTTGCACTGGCAACAAGGGGAAACAAATGAAGACAACTTAAAGCTTGGATGCCAGCAATGCACAAATATAAAACTGAAGTGAAATGAGGTCTGAGACTAGTGCCGACTAGTAAAATCATTGCATGCCACGCTAAGTATTGCAGTTTCATGTAGCCCCCAGCATAGTTCCACCCACCTTCAGGCTAAGCCGAGGTCGAATCAACTACTAAAAACAAACTTTCTTTTATAAATGCAAAAACAAAAGCCTCTGTACTGAGCTATTACAGTACAACCAAATATTAAGCAGATATTAAATTTCACCATCAGTTCCTACTTTATTCATTTCCATAATTTCTGATGTCATACTCACAATCAGAGAAACTTGGCTGCATCTGTTTCACGGTCTTCTTCTGTGCCAAAGGCATTACATAAATTCAGGACACGTAGTTTGAATGGCCGTGTAATCAAGCTACTGTTCCCAGAATAAACATTCGTTTGTAGGTTATATGCCAATTATAAGTCATAATAACATCATTGCTTAGTAACATATTAGGTGTTATAAGGTCGTTAAGGTATTAAAATAGCATCATATAAGCTGAAAGCTCAGGTTTCAGGCTGCTCTAAACACTGTTTTTTTTCTACTCCTAGAACTTCGTGATGTCACAGAAAGATACCCCGCCCACCTGCTATTCACACTAAAATATTTTGTTTCATACGCAGGTGATCTGAAGGGCTTGATACTACCCACTACTCAATGGTTTTTATTCCACTTGACATGCTTTACTGCTAATATAGAGTATCTGATAAGTTTTCAAAGTAAAAGACTGAGTCACTGCAGATTAGGTCCTGAAACTTAACATCCTGAAATTCAAACTTCTCTAGTAGAGTCCAAGAATAGAAAATGGAGATGGAAAAGATAAATCACATTTATGGTCAGTAAATATTTTTTGAACGTTTATGCCTATTTATTATACGATTAAAAGAGGAACAATTAAATATATTTAAATAAATAAACATAATTTAAATATAAATATATGTAATATTTGCTTTGTCACTGAACATAGTTTGGTCTTCATTGTAAGTAGACTGTCAAGCGCTCAGTCTGAATATGTTTTATCGGTCTGTCATTGACTATCTTTGATATGTTCCCTGCCTCTTGCCCAGTGTATTCTGGGATAGACTCCAGCCCTCTGTGACCCTGAGTGGGTATAAGCTGATGTAGAAAATGGATGGATGTCTTGGCTGCAGGTAGAAGTCATTTTCCAAACAGCTAAATGAGCCATTTGTCACAGGGGTCAGCCGTGACTTTGACCTATGGTTGTCAGCACAATTTGGCTTCTGTTATGCAGAGCAGGTTGTTTCAGCACAGAGGAGTCAACTCTCACATAAAATGTAGACAATGGACTCAAAGGTGTGAGGAGCTAAAATCAACAGATCATTTAAAACAGAAACCCGTGTGACAGCTATTCCAAAAAAAAACAAAAGACTGAGTACCAATCGATTATTCTTAACCATGGGCTGGATGACTGAAAACCTACACAGACCTCATGGACGAGCTAACCACTGGGTTAGATTTCCCACAGAAGAAAGGCCACACACCATACCTAAATGCATTTGCAATGTTTTCATTGTTTCTGAAAACTATTGGGTGCAAACATTTGTGGATGGAGAGGAGGGGCAGTAGACAAGGAAGAGCGGAGAAAGCAGGGGCAATGACACGCAGGAAACGATCGGAGAAGACTCGAACCCCGGCCCCTGCAGCTCATTTGGTACGTGGGTTGCTAGCTTAACCACGTCAGCTCTAGCAGCACCAAAAAAACAATAATTTTCTAACGCATAAAACATATAAGAGAATTCCATCTTAAAAACCAGACTATTTCTAAATAGGAACATAGCCCTCGCTCAGTTCTCCTGTATGTGTGAGCAGAAAGGTTTAAGAAGCACACTGGACAGGTCACCATACTATCACAGAGAGACAGACAACCACTAATGCTCACGAGATGGCGTAATGACCGTGAAAGCCATAGACAGAACTTTGACATGAATTGAGCTGCGGTTTGGCAGCCTGGCAGATCCTCATGTACTAAATAGGAGTGAAGAAGTTGAAGAATGGAGAAGAAGAAGGGAGGGAGGGTGGGGCACCTACACGAGAATGAACAGATTGCAGAACTAGGGGAACCCATATAGATGGCAGGTGGAAGGAGCGTGATTGGAGGCGTGGTCCTGCTCCTGAAATTCAGATACATAATCTCCAATAAAGTAATCGTTTGAGTCCAAACTATTACATTAGGTTATGCAACATTAAGGTTGCATAAACCACCTCATCCTTTGTGTTTTAGAGCTGCACATCAACAAGCACATTTGTAATGAACTTCAAAAAGTGAGCAAGATTCAGAGATCCTACTTGGCAGCCATGTGCGTTTGCCCGGCTTTGGCTCTGTATAGCAAAAATGTGACCACTAGACTGAAACGCTGCGGTTCACTGTTGTTTGTACAGTGTAGTACACAGGAGCAATGTAGACAACATTTATCAACAAGCAACAGGCAGTGGTATAGTAGTATGGCTGTATTAGCACCTCTTACACGTGTTGGGCTATTATTAGTTCTATCATCAGTAAAGCTGTTGGATTCAGTCAAATAATTAACTTTAAAATCCATCTATTCATATAATGGATAAGAAAAGCAAAACTCACCCCTGTATAACAGAAGCAATAACAAAATCTTGACACTGGAAAAATCTGATGCAGATGAGATTACTCAAACTAGTCTCTGATTGCCAAAAATGGAAAACTTTGAGTTGATAACCTCACCTCATCTGTACTTCCTGTTCTTACATAACCAAATCTGACATTATGTGCTCCTCCCTTTTATGTTCTTTGGTACAATAAAAAGTGGTAAATAAAGCAATACCTTTTGAAAAACAACCATAAATAACTCTCACTTGGTCACATGGCCCAGCCATATGGTTTAAATCTGCACTACAAAGACTCCCCCAGTACGTGGCAAAAGCACTCTATGAACAGTACGAGTCGCTGAGCTTCCATGGCTCAGGATGACACACGCTGTTGCAGTCAACTCAGCAGCTACAAGCCTTAAAATATGCCTGACCCACACAATTTGCATAAAAAATGTTTTGGATTTTGCCTCTTGCCATAAGCCACATTATGTAAGTGCAAAGTGTGAGGTATCAAGAGGCGATGGCCCTGTGCCAAGAGTGTGCTGTGATGCTGTGGGTGCAGGTGTTGAGAATATCTCGCGTGAAGAGTTCCTCTGAGGATAGAAAGCGCTCCGTGAGATAAATTATCACATGCTGATGCAGTGTTAGCGTGCAGAGAAACGCTGAGAAGCAATGACAGTGAGTGGCGAGGTGTCTGGTTCGATTTTATGAATACAGACGCATTTAGATTTGACTTAAGATGGGAACTGAACGTTGATGTCATAGCACCTTTTGATGCATTCTGTAAGTATTCAGAAGACTGAAAAGTCTTGAGACAATCAACTTTTGTTTTCTTGACTTTTCCCAGCATGCAACACAGTTTTTAGAGTTTAAACAGTTTTTTTTGTTTGTTGTTCTTACTGCACTACTTCTCTATTGGAAATAAAGGCCTAATGTGCCTAATGTATAAATATGCGTTAAATCACTTCAAATTTTAAACACAAAGATGTGCTTTAAAACTTGTAGTACTCTGCTTTGATTGCTTATTTGAAAAGTTCAACTGCTTGGCACAGGATGCCTCTTACTTCTCTAAGTTTGACTTATTTCTTGTGCATTGGAAGCTTTTAGTTTCCACATCCCACTTGTGTAAATGGCATATTTAACTTTGACTGGCTCTCAGACTATTTGATGTCACACAGTCCTGCTTGTGCATCCATGTCCTAAACTAAGATTTAGTGTAAGCACTCAGAGAAACTTTCCTCCTTCAGCAGATGGTTGTAAAAACATCCATCTAGTGCCAGACACACACACACAAGCACGCACACACACAAGCACCCGCACATTCAAGTGAGGAACTTGTTTCTTGTTTTTTTCCTCATCTGAAAAGCAAAAACTGCGATTTAAAAATCTTTAACTAAAGCATTTGGAATTATAAAAGCAGCAGTTCAGTATATAACAAAACAGAACAAGTAAACAAGTAAAATGATCTTTTGATGTGCAGCAAAGCAGGGAGTAAATTCTGCAGCACTTTGCCATCATACTTAGAATTTAGTTTTGCAGAAACACAATTCCTGGTGTTAGATCTTTCCAAATATTTGGCACAAAATCACAGCAATCTGACTTATGTCACCTTATTAGTTTTGCAGTTATTGGTTTTGCATATGACACTTGAACACAGCTTAAATGTTGTACAGCAGAAACATCAACTGGCCACATGAAGACTGGAAAAATGTGCGCCACATTCCTCCAGCGTCTACAGGGCTTTACGCACGCGCATTCACGCGTGGTTCTGTTGTCAAAGTAACACGGGAGTGTTTGAAAATAAAAGTGAGGGTGTCGTGCTCGGAATGAAAGTGTTTTTCTCGAGATGGGACCTTGTTTAGTGGCATATATTTTCCATTAAAAACATGTGACTGGCGCTGTTTTGATCATTACAAGGTTGTTTTTTTAAAACAAATAATAATTTTCACACACAAGCTGTGGGCCACATACCTTGGAAGACATCCACATCATGACGATCCTCCGAGCTCGCAGATAATCGCAGTCCTCTTGGGGGGTGAGGCGGGGTGGGGGGGGGAAGGAATTGTGCACGAAGTCCAGCAGACAGGAGAGAAAATTGCTCGCAAGCTCCCTTCCAATGAGTTTCCACGATGAGTCATTTTTGCTTTAACTTTCCATCTGCCTCCTTGTAAAGGGATATTGTCATTTTGAGGTGGTTTAAATGAAACTGGGGGAAACTGCTGTCGCCGAGTTTCCAACAAGCATGTCCATACAAAACCTGGGGCGAGTCATTTCTCCAGCCATTTTATAAACTGGTGATTCCTGTGCTTAGCTCTCGCAGTGGGTCAGCAATAGAAGGCTTTTTTTTTTTCTTTTGGCCTGTTGTGGAAAAACATAGTTGTGTAGGTGTCATAGAAATAACTGTAGCCCTGGTTTACTAAATGCTGTCTTATCAGTTAGCTTTTCTTTAATGTTAAATACTGGAACAGTTACAAAAGACTTATCCGTATTTTCGTTTCCAATTTTTTCTTTTTTCTTTAGTTTTACTGGCAGCATATAAAGGGGATTATTAATATCCTTAGTCTGCTCTCTGTGAGGAAGTTGTTCAAACATTCTTTAGCGAAGTGGTCAGAGGATTACTAAATACGCGCCACTTTCATGGCCTACAGCTTCTGTCTCTGAATACAAATCTGTCAAAACCCAGCGCAAAAAAAAAAAAATCTACATTAGTGCAAACAGATTTTGAACTTTATTGCATAACAGCAAAAACGATCATCCCTATATCTGTTATTGACAGATGAAACTCATAAAGTGCGAATGCATAGCCTGTCTTTACTAGAATTTCAATTTGATGTCAGATTTGGAAGCCCGCACAGCTTAGATGAACAAATAGACTGGTGTGTGGTGAAGATGGTTTGGGGGAAAGGCTGCTGTTAGAGAAGTGCGCGATGGTTAAAAACAGGAGAAAGAGAGAGAAGCATCACAAC
The DNA here is from genome assembly GCF_057382185.1 of Mchenga conophoros. Taxonomy (NCBI): domain Eukaryota; kingdom Metazoa; phylum Chordata; class Actinopteri; order Cichliformes; family Cichlidae; genus Mchenga; species Mchenga conophoros. The sequence continues at coordinate 31,988,935 of NC_140526.1, forward strand.
CTGCCAATCAGTGGCATGAATGTGCGTGTGTGTGTGTGTGTGTGTGTGTGTGTGTGTGTGTGTGTGTGTGTGTGTGTGTGTGTGTCTGAGGCGTGTTTCAAACTTGTGTTGGGGATGTGAGGGCGGGAGGGGGTCACCTGCTGTTGGGCAGAAATGATGCTCAAAATTATCTTTATAGGGCGTGTTCTTCTTCTTCAGGAAAAATAATTAATAATAATAAACTCTAATTGTAATCACACGTCAGTCTGAATGGATTTTGAGTTAGTACTGTTTTTTCTGCTTATGTCTGTGCCGTTTCCTTTACTGGGGCTCTTGTCCAGCCCGCAAAGCGACTCCGTCACCCCCTCCTCCATTTCCATATACTCCGCTTTGTCACCGAGCGAGGAGCCAGAGGGCGAGCCTTTGAATTTTCTTAGAAAGTCAGGGAAGTACGGGCAGCCCGGGGGCATGCTCTCCACCACCGGCGACTGGTCCTCGTTATCGGTCTCCCTGTGATAAAAGTAGTTGAAGTTGGACACTATGACCGGGACCGGGAGCGCAATGGTTAACACGCCCGCGATCGCGCAGAGGGAGCCCACTATCTTCCCACCCACAGTGATGGGCTTCATGTCTCCGTAACCCACTGTGGTCATGGTCACTACAGCCCACCAAAACGCGTCCGGGATGCTCGTAAACTGCGAGGTGGGTTCGTCCGCCTCGGCGAAGTACACCGCGCTGGAGAACAGGATGACACCTATGACCAGGAAGAAAATGAGGAGGGCCAGCTCCCTCATGCTGGCACGCAGGGTGTGACCCAGGATCTGCAGCCCCTTAGAGTGCCTGGACAGCTTGAAGATGCGAAACACCCTGACAAGGCGGATTATTCTCAGGATGGCGAAACTCATCGCGTGCTGTCCGTTGCCCTGATGCTGCGCCAGGTCCGTGCCGAGAGTAATGAAATAAGGCAAAATGGAAACAATGTCTATGGAGTTCATAATGTTTTTAAAGAAGAGAGTTTTGCTCGGACTGGCAAAGAAGCGAACTATAATCTCAAACGAGAACCAGATGATGCAGACCGTTTCCACGACGAAAAAAGGGTCGTTAAAAGGAGTAAATCCGTGATCGGCTTGAGAGGAGTTGTTTCGTGGCTGTAGATACTCTTTGTCATCCCTGAACTCCGGCAGCGTCTCCAGGCAGAAAATCACAATAGAAATGACAATAACAAGGACGGACACGACCGCGATCCCCCTGGCAGGGCTCGAGCTCTCCGGATACTCAAAGAGCAGCCAAATCTGGCGCTTGAACTCATCCTCCGGCAGAGGTTTCTCCTCCTCTTTGACGAAGCCCTCATCCTCCCGAAACTTTAGTATCGCCTCCTCCCCGAGTTCATAAAACTTGACCTCCTCGGAAAATATGTCAAATGGGACGTTGACTGGTCTTTTTAAGCGCCCGCCTGACTGGTAGTAGTAAAGAATGGCGTCAAAACTCGGTCGGTTCCGGTCGAAGAAGTATTCGTTCCTCAGCGGGTCGAAGTACCTGATCCTCTTGTCCGGATCTCCCAGGAGCGTGTCCGGGAACTGAGTGAGCGTCTTGAGCTGAGTTTCAAACTTCAGACCCGACACGTTGATGACAACTCTCTCGCAGCAGCCGCACTCGCTGTAAACGTTTTCGTATCCGGACTGGGGCCGCCTGTCGGTGATCGACACGGTCTCCTCCTCATCATCCATGTTGCACAAAAAACTCGACCTTTTGCTCCCCCGGTCGCCCCCGCCCCCCTCCCCCTCCTCCTCTTCCTCGGCTCCTTCGGCCTCTTCCTCCTCTATCATGATGTCCTCCTCGGATCCGAGCAGAGCCAGCTCGGAGTGGCGCAGGTCCCCACCGAGAGTGCCCCGGTTCCGTCTCCAGCGTCCGACGCCGCGCTGCTTTTTCCGCTCTCGGACAAATCTCTGCTGCTGCTCGGGCTCCTGCTGGTTCTGCTGCGAGGAGGAGGTGGAGGTGGTGGTGGTGGAGGTGAAGGAGGAGGGGGAGGGGCGCGAGGCGGTACCGCCGCTGCTGATGTTGGCGTTCGCTGAGGAGGCGGCGCGAGACTGATGCTGGCGGTTGTTAAGGAGATGAGCGCTCGAGGAGGTGTTGGAGGTGGACCCTCCGACGCCACCGCAGCTACCTCCTCCTCCACCTCCCTCCGTGCACGTTCCACCTTCGGCAGCAGCCGCTGCGGCCGCCGCTCTGGTGTGGGCAGCCTGGCGCTCCCTCTCGCGCTCCCTCTCCCGCGCGCGAGCCTGGGCATATCCGTAAGGCAGGTGGCTGTTGCACCCACCGTCCGCGCCCACCATGGCAAACTCCATTTTAAGTCAGTGAGCGCTTCGGTCCGCGGACGCTTACAGTAAGCGCTCGCGCGCTGTGATGTGGACGCAGACCAGAGGACAAAAGTTGCAGCTCAGCGCGCGCAGGGAGACAAAATGAGGCATGAAGCCTCTCGACCAATCAGTCGTGAATGCGAGAAAGTCAGAATAGCAAACACACCTCAGATGGGTCCATGCTGAGCGAATCCCATGTATCCTACTTACATGATACTGATTGCCATCTCTTCCAGTTTAGGTACAGCCCCCCCTCCTCCGGTATTTCATGACATCATTACCATATCCAAAAAAAAAGAAGAAGAAGAAGAAAGAAGGAAAAAGATCAGATGTAAAGGCCGGTGGCATAGCCTGTTACGCAGACGCTCGGTCAAACTTGCAGCGCCCCTTATTTGCTCAGCATTGTAAATCACCAAGTCAACAAGCGACACCTAAACAGTCTCTCCTCGGTTCCTCCGGTGCCCATCAGGTGGTTAATTTCTCCGCGAGGCGGGCTTGCGCCCGAATGCGTCTTTTGATCCTCCCTGGTCACTCATGGTTGCCATTTTAGGACGAGTTTAAAAAAGAGAGAGAGAGGAAGAGAGATCTCCGTTATTTTATACAGCTCCGGTGAATTTGAATGACTTTATTCATCTGACGCTCTCAGGAGCTGCGAGAACAAGAAGAGAGGAGGAAACAGCAGTTGGTTTAGGCAAATAAAACCAAAACCTTCATATCGATGTGTGTTGTTTTATCGAATACACAATCAAAATACATCATTGTTATTATCATCACCATCATTATTACTATGGAGTGAACACAAAGGAATATGGAAGACATTTATGGTTACAATACAATTTACGCATTAAAGTATCCTCCCTTTATTCTAACATCCATACTTACATCTGAAAGGGGGCCAAAACGACATCGCCTCAGTCCCCCCCCCCTCCCCCGCCCCCCCTCTTCACAAACCAATCTGATGGAGGAAGCAGGGGAAGGAGGCTAGGTGAGGATGCAGTTGTTCACTCTCGCTCAAATCCCCGTTATGATTTTGGAGGGTAACGCCGCAAAATCCCTCGCTGTATCCACGCAGCGACCATATCCACATCCAGTACACACATCCGTGCTCTGACGCACTCTGGAGAGGACACTTTTTTTGGCTGCGTCTCGACGTCTTGTCTCAATTCAACAGGATCTATCGCCACTTCAGCCTCCGTTTCTGCTGCATCGCTTCTGGTATGCCGAGAGCAATAATGTTACCCCCTCCAGAGGAGAAAAAAAGAATGAGAAGAAGAGGAGGAAGTAGCAGGTGTGCGCGTAGCGAGTTGGCATCAATGACAGCTCCACACGAAGACAAGATACGAGGGTGGGTAAAAGTTTACCTTCGCACGGGCGAGGGGGAATGGCTTCATGGTTTAAGTCTGAGCATCGCACATCTGTCTGTCTGCCGCCGTATCCCTACCTATACTCCTGGATCCCTCCCATTGTGTGTGTGTGTGTGTGTGTGTCTCTGTGTGATGATGGAGAGTCTCAGTGAGAAAGTCGCTCGTGTACCGCAGCTCGTGCAGGCGGTGCTCGGTCCTCCCCCAGTGGCTGCAGCCGGTCACTGCGCACCGTGCTGCAGTCTCTCACCCGAGCTTCATCTGCCCTTCATTGTCACTGCTGGGTAGCAACCGGTGTGTTTGTGTCTCCCCACCATTAAAAAAAGTAATGCATTAACATAATATTTTAACTATGCATTTTGCAGTCACCAACCACTTTCCTAAAAAAATTAATCGGTGTTTTTGCTGTTGTTGTTGTTTATTTTCTCATATTAAATCAGAAAATGCATACATCACTTATTTACATACGTCCATATATTGTAACTTTAAAAAGTGTGAATTTAAAGCACTGGAAATACTTTTCATACAATTTCACTTCACCTAACAATCGTTTAACATTGTTTTTGTTAATATTATCACAGGAAAAAAGGTTAGCTCATGCAACAACAAAAAAAATGTTCACAGAGGCCACAAAAACCAATAATTCATGTTCGCTGTGCCTGCCCTCCCTCTGATATTTGATTAGGAGAGCACTCGAAACAGAATGCAAAGTGTTCATTAACCTCCTATGACCCAGCGATTCATTCTTGTCCTCTGTTGGGGGGACACGAGTCTGAGACCTCCACGAGCACAATTCATGCAATCTATTTGAGTCTTACTGTACTGTCAAGGAGACATCTCAGGGTTTCAAGTTTCCACATGGGCTTTCTTTTCAAAATGATGGCCCTTGCTCATATAATTATTTTTACTAAATTTGCAAGAATTTCAAGCAAACTTTTTTTCATTTGGTCATTATGGGGTATCGCATGTAGAGTTTTGAGGTGAGAAATGAATTTGGGAATAAGGCTGTAACATGACAAACTGTGGAAAATGCAAAGAACTGTGAATACTGTCCATTACACAGACAGTGTTCTGTGTAGTGGACAGGAGGACTTACTCATTCCTGTTTTCAACCTATATCCACACTTCAAGAAGCAAAGGAAAGATTGAGGCAGAAAGGACTTTACTCAGAATTGTAGAAGGGGAGTCAGACTTTGTGCTGTCCGGTGATGAGGTGGAGGAGGACCAGACAGAGCAGGAAGGTGAACGCTCAGTGGAGGACATGCCATTGAGAATCCAGTTTGAACCCTACTTTGAACAGTAAATAGGTGTTCATTCATGGCATGATACCTTCAGGACTCAGATATACTGGGTCCCATTTATAGCCAGTTAAATAAGTCAAGACAGATTCTTTAACCCCCTAGGACCTGGCGTCCACATATGTGGACATCACATTTTGGGTGATTTAGACCAAAACACTAAATTTTGTTTTTCAACGGCCTGATATCCACTTACGAGGACATTATACTGCTACTGTTCTATCAAAATTTTAAACGAATATCCTCATATGTGGCTCTGATTTTTCATTAAAACAAAAATAAGGTAAAAAAAACCATTTTTTTCTTTGTTTATACATTTATCGGGCCCCAATATGCCCAAATATCTAAGAGAAGTTAAAAATGCATGCAGTGGAAGAGTTTGGGTCTTAGGAGGCTAAGATTAGGCAGTCGTTCAAAGTAAGAAATGATCTTGATGTTTTTCTTCCTCCTGAGGCCCAAACAAGAAATTGTTTTGATACTGAGATTTTTAACCACTGTGGTTGAAAGAAACACATTGCAACAAATTGTTGTTTTCAAAATAATTTATGTATTAATATATCATTTGTCGCTTTGATGGACTGCCTACTTTTGATGAATCTGTCTTGACTTATTGAATTCACTATAACTAGGGAAGTACATTTCCATCCTATGTTATCTGAGTCATGCCATCAACATGGATATGCAGAAGAATGTTTTTGATGTTAATGCTCCACCTTTCTCTGGCTGGCGTGGCTCTGATGTTTTGGTAGTGCCTATTTTCTGTTTGATGTAAACAGGGAACCACCTGTCTTGGCGTTTATGGCCACATTGACCTGTTTCATATTCCATGCTAAAAAAAAAAGAGCCAATTTCAACCCAGTTAACACTCTCAAATTTAGAAAACAATTTGATTTTTAGCAACAGAAACATAATATCTGCCAAAAAAACCCCAAACAAAACCTTTCAGTCAACCTTCCTATGTGGCCATAAAGATGTCATTAAAAAAAAAAACCATGTGCTCTGTTGGCCTCATTCTGCCGAGATCGTGGAAGGCCTGTGTAGATGAGTAGATAATTCACATGTAACTCTAGAGTACCAGATGATCCGTTACTGCAGTTTGTTGTAGGGAAATCAAGTCCTGCAACTTAAAAACCATAATGTCTGCCCCTCCTCTACCTCATCTCCTGACAGCACCGAGCATGACTTCCCTTCACCTTCGAACAGATGCATCAGAAAGCAACTTGGGGTCAACTTTTTTCTTGGTCTCAATAAGTTATTTTGTTACTGAGCTTCAACAGCGTGACATAATCCAATGTTCTTGTCTGCCATAGTTGTAATTAATCCTGGGCAGTATAAAACACTGCAGTGTACAGAAACATCAAGTAAGACATGAATCAAATCTACATGTGCAGCCAAACAAGTGCTAACTTCTAAACTAAAAGAAAGAAAATTTCAAACATGCTCACTCTTAAATTGATTTATAGAGCTGGAGTCTTTGAAGTTTACGCAGAAAACACTTTCTTATTGCTTTTTCAAAGTTTGTTTACATCAGTAAGGCTTGTCATAAGTGATAAAAAAAAATTTAAAACATAGTTCAAGGGATAAAATTGTTTGCATGTAACTGGGATGTATCTCATTAATCACCAGAGTCTGGTCAATATACAGTCATGAGAACGCATTCACAGGAGTCTATGCAGTCCAGTGAAAAACTACACACACCCTTAATGCTTCCATAGGAATTAAGGTGGTCAATAGTAGCAATATGCTGCTCATCAAATGCACTGGATTAACCAGTCATGAGCAAGTGTGAGCACCTCTGTACAAACAGCAGGTTTTGGCTCTTTGTTGGTCTGAATCATTTAAATTTGTGCATTATTAAACGTTAAAGTTCACAACAGTAGATTTGGTCACCTAGTCAACTATGAACTTTGTTTGTTAAAGCATTCTAGAGTCTAATGTGAAGCCATCCGACAGCCAAAGCTTGACCAATATCAGCCCAAAGCAGGACAATGATCCCAATCTCAACAGCAAATCTGCAACAGAATGGCTGAAAAATAAAAAAAAACAAGGTGATGCAATGAGCTGCTCAAAGTCCAGACACAAACCTGATTGAAACTAGCACTAGCAGTGTTGACATAGTGTCAACAGTGTAAACAGTAACCCTGCCAAGAAAGACAGAAAGACAAAATATTTCAGGACCTTTCTTGTCTAATTTGTTATATATTCTTTAAAGCGACTGCACAACAATTCATATACTGTGTAATTAGAGGTCATCTTCTCAGCCGAAACTAGCCTGCAGGAGAAAGAATGGAGAGTTCAATACAACAAGCAGGCTAACAAATTACTGTGTTAGGGTATTAATTAGTCAAACAATGCATTACTATTGACTAGGCGATTAGGAATGCATTACTTTTTTGAGTAATGAGTACTGAAAACCACAGACAAGTGGGTATAATGAATACCACAAGGATTTTTCATTAATGTGGCCACATTAGCTCTTATTTGCATACGGCTGTAAGACTTTGTGAAAATGATGATACTCCAAGCAAAAGAAGACAGATTTGGTGCATGAAACACACAATAGGCAATGTGATGATTAGTGTGCTCAAGGATGCAACTGACCAAAACAAGTAGAGGACAAATGCAGTTCACAAACATATCATATTCTGTAATTTCATCATTGCTTGGCAATACTTTCAGCTTGTTTGTGCTGTCAGCCGTCTGTTAACGGGTCAAAGGTGTCCATAGACACGTCTTTTGGGATAACAACTGCCGTAACTTTAAATACCAGACATCACAGCACCTGGTGAGGTAACTGTTGAGTCAGTGTTATCGATTATTCACCCTATTGCTGCCGCAGATTTATGTGGATCATTTTGCACTCAGGTCTTACTCACTGCACCTTTGAAACCTCCCAGGTTTGATTGCACACATAATTAGTTTTTCTGCAGGTACTGCTGCAGGCATACTGCTGGGCTACAAAGCAATCAGTAGCTATAGCCCATTGAGTTCAGTCCATTTGATTCAAAGTATACATCTGAAACAAAAGCACTAATTAGGACACGGACAGCCTGTTATTCCAGATACAATATTCCTCTGAGGAATCCTAATAATCCTCTAAGGTATTTACCAAATCTCTACTTCTAATATTCCTGTTGGGATATTTTTGGTTGCTTGTGCAGTCTCCTTCTTAACTCTTTCATACGGCCATTGTGCTACATTTTGATACCAGAGAATATGAAACGAAATGTAAAACCCAATGTGTATGCTTGTGCTTGTGAAGTAATCAATGCTGCTGACAGTGCAAATCTCACTCACTGCTTCTCTAAAGAGCCTCATCTTCACAGTCTTCTCTCCTTCTCTGTACTTCTCAGATACTTAACTAAGACTTAAGTGGAGGTCTTTTCTAGTCTGTACCACATGTAAGCTCTTTCCACCCACCGCACACGGAGACATCATGCTCCCCTCAACCCCTGCTCTTATTCACCGAGTATCCACCTCAGTCAGCACCAGAGGGAGTTGTGAGGTCAGTAATAATAAGAGGTGATAGAGTGGGGATGCAAGGTGCCTTATTAAACACAAGTTTAGTTGCACTTTGAACCAGTGCCAGAGCTCATCAAAAACCCTTCTGCCTCTCACAAAGCATACCCGCTGAAAAACATCCAGCACTCCAAATTCATAAAAAGACGAGGGAAATGTCAAACTCTCTATGCATGAGACACAATCAATATTTGTTTCTGTTTTTTTCAAAGCCATCATGCAGAATTACAACTTTACTTACTTAACTTTAAAATGCAGTACAGGAAGCAATGATAACCTTTACAGCTTGTCCGTATGTAATAAAACTCAGCGCTGTATCATAGATATCTCGGTATGTTTTTGGACAGTGATGCATATTTTGTAATTTTGCTTCTGTACACCAGCACTGTGCGCTTTAAATCAAACAAACAACACATTATTCAAGCCCAGATTTTCAGCTTTAATTTAAGAGGTTTAACATACAGTTAGGTCCGTAAATATTTGGACAGACAACTTTTTTTCTAATTTTGGTTCTTTGGGTTTTGGTTCATTAACGCAGTGAATTTTAAATGAAACAACTCAGATGCAGTTGATGTGCAGACTTTCAGCTTTAATTCAGTGGCTTGAACAAAAACGTTGCAGAAAAATGCAGCAATTTTTAAGACAATCTTTTGATGTCAGGGGCTCAAAAATAATTGGACAAATCAAAGAACTGAAAATAAAAGGTTCATTTGTAATAGTTGGTTTGCTGGTAATGACAGCCTGAAGCCTTGAACTCATAGACATCACCAGATGCTGGGGTTTCCTCTATTTTAATACTCGGCCAGCCCCTTTTCTGCAGGGTTTTTAGTTGTTGTTTGTTTGTGGTCCTTTCTGTCATGGTTCTGGGTCATTTTGACCCAGCATTTTGAGTTGCTTGTGCTTTAGTTTGATTTTGTATTTTGGGTTATATTCTTCCAAATTGCCACTAGGTGTGAATGGTTGTCTGTCCGTATGTGTTGGCCCTATGACAGACTGGCGACCTGTCCAGGGTGTACCCCGCCTCTCGCCCTATGACAGCTGGGATAGGCTCCAGCGCCCCCACGACCCTGAAAAGGATAAGCGGAAGCGGATGGATGGATGGGTTATATTCTTGATCTCTTGTTGGGCTTTGATGATTATTATTATTATTATTTAGTCTGCTTCAGTTTATTCTGCTTAAGGGTTTAGTTCCTAGGTTTTGTGTCTTGTGTTTAGCGCAGGTTTAGTTCAGCGTCAAGTCAGCGTCCTTGTGAATTGTTTCTTGTTTCCTGTTTTATTGTGAAGGTCCGTGTCTCATGTGAGTGTATTCAGTTTTGCTTCCTCTGCCTCGTCTTGTCAATTACTTCCAGCTGTGTTCCCCACCTGTGTGTAATCTCCTTGTGTTCTTCTGTGTGTACTAGTTGCTGGTTTGTCTGTGAATCTACTGCGAATCTCCGTGTGTTTTTCCCTGCCGTCCACCTTCTTATGCCACCGTTCATCCTCCTACATGTTCGTGTTCATGTTTGCTATTTAGTAGTTTAGTTTGACCCACTATGATTAGTTTTTGTTCCGTTTTGCCATTTTTCACCTTGTGCTTTATTTTACAATAAACCACCTTCACATCTCAGTGAGTGCCTGTGCTTGGATCCTCATTTATTTTCTCCACACAGCTCATCCCCTTAGCCGTGACCCTTTCTGTCGAAAGTTTAGTCTTCAACAAGTGAAATTCATGCTCAGTTGGGTTAAGATCAGATCAGAATAAAGAATATTCCACTTCTTTGTTTTAATAAACAGCTGGGTTGCTTTGGCTGTATGTTTGCGGTCATTGTCCATCTATATTATTAAATGCCGCCTAATCAACTTGACTGCATTTAGCTGGATTTGCGCGGACACTGTCTCTGAACACCTCAGAATTAATTCGGCTGCTTTGGTCCTGTGTCATATCATCAACAAACACTAGTGTCCCAGTGCCACAGCCAACCATGCACGCCCAAGTCATCACACTGCCTCCACTGTGTTTTACAGATGATGTGGTATGTGTTGGGCAGTTTCACACCGTCATCATACTTTTTTCTTGCCATCATTCTGGTAGAGGTTGATCTTGGTTTCATCTGTTCAAAGAATGTTTTTTCTAGAACTGTGTCGGCTTTTTTTTAGCATAGTCTAGTCTAGCCTTTCTATTCTTGAGGGTTATGACTAGTTTGCACCTTGCAGTGAACCCTCTTTACTTTCATGCAGTCTTCTCTTTATGGTACACTTGGATATTGATGCGTCTACCTCCCGGAGAGTGTTGTCTGTTGTGAAGGGGGAAATGACGCTGCGATCATCCACCACTGTTGTCTTCCGTGGACGTCCAGGTCTTTTTGCATTGCTGAGTTCACCAGTTTACCTGTAGATTTTGTCACTCCTAATATTGCAGCAATTTCTCTGATGGATTTTTCCAGTTTTTGCAGTTTAAGGATGGCTTGTTTCACCTGCATGGAGAGCTCCTTTCACCGCATGTTGTCTGCTCACAGCAAGATCTTCCAAATGCAAGCACCACACCTCGAATCAACTCCAGGCCTTATATCTGCTTAATTGACAATCTATCTATCTATTAGGGGTGCAACGATACACAAAATTCACGGTTCGGTTCGGTTCGACACTTTGGTGTCACGGTTCAATATTTTTTCGATACAAAAAATGTTCATGCTTTTTTAATTTGTCATTTATTAAAATTATAAATATATATTAACTCAAAAGTACAGTTTTTAAATTTATTGTTGCTGAAACAACAAAGTAATAAAAAAATAAATCTATCTGATCGAGAAATCCCTATTGCCAGTCTTGGCAGCCGGGGGTCAGTCCGCCAGGGCCTCCGCTCCTGGCCGCCACCCGACACACAATGCGCCCGACCCCTATGGCGCCTCCTGCGGGTGGTGGGCCTGCGGGAGGATGGGCCCATGTCTCCTCTTCGGGCTGTGCCCGGCCGGGCCCCATGGGCTAAGGCCCGGCCACCAGACGCTCGCCCTCGGGGACCCTCCCCGGGTCTGGCTCCAGGGCGGGGCCCCGGTAACCCTATCCCGGGCAGGGTAAACTGTTCCCTCGGTATCCTTTTCATAAGAGTCTTAGGGTGGAGTGCCCACTCCAGGTCGGGGATGAGTTCCTGCCCCAAGTGGAGGAGTTCAAGTATCTCGGGGTCTTGTTCGCGAGTGATGGGAGAAGGGAGCCGGAGATCGACAGACGGATTGGGGCTGCAGCTGCAGTAATGCAGACGCTGCACCGGTCCGTCATGGTGAAGAGGGAGCTGAGTGTAAAAGCGAAGCTCTCAATTTACCGGTCGATCTACGTCCCTACCCTCACCTATGGCCACGAGCTGTGGGTAGTGACCGAAAGAACGAGATCGCGGATACAAGCGGCAGAAATGAGCTTCCTCCGAAGGGTGGCTGGCCTCTCCCTTAGAGATAGGGTGAGAAGTTCGGCCATCCGGGAGGGGCTCAGAGTAGAGCCGCTGCTGCTCCACATCGAAAGGAGCCAGCTGAGGTGGTTCGGGCATCTGACAAGGATGCCCCCTGGGCGCCTCCTGGGTGAGGTGTTCCAGGCATGTCCCACCGGGAGGAGGCCCCGGGGCAGACCCAGGACACGCTGGAGAGATTATATCTCTCGGCTGGCCTGGGAACGCCTTGGTATTCCCCCGGATAAGCTGGAGGAGGTGGCTGGGGAGAGGGAGGTCTGGGCCTCTTTGCTTAGGCTGCTGCCCCTGCGGCCCGGCCTCGGATAAAGCAGATGAAGATGGATGGATGGATGGATGATCGAGGAATCACTCATCTTTGGAAAAGAGAGTTTATTACAGAGAAATGGCTCTTTCCAAAATAAAAGCTATACTATACGCTTCTTCTGAGCTATATTCTCAGCAGCATATTAAACATAGCAGGTCCCCATAAGGAGAATCATGTGCTAACGGCTGTCTAAATGACTCGGGTAAAGTTTTTGTAGCATGCGTGCTTGTTGTTTTTGTCTGCTTCCACTTGTCTTTGCACTAGGATGATGTCGGCGTAAATGTGCAGTCATATTCATTGTGTTCCCACTAGTGCTGTCAGCGTTAATCTGAAATGACTTTAACGCCACAACACGGCCAATCTCCGTTAACGAGCTACCACGGATCGCCCCGTGCATAGGGCTGGACGGTGTCAACACGTTAACGAGCAAACTGCGCTAACACACTAGTTCCCACCAATGTAATTGAGCATTGCGTGGCACATCCGACATACTGTTTTACTTTTGTCCATGACGCGCTTACCTTCAGGGTCATACTTCACATGAAGACCAAAATAGTTCCAAACGCCAGATCTGAATGAGGGTGGGGGAGGTTCAATTTGCCATGTTGCAAGGAGCTTAGCTTCTGTCTTGCTAGCTTGCGCTGCGCTCAGTGGATCTGCACTGTCCAGCGCAGATCCACTGAGCTCTCAACACAGATAGCATCGTCAGAAGGAAAGTTGATAAAATAGATAAAATAAAGCACCATTCTGAGTTGTAATATTTTGGCAAACTGGACTAACCTGCTGCATCATTTTTAATATTGACTTTGTGGGTGTCTTTGAATTCAGCCCACTATAGCTGGATGATTGTAATTTCCATCAAATCGTGTGCCATTCTTTTCTTCTTAACACATTACTCAGTCCATCACAGCAGGGATATCAGCATGATTTTTTCCCCATTTGTATCTGATTTGCTTTCCGAGTGTTCCTTTAATTTTTTGTTGAGCAGTATTTTACATCTTTAGCTGTTTTTAAGGACTTTATAACCAATAAAAGAACACATTTACATTTGCTTAAAATAAGTCAAATAATGAAATGAGACTGAATATTAAAATGTAAAGGAGAAAAGGTAGACAACAGAAGTCAGCAAAGAATCATCAGCGGTCGATACACATAAGCACACCTACCACCTACTTCCACACTCGACCTGCACGCAGAAATATCCAGCGCAGTCACCAAACAAAAGTCTTGTCCTTGGCAGTGCTGTGGAGGCGTTTGTTTAGACCAGGTGGAAGGCGGGAGAGAGCGTGAGTGTGGGGTGATGCAGTGCGTTCAGGGCACTGCTGAGTCTTTTTTGTTGTTGTTGTTTTTTTTAGGGGGGTTTGCATGCGACAAAACGAGTTTAAAGAAGTCTGCTTGTGTTTCATGCATTAGCAGACGGAGCAGCAGAGGACAGGGGCGAGGTGTGACTGAGCATGTTTGTGCAGGGTGTTGATGCGGTTATGGCAGTGTTTATGCTGCACTGATAAAAAGAAAAGAGAGAAAGCAATGGGACTCTGTTCCTAAGCTTAAAACCAATGACCCATGGATGAAATCTGTGATGTCAGCAAGATGTATGACTTGGAGCTGTTTTATATGTGGCTTCATCTAGAGCTATGAGCTTTTACACCCAAAGGAGCCCATTTTATATAGCAGTGCTTCGAGTTATGAAGCAGAATATCATCACGGGCCCGGGAACAGTTCATCATTGCCCAATTGATTCCCAGTGGACCCTGATGTGACAGGGCAGGACTTCTTCTCATGGCTGTAGGAAGGGAAAAAAGGTGTTTTCTCTTGGAAACATCCTGCTAATTTCAGCAATTCTTTGCTGGTGTTTTCTTTTAGCTTGCTGCAGAGCATATGGGCTGATTTTCAGACTGTGATGCAGACATGAATTTCAAAGTCTTACCTTCTCTATCCAGATAGCCAGCATATCGACAGAATGCATGAATGGATGATATAATTTCAGCACCGCAATTAATTAATCAATTTTCAGAGCAGATGTGCTTTTTTTTAAGAGGAACTACCATCTGTTGTACCATTTTTTTCTCAGAAAATGACTAATGATCCGTTTTGCTCTAAATATAAGATTAATCAAATCTGCCTAGTGTTCATTCAGGGCAAAATGCACAAAAAACATGATGCATTTCTGCCAAAATTTCCTAAAAAGAAGTAGCACCGCAGAGGATGGGGTTGACTCAATAAAAGTCCTTGCAGCCTTATTAAGCAGGTACGGCACTTTAGCAGGATGCCCGGGAAACCTGATTCCCTAGTGGCTGCAAGGGCAGACGGAGCAGCAGTTGGGTGAATTGTGATGGCTGCTGCCCAGGTAGTTAAATTCTACTGTCACTGCAGCTTGTCCAGATTGTGGTGCAGTGCTAACTTTTACCGAGTGCAGCAGCAGAACACTGAATTTCTCGAAGATTCACAGAATCTTGGAATCTGTATGTGCTCTATAAAATCTAAAGCTGTACCCGAGTGCAAAAATACTTATACTTACTCAAAGAGTTGGATCCACTTGTTAGGTGATTACATTACAATACTGCTTCTAAGTCATAGATCCTGCTACGTTTATTAAGAATGTTGTTTTTAACAACATTTTTTAAATATTTTATTTAATATAAACAACCCCTAAAACAATCAGTGGTCATAATCTGCCTCTATGGCTTTTTATTATTAAAATAAAATTTGCAGCTCGGTTTTAAACTCAGTTTTTAAAACCTTACGATGTACCTACAGCCCACGGGCTCACGGTGCCAAATCGCAAATTTTTGAATGCTTCAGGGAAGAGTCACTCTAAGATTTAAATCGGTAAATGAGGCTTAGGATCAGGAATCTTTCATAGCGAGTCATCCAAACACACAGCGGCATGTTAATAACTAACCTTGTGTGAATGTGAATGGATCCTCTCAGATATTCTATTTCAATCACATTCCTGCAAAAGGATTGCATCTGGCTCTTCCCATCAGGGAACCTCACATTAAAAAAAGGACACATGTTTATATTATCCCAACCACAGCTCTGCAGCTAGCCACCAGGTAGCACGCCATTTTATGCAAGCTACCCCAACTTCACTAACCTCACAGACATCACTGCTGTCTAGTTATCTGTCTATATTTATGTGAAACCACACTTCCTCCCTGGGTCAGATCATGGTGTATGGCATATCATCTTTAGAAAGAAACTGACTTCCTGCCTACTTCTCCATTGAAATCCACTTTTTTTCATACATGCCTCAAAGTTAAACTTTATTGTAATACATAGGTGAGCAGTGAAGTTTTTGCTCTTTACTGATCGGATTTACAGATGTGTTAACATAATATCCAAGAAAATTCACCCCCTGGTCAGAAAGTACAATGCTCAGAGAAAATGCTAAAACCCATGAGCTACATATCAGACTCTACAGGTCTCAGTTAGCATGTTAACTGTTAAAGGTCATGGCCGCACATTTAGAAAAAGACTGAACAAGTATGGCTTGTTTGAAATGGTTACCAGGGGAACACCTCTTCTCTCTGATAAGGGCGTGGCAGCACAGTTTGGTTTGCAAAGCTGCATCTGAACAAACTAAAGAGTTCAGAAACAATATCCTTTGGACAGATGAGACTGGATAGAGATGAGCTTAAACGAATGCCCACAAATATCAATGAACTGAAGCAGTGCTGTAAAGAACAGTTGGCCAAAATTCCTTCCTAACAATGTGAAAGACAGATAAAGTCATACAGAAAATGATCACTTAAGATTACTTGAATGTGGATCTACAAGCTGCTGACGTTGTGTGCTTACTGTAGGTAGTCCCGTGGAAACTATTTTTCACATAGGTGCACAAGTAGTACAGAATAAAACTGCATGTTGCACGCTGCAATGCAATGTAACCTGGACTGGCGAACCGCTAAACATCAGTCAGAATATTCTATTTTAATAAGGAATATATTATAAACGTGACTTGGAATAAATGTATAATGTACTATATAGAATGCTGTCACGAAATGGTCAACATAAAATTATAAGATTCATTTAAAGTAGGAGCAGTTTCAAGATTTATTAAGCTGAGATAGGCTCCAGTTACCCCTGAAACCTTGAATAGTATAGAAGCATTTAAGAAAATGGATGAGATGACATTATAGAGGAAATAAGATTTATTTATGAATCAAAATAATATCTGTAAAGATTTGCTTTTTTTACTTATGTTCATGTGTTTGTGAATGTTGATTCTATGCGTACGTATGAATGGAGGACATCATCAAGAGTAACTAACACTGATGCTAATGTGGATCCTAATAATGCACAAAAAAACAACCAAAAAATCAAATCTTTTAAATTTTAACAAGCATAATGTAACCAAGGACAACACAGGGCTCTGAAGATGTACATCTGGATGAAGATGATCACAGAGGCGAGGGATGCAAGAGTGTTTCTGTAGCAGTTGCTCAGCTATGCCATATGCATTCAAATTATCCTTTTATAATAAAACATCTCACATTAACAGTAATTCTAGGCACTGAGCACCACAATATAGTCCTCCTCCATGTTTTTATGCAAATCAACGAAACAAATTCATTTGTTTTTAGGAGTTTACTTTTTTAAGTATCTGCCTTGAGCTAACACATACAGGACACTTACCAACAGCAATGGCTTTCCCCTGAGATAATGCAGCCTTCTTTAATACACTAATGAGTGTCTGCTGTGAGTCAGAATGTCTGCTACACCAGACAGACAATAAACCTTTTTACCTGAAAGAAATCAGCTCATTGTGGAAGTGCTGTTTCTTTAATGTGCCTTCTATCACTGGGTCCAAGAGAAAATGAAATTTTACCTCATTGAGATAAAATGATGTGAAGGAACAGGAACAGTCCTAAAATAGCAATTCATTTAGAGCAAATATTTTTTGCTGATTAGACTTCCTGTATTCACAGACAGTGACATATCGTTGTTCAGATCATGACAAGAAAAATACTTTACTTACTTTTACTTGTATGTTACATATTGGATAATAGCTGGCCTGTACACACAGTGCTTAATAAATTTAAGAGACCATCATCGAGTGTAAAGCGTATGCTGCCCTAAGTTAACATTGCTGGTAAGTACTGGTTTCTGTAAGTTTCTGTAATGGTTAATCCACCCGTGTGCTCAAGCACTTTATATTTTTAATGCTAATTTTTTTCCCCAAGAATTTTCAAATTTACTGTTTAATAAAATAAATAAATAAACAAGATTATTTTATTTTTGGATTAAGATGTCAAATCAGTTATTTATTTACACTCGTAAACAGAAAATATAGTTTTCCTGGTTGAATGTAACGCTCGATTAATTCCTGACTCCTCAGAGAAGTCCGGCGTGCCGCCTCAAATTTGGGTATAAAAACATGAATTCAGTTTGTTATTTGGCTCACAAATAACAAATATAATTTATCGTTTTAAACAAGTTTTTGACAGATCTCTAAATTGTTTGTGTTTTCTTGTTTTCATGGCAGGTGGTCTAATAAATCTATAAATACAACAATATGTGCCAGCGCTGTTGACACAGTGGAAAAAGAAGAAATGACACAATGGAGTAATGGAGATGGAGCACACAAATTAATTAGTGCATCTCATATCTATGTTTGCCATCTCACTGTGGGGGCAGTTTTATTTTTATAATTCTGGTGTCCATCTGCGCCTTTCACTCACATAACCTAAACAAGATTTCTGAAGATACCGCCCCACTCCTCCTCGTTTGTAGGAGGAAAGGCCTCGAGCCATGGGACGTCCCTGCAGTGTTTAAGGAAAGACACGAGGATTTGCTTGTTATGTATAAACAGGTAGGAAAACTATCGCCCTGGCCAAGGCTGATAGGATTAAACAGATTTGTGAGCGGTGCTATTTAAGCAATAAAGACAGCTGCAGGTTGAAAGCTGTTACAGGTGTTTAGAGAGCGAACGAAGGGACAGGACTCTCAGCAGAGGTTCAAAGCATCAGCAGAGCTCTACAGGTATGTTTCCTGTTCATGTAGATGACAAGAAAGCTGCTGAAGACGTTGTCACGGATCTGCTGTTAAAGACAGAATGAGGTTATAGCATAGTTGTGGGGACGTGGCAGATTGAGTTCTTCCTCTAGAAAGAGGTTTAACAGAAAAAAAAATTTGTGATATTACATATCAAAGAGTTTAAATGATGTCATTTAAGGGTTTAGTTTGAAGAAACAGCCGTGTGCATGAAAGGGGTTAATTAGAAGAGGTTTATTAAATTCTGTGCATCATCCGTTTATCATCTTTGTTAGGCTGTTTAATAATAGAATTCATTTTCTATCTGGCTTTAATAAAAGATATAGGTTGTCATCTTTTCATCGTTTTCATGCTAAACCACAATTTTCCTTTGTTTTTTTATTTTTATTTTTATTGCAGTTATTCATTTGTATCTATAGTAGTTTTAGGTCAAATTTTCCAAATTTAATTTGATAATTTAATTTAAAGCACTGCTTCTGAGCTTTCTCGAACCATAATTGCCTTAGCATTTAAAAAACGTTTTTCAAAGTGGAAATTTATTATTAGCTTTGGAAACTTTGGAAGCTTTTCAAAATATATTTTATATTTCTTTCCCTTTTTCCGCATACTTTAAATGACATATCAGTGTGAGATGTGGAAAAACTCACTGAGCCTTGAGCTAATCATGCTTTATCTGTATTTTATTAGATTAAAGGTCATCTGTTTGCAGTCAGGAATGCTCCTCTGCAGAAAGACATGCTATTGTTCTTGAGTAATGTGCTGAGCTTTGGAAATGTAATCTTTTTAATACCATTAAGAATGCATGTTTTAATCGTGTTTTACAATATTTATCGTTTTACCTTGAGATGAAGACAGACATTTCAGAGATGGATGTCTTTTAATCTGAAAAGACAGAAGCTATGACTATATTTACATGGCTGGATGCTTTAATTTAAGTGAACCACTCTTTTAGGATCTAGTCTACAAGATGAATAAAAATGTGCAGTTAAATAAGATCCAACTCTGAAAAATAAAATAAAAAATAATCTCGACTATTATTTCCCGCTTTTCATTTCAGAATACATTTTGTTTTACAGCACACTAAATCAGCCACCACTCCTGTAAATGCACACCAGCACATTTGAGTGTATACATTACTCTTCTGTAGAGGAAATAACGCCATTAATCCACATCTCCATAATATAATCATGTATAATGACACAGCCGCGTTTTAATCAACACTAAACTTCTGACATTGTCTCAAAGCGCCTCATTTGATACCCGATCACCTCTTGTGGCAGCAGCGTGTAGTGCATCCGGCAGAGGATGCAGCTGGTTGTCATGGCAGCAGTGCTGGCGCTGGCGGGGGCGGAGCAAGACTGCAGCTCCGGCTGTCGCCCAAAGAACATCAGCCTCCCTGTGGACACCTGCGGCACCACCGAGTTCGTCGACACCACCATTTGTGAAGGACAGTGTTTCCAAAAGGTGAAGAGTGACTCGCTCTCCTCTAACTTGTGCTACTTGTGCACTGTTTTTCCCGGTGAGACATGTGCGTTTATTCTGCTTAGACGTGATGTGTTAAGCTGAGCTCAGTGCTCCTGAGGAAATCATTCATTTCGATTTGATTTATACAAATCACCACAGCTGTCACTTAAATGTGTTTTATTGTAAGGTGAAGGCACTACGGAGAAAAGCCCAATCACATAACCTCCCATGAGCAAGCGCTAGGTGACAGTGGGAAGGAAAAACTCCCTTTTAACAACAAGGAACCTCCAGAACCGAGAACCAGCCTCGCAGTCATCCAGTCTGAGTGGCTGGGGGTGACAATAATAGTTGCAATCTGAAAATTTTATAGTGTTCAGTAAGATTATGTATTGCTATAAGTTTTCTTTAAAGATAAATCACATTTACAACTTTATAGCAGACCTCTTAAAGGCTACTGCAGGGGCACACATTTGATCCTCACCAAGCCATCTCTTGTGTCATTCCCTGGCCCTCCACCTGTTTTCCCTCTCTACATACTACTGCTCCATAAAAACAGAAAAGAAAGAAAAATACTATAATGAGAGATCATTACATAATACAAGCTTTAGGGTTAAAGCACACATTCAATGACCATCAAAATTATACAAACTTTGTACAAGTATATAGAAAATGAAAATTTAAAATTGACCTCTAACATCAAAAGATACCACAAGTGACCCTTTTGAAAGGGTTGTAGTCCGGTATTAGTTTATTTATTAAAATGTTTGCAAAGCCGATTAAAATCTTGTACTTTTGAGTTTTTAAATGTCTCACAAGCTAAATAATCTTAAATAGTGGCAGCAAAAGTCAAAAGCTGTCAGATTCATGAAGTTGGAATGAAATCCCTTTAAAGAAATGGAACTGACTGTGTTTATATCCATGTGTCTGATCCCTCTGCTCTGCTGGTAGGATCCCAACTATGTTCATACTGACGACGGGCCCAAACAGAAAACCTGCAACGGAGAGTGGTCCTACGAGGTGAAATACACAGAGCAATGTCCACGGGGTTTCATCTACCCTGTGGCCAGGAAGTGTGAGTGCACTGCATGCAATGCAAACACAGACTGCGGGACCTTGTCTGGATACATACCCAGCTGTTAGCCCTTTTAAAGAACCCCAGTATTCATCCTGCGCTTAACAGTTATCTTCTTTGCACCTCTTCCCTCTGAAATAAACCAGTGATACAAGCCTTTCTGTTTCAATCTGTTTTATTACAATTTTTTATAAATGCAACCCCTCCCTTAAAAGTTATTCTCTTTATACGTGTAGGTAATTGTGGTCACACCAGAACACAGGTATCAATAGTCGTTATTAGACCACTTGCATTATTAGTGGCGCGCTTCAGTCTTATAGTGTCATAAGTCACAGCAGAAGAAACTGTGTAGATGCAGCAGACCTGTAGAGTCAGCTAGAAAAGCAACCACCCAACAGTTTCCCTTTTTGTTTTGAGCGGGGTGACTGACCCCTGAAAGTCAATAATCCTGCGAGTCAGGTTTCCCTGCTGAGAACAGGATATAATCTTGCAAAGAAAACAGAACACTTCTCCTCTTTTGACAGGTGGAAATGAAAATATAGAGTTTGCAGCATATTGAACTCCCCCCCCCCTCCCCCTGCAAAGTGCCTGCAAATTGGTGTCTCTCTACTCAACTCAACACAGCCTAGTGAGCAGAAAACCTCCTCAGAGCTGTTAAAGTGGTGGAAACTATAAGCCAGCTAAAGATACAGATCTAATATTGTATGCTTGGGTGTGAGGAGGCCTCAAAACATATATAGATTAAAAAATGAATATAAAACAGAGTATGCACCTGCAAGCTTTGTTTTTTCTCCTCTGATCCAAACTAAGGACTTTTCAAAATTTGGGACAAAAGAAAAAGGCAAAATTAATGGACACCTTTGCAGAGAAATGAGAAGAAGAATAAATGAGCCCTTCGCGCCCTGAAGTCTGAAAAAGTCTGTTACGATAAAGTTTGGAACAGACTTATTTTTAGCCCAATGCAGGTGCATCTTCTGACTCTACAGACTGTTAGCATAAAATCTTATTATAAGGCCAGAGACAAACCTGAGGCTGCTGCTAGCAACAACTCACTCATTAATATGACAAGCTGTTAACTACCTACAGTGCTGTTACCTGGCAACACACCGGCTTTATCCTCCTGCATTGTGGACAGCAACTCATTCATTAACAGCTTTAGCATGTGGGTTTGTTGGTGAAAAAAAACAACAAAACACGGTTTAATTGTTGAACTAAAGTGTATATTTTTTTTCCTTTTCAGGGGCTGGAATGCAATAAGAGGCAACGCAACACTATAGTGATGCTTTTTGCACAAAAAATGATGTGATCATGATACAGTGATTCTGCAGTCTCAGTGTTTTGTGAGACAATCACGTATAATGGATCATGACAATCTGCGACACTGACAAGACCAATAAAAAAAAAATGCCACTAAGGCAAAGATCAGGAATTAAGTAAATAGACCAGCACTTATGTTGCATTATTCTACTCTGACTGAGAAATCAAAATGCTTTTCTACTACAGGCCTTACATACATCTGTTAAGTAAATGATCATGCACACACATACATTCACGCTCTTACATTTTAAGGTTCAGTATCATCAGCGTCTGGACTGGAGGAGACTGCAGTGACCAAACCACCGACCTTTCTGTTAGCCCTAGAAGACGACCCACTCTACCTGCTGAGGCACTGCTATGTCTTATCTGCGTCACTGCAGGTTGTGGTGTCACTGTGTGTGTGCGTGTGCATTAACAATATTATTATTTTCTAATAATGTGTCATTTCCTGCCCACCATTTCCTCTCTGTGATTTTTTTTCCACTTTGCCCCTATTCTTTTGATAACTACCACAGTGAGGATTGATCAAGTAGTGATTATGGTAAGCTTAACTGCTGAGATCATTTGTTGTTTAATGCATTGCTCTATCAGTCTATCAATAATTTGTTCCAACCGTATCTAACACGATATTTCTAATTAATTGGGTACTCCATAAATGTAAAGTATTCCTTTAATTAGGTCTCAAGGTTCAGAAGAGATAGATTAAATTAAAAGTTGTTACATTCAAAGCAACAAAGGACAAGTTATCCTGACACTCTGAATCTCCAGTCTGGATCAGGTTCCTAATGAGATTTTGTTCATTACACATCAGCATGTGTGAAAGTTAGCCTTTCAGTCTGTGAAAATCTTCCTCCAGTGCCCAGGAATGGGTCTCTCAACACAGAGATATATCTATGTTTAATATTTTTGAGGTATGGCACATCTTAGGTAGCTACAGCATAACAAAAGGCCACAATTCAGTCACATAACTCATGTTTGTCCCTCCCATCACCCCTATCCAGTCAGATGCCTGCACTTCCTTGAGCCTGGTTCTGCTGAAGGTTTCCTCCCTTCAAAAGGGAGTTTTTCCTTCCCACTGTCACCAAGTGCTCACTCATAGGGAGTCATTTGATTGTTGGGGTTTTCTCTGTATTATTGTGGGGTCTTTATTCTACAGTATAAAGTGCCCTGGGGCGACTGCTGTTGTGATTTGGGCAGTGATAAGTAGATATCTCCCTGGAGTCTTACTGATGGATGTTGAGGTGATGGAGGGGTTGAAACAGCAGGAAGCGATGCAGAGCAGTGTGATGCATTGAAAGCAGTGCACTCAGTCTTGTAGACGTCCAGTATAGTTTTAGTTTTTAATTTTACTTGTTAACTTTAATAACCATGGGTACTCCGGCTTCCTCCCAAAGGTCCAAAGGGTTAGGTCAGTTGGTGATTCCAAACTTCCCATAGGTGTGAATGTGGTGCAAACTGTTGTCTGTCTCTCTGTGTTAGCCCTGCATCCAGCTGGCAACTTCTCCAGGGTGTACCCCACCTCCTGCCCTATGGTAGCTGGGATAGGCTCCAGCCCGCACCCCTGTGACCCTGACAAGGAAAAGCAGAAGAGAACAGATGGATGGATGGATGGATGGATGGATGGATGGATCCCATCCGTGTGAGGGATTCCACTGGAATCCTGAAAGGAAGTAAAGCATTTGTCGGTCTTGTTAGGGAGAAAAAGATGTAGGTAAGTTGTGTTACAATTGCATGATAATACTGCACATTTTAATTCAATTTTTATTTAATGTATATCACAACTGTGGGTGCTGTGGAGTGGGTGATGAAAAGACGCTTGCCATAAAGTTTGTGAGTGATTCTAAAAGTGTGCTGCTCAAGAAACTTGTATTCAGTGGATATCAATATTTCCACGGCTTGTAGCTCAAAAGTCAAAGCTAAAGTGCCTTCACAAGCGAGAAAATCAATGATAGCAAAAGAGGTCAGAACAGAAATCCATGGGCAATGATTACATAAAGTATTGTTGCACTTGTACAACAGCAGCTTGCTGAAGTTCAGGATCTTGTTTGGACCAACAATTTTCAGTTTGTTGTTTTGAGTCAGAGACTAAGAGGAGCTAAGATGGAGTAATAATCAAGCCTACAGGCAAAACTGACCTAAGCTGCAGGCAGTAGAGTCCACGCTGGCATGTAGAGAGATGGAGCATGGCCCACAGGTGTGAGGCGGCAGCCTTTTTAGTGCTGACCACATCACAACAAACGGACCTTTTCTGTTCCCATACAAGCAGCCTGAAGGAGGATTTTTAAACAAACCATACAATGCAAGAGCTATATCCACATCCTCAGCACAGTCCACTATGTTTTCAGTGGATGGACAAGAGTCTTCATTTCATCTGACCATGACCTTCACCACAAACTGGTGCGGTCTCTACCTGAGTATGAAACCACCTGGACCAGGTTTGAAGCCAGGGTTCTTAGCTTGATAACCAAACATGTTGCATGTTAACAACCGAAAGGACAGTGGACCCAAGATCAGGTCTAAGTTACATTTCACCTTTGCATCTAGATCTAGACCAAAAGAACGAAGTCACTTATAGTTCACTCCATAAAGTAGCTGGTCTCATCCTTGAAGAGGCTTCTTTGCACTGAAAGGTGTCAGCTGAGATGATTCAGGCAAACTTGGAGGTCTCAGAGGCATGCCAACTGAGAGGAGAACCGGAAGAGCTGGCTGGACAGCTCATCTTATCTGGCTTCTGAACTTATGATTAAATAAATAGATGCCTTCCAATTAGGAGAAAGCATTGGGCAAATATAGGAAAACAACATTTCTCCACTTCAAAAGGTTAAAGCTACTGTTTGATGTTTTGCTTAATTCAGTTCAATTCTATTTTATTTATATAAAATCGCCTCAAGATGCTTATTATTGTAAGGTAAAGACCCTACAATAATACAGAGAAACCCCAACAATCAGACGACCCCCAATGAGCAAACACTTCAATGACAGTGGGAAGGAAAAACTCCCTTTTAGCAGGAAGAAACCTCAGGGAGGGGCAGCCATGTGCCATAACTGGTTGAGGGTGGGGGGATTAATAAGACAATTCCTGCAAAAGACATGTTGGTTTGACCTCTACGGATATCAACAGCAATTTCTAACTTCGCTAATGGACAGAGGTGTGGGGTATTAAACAAAGAATTAGATCCTAGATACAAACTGCATAAATGAGCTTCTACTGAAAGATGCCTGCGTGCTGCCTAAAAGCTATAATGAGGATCTCGATCACTTGGAAGGTGCTCAGGGTAGACATGCCACGCCTCTGCATTGAACAGAGCCAAAAGAGATCATTTGGGTGTTTGACATAGGTGCATGCTCTTAAGTTTTAAGCTGGAAGCTTAATTTTAGTTATGCTTCCCTTTGTATGTAATTCTGTCATCAGCTGGTAATACAAGTAGCTAGAAACATTATTTGAAAATCTTAGAATGCTACTGAGCTCAAAGCATGGA
The DNA here is from genome assembly GCF_057382185.1 of Mchenga conophoros. Classification (NCBI taxonomy): domain Eukaryota; kingdom Metazoa; phylum Chordata; class Actinopteri; order Cichliformes; family Cichlidae; genus Mchenga; species Mchenga conophoros. The sequence continues at coordinate 32,014,515 of NC_140526.1, forward strand.
TTAATTGTCAATGAATTTTCTTTCTACTGAAAAATAAAAGAAGCTGTTAGTTTACAGGAGCGAAAGATGTGACAGCCCCGTTACTCCATTTTCTCTGTCAACGTCCCAACAGACCTTTGGTCGTCTCACAGCAATGTTCATGGATTTACTTCCAGCCTCCAACTCACTTGGCTCACATCTCCAGTTCGCTGTGAACACTGCAGGCTGCATATCTGCTGACAGATTTCCGTCCGTTCTGGTCACCGGTGTCCTTTAACGGTGGCTTGTTTTTATCCAGTAGCCCCCTGGAGGTTTGTGCTCCGTCCTCACTGATGACCGCCGCAGCCAGTATTGCAATAGACATTTTATCAAGTTTACGGATGAGGTGTCATATGGCTTTCTTTGCTCGAGGGAGGAAATGGACGCAGTGATGTAGTGGATGGCTACGTCTCGGGCTATGATGAATTTATTTATTTATTTGGATGAAGAATTTTGTAAGAAAACAGGGCAAACCATTTTTAGAAGTTTATGTTTGTGTGTGTTAATGCTAACAGCTGTTAAAGACGCTGAGGTCGGACTCTGCAGATTACTCTATTTTCTGGACTTTAGAGTACTTTAGGAAGTTTCTCCAGTAAACTGTTTTATTGTGCTTTCCAGTAATTGTGTCAGGTTTTTGTGTAGCATCCAGTTGAACTGATATGATTTAATCTGCTAAGAGCGCTGATGTGACAGATAAAACTTAGTCAGGCTAGTGGTACTTGCACTAGTACTAAAAGACCTTTTGAAAAATGCTCATTTTGACAGTGCTAACCTGGCTGTAGTGTGTAAAATTGTAATCACTTTTAATTAATATTAAAAGTAAAGTGACCTGACTAATGAGTTAGATTGCAATAGAGTGTTTCTTCTTCACCAATCTGGATTTAATCATTAGTTATAATTAAACCTGGCTCTCTAAAAGAGCATCTTTGGTGCTGTCTACCTCCCCTCCCCCCCCAACCACGTGCAGCAGATTGCCGCACCTCCCTGAGCCTGGTTCTGCTGAAGGTTTTTTCCTGTTAAAATTGTGTTTTTCCTTCCCACTGTTGCCAAGTGCTTGCTCATAGAGGTAATCTGACTGTAGAAATTTCTCTGTACCATTGTAGCATCATTACCTTATAAAATAAAGCACCTTGAGGCGACTGTTGTTGTAATTTGGTGTTATATAAGTACAACTAAATTGAGTTGAAGTGGTTGGAACTGATCACAGCACCAGATGAAAGGGGGTCGGGATTACTGATTACAACTGCAGTGCATACATGGGTGTGTTTGTGTTTCTAACAAATACTGTGCCAATCTACCACACACTTGACAAGCTTCAAGTCTGAATCCATGTAATGAACCAGCCAACAGACATTGCCATCACTAGATCCACACTGCTGTAAGGCAAAAACAACAACAGCAAAACATGACTTGACAGCATATATTACGAGCGGAAAATATTCATTCTCAAGAGCTCATTAAACAGGAAACTTGTTCTAAATGAAAAGGAAACTGCTTCTTTAACAAAGTGCTCTGATATCGATTCCAACATCAAACATAACGACACCGGCAGCGATGACGAGAGAGCATACAGGTGTCCTTTGAAGACCCGTATCTGGAGCGTCCTCAGTGTTCTGAGTCGCTGCATAACAAACTGTACTGCATGGGGAAAATAGTTCAACTTGAATTTAAATCAGACAACAAAGCTTCACGGGCTGTGATGAACGATGTTTGCATCAACTGTCTATTCTCATGTTTTTATAAATATTAATAAGATTCATTCACACGTACACCTTTAACAGCATTATAAATAAAGACAGTGGTGCTGGTAAATAAAGAAGGGCAGCATGCCTCCATTTCATAACACAGCCTGCAGTGAGATGACTGCACCCTCCTCTCCAAAAAATATGTACAGTAAAAAAAAGGACTTGCATTTTATTAGCATGCCCTTTAAAAAGTAAAATATCCACCGTTGCAGTTCTTTAAAGTTCATAGTTTTCAGCCTTTGCTGCCATTGCTCAATCTGTGGTAATAAGAAGAGGGTATGGAGGCGAAGCTACCCTGGGCTGCATGACTCTTGACCTACAGCTGAGCTCAAGGACAGCGGGATGTGTACAAATGAGACATTACTGTCTGAGGAGTTCTGCAATTCTCTTGCCAGCCGGCACGATGAACTGCTGTGTCATGCTGTTGTCTATGGCCTTAGGTCAGTACGAAGAAGGGAGTGAAAAGACTGCTGCTGAAGTGTGTCCAGTCTGTGATAATCAGGCAAAAAGATCATTGTGGAACTTAGCATGAATCACATTTTCAAGGGTAATCATTTACTAGCTGGATAACTGATAAAACGTGTACTTAAAAACGAACGATTTGTCGTTAAACAGCCTTTAAGCTAATGCCAAAGTGCTCTCTGTAATATAAATAATTCAGACTCTGTGTCAAAAAGGTGGGAATACATGTAGGAAGGATTAGTTCCCATTTCAGCGCCGCCTTTGAATGAGCGCGGATCAGATATACAATGAGAGCAAAGTCCTGACATTCAAACCTCTGAGAAATTATCTGTCAGTCTAACTCACGGGGATGAGGAGCTCCGCTCATGAATTTCATTTGTCATCACACTATTCTGTGATTTTAAAACAGGTCACTGGCTTTATTTACTTTGTTATTAATGCTTTTCATCTATTTTCATGTTTCTGTCGATAAATGTCTTAACAGCTTGTCAAACATAAAGCAGTCTGGTATCAAAACGATGAAAGGATGATAGAAGTGATACTGTCGAGTATGAAGCCCACTGAATTGTGTTGGAAATGTTTTATTTAAATATACCTCAGACATATGCTATGAAAAATGGCTGAACCTTTTTGTGTTGACTGTCACATCTATTTTATTTGTAGCCTACCTATAGCACATTTAAACAACAGACAGTGACTTAGAGACAGGCACATTTACATTCCAGGTCTCCAAAAAACAGTTTCAAAAGACACGAAAAGCTGAAATGTGTATTCTTTCATTTTAACTAAATATTGTGGGACGTAATGATTCATCTCATTAATCACGACCCGCTGCTCTCCCCTACATACGCTGCTTTTATAGGTTAAAAATATCAGTATCTGTATCAGCAATACTGGCTGTGTATTCACTTGATATTGGATTTATACCCAAATTTGTAGTATTGTATTGCATAAGCACTGCGTTGAACCTCAGCAGGTCATTTTTGCAGTCTTTAATAATGCATTAAGTTGCTGCAATGTGATCGTATATATACACACCCACAGAGCTACATTCAGCAGACCTCTTGTGATAAGGGTAGTTCAGCAGTTTTTAATACCAGTAGCCCTCCCTGACACAACCCAAAAGGAGAGTTGTGTTCTGGAATTGAACCAGCGACCATTTATTTGTTAGGTCACTATGTAATCCTCTACACTGCACACTTCCAGAGGCTGACATTTTTAATGTTTTTCTGTACTCATCCCGCACAAATAAAATAAATCCACACCACTAAATTAAAAAAAGAATTAAGGGAACAATTATAGGGAACAGTATAACTCAAAGTCAATTAAAATTCAGGGACATCGATTCGTCCACTTAAGAATCATAAACCAGTTTTCATTTCCCCTGCTTTGGTGACAGTGAAATGTTTAAATGAAATGTTGTGTGCCCGACAGGTATTAAGACAAGACGCCCTGGGCGATGACTGGGTGTTCCCTTTTTTTTTTTTTATTATTATTATTATTTAGGCAGTGTTTTAATATATAATAAATTGGTCACCTTAACTTTATGATTAACTTTAAAACCCTGTTAGTGTTTGGATGATACTATGTCACCATCCCATTCCCTGATGAATATGTTACTGACTTCATGCTCCAATCATCTATACAAACTATACAATGTATACATTACACTCCATATGTTTTCCCCATTTACAAACCAAACTGCTGATAATACTACAGAAAAGTCCTTTTTAAAAATAACATGCTACACTATATCAACAGCACAGACATTAAATATTGAGAAAAAAAATCTTTATTTAAAGAAGAGAGAAAAAAAAAAAAAAGAGTTTTCTTCTCCTGTTAGGTTTGTAAAACTTGATAAATATTGTGGATTATTTCTTAAAGAGTGCATCATAGTCTTGAATGGTCCATCAGCCTGATTTGGATATGAAATCAGAGAGAAAGAAAAGCATATCTGAAAACTAAATGGCGAACTTGTTCCGGATGATTTCGCCACCTTCCACTTCCATCTGCTCGTAAAGCCACTTCCTGTCACAGCGGCACTCAATGCCACACCTGCGAGATCCACATTCAGGGCACGGGTAGAAGCAGCCCATGCAGTCCACATCCAAACAGTCACACAAGTCCTTGCCATTGGAGAGCAGTCGCCCTTTGTTGTCGTACACTTTGTTTTTGGCTCCAACATTCTGCCTGCGTGATTCAAACAGACAATGTCTTATAGAACAGTTGCATCTGGTTTTCTTTAAAGCTTTTCTCTTCTGATAGTTTTGATCATTTTTTTTAAATTTCATTCTGAAACTGTCACGTAAGAAGGTCATAACTGAATGTAAACCACCTCTTTATGAACCCAATTTAATGCTTATGTCTGACAATGTTAATAATACTTAAAAATAGGGCTGTTCGATATAACGATATATATCAGATGATATAAAAACGTCTATCGTTTCATTTTACGCTATCGTTTGTTTTGTGCTGTCGCAAAATAAACTGTTTATGGCAATATTTTTTCATCGTTCTGATGGTCACTGTAGTGGCTCATCAATACACACTCTGGCAAATGAGAACGGAAATCTGAGGAATGTCACCAGCAGATGGTCTTAATTTAAGTTTTTGTTGGGGTTTTTTTTGTTAATGTGTTTCTTCTCCAACAGTCTGCATAAGGGCACAATCACTTAAGCCAGAAAAGGAGAATGTTATCCACGCAGGCATAATTTATGTTCACATCTAATTAGCAAACTAAGTGCAAGACAGTAAAAAAAGGATTCATGACAAAAAGAACTTAGTGTTAAGCACAAACAAATGCTTCTACCAACAAAGTCAGTGGAGATACTGTATGCCTGCATCCACACAGGGAACATTTTTATTTTAAAACTAAAACTGATCCCTGTCCAGGCTTGACTTTTAGCCCAATTTTAATAATATTATTCACCAAGAGAAGCCACAACAATGGGAAGAAGAACCATGACAAAAAACAAACAAAGAAAACAGGATGTGAGCCTAGCTGTGATGTTTCGCCTTGCAAACATGCAAACACACAAGAGCATTAGCAGCAACACCAAACTGGATCAGCAAGCATTTCCAAAACGTGTGTGGTAGTGGTAGGTGTAAGCACAATAAAGGTTTCATGCTTTAGAATGCATTTTTGTGGATGTACAGCAAGCATCTCTCACCTGTCTGACAGCTGTTTCGCTCCACGGCCACCTCGTCCACCCTGCAACAATAACAATAACAAAGAAATATAGCTCATGCAGAGATAAATTAGGCCTAAAATAAATAATACACTTTATATTACACATAGAGACAACTGGGGAAAGAGATTCGTGGTTTAATGACAACAAAGAAACTGCTTTATTTCAAATGATCCAGTCAATGGCTTCTGGTTAATATTCTAATACCTCTGATGTTATATCAAAACATCATGGCTTTGTTGCATTTATGCAACAGTCATGACACTTTATTATTATTTTTGCATTTTAGACTTTTAAAAATAATTCTTGAGGGGTAAAAAAGTGAGCACACATTACCCTCCCACAGTATACACAATAGTAAAAGAGACACTCACCCTCATTCCTCCTCTTTTGTCTCTGCGAAGAGCAGCTTCTTTTGCTCTGTCTCTGTCCGCTTGTGTCGTCATCTGATTTGCGACATTTGTCTCCTTCAGGATTACTCCTCTTTTACGCAGTTCAATCTGTGGAATTTACAGCGTTATCACCTCAAACAAAGAAAGCAGAGTCACCTGTTTAGAATAAGCATGATCCTGTTGTGAGACCGCACCTTTGAGGAATCCTGTCCTTGGGTGAATATGGTGGGCACCGCATCCTCTCGGAGAAACTGTTTGCCATTGTAGTCTCTGAAGCAGTCTGGCCTAAAGTGCTCCGAACAGAGGCAAGTGTTGGCAGTTGGGATGAAGTTCTTCATCCCAAGGCTGTGCACCCATTTGCTGGCGAGTTGAGGCTTGCTAAGAGGAAACCTGACACACAAGAAAGAGAAGAGATGCTCCAAACCCTGGATGCTCCAGTCTGCATGCCCTAGTATTCCTAAGCAAGATACTGAACCCTGAGTTGCTCTCAAAGTGTGAATGTTAATCCAACACATCCTGGCTTAAAATGAATATTTGGTGATTAACCAAAGATGTAAAGAAATTATGGTTCAGCAAAGGTAATTTGGTAGTCTGGGGATGCCAGACAAGCACATTTGTCTAAGTGCTTTTTTTAACTAACATTCACACACATTCATACTCCGATGGATGCATCGGAGAGCAATTTGGGGTTAGTATCTTGCCCAAGGATATTTGGCATGCAGACTATGGGAAGCCAGGAATCGAACCACCAACCTTCCGATCAATAGGTAACCTGCTCTACCACCTGAGTTACAGCCACCCAACAGCACAAACAAACTCTTGTTTGTGCCGTTGTTGGTCTGTCAGCCACGGAGAGGAGTGGAAGTTCTAACATACAAAGAGCTGAACTGAAAACGAATGTTAGAAACAATGAGCCCTAAGTCTCCACTGCAGTCACTGGCTGAGCTTTTCATGCTGTATATTTTGGATCTTTCAAGTTTTGTGGGGGTACTTTTGCTAATCTTTCCAGCCCGCCTGTCAACCAATCGTTCATTTGAATAAATTAAATGATAAGATAACTTTCCTTTGGTGAACGGCCAAAACCTCAAAACTCTGGTCTACATGGACTTGTTTTACATGCAAGGAAATTCCAGATTATGTTTTACAAATCTGTAAACTATATCTTTGCTTAAAAGCAGATACTGACCGAGGCATCAACGAGTGACTACATTTATTACAGTAACATTTTATCAAGCTACCAAATTATTGTCAACTTACCTTCTATTCACTTCTGAAAGCCTTATGTGCAACCGGAATTTGTTAAATAGGTTTATTGGTGGGCTTCATTAACATATCAACACCGTGTACATGTACATAAGCCGTAACCATAAGCAACTAGCTTTAAGTAGATACTCTTCCTTCAAGAAAACGAAGCTTGAAAAATCAGGAAAGCGGTGAAGTAACTTGCCCAGAAAAAGCCATTACGTTGTACCTGTGTGGCGTCGTGGTGCGGTGTATAATGTCAGCACCCTCACGTTTAACGTTAGCTAGCTCTGTGGAGCTAATGCTAAGCTAAATCACGGCAGCTTTTCTTGAAGCTAATGTCCAAACCTTTTAATGTTGCATTCAATCTTGAGGCCATCTTAAAGCGACTGAAAACACACACCAACGCTGTGCAACAATACCGTTGCAAGCTAAAGAGAAACTTTAGCTCCTCCGCTGCACAGAAAGCTTACCTGTAAAATCTTATTTCCGACCCTTTGACAAACTTATTGTTGCATCCTGTTGCCGCACATATAACGGGCATAGTGACTCTCTTTTTTCTTCTTTTTGTCTAAACTATATGACAATACGAATGAAAAAACAAAACAACAGCAGTTTACAAACTTCCTTTCGCCGTCTTCTTCGGCCAAACTACTGTATTTCTGCTTAAGCTTCCTGTTTCCCATTGGAAGAGTCTGCCCTCTGGCGGCGGTTCGTGATATTCACATACATGTAAAACACTGGAAAACAGTCATGAACATTATTGATTTATGCACAATATGAATGAAATGGGAAACAAACTTTGACAGGCAGTCATTCGGCTCAAGTTACGTTGATATTCTAAATAAAATAAAATACAATAAAAATAGAAAACACACATGCATATATCACTCAGAAAAATATAGTCACAGCTTGAAAAGTGCAAAATTATCTGTCTTAGATTGCAGACACAACGCAGGAGACTAACGGGACAAACATCAAAAACATTTTCTGTAGATGCAGAAGTGAATCAATGAATTCACCACACACACTAGAACTGTTGACAGCGAGTGCAGAATATCCTTAACAACACATTTCCATTTGTTTTGCAATTTTTAATAACAGCCGTGCTTACAGACTAGCGGAACAAGCTGATGAATGACCTCTTATTCCAAAAGTCTGACCCATCCACTATGTGTCCTCCTCAGCCATGTTGGTTACCATGTTAACCAAAAAATTGAAATGACTTTGCCCTGCAATGACTTACGAGTGATATGGGTGTTTTTGATTACCAAATTGAACAAATAAGTGTTACTTATAAGTCAAAGTATAACAGTGGAATTGAGCTGAGCAGGCGCAGTGACTTTATTGGGCATGTTGTAACTCTGAACACTGTCTACATACGCTGTATACACTGTGCATACAGAAGGGCGACAATAAAGGGAAACTAGAATACAGGGCTATTTAAGTAGGGTTACAAAGCAAAAATCCCCCAAAGATGGGTGCTCATTTAAAAGTTCAGTGGACCAGAAATAAAGCCTGGTGTACTGAGATGGATGCTGAATACTTGATCACTTCAGCTAGGGGACTTGTGGGTTATTTTACTGGTGTGATATGACCTTCACAGTCCCAGCAGGTGGGGCCCATAGGCAATCACAAATAAAATGAGTATAGAAAACTGGTATAGAAAACATCGGGCATGGCTTTCACGCTCGTGTTCAGCCTTGTGTCCTATTACAGATTTATTATGGGAAAAATGGAGGGTCATGAGACTTTGTGTTGGATTATGGAAAAGAAAGTGTAATAAGAAAGGGAAAATAGAAGTATGTATAAAGTCTGTGATCCATTCAATTTCTGTAAAATGTACAGGAATAGACCCCATATTTTCTCAGAGTCTTACACATGTATAAGCAGGTACATACGGTATAAAGATGGACTATAAATTACAGCAGCAACCAATACAAACACCAGGTTCCCTCTACAAATTCATCTTCTTCTCTACCCTTCAGCTGCTCCCTTTAGAGGTCATCTGCCTCCATCTCACCCTCTATCTATCCTCCTCTGTCACACCAACTTTCTGATGTCCTCTTTCACTAAATCCATGAATCTTCATTGTGGTTTCTTCTTTCAATTCTGCCCGGTAGCTTCATATTCAGCATCCTTTGTCCAACATTTCCACCATACCTCCTCTGATATATCAAAACCATCTCAGCCTTGCCTCTCTAACTTTCTCTCCAAACTGCTCAACCTGAGCTGTCCCTCTCATTTCTAATCTCATCCATTCTGGTCACTCCCAGTGAAAATCTGAACACCTTCAGCTCGGCCTCCTGTCTTTTTGTGAGCACTACCATCTCCAAACCATACGTCATATCAGAGCTTATTACCATGTTATAAACCTCCCCGTTCACACTTGCTGCAGTCCTTCTGTTATTAGGTTCCCTGTAAATTTCTCACAGTTTGCAGCATCATCAACCAAGGCGCATCTTACATTATTACAATAATTTATCGGTGTCATATAGAGGGTCCAAATTCAACAATTTCATTTCATTTTAGTTGATTATGAAATCATGAATAAATTCCTAAAGCACAAAAAAAAATGAAAAAGGAAAAAGGGGAGACTGAATATTATTTAAGTATAATTTAAACGACTTTTTTTTCTGTATGTAAATAAATAAATAGGGCCTCAATTAAATGTATATATATTTTAAAAAGTCTGTGTTCTAAAAGGCTATAATTCTAAACAAGTGGGCCCTGTGGCCGATAAATGTGCTGCGGCTTTCCGCTCCTGCAAGACCAAATCCGGAATAGAGAAGCCCCCGGCCCCGGCCCCCTCTGCCTGATGAAACCTGCTTCCTGCTGCGACAGCCGCAGCCGGAGCTCCCCGGGGCCGCTGGATCACATGATAGAACGACGCTGGCTAGCGAGCTAACATGTTAGCGTATGTTGTTAAAGCCCTTGCCAGGAATCGCACACGGACGCAGTAGCCCAACTAACAAGCAGCCCCAAAGTCCTTAAGTCCTCGGTGAGTCTAAAAACGCAGCTCTGTGTCATTTCTGAACGTTTTTATTGACCCAGAGACGTTAACTTAGCCAAGCTAGCTAAGTTAAACTTGTTTATAGGAAGTTCGTTTGGTGTGCGGGGCTTCTCGGCTAACGTTAACGATACTGGCCTTGTGCGGCTCGACCAAGAAGCTAATCTCACCTAAACACCTGGTTGTTTTGCTTGAATAGCAGTGTTGATGGCATGTTTACCGTTTAACGTATGTCGATGTAAGCTGGCTGATGTTTACAAGCCAAACTTGAGGCTAGCTGTGTGCGTTTGTTTGTTACTACTTAAGTGGCATTAAGCTTAGTTAACTAACTAACTAACTAAGCTAATGTTAGCAGCAAATCTGCGGTCAAAACGGCCACATCACAGTATACCGGTACTGTCAAAACAATACTTGTCATACGTGTTAAGAGTTTTCACTTGCGCTTTCAAGTGCTCCTACTATGGTTGCAAAGGGCGAAAAAACAAAAAACTAATGGTACTACTACTAAAGCTACTTTAGCTTGACAAGCCAGGCAGGCTGTTTACTCCCTCATATGTGCTTGTTTTCAGTGTGAAAACCCTTTGATGCACCTGCCCCACCCGTAGAGGTGGTTTCACTTGTTTTTCCTGACAAGTGCTGTGTGCAGAGGTGACATCTGTTGCACCTGCTATCTCAGCGGGGTGGATCATATCTTTATCATATCTTTATCATATCTTTTAGTTCGGTGACCTGACTTAATTCCCAACACGGCTCCACCAAAGATTACTCAGAAGAGAAGTATGGAGGCTAAAGAAGTGAAAACATCTGGGTGGATCTGCAAGTGAATACACTTCTTCTATTCTCCTTCCACCACATTGTGTGCGTGTGTTTGTCTGGGAACATTGATTGGTTGTGGAATCTGTGATCCCTGAAAGCACTGACTCTTTCCTTTCACACCAAGATGTTGCTGAGTGCAGTAATCCATTTCTGCTTCACCGTAGAGAGTTGCATCCGTTGTTACTCTGAGAAAGCGATGTTTCCCAGTTGTAGTCATGCTGTCTTCGGACACTGGATTCGCACCTTCTCACGCTGTGTTTTCTCACATTCAGTCTTCCCCGCCACTCTGGCTGCTGACACGCGCAGTAATTTGAATCTTTCTCAGCAGCTTTGTTTGCATATTACTTACCAGTTCACAATCACTGAAGACTCAGAAAGCCCATAATGAACACGGACATTTTTATTAGGGGTTTTAAACTTAAATATGACCAAATGAACAATTTGTTTTCTAAATTTCTACTATTTAGTTATCTGACTGGCACATGCAAAAATGCTAGTTGCTAAATAATCTCACAAGTTTTTTATAAAAGCCTAATTTTGACGCCCATCGATTTTATTTGGCCTCAAATTGTTTATTAAAGAGCAGACTGATGTTTGACTTGCTGGAGTGTAAATGGAGAACAGGTCCTTTCTCTGTTTTTTTTTTTTTTTGTTTTTTTTCTCTGTATTTTATAATACTGACTCTAGATTGATCATCAACTATAAAAGATTATGATGACCAAACCAGGTACAAATCATTATAAGAACTGCATTTAAGTTATTATTGATGGGCGATTTTAGATTTGCATCAATTCTTTCTTTCTTTTGTGTTTGTTTGTTGGTGCTCTCATTTAATTTCCAACAGTCTGTGAAAACATGGTCAAAGGTGACTGACTGATAAGTTGCAGGGGACATTGGACTTTATCTGCGAGACGAGAGCAGGGATGACTTAAGGTCACATGCAGATAGGAATTGTTACAGCAAAAGACTGTTAATTCATGCAGGAGACCACGATGCCCTCGATCATCGTACATTTTAACTAGTAAATCAACTAAGCTTAGACTTGTATGACCAGAATAATACATCATAATCAACATATTCTGAATATCATTCGTTTCAAACCTCAAACCCCCAGGTTAGGCTTTTTTGTCCTTAATGAAATGATCCTGAATTGGATAAGTGGAAGAAAATATATGGATGAGTGATAATTCACTGTTATATGTTAGAAAATATTTTTTTCTAATAAGCTGTGTGGCATTTTTGTGAGGAAGGTTTAGAGTGGTGACAGAGAGGACAAGTAGATGCTATGTTTTGACAGAACTGGAGAAAAATGGAGTAAGAACCTTGTAAAGATTGAAAATGGGTGGCTCTAATACTTGGAGAAAAAGAATCGAACACCACAACCCTGTGTGGATTTAAGAGCTGTGCAAATGACCAATAGTAACCTATGGTGTTCCCTCTTTCACCTCCCTCCCTCCTCCCCGTCTCTCTGTGTGTTTTCCCTCCTGTCTCCCATAGGGCATTGTAGAAAGGGACTTGTCTTCTTTCGTACTTGCCCTCTTCGAGATATCAAGTCATTAAACTTCTGCCCAACAAGTCACAGGGGTTTTGGCATCCTTTTAAGGATCATCAGGCGAGCTAGTCCTTAGCATCACCGCAGAGATATCAGCAGGCTGAGGTTGTGGACTCTAATGGGAAAGATGGATAGGCGATAAATAAGACACCAGATTCTGAGGTAAGGTCATTCCACCGCTGTGCCTGTCACAGTCGGTCTCGCAGTTCAATTCTAGCTGATAAGAGCTTTGAGTCAAAGTGTCGTTGACCTTGTTTTTCTTTATCATCAAACCAAAGCTGCATTTTCAGTGAGGAAACTGTTAAGTTCCAAAAAGTAAATGTTAGAAATTGCCAGCATGCTTTGAAAGGCAAACTTGATATTATTCATACATAGCCTCAGTTTAGTGCCATTAGCCAACATGGTGTAACAATCACAAATGCTATCATGGAAATGTTACCAAAGCCTCTTTATGCCAACAGAAGTTTTGTGTTCATTATCGTTTAGCTTAACTGTTAGGAACAATAAGATTTTACTGGTTTCATTGGGTATGTAAAAGCTTATCAGTGAGACTAGGAACATTACTGCCATAGTAGCTGTGTTCTTTGTTTCATTTTATTACCGGCTTTCCCTTTAATTTTTGAACTGGCATAACCCCAGCAGAGTTATGTAATTTCAGTCACATATATTCACAGTTTCATTCTCTTTTCTCTGTCTTTCTTTATCTTGTTGGAAACATGGGGAACTTTAAAATGCACAGAAAGGCTTTATGATACTTGTATGGAAAAGTACTACTGTTACACTGATAAGTACGGATGTTACTACATAGTTATACCAACTAGAACACCTACCTGTATGTGAGTTTTTTTTATGTTATGAAATCTTGCAGGAGTGGTTGCCGAGTCCTTATCACCATTTATGAAGCAGGTGCTTTGCAGAGTAACCAGTTTTTGAGGTTGCAATGCCACAGAAAGGACCTGCACCAATTGGCATACCATGAGTTTCCATAAATTTGATGCCTATGTCTTTTATGCTCATCACTTTCTGGCTATAGTAGACCTTTACAGTCTTTATTCCAGTCACTGAGCATATTACATCAAATAAAGTAGTTTAAGTTGTCGAGTAATTCATTGTTTACTAATTGGTTAGTTTATGCACTACATTTGTGTTGGGGGGGTAGACTAAATATCAGAAGCATCCCTAAATGTAAGGCAGTAAAGTTCAAATTGTCATCAGCTACAGCCTCTGAAGTGAACCAAGAGTGACCGTAGTTGCTTTAAAAACATTTCCAAAAAAGGATTATAATAATTTTTTTAATTGTAGGTTTGAATAATGAACTGCATTAGATGTGCAGACAGAATACAGTTCTCTATCATGCCGTGTGACAAAGATGTCAGAAAGTTTGAACATTATCGTTTTTATTTGTCACAAAAATAACTCGGCCCTCATTTCCAAACTTGCTTGTTTCTTGTAGGCTGGTTAAGAACAGCCAAATAGCCTCCTGCTGATTCAGTTTCCTGAAATGTATCCATATGTGGCACATGACATGCTTTCATTTCTGCTTTTACATCCAGTTGGCTTTGCTGTATGCACATCTTTATAGCCAGGCTCCGAGTGGCCAGAACTACAAGCCTTGATCTATTTTAATTCTTTCTAAGAACTGTGTTATGCTGCGTAACAGCATAATAATCCACTTGTCATCGATATCTTCAAACCACATCCTTATTTTCTTAATTACACACCCAACCAAGAGGTTTCAAGAGAACTAAGTGTGTTTCTCACACTTGACTGTTTTGTAACTCTGTGGCATAGCTCTACCAGAGTCACCCACACTTGAGTATGTCTCAGGTGGTGGCTAACATGTTGTCTGTGAAACTCTCTTTTTAGAAATGCTTTGTAGCCACAACAGCTGACTACATGGGTTGTGCAGACTGTATATTTAAAGAAGACAATACATTTCCTGAAATTAAAGTCTGTCATCAGAACAGACTAAACTGTCTTTTTTTTGCTTTTAACCTGCATTGAGACCCTTAAGCTGTCTTTGTCAGTCCAAGGGGGATCTTACCCATATTTACGGGTAGGATCCAAGGAAAAACTTTGCTTCAGAGGATTTTGTAGTGATAGTAACTTTTAGCATAATGTCCTGTTGTTTTCATTTCGCAGGTACGTGTTGATTTCGTAATGACAAGCTGCTGTGCAGAAGATGTCCACGCTGTCTGTGACTGATATCCCAGATGTTGGTCATGGTAAGAGGAACGATCTCTGTCAGTCCAAAGTGAGAGATTTACCTGAGCAGGAGCCAATTCTTCCAATACGTGTCATTGTTAGATTATGCCATGAAGTATATGAAGTACTTGCTCTACATTCCAAGAGTGGGTATAAAAGATGTTTTTTATATTGTATTATCTTTTTATTTTAGTGGGGAGAGAGCCCTAAAAGAAATATCCTACTTTATAATAAATGCAGTTTGTGCATTTCTCAACAAATAATACTAAAATAATTTAGTGAAATAATAAGTAATTTATCTATTTATGTGGCTTATCTTTTATTTTAACTACCGGTAGTCTTATTTAAGCTTACTATGGAAGTTTTTGCTGCATACCTCAACCATTTACAGTTGTAATAGTCTCTCCTTTCCCTGCTCTCACCTCATACACATGTGTGTCACATATGGAGATGAGCTGCCAAAAGACAGGTGATGTGTAATTAAGTTATTTTAATTGCAATAAAAACGTCCAAGCTAGTGTTAGATCAAAAATAACTCGAGTGACAGCGAGAAAGGGGCAGAGACACATTGATTTCAGAACTTTTTAGTTGTGACATCTCAGACACACCCAGAGTTTGCAGTTCAAGTGAAAAGCTTTTGGCTTAGGAAGTGCTGTTAGCTTCCTTTATCCTCTCCCGTAGCAAATGGTCCAACATGCCCTTTTAAACCCAGCGCAGAATACATTGGCCCTTTCTCACCAGCTCATAATTTACCGTTGAATCTGTGATTGCTGCATCATGTTGTATATGTTTTTGTGAACATGGCTGTTTATGTCAGACAACTGTCAAAATAAAGATAAAGACGAGTTGAACGGCCTTGGACGATGATTATTGTTTTCGCTGTGTTTGTCTCGTCTCTCTCAGATGAGAGTAAGGTGTTTGATGGGGCCTCTGAGCTGCAGCTGGACTGCATGGTTGAGGAAAGCAGTGGAAGTACCACAATGAAGCATGATGGCCTGCTGTCACTGACTGACCTCTCCCACCCAGACGATTTCCCCGTCCCCCCTCATAATGGCCCCTCGCTGGCTGAGATGAGCAGCCCTCTGCCAGTAGAACCAAATGACATTAAGCTGGATCCAGCTGCAGGTGACACATCTGCAAGCACAGGTGCATGTTTTAAAAGTTTGTTTCAGCAAATCTGCATTAAATACATTGTTTTTAAATGAAAACAATGCTCTTCTGTGAGTTGGTTATTAAGAATTGGAGGGTAGGAAAACAGTGTCTTTGTATTTGTCACTATTGTAAATAGTTGAGTGGAAAACAGGACCTAGTTGTTAAATACAAAAATTAGAAAAAGGCATGACTAAACTTGCCCATCTCAGTTATGGCTGTTTGTACTGCAAGTGGAGTGACAACTTCCACAGACCAGTATAACCAGTATTATTTCCTTCTGATCTCTTGATGTTAGACATGCTTATTCTATAGTTTGACCTTTATGATGAGTCAGTAACGTTGAGTGTGTTTATTCTGTTCTATTTTGGTTTAGATACAAGACCTAGAAGTAACCATTGTTTCTTGAAAGGAGCATATATAACAGACTGCTTCTGAGAAACTATCTTAACTAAACCCAGATCATTTTCTTGAGTTCACATTGGTGTCATATCTCTTTCATTTGTGTGTAGATGGTCAGCCAGTGAAAAGAAAGAAGGGGCCTGCTCCAAAGATGCTGGGCAACGAGGTGTGCAGTGTCTGTGGCGACAAGGCCTCTGGTTTCCACTACAACGTGTTGAGCTGTGAGGGCTGCAAGGGCTTCTTTCGGCGCAGCGTCATTAAAAGTGCCCAGTACTCCTGCAAAAACAATGGTCGTTGCGAAATGGACATGTACATGCGCCGCAAGTGCCAGCAGTGCCGCCTGCGCAAGTGTCGGGAGGCGGGGATGCTGGAGCAGTGTGAGTGTCTGTACGCCAAATGAATCAGAGATGAAGAAAACTTGCAAACCCACATGCAATGTTGGCATGTGGGTTTCTAGCCAGAGTGCAAGTCGTGACAATGAAAAGAAACTCTTTAATTAGCTTGAGCTTTAGGATGTGCATCCTCTTTTGACCTGTAGGTGTGCTTTCTGAGGAGCAAATTAGACTGAAAAAGCTGAAGAAGCAGCAGGAGGAGGAAACGGCCCGCACGTCCACGGTGGTCACACCCACCCCTCCTCAGGAAGCAGCCACACTGGATCCACAGCAGCAGGAGATGATTCAGAAGCTGGTGGCTATGCAGAAGCAATGCAACAAGAGGTCTTTCCTTGACCGACCAAAAGTGACGGTAAGTGCTTCAGAGGGGAGTTGGAGCTGAAATGGCAGCAGCTATAGAGACAGTGTCTCAAATGCTGAGGCGGGTTTGTCTCAGAGTCAGATTTATCTCACTACTGTATATTTACTGTTAATGTATTCCAGCCTTGGCCACAGAGTCAGGATTTGCAGAATCGAGAAGTGCGGCAGCAGCGGTTCGCTCACTTCACTGAGCTGGCAATCATGTCAGTCCAAGAGATTGTGGATTTTGCTAAGCAGCTTCCTGGTTTCCTTGAGCTCACAAGAGAAGACCAGATTGCTCTACTGAAGACATCTACTATTGAGGTCTGTTGCTAGAAATGTGACTTTTGTTAAATTGTACCCATTACACTAACTAGAGGGGGGGGAATGGTTTCTATCTTTTACTGGCCCTTTTATGAAAAGATTTAAGATGCCTCATTATGAGCCCATTTTCTTTGGATTGGCTGTCCATTGCTTGATTTTTAACTCGGCCCCTCTAAGAATAGCTACCTTGTTGTCTTGCCTCTGTGAATAATCCACAACCAAACTCTAAACATACTAAAAATACTTTAGCATTTTCATTTCATTTTGGCAAGTACTCTGTGATTCAGAGGTGGGAGTAAACACAAGTGCAAGTCTCAAATCTTAACTGTTAAGTATCAAGCAAGCAAACTCCAAGTTACTCCAGTGAGAATCAAACACGTCAGAAAAAAAATTCTGCTGATCTTTCGGTTCAGCTGTTTTCAGTGTTATTAGAAATTGTTGCAGCCGACGGTCTTATAAGCCTTCTGATCTAGTATTTGTTTTTCTGTGGCAGTAACAAACCCTCAACAGAGCCCAGTGCTCGGAAATAGTAATATGATCAGTATATTTCTGAAAGGAAAGCTCTGTAGTGAAAACAATTAATAGTATCCAAGGATGACTACAGTATACTTTAACATTGCTTATGATGAGAAAACCCAAAATACTTAACAAAGGAAATTTAGTTTAAAAAGAAGAGCAAATAATGACTCATAAGATACATATTCTGAGCAAATTTGCTTCTGCTTTTGATTAATAACTGTGAATCTGTAGTGTACAAACTGACTATTACATTTTCATTGTAACAAATAGTTTGTGTTCCCTTTTGAGTAAGTACAAAAGTTAAAGGCTGGTGTAGTTGAAAGACAAAAAAATATGGGTTTTTTTGTCTTTCTCAGATTATGCTGCTTGAGACGTCTCGGCGATACAATCCTGCCATTGACAGCATTACATTTCTGAAGGACTTCAGTTACAATAAGGAGGATTTCGCCAAAGCAGGTTCATTTGTTCATTTCTACCTACCAAATAATTGTTTTTATTACTTAACCACAGTGTGTGCATTTCATCTGTCAGAATGAAAATGTTTTTATGATGACAAAAATTTAAGTGCAGTACTTATAGTGTTAAAAAGGAGAAATAATATATACAAAATTCAGCACATGTACGCCAGTCCCTGCATTCACCTTATTGCACCAGTCCCATCAGTAATGATTAAAAACTCTGCTTTAATTGCATCTAATGCTTTAATGGTTGTATCGTGTGCCTTCTAGCAGAAAGTCAAAGATTACAGAGATGTATAGAAAATATGTTTTCATATGTTCCCTTACTGTGAAAATGCTCAAATCCACAGTGTGCAGCTGCAGTGCGTTTCTATTTGTAACATGACATTTCATTTCCTCCCTCCTCTCTCCACTCTTACCTCCTCAGGGCTTCAGTTTGAGTTCATCAACCCCATCTTTGAGTTTTCAAAAGGAATGAATGACCTGCACCTGGACGAGGCCGAATATGCTCTGCTCATTGCTATCAACATCTTTTCTGCGGGTCAGAATTTATAAGCTACACACCCTTCTCATAGTGAAAATGCTTTGAGAACTAATCCTTCCCTTTTTAGTTCTTTGGGAGAAATGAACTGGTTGCATTTGCAGATTGAGCATTTTTCCCCTCAGAAGGCTTTCTTTGCATTTTACCAAAATAGATCTTCTTTTTTTTCTCCATAAACAAACAGGAGAGATTAATGTGTGTGTGTGTGTGTGTGTGTGTGTGTGTGTGTGTGTATATTTGCTTTCAGATCGGCCAAATGTGCAAGATCATGATCTGGTGGAGCGGCTGCAACAGCCCTATGTGGATGCACTGCGCTCTTATATCATGATTAAGAGACCAAATGTAAGCACCAGATATATCTGTAGCTTTTTCTTTTGTTACAGACTGAACATCAGTATAATCAGGCTGTCATCATCACAACAAGCACATTAGGTCATGACTAAGGTCATATTGTATTGTTGAGACTTGTAGGGGGTTTGAACTGTTAGAAGAGCAGTTGTGTGCTAGATAAAGCTGAGTGGTGAAAGGAATCAAATGTAGACCACATATTGTTATCTAAAAACAGCAACAATTATACATTATCAGCTGAGTTGATAATAGGTATTTGTGTGTTTTCACACACATATTGTGAAGTGATTGTGTTTGAAAGGCGCTTTGGAAACTATTCATTTATTTTTAAATGAACTTCCTTAGGATCACTTGATGTTCCCCCGCATGCTGATGAAGCTGGTGAGCCTTCGTACACTAAGCAGCGTCCACTCGGAGCAGGTTTTTGCCCTTCGCCTCCAGGACAAGAAGCTTCCCCCACTACTATCTGAAATCTGGGACGTCAATGAGTGACTGCAAACCTGATGTCACACTCCGTGGCTTTGTTAAGCCTGAGACAGACATTGCATCCAGCAAGATCACTGACTCCTTTCTGACGATCTTGTCAAGGACTGGTTGTTTTCTTTTTCATGGGGAAAGGAGAGCAACGCTGCCCTTTGCTCTCAGACTGCTATATGGCTTTGTGTTCCTAAGAGGAACATGAACGCCTACTTTTCTTTGAACCTTGCTTTTTTTTTTTTTTTTTTTCTTTTCTTCCATGTAGATACTGACATGATTGTGGTTAAATACCAGCATTCGGCTCTTTAGCCAGTTATCTCTGATTTAATATTTGTTGAACGTTTTGTCAATCTCTAGTGCGGTTTTTATCCTTTTCCTCTAACAATAATAATCAACAGGAACTGAGCAGGTCTTGGCTGTGGCTCTTTCAAACGTCAGGATTACAGTCACACATTCAGTTAAAATGGTGATATTTGCATTTGTGCAATAGAACGGGGAAAAGATGGGCATAATCAGACCCACGACAGCTTTTCACTTTATTGACATTAGGTTAAAATATAGGCCATTTGGTTGATACGTAATATGCATTTTAATATGGCAGCAAATAGATTTTTGTTCCCTTTGGAGTAAGTACAAAAGTTAAAGGCTGGTGTAGTTGCTCAGGTAATGTGAAGTAGACCTCTGAGAACTGGAGGCTTCTTTAATATCTATTAGTTTAATAGATTTACTTTAGTTTTTCCAGATGAATAAGGGACCTTTTTGGTCGTTTGTAGAAGCCCATTACAGTTAGTGTAAATTGTATATTTGTTTACATTAAAAATAAAAAATGCAAAGCTTATCCTCAAGATTGTACAATCACATGCTAACGCACAAGAAAGTACAACTCTGCAGGTGACTAGTAGGCTGGGCCCTTCACAGGAAATGGTGTGTTTTGTTTTGTTTTATCACTCAGTGCAATGGTACCCTGAAATACAGGCGGTATTGTCTTTAAGATGTAAGGAAAGATGAAATTTCAGTTTGGCAAAGTCAATCTACCATGTCTCTGAGCCTTTTTTTGTTTTCCCCAGTGAGAAAGCCCCTTTTCTGTCAAAGTTGCATTCACAAATAAATGAAAAGTATTGGCTTGATTAACACCATCTTTGTAACTGTGTAAGTGAAATGTACTTTTGTGATTTCGCTCTAGCATTTAAAAGTGTGTCAAATGTTTGAGCAGAAAAGGAGACGTTTTGTGACATTTTATTTTTGATAATCTACTATGTAACTAATACGGAGGACAATAAATGTCAAGCTGAATTTCTAGTTAGAAAGCTAACTTGATCTAAAGGTCTGTAATAGTGTGAGTATCTTCCTTGAATGGGTACTCAACATCAACAGCTTTAACCGGTCAGATTTTGGGAAACCTCACTAAAAACATGTACCAAAATCTTTATTAACAGGGAGCAGGAATCAACAGGAAAGAACTACTTTACTAGAGAGATATATATGTTTTTCTTATTGCTGTGTTTTCCATGCCTTGTCCTGTGCGGTGTAACACTGAAATGCTGCATAATGGATGATAAAGGACTGCCAATAATTGTGAAGTCTGTTTTCTCTTCCTATGTTGAGTGAAGACGGCTGAAAATTGGGACAGTTTAATGGCTTTGCAGTCTGTTTTACAGTAATTTAATTACCTCTGTAGCCATTACAAGATGTCAAGGTTGGATTTCTCAATAACTGTAGATGTAAAATGCAGTTTGCTCTGTCCTAACAAACAACTTCTATTATTTCAGCCGGGAGGTCGTCCAGAATCATGTTTTTGGGGACCTTTTAGCTAATAAATTCCATCAGACGGCTAACGTGCTGGTTAAATGGGACATTATCTACACCTGCTACACAAATGTCACACAGGCACAAGTAGACTCTTCAAAATTCACTTTATTGCACATTAGATTTTTGTCCAAAAGCACTTGCTGGTGGACTTGATGTTTAATTATTTGAATTTTTGGTTGTTATGCTTGGATTGTGTAACCAAACTGACCCCTTTTTTTTTTTTTTTAAACTTTATCGCCATATTGACCAACATGTCTGTATTGTATAATATTAGCTTAAACTGATTATCTCTCCCATGTTCAGCTCATGCTTTTAATAAAATTGGCTTTGTTTATTAAAGTGTTCCTGTGAACCACCATGCACAGCATCGGGAACCCCGAAACTGACAATATTATTTTCCACTTTATTTTTAATTTAATTTTTTTTGCTTTCCTGCCTGTGACATGTAAGGATGTCTTGTGTGAAAATGATATATTGATATACTAAATTAATGACAACTCTAGTGGTTTAAAAAAAAATTAGTGATGACAATAATTAATTGGTGAATTAACTCCCTAGTTTGTATTTGCCTTTGACATCGTCTATGACGTGTCCTCTATGACAACTTGACTTTTATGTTTCACCATGCGGATTAAATGATCTAATGATACAATCCTTTAGCCTGGTTCATGCATCTTTGACCAAGCTGGATGAAAACTGATTTTAAAATGTCTCACACAGCCTAACATTAAGAAAATGTGTAAAATGATAAAAACAGTAAACGTTACTTAATGGTTGGCTGAATAAATGCAAATGCTTGTCCAGCCACATTCCTTACAGTGGGGTGCTCTTAAGATGTTAGAATAGCTGTGGAAAACCTAGTGACCGGATTTTCTTACTTAGTAGTTGCTTGTGGGAAACGTCTAACAAAAGACCATCCATAAGGGTTTGTTCCTGCCAGAAGAAGAATGGAACAGCAGCTAACATCAGGAAACAAACTTTAGCTATGACAATTTTTTTTTCATTCTGTAGGCACAGAAAAGATGGTGGTGTCCTGGCATTTTTGACCATGTACTATGTCAATCCTTAAAATTTAGTTATAGATTTGGATTTTGTTGATATCCATATAATCAATCTCTGATATAGTGTTTTATTTATTAAAAAAATAATGAGCAGGTTAAGACAAGAACGGATGCAGGAGCGTGTAACCAAACCGGTGAAATGCTTATGCAAAACTTTCCTTTAGGTCCCTTTTTAACAAAATGTGAATTTTTGTATGTTGGGTTTTGGTTTGATGCTTGCAGGACCTAAAAATAGCTTCTGTAATATTACTATTAATATCCCTTGGTTGTATACCATTTCGGTTCACAGAGGGAATATGATTACCTTTATTATTATTTTCTAGTGTGCGTACTGTAATCAAAGAGCAATAGTTATTTTTGTGTATATGTATATTGTGGTAATGCTGCCGATATCTCAGGTTCTTAGCTCATCCACACATTTGCTGTTTTACAAGGAATAAATTGTAATGGATTGAGAGGTTGATGAGACTCGTTCAGTGCAGTTCTGGTTTGTCTTCAGCAGATCTTCAAGCCTTTTTATGTTGCTGACCTCATAACTTTTTTCTCTCTGAATGTACCCAGCCATTAATTTGGTTAATGCTATCTTTGATAGAGATGTTCAACATGTACCGTTTCATTTTCATTCTCAGCAACACATGCTGAGTGTTCAAAGCGAGAGCTTTGAAATGCAAATTCCACTTTTTGAATGATCTGGAGACATTTTAATTGCCCCGGGTTACTGACAGATTATTCAACACTACTGCTCTAGAGTCAGCATGAAGTACTCTGTCATCAGGTTGGCTGATTGAAGAAACTTTTGGGGATATGTGGCACATATTTCACTTAAAAAAACTTTTACCAGTCGGTGGTTGCTGGAGTACTTTTCTATGCTGTGGTGTGCTGGGGGAGCAGCACAGCAAAGAAGGACTCATCCAGGCTGGAGAAACTGATCAGGAGGGCTAGCTCTGTGGTCGGCATGAAGCTGGACACTCTGGTGACAGTGGCAGAGAAAAGGACATTAAAGAAACTGATGGACATTATGGACAATGCCAGGCATCCTCTGCACACGGCCATTAACAACCAGAAGAGTCTGTTCAGTGACAGGTTGCTTCTCCCAAAGACAAGAACTAACAGACTTAAAAACTCCTTTGTCCCACACGCCATCAGACTGTTTAACTCCTCTCTGGAGGGGAGAGGGAGGGGAAACAGGAGGACAAAGGAGGGAACAACTAAGCTGTAGTGCCTCTTCACCTCACTGTGCAATACCTTTTGTGCAATACTTTTGTAAATAGTCAACGGTGCAATAGACTCAATACTTGAAATGTGCAATTCACTTGTATTTTTATTTTTATTCCTATTTATTCTATTTATCCCCTTCGTATATTTTATTTATATTGTCTCTGTATTTATATATATGTGTGTGTGTATAACTCTGTAACTTCTGTCGGTGCTGTGCTTTTTTGGAAATCGAATTTCCCAGAGGAACCCACCCGAGGGATTAATAAAGTTCTATCTTATCTTATCTTATCTTAAATTTCTTTATCATTGCGTTAAACCAAGTAGCCTACTAAAATTCATACAGTTAAAATTTATTTGGATTATTTTTAGTCACTTTTTGTTAGCTTTTTGGTCCTTTTAACTTTAGTTAATTATAAATAATGTAAGGGTGGTAGGCTTATCAAAAAATAAATACGGGGACCCAAATGGCTCCCGGCGTTCCTGCTGCGCGATAAAACGCAGGAAAATGGTACAAATAGATTTTTAGAGTGAACCAATGGTGACGATCCCCAGTTGGGAGCATTAGGTGGGTTTTGTCCGTTTTGTTTTGTCGCTTCCGTTAGGTCGGCCTCTCAGTATGCGGAACTCCCTGCAGGCTTCTAGTGCTGCTGATGATGATGGGGAGGAGGAGGAGGATGTTGTGAAGGCAGGTTGTAACTGACCGAGCCACACGTTTCACTGAGCAGGCAGGCGGACACATATTTCGCATAATTTATTATGTTCCGGGACACTCAAACGGAGTGGCTAACCTTTTCAGCGGTTGTCCGCGCTCGATGTTTTCAATGATAAAAGAAGGACTGAATTCTGACAAACATCGCTGCCTCTCCGCCGTGACCGAGGAGAGCGCCCACCATCCAGGCCGTCATCGGCAGCTGGCTGGCTTGGCAGCGAGCATTAGCGGCTAACCGGCTAACGTAGGTAAGGTTATTCCTATTAACGCCTGTCCTCTGTGAACGCATTCAGCGCATATGTGTCGTGTGTTCTCAACTGTGTCATTGCGTTTGTTACGTTTGACAGGTGTAATGTGTATGAGACTAACGTACTGGTGGTAGCTAGGCAGCTCGCTAGCTAGCTTGCTAGCTAATCCACTCGTGACGTAGGAAAGCATACGGCTAGCAGAGGAGGGGTGAGAAGATGCTTCCTTGGCGTTAATGTTTAGGACGAATCAAAGCCAGACAGCCTGTTTGAAATATTTATCCATATATATAATATAAAAAAAATGACAGCACTACCACCGTGCACCAAGGACGGTTGTATCTGAGCTGGGAGGCGCTGACATTGCCTTATCACATTTCTTCTAAGTGCTGTTTGTTAATGTTACCTTCCTCTTGGCATACGTCCTCACCATGGCTAATCTCAACTTGTTCCAGTAAAATTTAGACTACACACCCAGACAGGCTAGTCATGCGGGATTTGTGCTCTGCAATCGCAACCCGTGACGGTTTTCTGTTGAAATAGTGTGCCATTGTGAAGTCCGTCATCACGCCTGAAGCATTGCTTAACAGTTGGATAATTTGACACAATGTTCACATTAGCTTGCGACATAAACGTTGGGCACTAACGTTAACGTGTGAAAACATTAGCACGGTTTCGTCATCGAAGAAAGAGAAAGTATTTTTTTTTCATGTGGATACTTAGTATGTTAATATGTACAGAAATTTAAGATATACGTCAACATATTTTAATAAAGATGATTTGAGGGTGACTGGAACATAATGTTCAATGGATAACTATACACGGTCTTTTTTATTTGCTGTCATGCATGTCTTTATTGATATGACGACATTTAGGTGAATGAGATAATAAACCCAGGCTTTATGTAGATTTCACCGTTAAAATAGCTATCATATTAAACCAAAATTTTAAGGACACGTGATTATTTTGTGCTTTTGCAATACAATCAGTGAACGTGTGTTAATATGATGTTTCTGGTTATGTCAACATTTCAGCGTTTGGGCGAATGACTGTGGTAAAAGGCATTGCAAATGAAGGACATTGATTGATTGATTGTGGTCCCACAGGCAGGCCAATATTTCTTGCTGGTGACAGGTATGGATTGGCTCAGGGAATCAGGCACCTTCCGTCTGTCTTTGAGGTGCTGAGGTGAACGGCAAAAAGATCCCCGAAGTCTCCTGTCAGCATTGGGCATATTTGTTTTGGGTGGATTTCTAAACCTTCAGGAATAAACTTTTAACATAACTGAATAGCTAGCCTTCATTCTTAATAATGACAAGATTATTTGCATGTGAAATTGTGTTAAAGTGTGAGTTAAACAGTGCAATCAATGTCCATACACTAGATCCAATCAATAAGTGGTTGTCTTTTCCATTTACCAGAACTTTATCAGAGAAAGGAGTGTGTCCCAGTCACATGTAATTCACCCAATGCATTACAGACTAGCTACAGATCTTTGACTATATCCTCTTGATTGATGATGGGGTAAAATTTGATTTGAATCTCAAAGCCTCTGGGGAGAAATGTAAAAATAGGCCAATCACAAATGGTTTCTGAGGACAAATATAATTTATTATACACTGGAGCTTTTAGGCTGGGGGGTTATCTGGGTGATAACGAAATTAAGCTTTATAAGATATTGTGAAACAAACATATTGGTATGTAACTTGTTGTTAAATCAAAACAAGGCATGAGTGTCCTTGTTTTTGTTTTTTTTTTGATTTAATGCACATTGAACTCAGCTTTGCCATTTTATCAAAAAAAAAGGTACCTGGAACCTGATTCAAATGAAGCCAGTCTTCGTCACACCTTGCAATGCAAATTATTAGCACATAGTTAGTTTTCTACAGTCAAACAGATAACTGAACACCATAAACGTGTTGGTTATTTCATTTTGTGACCACAATTTCAAGATGTAGAAACATGGCCAGTCACCAAGCATATATTACGAACTTCTATAAATCATTTTAAAGTTGCAGCACTCGTTCCTTGTAGGTTATGAGCGGCAGGGGACCAAAATATATCAATACTGGTCCAGTTGTTAAACACTGTACCATTGGTTCAATAAAATGATAATTTAAAAGTGATAACTCATTGAATAATAATAATAATGGATTGGATTTATATAGCGTTTTTCAAGGCACCCAAAGCGCTTTACAATGCCACTATTGTACTCTCGCATTCACACACTGGTGGAGGCAGCTACGGTTGTAGCCACAGCTGCCCTGGGGCAGACTGACAGAAGCGAGGCTGCCATATCGCGCCATCGGCCCCTCTGGCCAACACCAGTAGGCGGTAGGGTAAAGTGCCTTGCCCAAGGACACAACGACCAGGACAGAGAGCCCAGGGATCGAACCGGCGACCTTCCGGTTACAGATGCGCCTCCTAAGAATAATACTTTCTTAATCTACACATTATCCCTTACTTGTTTATGCGGCCTTGCTGACCTCATCGATTTCAGTAGCATTCTCTGTTTGTACTTACTGCTGTTTACTGTGACTGGCAGTAAATGTTAACCATGTTGGAGGCCCATGAATCATATCTGTCTCCTCTCCATGCTTACATAACAAGTGACTGCTTGCCTGCAGACCACTCTGAAGAGGTTCATCTGTTGTGTTAATGTACATCATTATTTAGCCTTTGAAGATTGTTGTAATGTTGTGACAATTCTTTATTCCCGGTTTTTAGAGATAGGAAAAGGGGATCAGTACCACACTCGGTAATTAAAGACAATCAGTGAAGTGGCACAGTCCTGCCATCCTTATCTAAAAATAATGTTGTGAGCCAGTATCTCTGTGCTGGATGAGTCTGCCTGCAGCGCTACTGCTTCATAAAACAGCCATTTTGGCTTGGTACCAGGAAGCTTTCAGGCTGCCAGACCTGTGTATAGGTTCATTTTCCTGATGGTTTCATGAGATAATTGTTACATTGTATTCTCTATAGGCCTGTTGAATTGTCCATTTTGTAGTTTTTCTTTGCTGTGACAAGGTTTATGCTGTTGCCGCTATCCAACCTTGTAGAAGTTGTTCCATGTATTTTATTTATCTTTTAAAGCTTGAGCTGAAGAGATTATTTTTTTTTTATTTTAAACCGCCGTTTCAGAGCTCATTTACCCATTAATGTTAAGTGACAGTTTACTTTTCCTTCTTGTACATCAGTGTGCAAAAGTCAGTAAAAAGCTGCCAGGCTTTTAGGGTATTTGAATAACTTTACCAAGTGTGATGAGTGTGAACATTAAGCTGACTTCCTAAGATGTGTCATCCCACTTGGCAGGCCTGTTTGAACTGCATCTTTGTGTGGCTCCTCACATCAGATACTCTTGGATTTAACAGTGTGGTGAAAGTTCACATTAAACACTGTCAAGCTTCCCAAAACCATAAGAAGGTATTATGTATCTGTGGTAGCTTAAGAATCAGTGTTTTAATACTGCAGTTTCAGTGAAATGTGTTAAACATTCACTCAATTCCAAATTGACGTAAAATAAAAATATAAAAATAAAAACATTAGAACATTTTAGCATGCATCAAGAATACTTTAATTCTAATGGTTCATGTCCCTCTGTGAGCAGCTTCTCTGCTCAGAAGTGGAGCTATTATACATAATTACACCTATAATGTGTTTGAAGCCTTCTGTAATAATGTCCGCTGGACACAGCTGTGTCACGCACTGGTAGTTCTGTGGCTGAGGGGGTTAATGACCACCTTTGTCAGAATGTGTGACTATCGTGTCCCACTCATGATTTACATGCAGTCCATTTGTCTGCCCTGTTATCGTTGTGTGTCTGTTCTGTTTCTACCACACAAGCGCACATATCGAAACACGATATTCATATCAGGATTTATTTATATTTGGTGCAGATTCATTTTAAGCATTCTGTGTGGTGTCACTTCACTGAAGGTCGCTGCAATTTTAATGTTCATAGAGCGAAACCTTTTTTTCTAGTGTAATAGATGTAGTTTCTGACAGCTCTTTCTAATATTGTGTTGAGCATGAAAACAGAACTGGAAGTGTAAATGAGTCTTTAGGGGGACTGCGGGCTTCCTGTTTGAAGAAAGAGTCAAATTAGGTCAGAAGTGTTTTCTACAGTTAAAGCTACTGAGTCTATAACATAGGGCTGCTCGATTATGGCAAAAATGATAATCACGATTATTTTCACTGAAATTGAGATCACGATTATTTGACGATATTTATTTAACCCTTTAAGACCTACTATAGAACCAAGTCCACCAGAGCTTATATTATTTTTTTTACATGCTGTAGTGCCATTTGTGGGAGCATTTCAAGTTGCTATACATCAATACAACTGTTATAGCCCATATTTTAATAATATGTATGCATTAAGTCCATAGTAATTACATAAATTGCAAAAAAGTGCAATAAACTACAAAAAAAAATTGAAAATCGCTTTTGTTTTGTTTACATATATTTCTACTTGGAGAAATTTAAGAGGTTTATCCCTCAAAACTTTAAATACAATAAAGTTGCAAAAAAATAGTTTCCCACCACAGGAAATTTATTTTGAGTGTCTTCATAGTTTTATTTTGGAGATACAGCAATTTTTATATATTGCAGGAAAAACAAAAAACAATCCTATGATGCAAATTTGCAAAGAAAACAGCATGTGCATCATTTCACTGTGGGAAGTGTTACGAACAGCTGATAGGAACGGCAAAGCGTGTTTCTGGAATATTATGTTTTTGTTCCTGCAAGCGCTTTTTATGCAATTTTTGCAAAGCTATATGTGGAACGAAACCATGACCGAGGACAAGCTGATGGTATGAGATGTAAGTACAACTCCTCCGGTTTCATATGCAAAACAAATTATTGCGCTAGCTTACACGGTTCAGGTTCTACAGGGATTTAAAAATAGTTACGCAAAACGGAGCATGCAGCTCTGACCGGCTTTAAAGGGTTAACAATGACTTTAAAAAATAATATAAAATAGTGTGCAACACCACTGAAGTTTTTTTTTTTTTTTTAAACTCTCTTTTCAACCAACGGCAGTCACTCTCCAAATAACTTCTGCTTAGCTTTCCGAGCTTCCCTCGGGTCCTCTTAATCAGCGGTCTCCAACCTTTTTTGCGCCACGGACCGGTTTATGCCCGACAATATTTTCACGGACCGGCCTTTAAGGTGTCGCGGATAAATTAGGGAGGGGCTAATAATCGGCTCAGTCATTTTTAATGATCGTTGAAAGCCCAGATCGTAATCGTGATTAAAATTCGATTAATTGAGCAGCCCTACTATAACATGTAACTAGTCCAAATGACATGGGAAAAGAACAAAGCAACACGGGTTCTGTCAGACATAGGATATACTGCTTCTCATATGTCTGTGTGATGGAGTAGATGCGGTCATGTTGTTTAATTCAAAAGCAACTCCTGGAACT
This sequence comes from Mchenga conophoros, assembly GCF_057382185.1. Classification (NCBI taxonomy): domain Eukaryota; kingdom Metazoa; phylum Chordata; class Actinopteri; order Cichliformes; family Cichlidae; genus Mchenga; species Mchenga conophoros. The sequence goes on from NC_140526.1 coordinate 32,044,564, forward strand.
GCAGTGAAATTGGCATATTTTCATAGATGTGCACAAGTTTTGCTGTTTGTTAGACTTCAGTAATTCATCCTTCAGTCCTTATGAATCAGGTCTTTTTTTTTTTTTTTATTAATGTGAAGTTTGAATCTTTTTTGCAGTAATTGCACTGATAGAGGTGTGGTCATTGTAAGATTATCTTAAGCTTTTAGAAAAGAATCCTGGTCTTAGCTTTTCAGTGGGAATGCATCAATGATGCAGTATGAACCACTGACTAAATTAAAGCTCCTTCAGCTGGATAACAGCCTTTAAGTGACAGTGAGAAACTGCTCTGGGTCCTGAGTGTTTGTGTTTCAGGGTGGGGTTTCAGTAGCATGGCCTCCTGTAGTATTTGTTAGTTTTAGAGTAAACGCTGTTTGGCATCGCATGATAGCTCAAGTAGATCACGTTACTGTGGTTTTGTTTTGTGCAATTAGCTGATGTGAACATTAGCAGTTATGGTGTTTTCCTCTGAGGTGTTTTAAGCTTCAGATTTTGCTGCTTATTCCAGAAAAACAAAAAGCAGAGCAGTAATTCTGTAATGTTTGATGGTTTTGGGAGGAAAGAGAGATACTTCAGACTGTAGTTTTACTGCAGCCACATTATAGTCTTTGAATTGAATGTCAGCATGTTGGTTTTGCTCTGATTATATTCACACTGAAAAGTTACAAGTCGAAAAGTTGAGCATGGGACTGAAATTGTCAATTTGTGTCTTGTGGTTTTAAGGGGATCTCACTGCTGTTCTTTTCTTTCTTGTGGGCTTCCAGTTCATTGGTTACACCTGCAAGTGCTTCCCATGAGGGTTGTCCTGATTGTGTCATAACTACTAACATGTTTGGCAGTGCTGTTATTTGTTTAACTAGTACATGCCCATGCTACAGTATAGTTTGACCAGTTTGTGGTGTTGGTTGTAAAATTCAAATGATTGTAAAATGATGGTTATAACAAGTTAGACAAATATGTGTTCATTGCTTGGTGGTTGCAAGGCAACATGATGGCGTTATACTGTATGATGCATAAGCGAAGTGAATATAAATTAATGTTACTGTTGTGAAACACAAATGATTCAGTGCTTTTGCAAGGCATTTTAAAAAAGGTTATCTGAGCTTGTCGTTAGGTGATTGCAAGGCGATGTGATGACATCATCATGATAACTATTGATAAGAGCTGTCAGGGGCCTGAGATGTAGCTGTGTGCCAAGGCTGGTTGCTGAACTCCTGATCCTAATGTAGGAGGATTTGTGAGACAAAGAAATAAATACACAGATTTTGTAAGTTATAGAACATGAGTGAGTTCCTCTAAAAAGCAGATCATATAGCTGCATAAATTATTGCTGAAAATAGCATGAAATGCCATGGCTGTGGGGATGTTAAATTGTTTTTCAGAAAAGTCTTAAGAGTTGAGCTTAACATAATCCTGGCCCAGACTTGTTTTTTTTTGTATTTAGTGGCCAGTGCTTTGTCATTACTTTACAAGAGGAGATCCAGAGCTTGTGCACCTGTTTGTAAAGCTGCTCATGTTAAATTTATTCTCACAAAAGCAACTCAACTAATATTTTGAGATGGTGTTGTTATTGTGTCAGGGAATGCCCGCTAAACTGTAGTCATGCACTGTATGTTGCCTTAATATGAATGTTAAGTTGTCTGTTGTCACGATAAGGGAACTAGACTGGAGCTACAAGTGGCTTCCTGGTGTTTAATAGCCATCTGTAGAGGTGCTGGTTTAGTTTGCTGGACAAAGTCCAAGCTGTGAAGTGTGCTCATTCCACCAAGGCCCCTAAGCTGCTTACTTACCTCTCCTTACCCTCCAACAAAAACAACCAGGCAACGCATTATTGTCAACTCTAAAGTGCAGCAAGTAATATTTTGTAATATGTTTAGAGTGATTCTTTAGTTATGTCTATGTAAATTTAACCCAAAATTATAAGTTTTAATCTCCAACAATTCTGTTTATAGGTTTTTGTGGTTCTTCTTCCTATGTCGTCTTAATGTCCAACATATACCCTATAAACACATCCACACACCTTTTTTTTGTATTTTGTTTCTTTGTTTATAGTAGTATGATGTCTTGTGAAATTTGGTAATATCAGAAAGCATTTCTGATATTATAAGTTTAATTTTATAACAAATTATAATTTGTTATTTGTTCGAATACCACAAGGACAGAACAATACAGTTCTTTGTCTGCTCTTTAGCTGAAAAGGCTCCAAATGCTTTATTCCATCTTAAAACCACCTCCATGTGAAACTTCTGCTGTTGTGTGGGGTTAAAAGCCTTGTGAAGAGTTGGTGTTGTGGACAAAGGTAGTATATATATTGTACATAGAGGAAAAGTGGAGAATGCTGCAGAGCTGAGTGGATTTATACTTTATTATAGTTTGACATTTACTGAAAAGTCACAACTATACATCATAAAACCCAATCTGACCCCATTTTGTTACTCTGAAAAATTACGCTGCTGTTTGGTGATATCCAGTGTGTGCACCAGGTGCTTTCATTGTGCAGACACAAGCTTATTATATTGTGGTCATAAAAACATACAATAATATATATTTTCTTCTTCTTTGTGTGTTACAGATTGGACCCAGTCTTCTTCTTCTTTTATGGGTTTTTTTTTTTTTTTTTGGAATCATCATAATGATAGTAAAGGAGCTGCATTTCAAGTATACACCTGAGCTTTCTCACTTGTGATGGAGAGGTACCCTTAACTCAAGAGGCGACGTATATCCTGGATGCTGTGACATACAGGACATGGTCAGTCCAACATGGAGAAAAAGAAAATGTGCCCCCGCCTTCTCGACTACTTGGTAGTGGTTGGAGCAAGGTAAGCCCTTAGGCAGACATGGCACCCACTACCCTTTAACCTTAATACTTTTTTCTTTAGTGTCTTGACATATAATAGGCATACAAAGTAGACCTCTTGGTTTTTATATCATCTTCTATTTTTACTCTGTTGAAAATTCTCAGCACTTTTGAATGCATCCTTGCAAGTGTTTGAAGGTTTTTGGAAAACTGCAACCTTGAAATCTGATGATTTCACAGCTTATGTTTTTGCTTTGGTGTTTATACAACAGCTCAACCCTTATGAAAAATGAAGAAAAGTAGTATATTGTTTCAAACATAGTGACTGAGCCAAAAAAAAGTATTGACATAATACAGTGAAATCAGAGGGGACTCTCAGTCACTGTGTCTGTTTATTTGAGCGGTTGGTGATTTAAGTGTTTAAGAACAATTTCAGATTTGTTATTGGATGGAATGGTTGTTGCCTCATACTTCCTCTGCACAGATTTCCAAACAGTTCAAACACTTCAGTTTGAAATGCTAAATTGGTTACACATTTGCTTCTGTAACCACAGAAATACTATCGAGGCTTTGTTCAATGTTTTTGTTTGAACTCTGTGGTTTCCATTTCTTCCTTTATGAAATTTGTCTTTCCTTTTATGTCTTTCATATTAAAGGGAACCTGTTACACCTCAGATACTCTGCTAGATTAGCTTTGGTTATTTCACAATTTAAAAATAATCTTAATGTATCTTGTAGTGGGCGTTGGTGCAGCCCCTCAGTTCCTCCACTGTCTGAAACAAGCTGTTTTAGCATATTTCCCTCTTCCCCTTAAGCCAGCTTTATTCAAATTGGCTGTCGTTTAAAAAAAGAAAAAAAGAAAAAAGAAAAGAAACGGGGTCTGAACAGAAAGCAGGTAACAGTGAGAGCACAGAAGTCTGTCTTTTACATTCTTTTCTCATATTTGCTGTCGCTCACATTTGACACATAAATACACTAATGTCTTGATTTGATATTTTGATGTTTCATGTAAGGGATTTGAAGCTCCCCTCTTAACATGTGATAGGAACTCAGTTGCAGTTGCATCAGGTATTAGTTGTAATGTGCTCAAAGAACACATTAAGCAATAATTCTGGGCACTGCTGACAAATGTTTGCCATTTAACCTCCAGGCAACCTACTAGTGACAGTGTGGCCCAGACCCCTCAGCTTCTCCGACGCTACCCACTAGAGGACCACCAAGACTTTCCACTCCCACCAGACGTGGTTTTCTTCTGCCAACCGGAGGGCTGCCTGAGTATACGCCAGCGCAGGGTCAGCCTTCGCGATGACTCCTCTTTTGTTTTCACCCTGACTGACAAGGACTCAGGAATTACTCGCTACGGAATCTGTGTCAACTTCTACCGCTCCTTTCAGCGAGGACATCATCGTACTCGAGGAGAGAAGAGCAGTCACGCTGAGACAGCAGAACGGGCAACAGAGACCACAAGCGAAGGGTCTGATAGTGGTGGAGGTGGAGTTCCACACCGTGTGGTTTCTCCACCCAAGAATGCAGAGTCAGTACCTCCGCCTGCTTCTGGAGAAGAGGGTGGACAGCAAGGTGCTGAGCAAAATGCCGGCAAGTCCCCACAGCACAAACGGAGTGCTGCTAAGGTGGCGGCCAGGAACCGCAACAGCACACTGACCTCTCTGTGCATACTCAGCCATTACCCCTTCTTCTCCACCTTTAGGGAATGCCTATATATTCTCAAGAGGTTAGTGGACTGCTGCAGTCAAAGGCTAACACAACGGGCGGGGCTTCCTCGTGCCACCCAGAGGTGAGGTTTCAGATTTCATGCACTAATGCTTCTTCACTCACAAACAGGTTTTATAGTCTTAATCTTTCTTTAAAAGCTTTGTTAGCCAAATAAATAACACACAGATTATTTTGAAGTAGGTCTTTGCCAAGAACCCATCCTGTCAAAATAAGTTGTGTAGTATAGAAACACCAGAATCCACTTGTTGATTGCTGTGTAATTGCTAAGCACATGAAACCATTAAACACCCACTAAACACTTATTTTTGTATGAGCATTCTCATTGTGCCAGCCTTAGGGGCAAATACCAAGTTAGATGACAAGATCTCATAAGCAGAGACCAGAGTGGATTCATTTTAAAGGATTTTAGCATCCATATTAATCAGTACATTGTTTATTCCCTTCAAAGTTTTCTTTTGTTGACTGTAACATACTTCAGTCTCCAGAGACAGCAGTTGGCAGATGATACATCTGTTCATACCCACCTGTAGTTTATGTAAAAAGAGCAATTAGCGCTCTTTTAAAGCACAGTTTCAGTTGAATTCAACTCACTTGAATTTCTTGTGCAAGCTTTTAAATAATGTCTGTGCATTTGATGCACATTAATAACCATTCACACAGCTTATTATTTCACATTCAATTCTAAAGGCTAGAAAAGTTGGAGAAAACTTGTTTTGTCAGTGTTCCTGCTGATGTTTTCTGCAGTGCCCACTCCTTTGTTTCTACTCCCGTCTGCTTCTTCCGTTGTCCACCTGTTAGCTGTATGTTTGTGTTTCACAATTATACAGGAGCCTTTGTCTGTGGTGCCGCACAGTTTTGCAGGCCATCTGTGGCGTGTGTCTTGTTCTCACAGTATGCTTTATGCTTTCAAGCTCCACCTCAATGACAAATAATGCCAAACAAAATGTCCACAGTGCATTTAAATCAACTTTGTTTTGAGTGGTTTGTTTTACATTAAATATTATTTCAGGAAGAATAACAATTGTTACATAATTCTAATGAATCATTTTGTGTGTACACCCAAGCTTGACAGATAGTGGGTTTTTGGGAAAATGAAGGGTCGCTGTTTTCACAAACTACTAAGCAATTTATTGTTAGGACACCACTTCATCACCATCTGCTCAAGTGTGACATGCACTCTTCCTCATGTCCTGCAGACAATGCTGAGAGGAAGGTAAACAATTGAGTTTGAGTGCACTATACTGAACAAATAATATGACACTGCCCACTTGGCTAAATTACTATAATAAACTGTATAAAAAAGTTTTCAGAGCAGCAAATATTTCACAAAGTCTATCTGTTGTATAAAAGGAGAAAATAGGGCTGTACAGACTTCATGGTCTTTTGCTTCCCACAGTTAAATGAACATAATCAGGAAATATTAAACACCAAGTGAAAGCAAATGAAGTGACCCCTTAATCAGCTCTTGACCCCCTGGCTGCATGTGCCAACCACAGCTCTTCCCTACACTGTGTAGCTTGAAGTTTCCTGGACTAGTCAGGACAAGTAACACTGCATATTAAGACAGATATGCAATAAAAATCAAGAACAAGAAGGTGAAGACCTTTTTCCCTTTAGGCAGATCATCAGCTGTTGTTTGGAAATACATGTCAACCAAAAATACATATGCAAAGAGTGCTCTATAGTTGGGTCTGCACTACACCTTGATCAGTATATTGGCCGGCCAGTATTATTGGCCATTGTTAAGCCAATAAATGAAAATTTCAAAATGTAGCTTATGTTTTTTTCCTGCATTATCAAGTTATGTTAGTAAGGACTCTATACATAAGAAATGCTAGGGAAATCTGTTCATTTCCTGTGCCTGAAGGACAAGAGGTATTGACTCATGTATTGGAATTTTACACCAAATATTGTTATTGGTACCTGTTCTGTCCTAAATCCTGTTCTAGTCTAGATAGCAAAGAAACAACTAACTCATTCAGCTGCCTGAAAACACACCTCTAAATGCAGTATAATTAATGAATGGACGGCAAGAAAAACAATGCAGTGGTTGTTAACATGAACTGTCCATGATCAACTCAGCAATCACATTCCATGTGGCCAAAAAAACACAAGTGAGTAACAAAAACTCCAGCAGAAGGGTGAACATAGTGGAAACACAATTATTCTTCCAAAGTAGTGATATCAGGGGAATGTAGAGGGATCTCACAGCTCACAAGATATTTTAATTATTAATAATACAGCACAGAGTAAAAGGGAAAACAGTACTTTATTCATTTAATTTGTGTTAAGTTTTGGTACAGGTTTTTTATTTATATTTGTTGATTTTTCTTCAGAGGCGCTGAATTTAGGCAGATATGGAAGACCAGTTTCATTTTGATGCAGACTTTAGTAGAATAGCATGAATGTTGCACATAGATGTGGAAGGAGTGTAATGTAATTGTCATCTCAATAATGATCAAAATAATTATGGGAATCATTTTGGCCACAATCATCCACGCCAAGGTGAAAATATAACCCAGAGAGTGAAAAGAAAAAAAGGTCTCAATTGGATACCCCCAATATATCCAATAATATGATAAAAGGGGATTTATCGTTCTGTTCTGCCTATTAGACTTAACACAAATTGCTGATCATGTTTCGATTTTCTTAATTAAGCTTGAAGGCTAATTAATTCATTTTTAATTTAAGCTGCAGAGTACTCACAGCTGTACCCTGTATTTGATGCGGTGGCGTGATGTGGCAGTATTTTTCGGTGCTCTTTGGGTTTTTCTGTTGCCATGGGTGAGTTAATAGATTGCAAATTTTGATTGACAAAGTGCTAATTAGGCTGTCACTTCACAAGAGCTTATTCATCGAATGATTGTTATTTATAGCTGTTAAACTAGCGCAGCTTTTCCCGTCTTCTTTAAAAGGCACTGTTGGAACGTCTAGCACCCAGTTAAGCTCATACCTTGGCCTTTTTTTCTTTGATAAAATGTCGCTCTGACTCCACTTATCAGTAATATAGAACTATGGCTTCTCTGACAAGCTTAAAAAGCCGAAGGCTGAACAGACCTGAGAATCTCTCTTTTCCCCCTTTGACATGGTTGATTGAAATGTGGTGTTGCAGTGACAAAGAAGTAGAGTCATCACATAATGACTGCGAGCATTTTCTGCTATGGCGGCTCTGACAGATTGAGGTCTCTGCCTGCCCGTGGGTAACAGCTGCAGTTGGTGGGAGAGATCCAAACGGCTAATGATTTACCTCCCTCACTCTTTACCACACACACACATATAAGTATGCACTTTAGAAAGGGTAGTAGCACTGCGTGCATAGAGTAGTGGGTTTTCACATTACTATAGCGCCAACTACTTAAGAGCCTCTTGTGCATTTGTCTCATTTGCTCATCACATTAGGGATTTCACTGGTTATTTGTTCAGGTTTCTTTGTGGCTGTCTGCAGTAATAAAATGACCTGATGATTTCATCAACTGTTTTTTTTTTTTTTTTTTTTTTTTTGGATCGAGGTCTTTTTATTGAACAAAGAATTGCTTCCAACAACAATTACGGCAATATTAACAAACAGTCGTGCCCCACCCACCCATCCAGAACAGTGTAACTAAAACCCAGCCAGAGAGGGAAGAAGAGATAAAAGAAAAGAAAATTACAGATACAAAGTAAATAATAAAATAAATGAACAACAGCAAGGGGAAAAACAAAACAACAACAACAAAAATAAAAAACCCATCAACTCTGTTTTTAACTTTAAAATTGCCCTGGACATCTATCAATATATGTATTAGCTAGGGGTGCAACGATACACAAAATTCACGGTTCGGTTCGGTACTTTGGTGTCACGGTTCGAAATTTTTTCGATACAAAAAAAAATGTTCATGCCTTTTTAATTTGTCATTTATTAAAATTATAAATATATATTTTAACTCAAAAGTACAGTTTTTAAATTTAATGTTGCTGAAACAAAAGTAATTAAAAAAATAAATATATCTCAGGGCTCTCAAAATTTCAAAATCCCTGGTAGCCCTTCGGGCAGGGACTCTTCAGTTTTTGGTAGCCCAAAATAAATGTAAGTAGCCCGAATAAAAAAGAGAGCAATTTTTTGATTGATGTTTTGTTTCCTGCTTTGTTTCCTTTACAATATTATACATTAAAGTATAATATTGTAAAGGAAACAAAACATTAATCAAAAAATTGTTGAAAAACAAATTACAACATTGTATAAAAATTACAATCATCAACTCAAATACTTGGTTCTAATTGAACAGAAATTTCTATGAACTTGTAAGAACTGTGTATAAAAAGCACTGTTTTTGTCCGCTAGAGTGGGATTTTCACGGCACATTCTGCACCACATCTCTGTGCGTTCATCATTTGTTTGAAGCCAGCTCACCTGACATTTCTTTGGAGGTAGAGCAACACCAAAGTAATTGCTTAAAGGAGCTTCTTCGACATCTTTAAGAGTTTTAAACAAATGTCTGTCCTCCTCCAGAAAATCTTATGTTTGCAAACACGCGTTGCAACTTCATATCTTGTGCGCGTTTTTTTTTTTTTTTTTTTGACAGCGAATGCGCACCTGCGGACCACTTATGTGCAGCCCCGGTAATATAGCTCGTCATATTGCAGCCACAGAAATTCTTTTGTCCATGAAACCATAAAGCTGCACTTTCTTTTTGTCTTATAGTCTGATTTGTCCTAACTTTTCCGTTTTGTGGTAAGCTTTTCTTTGGCTGTCACATCTTCACCCTGACCTCTCTTATTTGGCTCAGCAGAACTAAAATATATATCCTGCTGCTTTTATACACACACACACACACACACAACGGTCAGCGATTCTCTGCGCGATCAACCTCTCATATGTTTAAGCTTGCTGCGGGAGATTTCACTTGTCATATTTGCATAGTAAGCTAACGATTGATAAGTCGATGTCAGGGGAATTGGTGCGCAAATTATCATCACTCACCAATCAGTACTGTCGCTCTCTATACACAGTTCGCGCGATTGCAAAGTGAAAGCAAAAAACAAGCGCAAATTCAAACGCGATTTCAATATGTCACATATTGACAGTGGCTCACCGATGCCAATGACATAATTACCCAGCGACATTTCCGAAAGAATGCAAAAGCATTGACATATATTTTTCCTTCCTACAATAGCCCGATGGGCAGGGCAGAGATAGATTTTGGTAGCCCGACTGGAAAAATCGCTAGCGATTTTGCAAGCCCTGTGTTACAGGCATGGCCCTTTAAGGATGAAGCCTGATGGGAAATGTATTCGGGGTGTGTGTGTGTGTGTGTGTGTGTGTGTGTGAGAGAAGAGAGAGAGCGGAGAAGGGGAAAAAGTAACGGTTAGCTACAGAAGAGACGAAAATAAAAGAAAAGGAATATAATAACTCCCTCGACAGCCAGAGTTGTGTCGGCGATGCTCGCTGTGAGTAAACTGTTTCAGCCCACTGTACGCGGTGTTCGTGCCTTAGAGAAGAAATAAAGTTCGGTGAAGCAGTTTCCTACGCCTCCTTCGATCTTTTTGCTAGCGGAGTTGACCTGTATAGTAAGCTGTTGCCGGCTAGTCAGTTACGGAACCTTCAAATAACTGCCAGAGGTTTCCTTACTACGGTTCGGGGCCGCGGATCTGGCGCGGTAACACCTGTATCTGATTGAGGAATCACTCATCTTTGGAAAAGAGTTTATTACAGAGAAATGGCTCTTTCCAAAATAAAAGCTATACTATGCGCTTCTTCTGGGCTATATTCTCAACAGCATATTGTAGCGGGTCAGGGCTGTTCGGGGTTCTGTTTGTACAGTTATGTTTTGTTTATGTTGCCATAGTGACGGGTGACGCCCTCTCGCTGCGACGGTGTGTCCTTCCGGGGTCAGAGGGCGCCCTGTGTGTTGTTGTTGTTGCTGTGCGGTTGCCGCGCTGAGCAGTTAGCTAGCGGCAGTGTTCTTCTGCAGATGTCAATAAACGGCTGTGCTCCCTGGCTAGCTCACGGGAAGCAAGACCAAACGACACCTCCGTCTCCTCGTTGTCTGAGGTCGCCACATTGGTGTCAGAAGTGGGATGATGGTGGCACCCCATGTTCTGACCCGAGTGACTTTTCCCCCGCCGGACTTGACCGGCCGGTGCGCCAAAAGAAGGCACCTAGACATTTGCAGGACTTTGTGTGGGGCAATGGGGTCGTCGGGGACGACTGACCCCTTAAGTAGGGGGCTATGTAGCGGGTCAGGGCTGTTCGGAGTTCTGTTTGTACAGTTATGTTTTGTTTATGTTGCCATAGTGACGGGTGACGCCCTCTCGCTGCGACGGTGTGTCCTTCCGGGGTCAGAGGGCGCTCTGTGTGTTGTTGTTGTTGTTGTTGTTGTTGTTGCTGTGCAGTTGCCGCGCTGAGCAGTTAGCTAGCTGCAGTGTTCTTCTGCAGATGTCAATAAACGGCTGTGCTCCCTGGCTAGCTCACGGGAAGCAAGACCAAACGACACCTCCGTCTCCTCCTTGTCTGAGCTCGCCACAATATTAAACATATCAGGTCCCCATAAGGAGAATCATGTGCTAACGGCTGTCTAAATGACTCGGGTAAAGTTTGTAGCATGCATGCTTGTTGTTTTTGTCTGCTTCCACTTGTCTTTGCACTAGGATGATGTCGGCGTAAATGTGCAGTCATATTCGTTGTGTTCCCACTAGTGCTGTCAGCGTTAATCTCGTTGAAATGACGTTAACGCCACAACACGGCAAATCTCCGTTAACGAGCTAACTGCGCTAACACACTGGTTCCTACCCATGTAATTGAGCATTGCGTGGCACATCCAACATACTGTTTTACTTTAGTCCATGACCCGCTTACCTTCAGGGTCATACGTCACATGAAAACCAAAATAGTTCCAAATGCCAGATCTGAATGAGGGTGGGGGAGGTTCAATTTGCCATGTTGCAAGGAGAGCTTAACTTCTATCTTGCTAGCTTGCCCTGCGCTCTTCCTTCTGATGATGCTGTCTGTGTTGAACACTCAGTGGATCAGTGCAGCCTAGTCGGAGTAGTCGAACGCAGATTCACTGAGCGCTCAACACCGACAGCATCGTCAGAAGGAAAGTTGATAAAATAAATTACAAATTTTGTATTGTTCGATACATATGCGTACCGAACCGAAAGCACTGCATCGAACGGTTCAATATCGATACGAGTAACGTTGCACCCCTAGTATTAGCGTTATCTGCTTGTCACAGAAATTTGTTAAGCTTTTCAGTAAGTATACACACTGTCACGTAATATGTCGTTTTGAACAAAACTATATTATTATTTTTCCTTACTGCCCAAACAGATTGTTTTTCCTCCCCTGAAAAGTGAAATACCATCAGTTCATGCATTTTAATGTTTGTCTCAGTCTTTTTCTTGAATGTTGTGTCACAACGCACACTTCATTGAAAAATCTAAAAACCTTTAAATGTACATTAATGTCCTTCCCAGGGACACCATGTGGCGTGTGTTTACCGGTGCGTTGTCGGTGGAAGAGAAAGGCAGCCAGCTGCTGGCCGACCTGCGGGAGATCGAATCCTGGGTGTACCGGTTGCTGCGTTCACCAGTGCCAGTGGCGGGTCAGAGACGTGTGGATGTGGAAGTGCTGCCCCATGAGCTCAAAAGGCCACTCACCTTTGCCCTACCTGATAGCTCTCGCTTCTCCATGGTCGATTTCCCGCTGCACCTGCCCCTAGAGCTGTTGGGTGTGGATGCCTGTCTTCAGGTCCTCAGCTGTGTCCTGCTGGAGCACAAAGTAAGGACAGGCACAGGTGTTCTTCCTCTTGGTCCAGTCTCTTTATATTCTTTTGTGTTTTGTGCATATATACTAAAGGACAAGAAGAAGGATGTGGATTTTTTTTTTCCGTATTTTTCTTTTCTTTTTTCTTTCTTTTTTTTTTTTTTTTTTTTTTTCTTTTTAAGCTGCGGTCAAATTACCCTTGGGATTTTATTAAAGATCATGCCGATTTTAGAAGTGAAAGGTACAAGCAAGGCTATATTTAGTCTGATTGTTCAGTGGTTTCCTCTGGAGTGCAGCTGCATGTCTACGAGTTTTGTCTTTTTTGTTTTTTCTTTCCCAATGACATTTCAGGACATTGTTAGAAATGTCCTGAAATGTCCACATTTTCTGCTGTTAGCTCACTGAAGCCGTGTGGACAGAGCACAGTGGGTAAAAAGAAGAGTGTTAATAGTTTATGATAGAGAGGAAAGACTCTGTCATCTTGTATTTTTAACACTAGAGTCATTAGTGTAGATGTAATAGGATTCTTTGTTTAATTGATTTTGATGTAGTGTTACTCTGTGCATACGTTGACACTGATACATGGGCTCATTTGCAACCAAATCAAACCTACGCTTCTCAGATTGAGTCATACTGTTTAAAGACCATTATGTTGGACTTTTTTCTCTACTTTTCTGTCACCCTGTGTCTAGCAGATATGGGGTTCTTAAGGTATTCTATTTTGATATGTATTCTGCCACTCAGAGATTTCTTGCCGCTCTTGCTGAGATTTTATTGCTGTTAAATATCCATATGTATATAACGAAAATGATTTTTTATGGCTTTAAATTATGAACAAAGAATGGAACATGGCTTCAAAATCAGAGTCAAATCATACATCAAAAACCGTCAAGTGGTGGAAACGTATCAGGGTGGTGAGAACCAACTAAATACAAAATTTGTTGCATTGTAACGCTCACTTTATTAATCTTCTGCATGTTGTATGTTTTTGTTTTGTTTTTGTGTTTTTCCCAGGTCATTCTTCAGTCCCGAGATTATAATGCTTTGTCTATGAGCGTCATGGCCTTTGTGGCCATGATTTACCCACTGGAGTACATGTTCCCAGTCATTCCCTTACTGCCAACATGTATGGCCTCTGCTGAACAGGTGAAACTTAGTGTTTGTAACAGATACACGTTAAATAAATAAGTCATTTCTCTGTGTATGTGTACATTTAAAAAAAAAAAAAAAGGTGTCTTTTCATTTAATAACAGCTTTGCTTAAATGAACATTTTTCTTCCTTTGGCAGCTCCTTCTTGCTCCTACTCCCTACATTATAGGTGTACCAGCCAGCTTCTTCCTCTACAAATCAGACTTCAAAATGCCAGACGATATTTGGCTTGTTGACCTTGACAGCAGCAAGGTCTGTATAACAAGAGCTCCTTCTCATCTTGGATTTTCTATTTTATTATATTGTGGTTCATTTACCTAATGTTTATTGACTTGCACAAAAAATTTGTTTTTAAAAAGCTCAAATACATTGCAAAAATTAAGACTGCTATGTTTGCCTTCAGGTTATAGCACCTACCAATGCAGAGCTTCTACCACCTCTTCCAGAGCCTGAAGCAGGCGAGCTTAAGAAACATCTAAAACAGGTAATGTATGCGATTTGTTTTGATTCCTCTTAAATTGTTATGACTATAAATTTGTCTGATTCTGCTCAACTGTGGCAGCCATATATTTGCCCCAAATACAGTGAGACTAGCATACACATGAGCATTTCACAGAGAAATTTCTGGAACCCGGGTACTTCTCTGGACCGTTAAAGTTTAATCCCATGATTGCTAGTTAATCCCATTGAATGTAAAACTTGTCTTTCAGCAATGTGAAGAGTAGGGGCTTCCTTCTTCATCAAAGTTGTATGTACTGTAGATGAGTGTGGGGGCATTTGAAACTGGTTTTGTAGTGCACTAACATAAACAAATTTTTCTTTTTCCCTCTGTTTTCTGTGCATGCTCTAGCTTTTGGAGGTAAAATCAGATGCTAGGTCGCTGCTACCCAAAATAAATACTTAGTATTACTGGTAGCAACTAACTTGGCCTCTAACCTGATTATCTAACATCAGAATCTGGTTCTGATTCATGGAAATACAGCACATGTCACAAAATCCGCTCACGTCTTTAATGTAATTAAATATATTTATTTAAAATAATTAAAAATATTTAAGCTACCAATATGTGTTTACTTAGTGTGCTCATTAGCCAGGAAATGTTTGCTATGGCTAATTCTTAGATGGCATTAGCTGCTGATATTCAGAATACCATGCATCCTTATTTTCTAATTTATGTTATTACATTTTGACTTTACTTTTTTATCTCTCCTAGTTGAACAGCTACACTATTAATATTCCAAAAGATATTTATTTACAAAAGATACTGACTACCTATTATTCACTTTGTAATCATATGTTTAATATGAGGTATGAACAGCAATAGTTGTTTTGTAGGAAATATCAGATCATAATCAGTAAAGTCATTGAAAATGTAACCAAAACTAATCATAATAATGATAATAATCATAATATTTTTGCAAAAATAACCTTTTTTTAAATTTAAATTAATAAATTTGAGTCTGTAGGCAATCTGCAGTCTGTAATCTGATGTTGATATTTCATTTTAAATATGATGGTGTTCATCAGAACTGTTGTGCCACCCTTGCATTCATGAAGCAAACACAGACCACAGCTTTTTCAAAGATCCAGTTAAAGTCTTTGCACATTCATTTAGTTCATTCTACCTTGAATCAGAGCCAGTCTGTTAGCTGTGTGTGGTTAGCATCCCTTTCCCTGTGTGCGGGCGTGTGACCGAGCTGCTTGTGTGTACTTGTAGGAGTGTGCAAGGCTCAGTATAGCTGTTGTATATCCGGAAACAAGTTCACAGTGTTAATATGAGCAGTGGAGAAAATGTCACTGAATATGGTTGGAGTGATTATCTGAAGACTTTGATGCCATAGCAGAGTGCTACTGATGCTACAGTCTCTGAAAATACTTGCACTTGACCGTTGAGTTACTGAGATAAACTGGTTATAACAGCCAATAATTTTTTGTGTACTTTTGCAAGGCTGGTTGTATTATTACAACTTACCTGACTTTTCTTAAGGACTAGAAGTTTATATACTGCTTACATTTTGCTACAGGTGCTTTATTGTGCAAGTATTTTATTTATTTGTGAAAAGATCTGCAGTTTTCTGTGTGTCATTACCACTCCATTGTAACCACTGGTTTGTCCCAGCTGGTCACCATGGATGTCCTTCATGTATCTTGTAGTGGCTGGATTTTGTAGGTGAACTCTATTATTTGGTCATGTTATTGTTTTTCCTCTGTTTTTGTTTTTCTGTTTGTCTTTCACATCAAACATAAAAGCATTTCCATTTTTCATCTTTCTGTCTCTCTTGCTCTGACTTTGTCACATGTCACTGTCACTCAGTCTTACTCTCCAGGCTGTTCATCACTTTTTCAAAGCGTGCACAAATGTATATTTTCTTATCTCCTTTCTTCAGTAAAAAGTAGAATTGAAAATGGAAATGATAAAAGAGCAAAGCCTGTCTGATGTTGCACAAAAAAAATCAAGAGGAACCTTTTCCCTCGTGATTTTTAGATCTGTTTAAATTACAAATATTTTTATTTCCTGTCAGCAAAAAAAATCTAATAAATAGGGAACTGCTGTTGAAAGGAGACAAAGAAAAGAAAAGGGCTACGGTGGTGACCCTTCCGTCATGTGCTGTTCCAGTGTCAGTCACAAAGTTGTCATCCCAGGCCTTCATGTGATTCTCCTCGCATCTCTCTTATCCCCTTCCTAGTGTCTGGTTAGGTTGACCGTGATCACCCAAAAGCAGATCTTCTCCTCTGAGAATAAGGTTACTTATTTCTCCTCCTGTGGAATGTGCCATGCCCCCTGCACGGATATCTTCTCTGTCTCACATTATTTTGCTTGTCACTTCTACTTGTTTCCTATTTTCAAGACCAAAAATGCATAACAGCGTCACAGAATGTTGCAAACCAGTGTTTTGATACACTGCTTAGCTCTGGCTTGAGCATGACTGAATGTGCGTGCATCTAATCTTGGCATCAGTGAGTATTCTCGTAATGAAAACACGATCCTGTATGATGAAGCTGATCACTTTGACAAAGTTAACATTCATCCAGACGCAGCAACTAAATGTTCCATTATGCTAAGCTAAACATTGACTCTTGAGTCTGCAGCAGTCCCCTCAAAGCAAACTTACTCCCTCCTCTGCTCCTCCTACTCCAAAGTGACACACCCACTGCAGGCATCAACATATGGAAACCTCATCCTTTAGCTGCTTGAAGTAATGTAATGGCGTGGGACTCTGGTAAATAATCTAATATTAGCACAATGCTAAGCAGCAGAATTGCTACCTATAAGAGCCATTGGCTCAACAATCAAATCCCCTTTTATTTCAATTCTGCCTGCCAGTCTGTCCAATTTAAGTAAAGAAATTTATATTCCAACTAAATGTTGATGCCAAATGTGGGTGTGGTCTATCACAATGCTGTGTTTTTGTATTCAGAGCCACTGCTGTGTTTGTAATTAATGTCACCGGTACCTGTTCTAGGCTTTGACCAGCATGAGTTTGAACACCCAACCAATTCTCAACCTGGAGAAGTTTCAGGAAGGTCAGGAGATGCCCCTGCTCCCACCTGGACGAGATAAAGCTTCGCCGTCATCCACCGAATTCAACCCTCTAATTTATGGCAATGATGTCGATTCTGTGGATGTAGCTACCAGGCAAGAATTGAACTGTCAGGGTTTATCAGCATCTGTCTGAGCTTCCGTTAACACGGAAGTCACACTGATCTTAATAAATAAAATTAAATAAAAAAAATTAATTAAAACTTCTTTGTCTTGCAGGGTGGCCATGGTACGGTTTTTCAACTCTCCAAATGTTCTTCAGGGGTTCCAGATGCACACTCGCACTCTGCGCCTCTTCCCGCGGCCAGTGGTTGCTTTTCAGTCGACGTCTTTTCTTGCATCTCGGCCAAGACGCTCTACCTTTGCAGACAAGCTTTCTCACACCCAGGCCGTAGAGTTCTATGGAGAGTGGGCTCTCAATCCCACAAACCTTGCCTTTCAGAGAATCCATAACAGTAAGACTCATTAAAGATCATAATAGGTTGTCTTTTATGTGAGTATGCATTACAGAATTTGTGTTGAACTCGTTTGAATATCTCTCTTTAGATGTGTTTGACCCCTCCTTAATTGGAGACAAGCCCAAGTGGTATGCACATCAGCTGCAGCCAGTGGTCTACAGAGTATATGATGGAAGCTCCCAACTGGTTGAGGCTATGGCTGGCCCGCTGGAGGATGAAGGCAATGAGTCTGACCCCACAGACAGGTAGGATTAAACCAAGGTCTTTCTGTTTAATCCAGTTCAGTCTACTATCTGGGTTTTTGTTTAATTCTGCCATATACTAGCATATTTTCACTTTGATTGCTGTCGGTTGTGATAAATTCAATATGTTGCAGCGGCAGTGACAGTGAGGCTTACGACGACTCCAGCTCATCCTATTCCTCACTTGGAGACCTAGTGAGTGAGATGATTCAAGGTGACATCCAGGGAGACACACCAAGTATGTGGTTATTTTGCCCAATGATCCACTTTGACCACATTCATAGCATTTCCTCTGTTGTAAAATTTAACTTTATTGTCTCAGGCTTGGACCCGCCTACCCATGCAGCACTGGGAGATGCTAGTGAGGTTGAGTTTCAAGACTACCATGACTTCAGGGAAGGGCATGGCCCTGAAGGCCCACCCAGTGGGGACGGACCTGCTGAGCCTTCTGATGGACAGCCTCTTCGCTCAAGCTCTAGCACAACTGCAAGCTCAAGCCCCAGCACAATCATCCAGGGGGTCAACCATGTATGTGATCTTTCTAATTCATTTCAAGATTAAATAGACTTGTGTAGATTGGTCCTCTTTAACCTTCTCTTCTTTATTTTTTGATGAACTAAATCTCCTTTTGTTTATGATAAGTGTGTACAAACTGTCTTTATCTGTTGAGTGTGCATCTTTTTCAGCATGATAGTTGTGCACATTGAGGAACATTTACAAAATTCCCTTCTTATGTGTTTTCATGTGTTTTTTTAGGAGCAAGGGGAAGTACCTGAAATTGAGGCATCAGCAAGCGCTGCTTTACAGAACCCCGTGCCGGGATTGGCCAATCAGCCGTTCCTCAGACCTGCAGCTGATGCTGGTCTGGTGGAGCAAGCCAACAAAAAGCAAGAGTATGACAACCCATACTTTGAGCCTCAGTATGGCTTCCCCTCAGAGGATGACCCTGATGCAGAAGAGCAAGTGGAATCATACACCCCTCGATTCAACCAGAACCTCAATGGCAACAAGTGTGTTAAGCTTGTTCATCGCTTGAATGAATGCATTATCTTCATTCAAATGGGCTCTCTGACCATGCAATGATCTCTTTCCAAACCTAGCATGTCAGAATACTCTCTTCATTCATGGTCTTGAATCTTTGGTGGTGTTATGTTATACAGTGTGAATGCTGGAGGGTTACCAGTGGTGTATGTATATTTTCCCGTGTCGACGATGCACTGTAATGTCTTTTCACCATTTTATTTCCGTAGGGCACAGCGTCCTTTACGCCCCAGTAGCCTTAGGCTCCCAGGAGAGTCCGATGGGGAGGGAGACTCACGTAACAGTTCACCAAACTCCACCATTTCCAACAATAGCAACGATGGATTTGGAGGACTCATGTCCTTCGCCAGTAAGAACATTTAAATATTATTGTATTGTCGGCTAACCTGAGGCAATATAATGTGATTGATCTGAATATGGAGAAAAAGCAACTGTATGCTAAGATGAAGAACATGTTGCCAGCAGTGCCAGAAAGACCAGATAAGGTTGATGAGATGAGTTAAATTAGGAGATTTTGTTTCTATATGAAATCTGTTATTATGTGACATACTTTATTTACATATTTGCTTTTGGTTTTACTTTTTAAGTTCAAGTTTCCTCGTTTTACCCAAGGCTTGTTTTGAGAGTAAACATGTTTTACCAAACTTAATGATAAGAGTCAGCGATGTTAAACAGAGTTTTTGCAATATAGTCTCAAAATTAAATCATTACATTTCAAGGACATTTTTGATGTTTATGTCAATAAACGGGAAAAAACCTTCTATTAGCAGCAGCATTATAGTGCAATAATAGTGACAGCATTATATACAGCAGAAGTCAAATGTAAGCACAAAAGTAGCGTTTGCACCATTTTCCCTGGACCTAAAAATAAAACCGCTTGTCCATCACAACCAACACACTGCTTGTGTTGTTGTTGTGCTCAGTAGGGAATGTAAACATATGGTGTCGCTATAGTATTGATATTGAGATATGGCATTTATATATGTCATAAAAAGTTATACCAACATTTTGAAGAAGGCAGGGTATGTCACAGCCTTTGGTGATGAAATGCTATGGAGGCTTAAAAACAAGATGAAATGATGATGTAATAGCAAAGACAGTATATTTAATGTGTGTACTGTATATGCATATGATATGGGTCTGCATAAACACAGATATAAACATTAGGGGTGCAACGATACTCGTACAGTGCTTTCGGTTCGGTACGCATATGTATCGAACAATTCAAAATTTTTAATTTATTTTATCAACTTTCCTTCTGATGATGCTGTCTGTGTTGAGCACTCAGTGGATCTGCGCTCAACAGTGCAGCCTAGGCGGAGTAGTCGAACGCAGATTCACTGAGCGCAGGGCAAGCTAGCGAGACAGAAGTTAAGCTCTCCTTGCAACATGGCAAATTGAACCTCCCCCACCCTCATTTAGATCTGGCGTTTGGAACCATTTTGGTTTTCATGTGACGTATGACCCTGAAGGTAAGCGCGTCATGGACTAAAGTAAAACAGTATGTTGGATGTGCCACGCAATGCTCAATTACATTGGTGGGAACTAGTGTGTTAGCGCAGTTAGCTCGTTAACGTGTTGGCCGTCCAGCCCTATGCACGGGGCGATCCGCGGTAGCTCGTTAACGGAGATTTGCTGTGTTGTGGCTTTAATGTCATTTCAACGAGATTAACGCTGACAGCACTAGTGGGAACACAACGAATATGACTGCACATTTACTCCGACATCATCCTAGTGCAAGTGGAAGTAGACAAAAACAACAAGCACGCATGCTACAAACTTTACCCGAGTCATTTAGACAGCCGTTATATCAGGTCCCCATAAGGAGGATCATGTGCTGTTTAATATGCTGCCAAGAGTATAGCCCAGAAGAAGCGTATAGTATAGCTTTTATTTTGGAAAGAGCCATTCCTCTGTAATAAACTCTTTTCCAAAGATGAGTGATTTCTCAATCAGATTTATTTATTTTTATTACTTTGTTGTTTCAGCAACATTAAATTTAAAAACTGTACTTTTGAGTTAAAATATATATTTATAATTTTAATAAATGACAAATTAAAAAGGCATGAACATTTTTTTTTTGTATCGAAAAAATATCGAACCGTGACACCAAAGTATCGAACCGAACCGTGAATTTTGTGTATCGTTGCACCCCTAATAAACATGTTGGAGGAGGAATTCAAACACAAAGCAGTATTTGATTTTTCTCATCACTCCTTTTACAGGCAATCTCTACAAGAACCACGGCACAAGTTTCAGCTTGTCCAATCTTGCCCTTCCTAATAAGGCAGCAAGGGAGAAATCAACACCGTTCCCCAGTCTAAAGGGTAGGTGGCTTATGTGAACACTTAGTTGTTCAGTATACTTATCTGTTCAGCGTGGTTTCAGCGGTGATTAAAAAAAATTGTAATATATTTTGTGGGGATATGAAAAGACCTAAAAATAGGAATCGTGGGGGGGAAAAAATGATTTTGATACATTTTTTGTTCATCACTGGCTTCATTTACTCAATTATACAATTTTGGATGCTTTAAATTACATGCTATTCTAATTCAATTTAAGTTTTTTATTTTTTTATTTTTTTTACTTTTATTTTTTATGTTATTGACTGATTAATTTACTTTCCTTCTCTGCCTTTCTTTTCTTTTTCTAATTCGTTTTGGGGTAAAAAGAATATTTTAATTTTGATATTGAGGAGGAAGTGGAGCAAGCAGGTTTGTAGAATTTGCTTTTTTTTGTAGCCTGACTTTCCTCCTTTTGGATTGGCAAACATATATGGCACTATTTAAAGGAGAATATTGAGGATGTATGAAATAAATAAATTTCTCTCAAGTCAGAAAATCCACTCAGAAACAGAGTTCACATTATTTTCATGGTCTTGTGCAGGTTGTTTTTGCAGAGATGAGCAAATTGAAATTCTATAATGAATTCTGTTTAGGCTGGATTTTCACTTTAGCTGAGAGAAAAACAAAATAATATAAAAAAAAAACAAAAAAGGTAAAGCATGATAAACTAACTCAATAGCTCCACACCATGTGGAATAGCTGCCATAGAAAATGTTCTGTTCCTTTGATTTTGATGTGTTTTGTCTTTGTCCAGATTCCCCTGAAAGCCCGGGTATGTTATGTCTGGTGTGATAGTTTGTAACCTCTTGAATAGGCATTTCTTTAACCTTGAAGTGACCTCTGCTTATCTTTATACCTCTTTTTCTTAGACTAAGACACACTTATAACACCACAGATCTAAACCCCTACCTTCCCCTTTGTTTCTTTGCCATCCCTCTTTGTGTGCCTGTTGGGAGTCTTCTTGATGCACTGTGACGCACACATTTACAGTCAAAAGATTTTTGACTATAATCTGTAATTGGTGTGGCATCTGCTCATCATTACCGCTAGAGGAAAAATGTCAAGTCCTTATATATATATAATGGAGTAACATTTAAGTCTTTGAATGATCTGTTTATCTCCCACTGGCCGCTTGTCTCTTAAACTTTTGTGTTGTTTGCTTGTTTGGTGGCGTTTTCTTTTTGATTTAATGAACTATTTAACAAATATGATTTTAGATTTGAGTATTTTACTGCTTTCTATTTTGGTTTGTTTTTAATTCTTGAAACAAGATAATCACTTAGTGATAAATTCCTTCATGCACATGTTCAAAAAGAAGGGACTCAGTCCATTGCACTAGATTTACACTGTCTATGTTGAACTGTTCAGCATTATTCATGTGGTTCAGGCTACTGATGTGTGCACAACAAAGTATGAGCTATACTCTGCTCTTACTTGGGTTGTAAATGTTGAACATCTTGCTGGCATTGTTCATTTTATCCAACATTTTCAGGGTCAACACCATCATCAGTACATACTGTGTATTTCTCTTTTCTGTCTACCCTTTTTTTTTTTTTTTTTTTCCTTCAAT
Organism: Mchenga conophoros; assembly: GCF_057382185.1. Taxonomy (NCBI): domain Eukaryota; kingdom Metazoa; phylum Chordata; class Actinopteri; order Cichliformes; family Cichlidae; genus Mchenga; species Mchenga conophoros. The sequence continues at coordinate 32,067,204 of NC_140526.1, forward strand.
ATTTTTTTTTCTATTGTTTGACGCCATGTTGAGTGTGCATGTGTGTTGTATTATGGGTTGATGTTCAGACTGGTTGTGTCTGGGCCGGTGTCCCTCTCTCTGTCCACCTTTTCGCGGCACTAATTCTGGGTTTTGTGTGCAGTATTTGGGCTAAATTCTCTAATGGAGATAATTACAGAGGCCGGCCCGGGGAGCGGAGAAGGTGGGTTCTGCCCTTTTATCGCGTGAGCTGCATGCTTCTCCAAGCCAGTCAATTACATCTCCCAGCATTCCTCGTGTCTCTCTCCATTTCAGTCACTGTGTTTGTCATTAAAGGTCCAGTGTTGTCTTATCGCACTGCCATTCATAGTGACTGTTCTTTCTCAGACTAACTGTTCATGCCACAGTATGTTTAACCTCATCTATTTCACTAGCAATATCACAAAATGTTAAAACAAATGAGGATATTTTCAGCAATCGCAGGGAAATGAGAGCAATATGTTATAAAACTATTAAGCCCAGAGAAGCAAATGAAACACAAGACGGATAAAAGGATGTAAGAAATACATCACATGTGTAGGTTGTTTTACACCTCAGCTGCAGCACGCTTCCTGAATAGAGCTACTGGAACTTTGACCATAGCTCTGGGAACACCAGTAGTATTATACAAGAGCACATTACAGGACTTGAGACTGTTGCATGCAAATGTCCATAGTCACATTAGTCTCCTACCTCATATTTGGGTCAGTTTTAGGGGCCACGTTCTCAAATAGCTCTGCTTTGAAAGCAGCGGCCTGGAGGAAACATTGTTTTTGCCATGCTGGTGGCCTGGGACAATTTCTTAATTTTTTAAAATTGATCTGGTGGTTTCTGTTACTACATTGGGCCAAGGTATAGTCGGCCCGGATGGAACTCCATCATCTGTTGGCATGCTGGCTGTGGGCAGGTAAAGTGGAATTTATTGTCCAGCAGGGTTAGCATGTTTGCAGTCTGCTGGCTCTCAAAGGATGGCCCGTCTGCCTACAGAGATCTCATCAGAGGGAGGCCACTTTTGCCTCCCTCTGATGAGTGCAGGCAAAGTGCAGAGCATATGGTACAAATGGTCTGTGGCCACTCTGTCAGACAGACCAACAACAGAACAAATCAAAGTACAGTACTGACAAAAAGGACAGCATGTGTTAGCTGGCATACTAAACTGTACAAAGAAACTACCTTACTGCATAGCTAAATGGTGGGATGTCCCAGCCTATGGTGAAGACTCATGTTCAGGGTGAGGTGAAGCAAAAAGGCAGTTAGTGCCTGGTGATGGAGAAGTTGGCTAAGCACACCTGCCTATGGATGGATGAGCTGGCTACCCTATAAAACATATCGAAACAAGAAGAGGTGTTTGAATAATGACTGTGCAGTAGAGCTATATGCAGGCTGTACTTTGCAGTCACCAGCCAATCAGAATATGTGTAATGAGAAAAGCTTCCCAGGAATAGACAGGGAGGTGCATCGCAGGGGGAGACATTGAAACTAATGCTAGGAATGAGAACCCACTGATTCCTTTGATAATGGTGGGGCAACCAACTCTGTCACCTGATCCACAAATAATATCTTAACTATAAATCATATCTTAAAATTATGCCTGTTATATTTTTACAGATTTATTTCATTTGTATCATGATGAATCAGTGTTTCTGATTTATTGACAGAATTTGTTATTCCACCTGGCTCAGTCAGTGCAAAAATCTGACCAATCATTGTACCCTGACCTGCTTTTACAGTTGTATATTATTTCCAGGCTTCAGACTGGTATGCAGATTGATCTCACTTCCAGTTTATTTTTCAACTCAGGTCTTCCGAGCATTTTACCCCTGTTTTCTAGCTTCTTTAAGAAGCCACAAACAAAAAATTATGAAAGTTGAGTCTCTGGATAGAGAAGCTGAGTTTCCAACAAGCTTCTTTTCATTTGGCCTCAGACTTATCTGTTCATATTCATAGTGGACAGAGTCCATACAGTCTCCACCCTCTTCCTGCTGCAACATTCATCATACTTGAAAATTCCCCGTGTTTCAAGTGCTGCTTCAGTTGCCATCCCTTCCACAATAAATCATAAGGAAAACCGAAATTACAGCTATGAGTTATTGGTTTTCAGACTAAAGCATGCTGAAAAATTCTTCTTGTGCAGTCGCAGCATTGATCTCCAATAAAACTTCAACAACAGAAATAAACAATAGATCTCCACTGCCATATAAAAGTGGAAGTAAACAAGCTTGTGATGAAAGGAAAAAGAAAGATTTCCATCCCCTTCTTTTTGGGGGATGCTCCTCACCCAGCCCAGTCTTAAAAACTGCTGAAGCTTGATGCGCTCCCGCGTGTTATGTTTGTATGTGTGGTTATAATGGACAGCATCCTTTCATATTGTTGGTTATTGCTGCTACAGCATGACTGGCCATTTTAGTTGCAGATGAGTCAAAGCAGAGTTTCTGTGTCGGAACCAGCATGCTCTGTCAGCAAATGAAAGGAACCTTTGACCAATTTTAGAACTGGGCCACCAGACTGAACACAATGTCAGGCTTCCTCCACTTATGCCTATTTCTTGTTATTTCTATGTTACATTTATAGTGAAAAAGCTCCATTTAATGCTTTTTTTTTTTTTTTTTTTGGTCAGTGTTGTGTTTGAATAATTTTTACTGGAAAATTTTTACTGGAATTGTTAACTGACATAACCGAACAGGTGTGCCGCACATTAGTATTTAGCATGAACGCCGGCACATACAGGGTGAGTCGTAGAAGGAGCGGGTTCTATTAGGAAAGGCTCTTTGAAATGTGTAGTTTGAGTCAACACGGTGTAGCTGGAATAGAAAAACAATAATAAAATATCAGATCAGTGGAAGTTATTTTGTCTGAAATGGCTGAATGTGTAACAGCGTTTAGGTTTCTTACACACAGTTAGGTAAAGGTTTAAAATGGATGGAAATTGCAATACTTGGACTTGAATCATTTTTTGATCATTTTATACTACAATGATGAAATGATTTCCACAGTCCTAACATCTACTGCATTGTGGTATCCATCCACTCACGTCTTTATTTTCCTTCATGCATGTTATCACTGATGTAGTTTTGCTACACACTGTCCTCCCACTGACCTCAAATCACTATTCTGCTAATGTGTGATGCCACCACCAAGAGCACCATTAGGACTCCTGTGTGTGTTTGTGTGTAGAGAGCAAGAGAAGAAGAGTGTCTGCACCATGTCCCTGTTTGATTTGTCCTTCACTTCTCCTGTTGTAATAATAGACTCTAGCAACGCCAGTAATTTGTGTGTTCAGCAGTAGATAACCTTCAGTGTTTGTCCTCTTCACAAAGTGATGTAAACTGCTTTCTTTCCTATCTGATGTTGAATCTTATAAAAATCTGATTTGAAAGCCCCCCCGGATTACAATTCCTGGTTAGCAAGTGCCTCTGTGTGAGTCTAATCCAGTGCTCCTCTGTGTAGCGAGCTAGTAGTTTGTAGTTTATGTGTGTTATTATTTTGTGATGTATTAGAAACATAATTATCGTGGTTGTTCTTCCAGGCGCACGCGCACCTCGAGCACTTGTTGACCAGAAGTCTTCAGTGATCAAACACAGTCCGACTGTGAAAAGAGAATCGCCCTCTCCTCAGGGCCGGGTAAACAACACAAGGTAGTAAACGATTTTAGATTAAAAGTATTTCTTAATTCTTTTGTATTTGTTAAGCTAAAGGCTTTAGATTGGATGCATTTTAATTGTTGTGTAATTGCTGTTTAGTGTGACTGAACCTGTGTTATGTCCATTCAGTGAGAACCAGCAGTTCCTTAAGGAAGTAGTGCAGAGTGTTCTGGATGGTCAGGGAGTGGGCTGGCTCAATATGAAAAAGGTGCGCCGCCTGTTGGAGAACGAGCAGCTTCGTGTGTTTGTGCTGAGTAAGCTGAACAGAGCCGTCCAGTCGGAGGAAGACGCCAGGCAGGAGATCATTCGGGATGTGGTGAGATCTTTGTTCTTATTCATTATTCCATGACAGCGCTTGCCTGTACCAGGAGTATTTTTAAACCTGGGCTATATTTTCTCATTTTGTTTAGTCTAAATGATTAATCTGGACAAAAACATTTGGAATTGGTCCAGTATTGAGCCAGAACAATATAGAAGGAAGTTCTGAAACAGTATTCTAAGGCTCTGCTGTGTTTGATATCAACCTGCCAGGCTTTTGCATATACAGATGCAACAAAATAAAGCTAACCACAGTTCCACCACTCTGCAGCATGTTAAAGCACTTATCTGTTAAAAGTGCTTGGCTGTAGGTTTTCTTCTCCTTTTTCACTAGCGGTCGTTATTTCGTTTGAAACATAATCACTGCAAAAAGTGACAAAAGAACAGCTTTTCAATAAGAGTCCTAGCCCCCCATAATGTATACATACATTAATGTATAACATTATGGTATCCTTTCTGCCCTCTCCACCCATCCCTGGTTGGTACTCTTTGAGTTTGAGTGATGGTCCCACCGTTGGCTTCCTGCAGCTGCTTCCATCACACAAGATTTTCGAGAGCAACTTATCCTGAATGTTTTTATGGTGTATAAACACTTAGAAGAACAGTGAACTTCGAGGATTTTTTTTAATTTTCAGAATATAACTATTGGAATAATAATTCCATGAGATTATATATTATATATGAAGTGTTTCAATCTGGGACTTGTTCAAAGTATTGTTTGCCTTTAATAACTGAGACTTGTTTAAGGTTTTGAAATGATAGTCTTTGACGATGGAAGCTTGTAGTGTTATTTGTATTTTTCTATTCAGTTTTTCAGTAGAAACCATGTTACTGTGTTTTGTTTCCAGGAGGTGAACAGGAAGGTGTACAAAGGCATGTTGGACATCTTGAAGTGCACCGTTTCCAGTCTGGAGCACTCCTACACTAATGCAGGCCTCGGGGGAATGGCCAGTGTATTCAGCCTGCTGGAAATAGCACGTACACATTATCAAACCAAAGGTATGCCTCATGCTTTTAACACGGAGGAGTGGAAATGAGTGAGTTAGAGGATTTATTTATTTACTTTTACTTTTCTCAGCTTGTTTAAGATTCTTTGTGCTGAGGAGTGTAACGGCAGCGAGCCTGTGCTACTAACACTTGTCCGTCTTTGCACTGTTTATATTAAGCTTTGTGTTGCATGTTAGACTTCGAAGCACTAAAAGTGTGATTTTTCTTACTTTTAATTGATTCCCAGTTTAACCCACCGCCTCTTTTGTTTTTGTGTATTTTTGATGACCTCTGTTTTTGGCCCCTTAATTTCCGTAACTCGGTAGACCCAGAAAAGCGCAAGCGAAGCCCCACAGACAGTGCTGGCAGCCCAGGGAGTAAAGAGAGTCCTTCTGGTCGTATGGAGACTGCCAGACCTCAGGGCCTTCTGAATATTCCCCACCTGCAGCTGCCACACCACACAACGGGCAAAGGAGCCCGCCATTTTGATACCCGGAGTCTGAATGAGGAGAACTTTATTGCCTCGATTGGTGTGTACACCACTCCAGCCCGGTTGCATGTGCACTGTAAAAATCCCCTCCCCCTACAAGCTCATCACCCTTAATACCAGTCTCCCTCCCCTCCTCCAGCCGTCTCAAAGAAAGATCCCCTCACTTGTTCCAGACTCAGATTCTTGCAGGGTAATAATATTCCACACATTTTGACTAAAAATAATCGCAAGAGTGGGCAGCCAAACTAAAAAACCAAAACAACAATAATAACAATAATGTTCTGCTTAGATGATTTTCGAAATTCAAATTCAGAATGAGGCCTTGGTTGCAGACATGATGAAAGCCTTGCAAAGTGTCTGGAATATATCCCTGTCTTTCAGCCTGGACTGCGTGTGCTTGTCTCCCTTCCCTTAAACATCTGTGCCCCTGTTTGCCTCCTTCCCAGAGTTCTGTCGTTAGCCTCTCGGCACCTTGAATGCATGTCATTGTTTTGGTCTTCCAATACGTAAATCTGCAGTAGTGGATGAGGGAAACCAGAGGTATGCGCATCAGTAGTCGAGACTACCCTCACTGCAGGTTTTCTGCAAGGCGTGCTGTAGAAAATAGCAGCTCCCTTTGCTCTCAGCATGGTGGGTGGAAGAATCACTCCCCAGTAAACAGTCCCAGTAAGAATGCAAATGTCACCTAAGAAGCTTTTCTATTGGTCCAGATGGAAGTAAGTGGAAAAATCTTTAATAATCTCTTCAGGATTTCAATTTCCAAAAGTTATTCTGGGTCTGTATACAGGGGACTTTCTCAGCTAAACCACCCTGACGCCTCTCCTACCCATACCCCCTTCTTTTCTTGTTAGAAGCTGCACCTTCAATTCTACAGAAAGCTGTGAGACTTGCATCCTGGCTTCTGCAACTGCTCCATTTCACATGCTGGCTAATCGGCCTCTCAACCTCATCCCATGCTCTTTTCCAAATCATCCATCTCTCTCCCTCTCTCGCTCTCTTTCTATCTCCTGATCTCTCTCTCTTGCTGTCTTACTTGTGCTCTGGAGAGCCAGACAAATGCAATAAATGCAAATCAGTGGCCTGTAATTAGAGCAAAAGCTCATTCTGACGTCACTGTGTGGCTCTCCAGGACTTTGTGCCAGGAACTACGGGTGTGTTGTAATGTTCCCTTAGTAGCTGTTACACATGATGGATTCAATGTAAAAAAAAAAAGTTCTTTTTCTATTTTTTAAAATGTTCCAGATTAAAGCAGAGCTACATGCAAACATTACAAAATACCTTCCGTCAATATTGACAGATTCTCAATGCTTACTTTGTTTTGCTTTTGATTTTGATGCTCATCCACCATACATGCCTTTTCAACCAGCTCTCTGACTCTCTCTCTGTCTTTCTCTCCTTGCTTGCAATGCATCTTGGGTAGAATTGTGGAGCAAGCACCAGGATAAGCAAAAAGCTATGGAAAAACAACAGAGTAAGAGACTTTTCACACACCCAAAAAAACCCAACAAAAAAGGATTAGGGTGTTCAGCTGCTGACCTTTTTTTCCTGCTGCCTTCTGTCTACCTTTTCAAACTTACCAGGATCTTTTATACATGAATAAATAAAAAAGAAATGAAGGAGAATAACCCAAGAAATATAGTTACACAGGTCTTGATTTTACTCTTACAAATAAAATGTGTATCAGGCTGTTTTTTCTATAAAATAATTAAGGCTAAAGCATTTTACACAAATACAATACTTTTAGGGAAAAGAAAGCATTTTATTTTCAAAAATGCCTGCTGTGTTTAATAGAGACTGTTTCCAAAATCTTGTGGAACTTAATTGACATTTTAAAAAAAAAAAAGGGGGAATTTCAATATGTCATTTTGTTTTACCAGTGTGTTTCTTTTTCCTTGCAAACATGCATTATGATGAACAGAGATGAATACCTGCTGCCCTGTCCTCCTCTTTTAACTGTATTCTTTCCAGTTTCAAGTGGCTTGCTGTAAACTGTGTGTTTGCAGCCAATATTTCACAGGTACACTTAAAAGCCTTATGAAATGTTAGAAAAGTTAAACGTCACAAAATCACGGGGGGGGGGGGGGGGGGGGAATGAAAAAGGAACAAGGAAGGGTCAGGATGTACTCGTCACCATCTGCACCTGCGGAGGTGATGGAACAAATTGCAAATCACACTTGAAACAGAAAATGTCTCCTTTACCGTCCATCAGTTTGTCTGCATGCCTAACTGCCTGTGTCTGTTTTTGGTGTAACTTGGGCCACATTTGCAGCATTGACTGAGACTTAATGTCACACGCTCTGGCAGTTTTGTTTTCATTTGTAACTTTTTCCCAATTTTACTGCACTCTGCTTGCCCCTTCTGTCTTTTCTCTGTCTGGTCTTGAACAACTTAAGCTGTTTTTTTTTTTTTGTTTTTTTTTTTTCATTATAACACCAGTATTTTATATGGAAAGATAAAAATAAAATAATTAGAACTTTTTTTTTTTTAAGATGCAGGAATTATTAATTTTTCTTCTTACAGTATTTTTCAGCTAGAATGAGGTTAAGGCACCAAGTCTTTGATACCAAACTTTGATAAGCTAGTGTTATACTGTATGCTTTGCTGTGCACAAGTGCAATGCAATGTTTAAATTGAGGCTTTGGCACTTCAGATGGATGTAGCGTCAGTGTCGCTGTGCTGTGCTGGCTTTGAGTGAGGCGGCTCTGAATAAGGTAAGAAGGCAGCGTAGTTGTCTTCATGAAAATGTGCTTATAATCATGCCTATTTTGCAGGGTCAGAAGGAGCAAAGCAGCAGCGCCCCCAGGTGACAGATGCAGAGGAGAAGAAGTCCCAAATCAGTGCTGATAGTGGCCTGAGTGTAACATCTGGATCTCAGGTTTGTATATGCAGCACTGTGCGAAAACATGTGTGAAGCATAGAGAAGATTAAACTAGGTTTAAAATATAAAAGCTTAATAGTTCAATCTAATTCCCCAGTCTTATAGAGCCTGTAATTCTTGTAGTATTCAAGTTTTGATGTTGTTTCCCTTGAAAATACCATTACATATAAAAATACCAATGTATTGTTTTTTGTTTTTTTTTTTTCTTTTGGGTTACAGAAGAGTGACACTGAATCTGTAGCAAGCTCAGAGCCACCAATCCTGACAAGGAGCACCAGCCAGGACTCAGAGGCCAGCACAGTGGTAGGGCATGGCCAACTCAGATATTAGTCACTAAATTTCGGTTTATTCCACCTACAAAGTAATTAAAAAAAAAAAAAGAAGCAAGAAATGTGGGTGGTATGTGTTAGCATATTGTTAGCTGTAATAAAACAAACCAGTCCTCTGAGAGCTGTGACGTTGCTGTTGCTAGGCTATAGATTTAGTGAAGACTGAAAATGCCAAATGTCCTTAGATGATGAGTTTTCAGCCTCTCCATGAACAAAAGTAATTATATAAAAATGATGCAGATGTCATTCTCAAAGAGTGCAACCATTTAAAAACATGTAGTCATCATACAGTGATGTTAAGAAGAATGAAAATGGGCACCTCACAGTCACTGAATATCATGGAGTCAAATCTGAGGCTATTGGTTCTCCAGCTAAAGCTTGTAGGGCAGTAGGACAATGATCCCAAGCACAGCAGTGAATCTACAGCAGAGCAGCTGAAAAAGAAAAGAATTAAGATGTTGCAATGGACCAGTTGAAGCCCAGACCTCACTATGATTGAAATGATGTGGTTGGTCTTTATCAGAGCTGTGCATAGAAGAAATGCACATAAACCTCAATGAACAGAAACAGCAGTATCAGAGTAAAGAAGTGTGTTGTGGCCAAACTTCTTCCACAATGTGAGAGGTTGATAAAAGTACACAGGAAAAAAAAAACATAATTTCAAGGTATATCTGATTAAGGTGGTTTTTAAAACTGGTGTAGTGCTGGGTTAAGATGAGGAATATGTTGCATAACTGTTTAATTTATTTTGCGTGATTGTGCTTTTTTCTTTTTTTTCTTTTTTTAATGTTTTTTAGTAACTAAATACTCCCAAGAATAAACCTTCCCCACTTCTGTATTGTTCTTACACCTTGGTTCTTACTTTGTAGATAAGCAATAGCTCTGGAGAGACTCTCGGAGCTGACAGTGATCTGAGCAGCACAGCAGGCGATGGCCTTGGCGGGAGAACCGCCCCTCATTTAACTCAGTCCAGGGGGACTCTTTCTGACAGCGAGATTGAAACCAACCCAGCCACCAGCTCAGTGTTTGTAAGTAAAGGACTCACTGCTTTGTTTATGACTTCACAAGTTAAAATAAGTGAAAGCTTCACAAAAGGTACTGGGCCTTGGTGGGATTTCAAGGTTCAGTTGAAGTTCAGTCACAACCAGTAGAGGTTAAAACTTGAAAAAGTTGAAGTGGAAAATAGTTTTTGTTTCTTTAACTAAGATTAAACTAAGGAAACCTACATCTTCCAGCAATTCAGTGTTCGTGTTGCGTTAAAGCCCAAGTGGTGTCAACGTATTTAAATGAATTTAAGCTAGTTTTCTATATTTGCACATTTGCGAACATATTTGGGGTTATTGTAATAACTTCTGATTCACTTTGTCTTTTTTCCAAAGGGGAAGACCCATACTCTGAAACCTGGTGTAAAAGATCATTTACCTGCCTTGGCAAAGGGGCTGCCTGCACAGCCCATCGAGGACACCAGTATGAGAATTTACCTTTTCGAAGGCCTGCTGGGTAGGCTCCTGCTCTCTTGTTCTAAGGCTTTCTCTTACGGTTTGCTCCAACAGCTGATGCTTGGTAAAAACTTGCTTTCTGTTCTTTGTTGCTGTACTAACAACTTAAAATTGGTCCTTCCACTAAAGTAAAGACGGAAGCACTTTCAGTTACCCCTTACTTACTTTAACTTACGCAACTTCCTAATTTGGTTTGCCAGTTAATGTAATCACAGTGAACTTTCACTAATTTGGGAGTTGCTTATAATAGAGCAAAGCAGAAGTCAGACATGTGATGATTTAGGATTATGTAATGTTTTTTTTTTTTTTTAATTTCTACAATTCCTCCCACAGGGGAATTGTAGAAAAAGGGCTGGCATTTATTTTTACATTAAACATAAAATATGCATTTACACACAACATATTTGACATAAGATAAAACAAAAACAACAACATGAAATCCGACATACCTGATAAAAAAGGTAAAAGAAAGAAAGACCTCCAAGTAAATAATTTGCCCACTCCAGCTCCTAGACCAAATACAAACAGTGGGGAAGAGGGTTAGCTCAACCCACCACAGCTCCCAAGCTAGCAAGGAGTATATATTCATGCTAGCATTTATGGCGCCTAAAACACATTTATGATACACACATACTACACACTTATCACATCTTACAAAAACAGGCTTAATAATGACAATAACTGAACTAACATCGCAATCATAAACATTAGGGTGGCTAAATATGAATTATGTGTGTTTTTAAGGTGTTGGAAAGAAATGACACCCACCTCTCCCACAGGGGAATTGTAGAAAAAGGGGAGAGGCAAAAGGGGTACGCTGTATTTATAGTATTGCACCAAAGAAGAAGAAGAAGAAAAGAATGAGGAGGGGCTCTAACTGATAATGAACACAACTACAGGCTTGGAGGTCCTAAAAGTCAGGTATAAAAGGAGCAGTTTGGGGGTTTAGAACACATTTTGTGTAATTATAACAATGTGATTTATGACTCTGTTACATGTGCACGGTCATAAAAAAGTCAAAATTGTATGAACAGGATGAAATATCTCTTTGTGAAAGACGGAAAACACGATTGTGGTAAAAGAGTCCAAAAATCATCTCCCACCTCCTGCCTCGACCTTGTGGCATTTTCCACAGTGGTGTAGGTGAATTTACGAGGGTTTAAGAAAAGAGAACAATATGACAGCTGATTCCTATTTCAAAACCTCACGTCACTCAAGGTGTTCTTGCTGTGTTGTTTCCACCAGCTAAAAAAATATGATAAACATACACTGAACAAAAATATAAACGCAACACCATTGTTTCTGCTCCCACTCGCCACGGGATGGACGCAGAGACCCAAAACCCACTCCAGACACACAACACAACCATCCCTCCCAAACAGTGGCCACAAACCAGTCCAGGATTATGTAATGTTAAATGCTACAAACCAGTAAACTACAGCTAAAGGTTAAAAGCTGTTTTGTTTTGTCTAAAAAATAAAATAAACTGTGAAGATAATTGTAATAATAGTAGTAGCCCACTACATGCCAGTATAACAGTTTCAGTGTTCTCCATTGATTCTTCAAGTGTCTGGAACGCCACTGAAGGCTCAGACATCACTCCTCCAAAAAACATTCCCTCATTTGATGCTTTCATCATGGTGGTTCAGAGTGCTGTTGACTTTGGACTCAATGGAGTCCAACATCTCCATAGATATACATTTGGTTACAATTTTTGGTGACTTTATATAAAAGCGTATACAGATATTTCTAATTGTGAAGCCCCTCCCACAAGGCCTTATAGCTGGAACAATTGTCATCTTTGATCACTCCCATTATTAAGATAGAAATGCTTTATTCTCTGCCAGGTTTTTCCTTTAATTTGTCACTCCTTCCTAACCTGTGCAAATGACTAATTTTCTTTGCTGAAGGTGGCACTTGTCTGTGACTTTTTCTGAATGACTGTAATTTAGAACACCAGAAAAAATGGTATCTAACTGTGACTCTGTGTAACAAAACAGAATGTCAAACTAAAGTAAGAACGTAAGATAGTGGCTCATCTCCTTGAGTGCTGTTATAAAATAACAAGCCAGCCAAGTTCTAGATCTGTGAATATCTGGGCTTGCTTTGTCCATTTCTCCTTGTTTTTGTTCGTCTCGTGTGGGTTTCGACCCGCTCCGCTTTTGTTGTTGCCATTAAACCTACTCACCTCTTCGCCTAACCCCCTCCTGCTTTTGCTGCTTTTTTTCCCTCCTGCTGCTCCTCATGGGGAATTCTTCCAGGCCGTGATAAGAGCTCCGTTTGGGATCAACTAGAGGATGCTGCCATGGAAACCTTTTCACTAAGTAGGGCTGATCTCTTGCCTTTGCCCTTTAATTCCTTTGTGTTTGTGGAGCGTATCCACGGTTCACCCCAGCTAGCTCTGTGTTTAATCTCCGTGGGGTTTTCTTTTTTCCTTGCACATCTGTGTTAAACATACAGAGGGGTAGAGCATGTAAGCAATAGGAAGATGTCTCACAGGAAGATCACAGTTAAACTAGGAGCTTTTAGTTAATGTTTCTTTGATTTTTCTGTTCACAAACATTTTCCCTCTAACTTTTATTTTAACCTAACAGCCTAACATTTCATGGGTTTGCACACTGAATGAGTGTTACCTTTAAGTGCTGGTAGAGATGTAATTACCAGCTGAACACACTCAAGCAACCAGCTGATGAGTGATACTGTTAAATGTCAAGATTCCTAGTGACCAATTACCACATTGTAATAGGGGTGAGAAAAAATGATGTAATGGAAAGTGAAAGCAACTAATTTGAGGCTAAAGGGGGGAAAAAGCTCCACTAACTTGTTATTTTGGAAAGGTTACAAAAACCGCACTCAAAAGCTGCAGCAGACAACACTGTACCTGCTGTGTGTGTGTGTGTGTGTGTGTGTGTGTGTGTGTGTGTGTGTGTTTTAACCAAACCATTTTGGTTTAGTTTTCATTTGACCTGTTTTGATGTGCGCTTAATTATGCTCATCCAAATGTTCCAGTAAACCTTATTGTGTGTAAGATGTGTTAACGACCAGCATGTATCAGACCCCGATACACGCATATTTTCTCCTGTTATAGAAATGTATGCAAATCTTTGAAAGAGCTTGGTGGCTGCATGTGGTGTAGTTTGTGTTAATATGTTACCAGCCAAGGTGCAGACAGAAGCTTTTCAAATTTTGGGGAGCTTCATCTGTCTTCTTGATGTTTCTAGGTAAGGAGCGCTCCACACTTTGGGACCAGGTGCAGTTCTGGGAGGATGCCTTCTTAGATGCTGTTATGTTGGAGCGTGAGGGCATGGGCATGGACCAAGGACCTCAGGAGATGATTGAAAGGTTCCACTTGGCCATTGTTTTAGTTCAGCCAGTGTGATTTATGTTAATTTTCATATGCTTTTTTTTTTTTTTTCTCTTGGTCTTGGTTTTTTCACTATGTTGCATCACCGTTTTCATATCTACTCCATGGAACTCATTGTGGACTGTGAATAAGTTCTTCTGTGTTGCATGTCGACACAGATACCTGTCACTGGGAGAACATGACCGCAAGCGCCTGGAGGATGATGAAGACAGACTTTTGGCCACCCTGCTGCACAACATGATTGCATACATGCTAATGATGAAAGTATGGAGTGCTTTTTGTCAGTTCATTCAAAGCACAGTAAAACTGTTTGTTAATATACACAAATTTTTGTTTCCCTGTGAATATGTCAGCCTTTGAGGTTTGTGTTTGTTTGTTTTCATGTAGGTGAGCAAAAATGACATCAGGAAGAAAGTGAGGCGCCTGATGGGCAAGTCCCACATCGGCCTCACGTATAGCCAAGAGATCAACGAGATACTTGACAAACTGGCTCAAATGGTAAAAATTTGTATTCGTTTTATTTCACCCAGTTAAACTTCAGTTCATTGTTTTGATGAAATATGTGCTGAACTACATTTGCAGAACGGCCGAGAGCTGTCCATCAGGCCCAGCGGAAGCCGTCACATCAAGAAACAAACATTTGTTGTTCATGCTGGCACTGATACTACAGGAGACATCTTTTTCATGGAGGTATGCAAAGTCTGCATTTTATGTGTACTGTCTCCCTAATGACTTGGTCACATTAGAGTAAAAATAAGAGGGCATTCTGCTTGTGACTAGGAAGAATTTGTGGTTTGTCAGATTGATTACTAGTTACAACTTTTTGCTCACAGGTTGAGCATGTAACCGCCAAATTGGCGCACTAAAGTTGCAACCATTGTTGGTTGCAGACTTAGTCCCTGTCTTTGACGTAACCATTTCATAGATGTGATTGGAAGCTCCGCAGTAATGCGGACGCTGCACCGGTCCGTTGTGGTGAAGAGGGAGCTGAGTGTAAAAGCGAAGCTCTCAATTTACCGGTCGATCTACGTCCCTACCCTCACCTATGGCCACGAGCTGTGGGTAGTGACCGAAAGAACGAGATCGCGGATACAAGCGGCAGAAATGAGCTTCCTCCGAAGGGTGGCTGGCCTCTCCCTTAGAGATAGGGTGAGAAGTTCGGCCATCCGGGAGGGGCTCAGAGTAGAGCCGCTGCTGCTCCACATCGAAAGGAGCCAGCTGAGGTGGTTCGGGCATCTGACAAGGATGCCCCCTGGGCGCCTCCTGGGTGAGGTGTTCCAGGCATGTCCCACCGGGAGGAGGCCCCGGGGCAGACCCAGGACACGCTCGAGAGATTATATCTCTCGGCTGGCCTGTGAACGCCTTGGTATTCCCCCGGATAAGCTGGAGGAGGTGGCTGGGGAGAGGGAGGTCTGGGCCTCTTTGCTTAGGCTGCTGCCCCTGCGACCCGGCCCCGGACAAAGCGGATGAGGATGGATGGATGGAGATTGGAAGCTCATTACACAGTCGCAGTAATTTTAGGTCATGTTGTGGTCTTAAACCACTGTTTTCACCAGTGTGCCTGTAGCATAACGCAAAGGTTGTAGCAAAGGATATTTTTCTAAAATATCAAATGGTCTCAGAGTGTCTGAAACTTTCCTGAACATAGAAATAGTGTGCTTATTTTACTTGTGCTTTATTGTTCCAGGTTTGCGATGATTGCATAGTCCTGCGCAGCAACATCGGTACCGTTTATGAACGCTGGTGGTACGAGAAACTCATCAACATGACCTACTGCCCCAAGACCAAGGTGCTGTGTCTCTGGAGACGCAACGGCCAAGAGACGCAGCTGAATAAGTTCTATACCAAAAAGGTCAGAGGCTTCTTGTGTCTGCATCTCTTGTATTAAATGATGCAGACACATCATCTTCTTAAGAGATGTGTCTGCATCTCTTAAGAAGATTCTAAAATCGAATAACTTTCTGATTGCTTTCCAGTGTCGTGAACTCTACTACTGTGTTAAAGACAGTATGGAAAGGGCTGCAGCAAGACAGCAAAGCATTAAACCAGGTATGGAGTGAGTTAGAGCAACCACAGGCTCCTTTTTGCATCTTATTTCATTCATTATTCTCTTTAACATGGACATTGTTTCTTTTGACAGTTTGATTGTTGAGTAGTACAAAATAGTATTTTATTTTGATTAATTAAATATTTTAGAGCAGTCAGTATTGCATAGATATAGATATGTTGATAATAACACAAAACATGGACAGACCTAAAGTTTAATAAAGCACTGCTGCAGATTTGAAATTTCCAAGTACTTCCAGGTTGTTTAAGGTAAGAAGAACATGTGACAAGCTTTCAGACATTCCTGTTCCTGTGTCCATCCTTCAGGTCCCGAACTGGGCGGCGAGTTCCCCGTCCAGGACATGAAGACTGGTGAAGGTGGACTACTGCAGGTCACACTGGAGGGAATCAACCTTAAATTCATGCACAGCCAGGTAAGAGACCAGTTCTACTGCAAAGAAACTGCGTCTCATCTCACAGAAGGGCATGACAATGTAGAATCACTCATGATGGTTCAGACTTCATCGTCCTTCTGTCCACCCTCTCCGCTCGTCTCTCGTGTTTGCCTCTGAATCATTTCCTTTCATCGTGTGACGTCTTCCTCTATCACTAAGAAAATCCTTACAACACATTTGATTGGCATCTACTCATACCTGTTTTTCCCATAGAGGAAGAATTCCTGTTTGTGCTTTTGCTTTTTTTGGATTTGGCCCCCCCCCGTTTCTGTGTGTGTGTGTGTGTGTGTGAGAGGGAGAGAGAGATTGTGTGCATGTCTTTGCCAAAAAATGAACCCATCCTTCCACACAAGTTTCTTTCGACATCTGTGGTGCTCGGATTTCATGTTGAGTTACTGTGTGGGAGGAGATGTTAATCTGTTCGTGTGTGTGTAAGAGTGACGTTCCACAGTGGTAAGACGGATGACCTTGAGAAAAGACTTTTCATTAATAATTGGCTATTTTATAGCAACCTTTGATTTTAAGTTTGGACCCCTTGAACATCTTCATGTGTTGTCTTCATGTCTGAGCAGTAGTGATAGTTGGGTGCTTTGTTTCCACAGGTTCATTTAAAATGTGTAGCTCTGATTGAACTATGCTGAATAATACAAATTAGGGGTAGAAGTGTTCATTGTTAGATACCCACTATCTTTAAACTGGCATCAGTTCACCCGAGGTCCTACGTTTTTTTGTTTTTGTTTTTTCCTTTTAGAAAATTCTGCAGCAGTGGTGTTCTGGGTAATTTGGACGGTCCATCACACTGCAGAGACGTGTCATTGGACCCACTTTCCACCCCCCAAAAACTGAAATATAATTTTTCTGTTACCGCATAAATTTCTCCCATTTTAATTACATGCACTGCAGTATTATGCAAAAGACTTAATTGTACCTTGTTATATTTTGGATGTTGTGATTAATTAGAAGCAAAATGCCCAAACCCAAGTTTTTGGGATAGTACTGTATCCGGTTGTTCAGTGATGACGCGACGAATCCTACTTCCGGGTCTAAAGTAGTCTGCGTTTAATATGGCTTTTGTGTTGTTAACATGTTTAATGTTATGTATTTTCTTCTATTTAATCTCAAAAAGCTCCTAAAACAGTCAGTGATCCCTGTTGACCTCCCTCGGCTTTTATTGCCGCTAATAATTTATTTAAGCTCAGTTTTTAAAACCTTAGGATGTAACTACAGCCCAGCCCATGCAGCAGTATATGAATGACTAACCTCGTATTGTGGATGGATTATCTCAGTTGTTCTCCTGGCTGAAGTTTGGTCCTTTTACAGCATCCTGCCATGCGATTACATTTGTTCCTGACCACCGAGAACACTCACGTTAACTTTTATAGAGTGGAAAAAAAGTTAGCTTGTTTATATTATGCTAACATAGCTGTGTCGCTAGTGGTCACGTAGCACATCATTATATACCAGCTAGCCAAACTTCAGTAACCCTACAAACGTCACTGCTGTTTAGTTTTCTGTCTTCATTTATGCTGGAAGTGATAACAGAGCTGTACGTTTTAATTTGTTTCCAAAACCCCGCAGTCAGGACATGCTATATTGTATTTAGATAGAAGCTAGCGAGCTAACTTCCTGCTAACTTCTAACTCCGTTAAATGTCATAAATTCCGTTTTCATGGATGCCTGGATGTTAAACTCAATTGTTACACCTGGTAGAGCAGAACGCTGATCATTTTATTAAAGATGAAAGACTTTAGACAGTTTTTCAACTCTCAGTAATGCCATAGTGATCGTTTGATATATGGACCTGCAGCGGAGTTTAGACCCAGACACGGCTAGTGATGTCAGACTTAACGACCGGATATCAGTACTCAAAATGAGGAACTTTGTTCTATTTAGTTTTAATTCATGATGGTGCCCAATACAATACCAGTCAAAATTTTGGGCATAGTGAGGGCATGCATATTTCTCATGAACTGAATTTAATAAAAATCTGATGCAAAATTACACAAAATTAAACTCTTTGAAACTCCCAAGTGTTTTGGAAAATGTAAATGTCTTAAAATTCAGTCTAAACAAGAAAAAATATTATAATTTAGTTTTTCTCTCAGTGAGCTACTATTGATTTATCTTAAACAATTATGTAGTAGAAAAGTAAGGTATACCCAAGATACACATATTTGGTGGACAGCGCAGTACTACAGCAAAACGAGCTCAACTTACTGTTGGTCAGTGAATAACTCTACAGTAACTATTCACAAATCACAGTAGAGATAAAATGTGGATAATAACCAAAAATAAAGAAACAACCTAGTGTATGCAAACTATTGACTGTAGATATATACATGTGTGTAAATGTTTGGCTGGTCAGCAATCATAGACTGTATATTAAAGACGGATATAGCCACGGTGATATTGTAGACCCTGTTTATGAAGTGTCGACTTGAACATTTTGGCCCTTGTCATCTTGATTTCTTTGAAACCAGACATGACAAGTAGATCCAACCAAGGAACTGACAGGCACCTTAAATAATAGCCTGCTTTAATACTTTATGGGACACTAATTGGCAAAATGCTTTTAATTTTGTGTTAAATAAGAACTGAAACGAACAATTGAGACAATAAAGTAATCAGAAAATATATAAGATCATAGATCAAGTGAGAAATGGGACTGTTTTCCACTTAACTTTTACATATTCAGTTGGTTTTGCAGCCAGAGGAAACAACCCCTGGTGGCCATTAGAAAGACTGCAGGTTTAAAACTAGAACCTAGTTAACCACCTCCATCGTCCACACTGCTCCACATCGGTCTGCCACCCTTCACCCCCCCAACTCTCCTTCTCAGGCCTGAAACCCTTTCAATAACCTGTTCTCCACACTCTGCACAGTCGTACACTACCCCGCTCTGACTTGCAGCACCTCTGCTCAACATCCCATCAACGACCCGTTCAGTCCTGCAGTAATTATTCATCTTCTTCAGTGTGCATGTGTTTAGAAGGATTTTTATCTATCAATCACATCTAGCTAGCTTTGGCTCATGGTGTAGCAGCTTTCACATCAAAATGTGTGTAAACTTTGTTTTGCTACACAGCCAGGTGTGCTAATATTGAGCTGTGGGGTTCAAAATTACTCAGATTCTAGGTATAAGTGGTAGTTTTTAATATATATATACTGCCCTCATATGATTCAGTACATTGTGGAAAAAAAATTCCCTATATGCTGAGTAACTCCATTTTTGGAAAACTTGTGGAATATCAGATGATAGTTTTGAAGTTTTTTTGTTTTTGTTTTTAGACAGAGCCACATGATTTTTGAAATGCCAGGAAATCAAAATGACCATCTTGGTATTTTAAAGCCTAAAGGCTTCTTCCATCTTTTAAATACAGTCCATTGTCAAAACTAACAATCATGTCTACTTTCATAGTTTGTTTTTTTCCCCACCTAATGTGACAAATAATATCAAACTAGTAATATATAATTCCAGTAGCTCTGTCATATTTCAACAGACCACTATTACTAATCCCAAATACAACATGATGAATTAAAAATTTCCATGCACAGTATTTGCATCAGCTCAATAAACGTCCTCATAGATCATGTTGGGGTCAAGAAGACTAACTGAAAACTAAGCAGTGTAGTGAGCGTCCGCCTTGTTGGGTCCCTCTGCAGTGAGATGTATCAGAGGAGGCATCCTGCACATAGTGGGATTTATTGTCCATCAGTAACTACCCTCATTTATTTGTTCTGCTGTGTGAGCAAGTGGCGTTGGTGCCAGCCCTTGTTGCTGGAGGAGGAGGCATGGAGGGCTCTGGGGGGGAACTGAGATGTTTAAAGTCCAGGAAAACAGAGGTGAATCCAGTTCTTAATACCCTAGTCAAACCTCTAGTCTTCTCTTTTTTTTTCTTTTCTTTTTTTTTGTTGTCTTCTTTTTTTTCTTTCCTATTTCCTAGTAGTTTTTTGTGGGCTGAGTCCTCTGGTGATGGATTTTTTTTTCCTTCAAATCATATTGGCTCTTGTAACCACTTAGCTGGATTTTTGATTTGAATCTGTACGAGGCTCCTGTGGACAGTGCCCTCTCAGAGTGTCGTCGAGTGTTTGTGCTCTTCTGTCCGATAATAATCCAAACCATTTCTCTCCCATGCTCTCTCCCCCTGCAAGGAGCGGAAGGTACACAACCTCTGCTGTGTTTGCTTATTAGCAGTTACATCTTATTCGGTTCCTTTTGTTTTCTCTACCTCTTTTCTTTCCTGTTGTAGCTGTATGGCAACTCTAATTTTGTGTCCTTGTCTACATTTTATATGGAACTTCCATGTATGCATCATATGGGCCATATTGCATCTTTGAGCATAAAGAAAAGATTTTTTTTTAAAAGTATCTATGCTGTTTACACCAAACATGACAAAACTGTCCCAGTTCTGATTCATTTCATTGATGAGCCACGTTGAATCAGCGTTGAGCTTCTCCTCATTGCCCATGTATGCGTTTGATCATGGAAAATTTCTCATAGTGTGCTTTTTCTTTTCCTTTCTTAGCCGTTCAAAGCTTGCATTCCATGTGTAGCCTTTTATTTTGACCTTTCACACTGAATAAAACAAGTTTAAACATGGCTAATTCTTTAAATATGACGTGTTCACCATCCAGTGTTGTTGAGTTAATAATGTTCTGTCTTGTTTTGTTTTGTTTTTTGTTTGTTTTTAGGTTTTCATAGAGCTGAGTCACATTAAAAAGTGCAATACAGTGAAGGGAGTCTTTGTCCTGGAGGAATTTGGTAATTACACCATCTATTGATTCTAGGCCTGTACTCGGCACGGCAGTAACTCAGCTTCACGGCAAATGTATTGATGAAAGCTAATAAGGGTTCACTAAATTGGATAGCCGCCCTCCTCTGGAGCATTGAGACACTGACGTCTGCAGGCGATTAAGTGCGTCATGCATTATTTCGAGGGTGTGGTTTGCGCTTAGTCATATGCAAGTGTTGAGGTTTAGAGCAAGGTAATAAAAAGCCAAAGTTTGTGAGAAATGGTGTGCGCAGTGTAGAGAAGGAAGGCTGAAACGTGTATCATAAATAGCTATGCCAGTTTGTGTAGATGTGTGAATTAAAGGGGACCTGTTCTGCTTGTTTCCAATTCAATTTTTATGTTGGAGTAATTAGTAATCCTCATTGATCTTATACTAGATTATGGTGCAAGCAGTTTAGTCTCATTTTTGCACTCTTCCTATTTAACTTTAAGCCAGCTTTCTGTGATTCGCTGCTACCCACCAACAGCAGCTTTGGACAGCGTGGCAGTAGAGTGGCTCTGCTCACAGTATAAAGATATTTGCTCTCAAACTAGTCTGAATGCTCTGATTTTGGTTCTATATATTTAAAATATTGCACATTTTTCAAATGAGAATCCACCACTGTAGTATTAACATGTAGACACACACAAACTCAGCAGAAAATAAGGACAGGGTCCCCTTTAAAGGTGCCATACAAATATTAGAAATAAAAGCATCATATTAACTGATTTTCCAGAAACGACATAATCAAAGCTCATAATGCTTGGAAATATGTAAGCATTAAGGGCATTTTGCTCATATTATGGTTTTCATTTGTTGACAAAAGCCATAAATAGATCTAAATCTCTCAAGTAACACTAGTCCCCTCGTAGCTAAATGGCAGCCTGTCCTCCATGACAGCAGTGATGTGTTCTAGCCCTGAGTTAGATAAGTTGTTACTAGAATTTGAGCTGCCACCTTTTCAATAAGACTGTAACCTTTTTTAGATCTTAAACCATGTATTTTTTTGGCCTGGTTTAAACTGTTCCATGTTGAGTCAGCCTGAGGGAAGAGAGCAGCAGAGTCTGAATGTCTTTAAAAGCGGTCGATACTGCATCGTGCCTGATACATGAAGAGGAAGACATTTAGTCTCATTAGTAGGATGGTGTAGTGGCTAACACATTTGCCTACGGAGGAGACACAGACCCAGCCTCAGGGGGTCACAAGCTAGGTACTCGTAGTGCCAGATGAATGGGAGGGTTGCGTCACGAAGGGCATCTGGTCTAAAATCTGTGCCAAATCAGTCACACTGATCCATCCGCTGTGCGACCCCCTACTTCAGGGAGCAGCTGAAAGTACAGCTCAAGTATGAGGATTCTGTCCGACCTGAGATGCGTCACACAGTTAGTGGGTTCCTGTTAAGTTTCATGGAAAATGCAAATGTCTGACTGAATGGTGAGCAGTAGCTGTAACTCTTAAACTTGCTCAGACGTCGAGCGCCTGGCTGGGTTACTGTTGTGTCTCTGTGCTGCTTTTGTAATGTTGCCCTCATCTTTGCCACTATGAAAACCTTCATTCTCCAGCAGGTAAAGTGTCGTCACCTTTCTCCTTTCTTATTGAAACTAAACCTGTGCAGAATATTTCCTCACTCCGTCCTTTTCATAGATTTTTTTTTTTTCTTCCCCCCTTCCTCTTTCCCCTTTTCTGTACCGCTAATTTTTCCTCTGCTTCTTCCATCACTTGCTTCGGATTCATTTCGGAGATCACCCCAGACTCCATCACTCACGTGGTCATCACTCTCTGACCATCTGTATCTCAGCAAGCGGAGATCTTAGGTGGGACAGTTAGTTTGTGGGGGTTGAGGATTTCTCAGCCCTTTCACCTGTCCAGATCTCAGCCTTTCCATCTCTGCTATGGGTTCAGTTACTAATGAAAAGTCAGCCTGACCCGTGGACAGCGACGTGGTCCCGGGTCGAAGGATTTTGGCCTCTTGTATCGACTCTTCTGTGATGTTTAACTTTGAGTTCACTGGCTGGAAGGGCTTGGGGAGGTCGTCCTTTTTATTGTTTGTTTTTTCATATATTAACTTTGCGGCCTTCTTGGTCGCAAACTCTCTTGTTATGACATTTGTGCTCGTATTTGTTCATCATGTGGGCCATGAACGTCTCACCAACCAATCCAAGCTGAAATTTAACATTTTGCTTTCTTATTTGAAGACAAAGAGAACATTTGATCAGTTCATTAGTCACAATAAGGAAACGCAACATGAGCAGGATTTCACAATTGAATTTTATCTAAGCTAAAAGTAGACAGCCCCTTCTGCCCCTCAATCTGATCTTTAATTGACCTTTATGGTGAACTTTTCTTGGCCCACATCTCATTTTACACCTTGTTGAAAGTCCAACCCTATAACCACACCCCCGCCCCCTCCCAAAAGCTCTCAAATATGAACTCATTGAGGTTTCTGCTGCCTTTGAATTCTCTGTTTTGTCTCTTGCACCGGCGTAGTTCCTGAAACTAAAGAAGTGGTGATCCACAAGTACAAGACCCCGATGGTGAGTCCTCTCTTCCTTTGTCTGAAATCATGAATATATACAGCTATGTGACTGCTGAATGCCAGTGACAAGATGGACACAGCAGAAATGTGTGCTTTCAGACCAGAGTTCATTTCATAGTTCTTTGAACTCTTGGAGTCAAAGAACTGACTTTTTTCTGTGCGTCTGCACCACATGAAGCAGGAACTCTCAAAGTTTATAGAAGATTTTTTGTGGGCTGGAGAATATCCGTGTGCGCTCTGGTGGTGCAAATGCAAACAGGAAAAAGCCCCGAAGGTAAACGTAGTTCTCGGGGCGAGCTCCCCAGTGGGCACTGGGCGTCTGTAGAGCTCTGGTCTGAAAATGCCTTTGGTTTTCATTTCATTTCGACAGTATGCTGACACAAGTGAAAGACCTG
The DNA here is from genome assembly GCF_057382185.1 of Mchenga conophoros. NCBI lineage: Eukaryota > Metazoa > Chordata > Actinopteri > Cichliformes > Cichlidae > Mchenga > Mchenga conophoros. Next base: position 32,090,933 of record NC_140526.1, read on the forward strand.
ACCTGACCTCTGTGTTGATTGGATTTTTTCTTAATTTTATAGTATTAGACAGGTTCTTTTAACACAAGAAAATTGCATTTTAACCACTGTTCAAGAGGTAAACAGCAGAGTGACATCACCTGAGGTTATATAACGTTTAAAGATGCCCGCTTCCATGTATCTGTGGCTCAACGCTGCTTCTTGCCAAACCACCACACTGCAGTGCTGTAGCTTCTTTTTTGCTCAGAAAATGAGGACATTTTAGCAGTTGTAAAACCCCACGATGACATTTCTCAATAATGTGTCAAAAAGTGACACATTTCCCAACTCAAGTAAGACCATAGGATGATGAGCCTTCAGGTTAAAGGTCAAATAGTGCTTCCTATTAAAGAAGTGCAGGGACATTTAAAGATTTGTGATTTTGTACTTCTCTTTTTTTTAAACTGCTCATTAAGTTGCTACGCTGATTAGTGGTTTCCAGCCAGTGGCAGGAACGTGTGTCATGATGCCAGCTCCCGTAGCGCAAATAAAACTGAAGCATTTGTAAAAAGCGCATCATACCATCATTAGTGGCAAATGATTGACAGAGTGCCTTGAAATACCCCACAGTATATAGACCGAGAGGAGCCTCTTATCCAGCTTTGTTCATTGTATTATTAATAACTGCACGCAGGTGGTTCCCTCTCACTTCCTCGTGTTTGTTCCTCCTCTGCAGGCACATCAGATCTGTTACTCGGTCCTCTGCCTTTTCTCGTACGTGGCGGCAGTCAAGGGGAAGGAGGCGGAAGGAAAACCCAAGATGCTGTCACCGAGACCCCTTCCTAGCTAGTCTACACCCCACACTCTCCTCCCCTTCCCTCTCTCCCTCATCCCTGGCGTGCCTCTCTCTACTTGAAAATGGCATCTCGGCTCCTAAAACCAGACTCGACAATCCCCAACTTCACTCTAAGCACACAACTCCCGCGCTCCCCTCCTGTGTATATACAAACCCGAGACCCTTTTTAGATCCAATTGTGTAGACATGTTTGGTCTGTGATGTCATGTAAATACTTCCAGCTCTTCACCACTGTTGCCCAGATGTTCTTCCCAAACTAGCTAAATGTTTGCCCGCTTCATTACTCTGGAAAAGTTGCTCCCCCCAGAGCTCCTCTGCTCCCGGTGAATGTTTTGCTCCTTGTTCCTGCTAGCAGGACCCAACAGTTTTTACTCGTATGTGATGTGAGGGCTCCACTACCCCATCACCCCCCAAACCCCGAGGCACTGAGTGCTTGCAGGTCCCGCGCACAGCCTCGACGTACAGCGTAGCTTCCTGCCCGTCTCCATATGACTGTATGACGTATTCTGTGATATGTGGTTACTGTAAAGGTCCAGTCTGTCCCAGTTGGTCCAACAACCAGAGACTGTCGTGTAGTGCGGGATGTTCCATGCTGAAAATGCTACTGTATACTGCACCAGAGCACCGCATGTAAATGCTTCGTTATGGTGTTTGAACCCTAAAATACTGTGAGTGTTCTCAGATGTGTACTCTAGCCCGGCCCACCCGGCTCAATTACTGTTCTAGTTCTACTGTAAAATTTCTCGTCTGTGGTCTGCTGTTATCAATTGCATGTTACTATAAGGATGACAAATAAATATTATATATATATTTCTATATATAGTATTTATTTAATATATACATATATTGACTGTACATTTCTGGAAAACAAAATGTTACAACTGTTAATTTGCTAGATGTGCAATACTTAAAAAGTAGTTAGCCATTGCCAGAGCCAGGTTTTCTCGAGTGAACTGGCTTTCACAGGGTGACGAATGTAAGAACGAGTTTGTTTTCTATAGTACACATCGATCGATTGAATATTACGACTTCAGTGTGACACGAGCATTTAGTTTTAAAAGGTGATCACAGGTCAATCGGTGCAAAGGACTGCTGCTGTGTCGCTCTCTGTGGGTGCTAACAAACCCCACCCCAATCAGCGATGTCACAGCAGGCGGCGGGGATGCCGGGGTAAATGTCACCGTCTTCTTACAGCTTTTAATTGTAGGCAAAGGCTGCATGGATAATGAGCTACTAAAGGCAGTGCAAAATGTCTTTGATGGTACACATGTGAGCTGTTTGTGTGCCCACTTTGAACAACGGATGTTTCAAAACTTTTTTCTTTCACTTGACCATAAATACAAGTATGTAAGTCATTAAAACATTCAGTGGTGGGTGATAATCTAGAGACATAATTGTAGATATTTCCATATCTGTGGTACAAACACTGGAGTTACACGCTGGTACTTAATGAAACCCCAATAAAAAGTAGTGGGGAAAAGAAGGCATTTTTAGTAACAGTGTAACATCCGTGCTGGAATTATTCCTGCGCAACTGAAAACACAAATATTCACTAGAGAAGCCGAAACCAGTGTAGGAGCTGCATAATCGACTGATGGGGTGTGGAGAAATGAGAAATAAGCCACCAAACCCACAGCAGCAGTTCTTCCTCCTGTGACTGACCCTTCAGACGCGCTGAAGATGCCATCTGTGGTCACCTGATCTCCAAGGAGACGATTGAGTCTTTGTCGTGTCTGGTCCCATCGCTGGCTCGTTTACTTTCACAGTGAGAGTGCGTGGGTTTTTTTTGGGTTTTTTGTGGTTCGCGTGTGTGAATGTGGTGAACACTTTTCTCTAGATCAGCAATATATCAGTACAGCTGTAAGGCTGGAAGATGTTATTTTGATCCTGACATGCTTGTATTTTTAAGGAATTTAACTGTGCAAAAGGAAATCTGAATGTGGAGAAGATGCTGTTAATAAATGACAGAACTTGATCTGAAGCATCTGCAAAACTGATCTGAGAATTTTCTGCTTGAGTTAACTTTTTTTTTTTAAACTGGATTATTACAACTCATCTCTGTTGCTGTGAAATCTGATAGCTGTAAAGAGAAGGAAAAATGACATGAGATGGATGGTGTAAGTATTCCAGTATTCAAAAAGTATTTATAAAATATGTACAGCTTTGGCAATATAATAAAGATGTCCCAAACGAAGCTCTGTGTGCTCGTCATCCTGCAAACAAGGGAAGTGGCAACAGGTGGTGCTAGTTCCTGAAAAGTTTTCTTAAAAAAATAAGTTCACACTGTTTTACGGAAGCAAATGAAGACCTTAGGCTTTCATCAAAAGAAGTGTTTCCATCCATACCTTGATCATGATTGATTTTTCTTCTACGTTGTGCGTGTGATGGGTCCACCATAGCTGCAAACAGTGGCTGAGTAACAAAGATGCAAACGCCACATAAATGCCAGCATGAAGTCTGCAGGAGAATGCAAAACATTTTAAGCACCCATCTTTGCTGCCAGAGAACGAGCCATCACCTGTACGCATGTCTCATCACAGTACAGATCTGTTTCCACTAACAGCAGTGGGTGAGCGGGGCAGCTACTGAATAAAGCTCAAACTGCTTATGGGGACTCGATCGGTTTATAGCCATCACAAAAAGAACTAAAGAGCTGCTGCTCAAAGTAACCTAATCAGAGTGGTGGTTGCCATGACAGCTGTGGCTCAGGAGGTAAAGTGGGTCCACCAATTTGGAGGGTTAGTGGTTTGACCTTCAGCTCCTAAAGGCTGTATCAAAAGGTGCTTAGTCAAGACACTGAACCCCATAGTGCTCCTGATACATCCACTGGAGCGTGTGGGATAGAAGGTGCTCAAAGACAGGAACCAAAGCTCTGTGTTTGTGAATAAAGGAGAAAAGCAAGAGTATACTCACTGGACAATTTGCTAGGTACAGCTTACTACTACAGGGCTGAACCCCCCCTTATGTCTTCAGAGCTGCTTTCATTCTTCACAGAATCAACAAGGTGCTGGAAACGCTCATTAGAGATTCTGGTTCATGTTGACCTGATGGCATCACTCAGTTGCTGCAGATTTGTCAGCTTCTCATCAATGTTGAATATTGCAACTCTTTCCCAGTCTTCAAGTGGTGCCAGTTTCCTGTCAGCTGACAGAATTGGTACCTGGTGTGGTCTTCAGTGCTGTTTTATGCATTCTTTGGTTATAAAGTGTGCTTGTTCAAGCACACTTTTCTTCTGTCATCAACAAGACATTTTCATCCAGAGAACTGCTGCTTACTGGATATTTTCTGTTTTTACAACCATCCTCTGTAAACCCTAGAAATGGCTGCTCAGACCAACAACAACCATGCCACATTCAAAGTCACTTAAATCACCTTTTTCCTATCATTCTCATGCTCAGTTTGAACTGCAACAGGTCATCTTGACCATGTCTGCACACCTACATGCACTGAGTATGTGACTGGCTGATTAGCTATTTGCACTAACAAGTAGCTGAATAGGTGTACCTGATGAAGTCTGGTTAATGTAAGTGACATTCCATTTACTGATGCTGGGCATCTCAATGATGTCTCGCTGAAATTTCACACAGTCAACAGAAAAAAAAAGCAACATGATTTTCGATGAGTTTTAAAGTTTATTTACCATCAGAAGCAGAAAAATTAATTTTCAAGTCACCAGATGTAGAAATAACCCTGGACAGCGGCAGAAGTATAACTGAGCTGCTGCTGGTATTTCATAAGGCCACAGCTAGCACAGCCGCTGTGCTGTAGCATAAGGCAATTCAGAAACTGCAACTCTACAGAAATGAAAGCAAAGTGAAGGACAGCACATCCTTCACACCGGCACAGGATCAAACAGTAGAGGTAGAAAGATACTGTTGCAGGTAGTGAAAAACTGAAAAGGGGAAGAAAAGAAACTTGGATTCAAACAGGTTCCACCTGAAACTACTCCCTGTTCCTTGTACACAATAATATAATGAACAATAAGTTTGATTTCAGACTCGTGAATCGTCGTCTTCAGACAGAACAAGTGAGAGATTTCAGAAACGGGGCTTGCTGAGCCAAATATTTCCACCAGAGAATGGGCAATGGTAAATTAGTGTAGAAAATGTATAAATTAAGAAGTACCAGGACAGAAAATAAAATCTCATAGTTAAGCATGTAAAAACTCATTTATAAAAACCTTTGTCAGCTTTAAAGCACCTTTAAATTTAGGAGTAAGGTGTTTCTCTTAATTCTTGCATTGTTGCGTTGCACAGTGCGACACATCTGCAGAGCTCCAGTAATCCTGTAACCTTTGCAGATTTTTGTAAATCACTAATACATACATATATATATATATATATATATATATATATATATATATATATATATATATATATATATCCAGGCAACCAGTGGCTGTGCACTGCCTGGATTGATTACAAGAAGGCCTATGACTCAATGCCCCACAGCTGGATACTGGAATGCCTAGATATATATATATATATATATCTATCTATATATCTATAGATATATATATAGATATATATATAGATATATATATATATATCGATATATATAGATATATATATATATATCGATATATATAGATATATATATATATCTCGATATATATAGATATATATATATATATCGATATATATAGATATATATATATATATCGATATATATAGATATATATATATATCGATATATATAGATATATATATAGATATATATCGATCTATATATAGATATATATCGATCTATATATAGATATAGATCTATATATATAGATCTATATCTATAGATCTATATCTATATCTATATATATCTATATATATATATATATATATAAACAAACATTTATAGTTTAACAGTTTGATTACAGAGGCAGCAATTCAGCTCTTGACCTGTTGCCTGGTAGGTCAACACGTTTGCACTCTGCCCTCTCAGCATTTTTAAAACATACGTTCAGCTTGACTTCTTCTCCAAAGGATCTAAAGCTACTTATTTCAACATGGCCGTACGTCTGGAGCTCACAAGTCCTCGTGGACTGCCTTGCGGAGAATCCGGAGACGGGACATGACTTCGTCCCAGTCCAGGTAACAACCCTCGAGGTGCCGGAGCCTCTCCACCCTGCTGATGTAGCTCTTTCGGCCGTGAAGCAGACGCCAGTTATCAAAGGTTACGATGTCACCTGAAATAGAACCACCACCAGAGATCAGATGTGAAGCTGTGGGGCACGTCATTGATCCTAGATTTACTTCAGCACAGACTTTCATTTTCTTATTTGCCCCACCTCGTTCAGAGAGGTCAGAGTTGGCTGCAGAACAGCTTATAATAGCTCACAGGCGTCATTATGCTTCAAATAAAATCTGAAACCTCTGACATCGCAGTCTCGGAAACCGCTGGACGACAGTCCTAACTTCCCAAAGCTGGCACTACCACATCAAACAGCATGAGCCAAAGTCTCATTGTGCTGTGGGCAAAATTCAGCACAAGACAAAAGCAGCTTTAAAGTCAGGTCATCAGGATGGAAGCCTGAGGAATGCTGTCAAAAAACTGCCTCTCTGCTAACACCACTGTGCCTTCGAGCCCCACTCTGAAAGTCCTTTAAATAAGTTCATCTCTGCTACCTGATGCTGCAGACTCTTAGCACACTGTTTTTTCAGAGGGTGTTGCATTACACTCTGGCCGTTTGCTTTTCTCTGCAGCAGCGGCACTGACACGTCACATGTCATCGCGACCCTGACGAGGACAAAGCTGTTGTTGCCCATCGCCGTCACAGTTCGTTTTCTGTTTAACACAAGCATTATCCTGCAGACTGCGCCCACCTCCCTCTCTGCATCCATTTTATTTGCACTCTCTTTCCTCGCACCTCTCACTTATTTTCATTTCGTTCTTCCACTAACACACACTGTTTGGTATACAGGAGCATGGATGGGGGCCTTTTACACACACATTTTCCTATTCTTCTCATTTTTAATGGAAAGAGGTGCACGCTGACCTGGCTCCATCCTATAGGTGACCACGTTCTCCGGTCGGTTCATGATGTCCACGTAGGCCTTCAGTGCTCTGTAGAAGGGTTGGACCTGATGTACGGGCAGGTCCAGCACCGAGTCTCGGGTGGCGTTATTGTAGTTGATCTTCACGACTTGCCCGTCTGCGTCGACGCTGCACCGAGAGGACAAAGCTCAAAGTCAAACTAAAGTGAATCGGGACTTTTAGAGATGAGACAACCAGTCCATTAGATGCTCCACAAGAATGAATTAGAAAGCATTTCATGATTAGGCATTTTAGTCATGTATTAAGGAAGCATGCAACTCACTACCAATTCACTGAGTCTAACAGCACAACTAAATTGAATTAGTCAGTTTAATATCTTAGATGTAACTCCAGCAACTGATTATGAAATTCACTGCAGATCATTTTTCTACTCATTCATCTTTGCTCTCTACTCCCACCTTATCATTGTGACAGTAGTTACCGCACATTGACTAATTTGACATAAATCCAGCTTTTTTCAGTTACACTTGAACAGACACATGTGACTGAACATCTAATTAGCATACAATTAATACGAAGCTACGCTCTTATGATCTGCACAGCTCATGTGTGAACATAATCACTGTGAACAGCAGATGGCAGTGTCCCATTTCAAATGACAAAAATACACACCTAAGCGTATATAAGTGTACAGAAATGTCACTGTGTAGTTTCTCTAAAAGTCTGAATCTCTGCTTTATATAAAATGAGTAAATGTGTGTGTGTGCCGGGGAAAAAACCTCAAAGAAAGCACAAACTGATGATCTGCCTGATCATCTCCACTTACTCAATGATGCAGTTCTTGGACTGCAGCATGAAGTCGCAGTAATCTGTCCCGGTGTCGGTGAAGTCCACGCGCAGCGAGGTGAGCGTCTGGAAGGCCTCTGGGTCTTCTCTCTGCAGCTGCTCAGCCATGTGGAAGCCGTCCACCACTTCGCTCTCCCCTCCTTCCTTAGCCTGGTTGATGCAATGTAGAAACTGCACCTACGCCAGCCCGACACAGACACACACACATGCTCCACAAATGCTCGTTTTACAACTCTGACAACGTAAAAGCCGAACGCAGCCATAACTCAGGAGCGATACCATATCGGTCTGCTGTTATTTCATCTTCCAAACAGAGCGTACAAGTAAGATTTTACTCACTCCAGGTGCAAAGTGTAACGCCGGGTAGTCTGTATGCAGACTGAGCTTTCCTGAAGTGTAGGCTACATTGTTTGCCATGGGTTTGTCCTGGACCTGCCATGTGTGCCTGAGGACAAAGATAACATTCATTAATATACTCCACTTTAATTATTTAACTTTAGCTTTAGAAGATCAGCGGCGACAATTAGGCCGCGTGGAGGAAAAAGGACGAGATCAGATGAAGTTCGGAGGGTTCCCTGAGGGGGGAAAGCAGGCAGCTTCACAGGAATGCTCAGCCTGTGGCCTCTTAAGCAGGCACTTCATTGAGATGCAGCAAGAGTCGAGCACTAATGAGGTAAAGTTATCTTCCATGTTCTGTTTGCATGTCTCGTTCGGATGATGCGGGGGTCGTAAAACTGTCTCGTTTCTGTGATGGCAGGCCTTCAGCTTTAGTCTGCAGACTCTTTTACTTCCAGTGGCATGAGCTCATCTGCTGGCAGAGGCAAAGCTTTACGCTCCAAACCTCTGTTCTGACTGAGTGCACCAGGTAATTCCTCTGGCTTAAAAAAAAAAAAAAAAAAAGCTGGAATGCTTTTAGGTTGTTTTCCCCGTCTCTGTCCTCAAGTAATCAGCACAGCAATAAGTCAAAATGATGAACTCTGGTGTGGTGAAAGGGGCCCCGACGGCCGTTCGCTAAGCTCCTCCATGAAACCGAAATGAATCAAAGCTATGGATTATTCACTATTGGACATATTTCGTTTTTTTGCCTGTCCCATTTGGTTCTTTAGCCGTCAGAATTGTTGTCTGAAGACCAACAAGGATACCCAATGGATTTACTTTGCCAAATGGATCATCGTGGCATTGCTGTATTGGTCCATTTGATTGACCTTTGTTTTTATTATTTATTTTATTTTATTTTCAGTTGCTACAGACGGATATGAGTGAGGGATAGGAAAGGGAGAAAGAAAGAGGAAGGAAAAGAAAAACAGAAGGGGAGAGGGACAGTGAGAAAGGGAAAAAAAATCTCCTGGATCACCTGTTGAGAGAGAAAGAATAGAAAACAAGCAAAAAAAAAACCAAAGCAACATACTAAACACAACACCATCGCATTAATCTAGCTAAGTGTAAACAGCAGTAAATACTAAATATTCAATGTTGTTGTGCAGCACGCAGGACAGACAGCGCACAATGTGCTTTGAAGTAGCAGCAAAGAAAGGTGTAATTTAAGTCTACGAACAGTGAACACACCCGTGTGCACACCTGTGTGGATCAGCACGCTTGTATTCAAATGGTTTCCACATGTAATGGTCTGCAAGAGGATGTAGAGAGCCATAACCCCGTCCCCCAGGGCATGAAGCAGGCATGGAGGAGATCCAGGCCCCAGACATATTTCGTTAATGTACCAAAGTCAGAATCTGAGCCCTTCTTTCAGCACAATATCGAGCTCTTTCTGATTCACTGGAAAAAGACATGCATTTTTTTAAGGGTCTTTTGTATTTAAATTCTTACTAATAACACTCCGGGGCTCTGCTCCAGCTAATATATGATCGGTGGAAAATTCAACAGCTCGGGATTTAGAGGGGAGTCAGATTATTAAACAATGGCTTGGCTGAGGATCACTGGAGCAAAAATGGAGGAAGATCACAGAGTCTTACCCGTAAAATGTCAGCCTGAGATAGCCAATCCTCTCAGCCAGTCTGGCCACTTGGCCCTGCTCTGCAGGAGCCCCCTTCAGGTAGACCATGCCAACACGACGCAGGGCCAGGAGCCAAGTGAGCGCGGCCTTATCGTCACGGAGGACTTCGTCAAAGTCTGCTGAGGGAATGCGCAGTGTCGAGTCCCAATAATAACGCCCTGAAACGAGGAAGCGGACACGGCAGAAAGTTCACTTCTTATGTACGTGTTTATTTCTGGTTTCTGTCTGTCAAGAATTAAAGCTGGTTGTGCGACACAGGAACACAAAGCATTCTAAAGCAACAGCCTCTGTGCCATAACGGCTCCGTTACACAAACAAATGCTGTACAGCGAGGGCAGGAGTGCTCTGCAGCAAAGCATTTTATCAGATGTTACACTCTTGTTTTGTCCTTCTTTGTCAGCGTGCTGGTATAAACCCGAGTTGGCTTCTAGCTGACTGAGAGACTGCAGGTTGCACAGACAGTTTTATATAACCTGTAGATATTTGGAGATCTTTGCACTCTCTGAAGGAGGTCAAGCCAATAAACTGGGTGGCAAGGGCCCACACCACAAAACGTTCCGAGCTGCGTGCCCCCCAAGGTGGATCCTCAGGTGGTTGAACCAGTCCCTGCAAGTCATCTCACTTCTTTCCTCCGAGCTCTTCTCCTCCGCCGCCGCCCTCCTCCAATAAAAGGCGTAAAAATTCAAAGAATTAATCTGAGCCTGTTGACTTCAGCTGCAATCAGATATAGGGCACGTCTGCTCTCTCAGACTTTCCATCAGCACACATTTGACCTTCCAAAGCCCCCCCCCCCCCCCAATCCTCTTCTCATCCTGGTATATGCTGCAGGTGAATGAAATCAAGTCAACATGGAAATATGACCACAAACACTTTTTATTATCAAATGAAACACAATGAGTAGTTGGATTTCCTTTGTTTAAAAAACAACAACAATATTAAGTAGCAGCTAACAGTATGACTGATGTGATGTTTGTTTTATTGCAAAAAAGGAAACAATTCATTTAAAGTCCATTACTGCCCCCTGCTTATTAGTTCCAATTAAATCTAGAAACGCTGCAGATCTCCACTGCATGCCATCGTGTGTGCGCTTGAAGAAGAATAGCTTGCTGAGAAAAATCAGCACGTCTCCATCAGACAGACAGAAGTGTGGAGAAAACCCCCCCAAAATCCTCCCACTGCTCTCCACCCAACTGGCTCGACTTCTTTTTCCGTGGAGCCTCCCTCCAGTGACTTCCAACGAAACAGCTGCTAAGTGCATTTGTGGGGGGAGGAGGAAGAGGAAGGTTTAAACTGAGGAGATTTTGTACCTGTCTGATGTTTGTGGCTCCTTTTCGTGTCTTTTTTTCCTTTGTCCACCGACTTCCAAACAACTTTCCAAATGGCTGCATCATAAGCAGATTACAAGGCTAAGGCTTGCAGGAGATGGACACACAGGGCGAGCGCGCTGAACCTAATGCATAATTTATCATCATCTAAAGTGTTTCAAACCGCAAAACAAAATGCGACTGTTTGCTCTGAAGGCCACAAAGATTTAGAGGTATGACAAAAAGACTTTAACTGGTGATGCGGAGTTTCAGAGCCGCTGAGGCAGAGATGCAGCATCAGTCAGAAACACAGCGATCGTGACTTGCAGACCTCCCTCCAGGCTGTTGTCACAAACAATCAGTTTCTGGCTGCACAATTCAAAGGGTCAGGAACCTGCTGCTTGTTAAAACTTGTCAAGAGGGCGGTGGGCAACAGAGATGGGGAACGAGAAACTGGGGCAAAGGTCAAGCCCCAGTGTTACAATTACTCTTGTGAAACTGGAACTGTCTTGTACAGGCATTGCGGCGTTTCAGCTCTGCAGTTTAGGGTGTCACTCGTGACAAAGGGGCTACAGCGTTAGCTGCAGTGTGCGTATACATCAGCTGAGCAGTCCTGGCTCTAGTTCAGCTCCGATCTCATTGTGGAAACGCATCACGTTCGCCGCTATCAGGGGAATTCACAGCGTGGCTGCTGGGTTGAACAAAAGACGAGAACTTTGCAGAGTATCTGCTTTCTAATCAAGTAATCAGCACCTAACATTAGCTTGTTTTTAACCGGCAAGGCTAATCACAAATCTTGCCTGGGAGGAATCATAAAGGAGGATCTTCCCCCGTCACACTGATCACACATTATGAAACAAAATAAGTTTTTTTTTCACCCGAACAGCTTTTGCTAACCTGTTTCTCTGCAGCTGCTGTTACACTCACAGTGCAGTTCTATTCAAAAGATATTCTTTGATTTAAAGCTGCTTCTCTGCATCAACAATGGATTAAAAGCAGCATGTGAATATGAACGATGTCAGACAATTTTCAGTCGTCAGCTTGCCTCAGCTTATTGGAGCCTCTCCTTTTCACTGCTCTCGTAGCTTGTTTTCCCAAGCAGCTGGAAGTGGGTTTTTGGCAATAAAGCACCAAGTTTTTTTCTACCTGCTCTGCACTTAACAGTTAAAAAACACAGCTGCCAAGATGCTGGTGAACACTGAGGAGTGCTGGTAGCTAAAGAGACAGATTTGTAGGAGGTGGGGGTGACCAAAATCAAATCTTAGTGAAGTCAATGCTGTAGTTCTATTAATGAAGTGAACACAAGCTCAGTGTCCTGCAGCAGTAAACCTGGGCAGATCAAGTCCAGTACACAATATTCTTGTCCTGTAAGTACAAACCACTCAAAGCTCTTAATCACCAATTTTTTTTTGAGTATTCTTTTGGAAAAGCATCCACACAGGCAATAAGAACCATCACTCTCTTTTGCATAGTTTCCAGCTGTGGTTACCGGTGGTCCGGTGTCAGAATTAGCATGTGTGTGTTTTTTAAATATCAGTATGCAAAAGAAAAAAATAATAAAACAGAGCAGAGCAGTGTCAAACTGAGGCAGCCTCGAGTCTGCACTGTGTTCATTTGTGTAAAATCACTGTGGGTTTCACACACAGGACTGTGCTGCCATGTGCTTGAAGGGACACCCTCCGACAGCCTGACAAGATATGTGCATAATCCCCTCCACTGTGCCCCCACCCCCCCAGTCCTGGTCTGCTACAGTGGCTTTTCCAGATGAGGAAACCTGAAGCCGTGGTTCCCGTGGTCGTCAGGCAGCTCATGGCAGTTTGGCTCTGCTCTCGCTGGGCTGTGTGATTTAAGCTCGCAGGCCCAGGGTCGCTCTCCTCTGCAACTGGGAGCGCCTTCAAAGCTCTACTTGAATCACTGCAGTTATCCAGAGCTTTTGTTTTGACTTGGTTAAGTTTTATCACAGAGCTCAGATCAGCAAACTGCTGTTTATACTGAAAGCAGATTTTAGAAGTTTTACTGAATATATGCAATCTCCTTTGTTTTTGTTTTTTTTAAAGTGGAAAAATGACCCCGCTATCTGTACTTTTTATGTGATTTTAGTGGTGCATCAATACAAACTATGGTGGGATCCTTTGTACTCTTATTGGTTAAAGATCTACAATCAGTCAAATCAGTTTTGTTTTAGTTTTTTTGTCCCAATAGATTTTGCTTTGTCTCTCTACGAAGGACTAAAAGAAGCTTTTCATGTAAAGAAGAAAGAGCAGAAACGGTCACTACTGGCTTTTATCAATGTTTTAAACTATTTAATGTTCCAATATAATCCTTTTCTAAGAAGACACCTGGAAAGAAATGTGCAGTCATATTCTACTCAACAATTACCAAGCACATTTGCATTTTCCTAGCATATGTACCGGAGTGTGCGTTTATCAATGGCACTGCAAGACCATCACGCCACCTTTCCACTAGTGCAACAAACACACCTTTATTAATGAAACAGACGCGGATTACGGAGCAGCCAACTTGTGCATTACCACTTTGGAAGACACAGTGTGAGCAGTGTTTTCTCACCGAGGAGCAGCAGTCCCCTCCGCACGCTAATCCAAACTTTCTCCATCTGCAAATTTAGTTTCCCGAAACTCAACTGAACACTGTGCTAGTTTGTCAAAATCATGTCTTTTTTTGGAAACTTATACGCAACTCTTTCAGCATTATTTCAAGTGCCAAGCGGGACGTCCGCCTTGCCAAAGAAATGAAAAATCCAATCATTATAGTCATTAAGCTTCCCGTGGAGTCTGATGCAAAGGTGTTGAAATTTCAAATGAGATGACAAAGAAAAGGGATTTAACCCAAATATAACTGATCCGTGAGGAATTATAGGAATACACCGTGAGAAATAAACTGTGTTGCGGGTGAAAAATGGTGAAATCTGTTGAAAGGGGGCCAATTTTGAGGTCGCTTGAAAGAGACACCTGATATATGAAAGGCTTGGTGAACCAATCGTATTTCTGACAAGTCTGAAGTGCTAAACCCCTCAAGACTCCATTATTGCAGAGTACACAGTAAATAAATAAAAGCCATTTATGACAAATTAAAGTATACACCAGTTTCTCATGTGAGGTTGGTAATACAGCCTGTGAGAGCGCATGTGTTTGGAAAGTTGGTTGTGCTGAAACTGTAAACGGCGTGTGAAGTGATGATCCAGTTTGGAAGAACGTACGTGTTTTTCCGCTGTTGGACTTCCACGGCTGTTTCCAGGGAAGCCGCTCGGTCGACTGATGACACAGAAGGCTAAACTCAGACCAGATGGCAAAGGGGAAAAACATCATTGAAACTGGGAACTGACAAATCAGCTGCTATGAAATCCATCAGCAGACTTAATGAAGAAAAATCCACCAGTCAGTCAGTACGTTTACGATATATGTCCAATTCAAATGGAATGCTAATTGATTTATAATGTAAATATTAAAAGCAGGAAATTAGGGCAAAAAATACATTTTTAATGCTACGGAGAGCAAAGAAAACTGACACATTTTCTCTTTAGAAGGGAAAAGGATAACTGAAAAAGGCAACCAGGTTGATCGAAAAAACAAAACAAAACTAGTATCTGTGTACAGGACATGGGTGCCAACACATGTGTGCAAACTGCATATATTTAGACATTTTTATCAATGTATCTCCCAGAAAGAGAAACTGAACCTGAACTTCTGGACTTTATGGCTGCACTGATGCGAAAATGATCATTTCCCTGATACCTTTGGACAGTTTCATTTTAGCCTGGAATTCTCTAGTTAGTGGAATCGGTACAAAATCGAGCAGCAACGGATTTCAATTTGACAAGACGACATTACAGGTTTTCAAGTCTGTTAGGGAGTATCTCTGTGGATGTTTTTAAAATGTATTAGCAAGTACTATGAAAGAGTCAGTCTGGTGCAGTACGTACTGTAGGGAAATATTTCCCCCTTTTTCTGTTTAGGTCAGCTTTTGTCAGACTTTTGACAGCAGAAATACTTTTTTGGCTGTGATAAGTTACTAGGACGTTTTTTTGGCAGGCCAGAGAAAGGACAGCTGTAAAAGCGAAAAGAAACCTTTTTCAAAATTAAAAAAAAGTCCAGTATACTACTTCATGTATTGCTTCAGATTTTAAACATACTTTGTGTTTCATTTTTATCTAAACTGATCAACAGCAGGAGTATTGAGTGATGCATGTGTTGAAGGAGCTATGACTATGGAAAGAAAACGCTGTGCAACTGAAGAAAAATTGCAAAATGATTGTAAAATAAACCCTGCTCTTTTATGAAATATGATTAACAATAAACCAGGGGACCAACGATTACTGTAAACACAGGCATAAATCTTTTGTTGTGACTTTGCCATCTATCAGTGAAGCACTGTTTTGATATTCAAAATCACTCTGAATGTGAATGGATGTGCTTCAAAGAAGAAAGTGCGCTTTTACTAATAAAACCTGATCCTGATATTCTGCGAAATCGCATTTAAAGACTCAACTTGTTACAAGAGTAATGACATGCCATTATGCCCCAGTTGAGGATGAACAGTTGGCTAAATTAGAGAATACTCATAACTGCAATTTAGAAAAAGAAGAGACTACATATGTGAAGTGGTGGATAAGTGTGAGGAAAAAAGCTCAAAGCCACGTATTCAGGCTTATTTTTACCCACTTAACCTGTTTCATTTCTGCCTTTTAAATACCAGTGACATAAAATTAGTCATGAAATCAACCCCGGCTAAATAAACATGACAAGCTCCAAGTGGGAGGCCCGAGATGATTACATGGCTCAAATACTGAAAGCATCTGGCAGGCTTTAAGTAAATCACTGACAGATTTATTATGAAAGGAAGACTCATTGCAGATAAGGATGTGAGTGACATATGCTTTTAGTGTTCCCGAGAGCACTGCGACATCGTCACTCTCCTTTAAACGATGTAAAGGGTTCATAGTGCCAGCAAGATAATGGCATGAGTGTATTCCAAAAGTCCCGAACATATCTACAAAGGAGATGTAAATACTCGATCCACACAGAATAGCTAAGTCTATTAAATGCGTCATTCCGTGCCGACTGTGCGTTGAGCTCAGTGTCTGCGCATGCCAACACATCTGCTGTAATATTTTCTAATATGTATGAGCAGGAATGATTTCACAGCTATGTTTATTTACAGCAGCATTTCTAACGCAACAGACTTGAACTAACAACACTCATTTAAACTTGTAATGCTGCAATAAAGCATAAAATCTCAAATCCAGTTGGTACTTCCTGTCCAGGCTTTGCTCGAGGAATAATCCTGATTGGGAAAGCAGTGGATCGAACAACAAGAAAGCACTGACGTTCATAGATCCACGTCACACATCAAAGCTTTTTTAACTCGCGGTGGACTCTTGGTCATTATATCAAATCTCAATTTTAGATAAGTTCTTTTTAAATATCAAGTAATCAAACAATTTCTGCACAAATGCAGTAAAACATGAAAGCATATAAGGCAGTAAGAACCACAACAGTTTAAAATAAAAAGGTACAGTGGAGTTTATAAGAAATCCCCACTCGCAGAAACCGAGCAGCGTGAGTTTAAATCTGTGGTCGCACGTTATCTGCAGGCTCAGGGATTCGTTTGTTCTGAAAGGAAGGAACTACAACGGTGAGCTTGTATTTGCTAAGAACATGCTGCTGCGTTCTTGACCCTCAGTCTGAATTCATTTTCCATATGGTACAGACAGACAGGGGTCTGCGTGAGACTCGGTTACACTGACGTCAGCTTTTTTTTTTCCTCTTAAACACAGCCCACTTCCTTACAGCGTTTCACATTAGCTTAGATTTTTACTGAGTGTATTTATCAGGATAATAAATTTGAAATTCTGACATATTACAGACCTATCTAATATATTTAAGTTTATACATTTTTGGAACTGACACAATCTTTGTTATTTTATTTTTTCCAGGTAAAGTTATGAAGAATACGGGCTTAACGTGCAGACTCACCTGGACTTCCACAACAAAAACAGCACTGGTAGATGATCACAGAGTCATTTCCATCGTAAAGATAAAATTTTATCGAAATCAGCCAAGGAATTCTGTTTAAAACCAAAAGTCAGCCCAGCTCTGGAACAGCATTCTTTGGACAGATGAGACAGATCAGTCTGTACCAGAACAAGGAGAAGGGAAAAGTACGGAGGAGGCTTGGAAAGGCTCACGATCCGATGCATACAACATTCCCTGTGAAATATGGCGGATGCAGTGCGACACATGGTTAAGCACTTTGTCCCTGCTGTAGACAAAACAAAAGGCAAAAAAGGCATTTATCAGTGATACTCATCTGTATCACTGAATAACTGTCCCCGATTGATGTCTAATAGCATTTCACCAATAGCTTTCTGGTGAGCTACACACTTGTGATTTGAAAGGCACAAATAGTAAAAGAAAGCAAGAAAAAAGCCCTACTTTAGACAAAAAGTGAAGTTTTAAAACATGATGAATAAAAACCCCAAAGCTCAAATTATCACATTGACCTCACTGCGTCTCAAGTGTGCTACACTTTCGCTTTCACAAGCCCACTTGGGCCTGTAAAATCGAGGAGCGCTGCATGAAAAAGCACACAGAAATTCAAACGGTGGGCTTCACTTTAGCCACAAACAAGTAAGTGAGTGAGAATACGAGAAAAAACCTCAGAGGTGAACGCTGTGCATCATCCATCTTTTGAGAATGTAGACCTTTCCGGTATTTTTCAGTTCGAGGAATTTCATGCTGGCGCTCAGGAGGAAATAATTAAACCCAGTGAGTGCGTGTGTGTGTGTGTGTGTGTGTGTACGTCATCTTTTATTGTGTTTTGATGCATGATCTTAGCAGCACCTTCCAGGAGCGCTCCTGGCTCTGAGCTGAGCGCTTCTGAAAAAAAAAACAACCCTAAAACAACAAAATGACTGTCTGTAAATTGCTATGAGGGCGATCTACTTACACCTCCACATGAATAGAGGAGTTCTGCAACACAAGACACACACGTACAGACCCTTAATCAGTCTGGAACAGAGCAGGAGCCGCTCAGCCCTGTGGATCCTTCAGGACCACGTGTGTGTACACAAACCAACTACAGTCCATCCCCCGCTCCACTGAAGTGCTGCTACCTTGTTCCACAGCTGAACTTTCTCCTCTGCTTGTCTGGCAGACTGTAAAGCGTCCTGGGCCATTGTAAATATACTGTAAAATGAGTTTTCTTCTAGTCTTTAAAAAAAAAGTATTGTAATGTTACAAAGCGAAAAAAAACAAACAATGTTTGCAAAGACGAGTTTAAATCGGGGGCATCTTTTTGTTCCCTGGGAAAAGCTCGGAATTTACACGAATTTTCATTTTAGCAGCTACACAGTCAAGCGGCGCTCACAGTGACTGTATTCACGTCGCATGCCAAGTGCTATTACATTTTCTACTACACATTCATTCATATATTTCCCTGCAGATAAACCCGTCTAGTTCAGACACACTATTGTCAGATACAACTGATTGGAAAACACTTTAAACTAAAAAGCGACGATGGAACAAAAACAACAACTACATGAAGTATGAAATACCAGTCTGCAATTGTTCTAACTCTACAGTAATCCCAGCAAGAAATTTATTTCAACTGAGCAACCTTGACAGTCTCATTAACAGACTACAGGGATACGCACAAACAGCTTCCGAATATAATTGTGACACAGTGGAATAGGCCTACAGAAATTACTCAGTTTATGTCCAACAGCGCTAAAGCAGAAAATGTTTCATTTACACCGTCCACACAGGAGGATACATAATTACCCACTTCCAACGTGCCTGCGTTGAAAGACGAAAATTAAATCATCTTGTATTTTGCAGTAAATTACTGTGAATGCATTACTCAGAGTTTGATACGAACTCATCGCTGACTGAACTTTTCTGTGTTGGACAAAAAAAAGAAAAAAAAGAAGTCAAATGAATCACCGTGTGCTGAAATAAAACCGGCTGCACTTAACTTCTATTCTTCCCGTTCGGACTGTGAGTCGCATCTAATGTGAAATATGAGGTTCTGTGGTCACAGTATGGAAAATGTGATCCGTGACGAGCTTCGTTGGACTTGCTGCTTTACCGTTTACGTGCAAGCTGGTAACACCTGCTGCTCGGCAAGCTGATAAATTGCCGTTTTCAGATACTGCTTTGAAAATGCAGTTATTCATGACAGTGTTTGTTCATCCTGTTAATTTTGAGACAGCTGCGGCGTGATTTATGGCCTCCTTTAAAGATAATCTATTTTACCATTACATCAACAATAATTAGAAAGTAATCACTGGTTTAAGACTACAGCAGCCCCAATAACGGCAGCCCTTTTTGTCACCAATTTAATGGTTTCATTTTGTGGCCTTCTCAGTTAAACTCCACATAAGTAAATACAATACAGTAGAAGATCAAAAATAAGAGTAAATTCTACTTTACAAGAACATCACAAACTAAAGCAGAGATATTAAATGAAACTCCCCAAATGTACATAAAACATTCTCTTGGTGGAAAGATTTTTGGCACACACTGTTGCAATCTGATAATACCTTCTACCTTCTTTCAGGTGACAAAGCTTAGCCCATGATGAAACGCATGCAATTCAAAAGATCACAGCACAGCTCGGCACAGGAAATCCTGGATAGAGGGCGAGGCCGCTGCTCCTATCAAGTACATGACATCCTAAAAGTACAGACTTTAAATTGAGTGAAAATTATGAAAGCTGGACTCACTATTGAGGAAAAGCTCTTCCTGCATTGCCTGTCGGGCAGCAGGAGAGAAGCAGCGTTTCTTCAGCCACTCTGCATCAAAGACACTGATGTGCTGGTCGGACCATACGATGGAGACCTGTGGAGAGATGAAAGCTTATTGAACTGGTTTGTCAAAGTGCTCTTTTTCTTTTTAAGTGTTCACCTAATATTTTGTAGTGATTGCTAATCAACTGAAGTAAAGTTTGTGTCAAATGAACAATCCATGTTTATTTAGAGGGTATTGTCTTGTTAGTAACACATGACTAGGATAGAAAAAAAGATGGGTTTGAACACTGATCTTTGAAGGCGTTGGTTTTTTTTTTTTGCTTCATAAGGTTAAAAAAACAAAAAAACAAAACTTACTCCCTTCTTTCCAAATACCTGTGGAGGCTTTTAGCCAATCCAACCACGTCCTCAAACCTTTTGGTATTTTTAAAGACGCGTGTTTGCTATAATGCATAATGGCTATCCAGTATATCTTGGCACAGGAAACAGGATGCACACGGTAGCTTGGCAGTGCTGTCACGTCAAAGGAATCTGTTTATAGCCGTGTCCTACTTCAGGGCCTGGATCCTCTGAAGGACACAGTTCACTGGGGAGATTTCTTTGGAGGACTTAAAGGTCAGGCTGAATGCGCCAAAATTAGACTGTCTGACCTCATCGACCTCCTCAGTTCATCACCAGGCAGTTTCTCAGTAACAATAAGCAAAGTGTAAATGTCATTCCCGAACTGGAACAAGTTTCATGACAACCAAGTATAATGAGATGCATTTAAAATTTTAAACACGACAACGACACAAGCGCACCCAAACAAACTGCTTAAAGCAGAGCAACGAGAATAGAGTTGTGGAGATGTCATGTTTGAATCTTTGTAAAACATTTGAAATATCAGTTCTTCTGCTGAATTCATGTTTACTTATTTGTTTGGCCTGAAAACATCAGATAAAAGCAAGTAATCACTATATATTTTCCAGGGCCTAAGGTGACACCACTTTTTCCCCTAAAGAACAGTCAAAATTAGAATCCCTGCCTAGTGCCTGTACGCCCAGCAAACTAGCCAAGGTGCAGCTTTCATGCACATCTGTGCTGACTCATGATGTATGCAGTAAAGGCTAAAGGAACTTAACATTAAGTATCACACCAACCTGAAATCTAATCACATCTCCTCCTTCTGTTTCCGAGTTAATGTTCTGAATAATGGGCAAGAACGTGCAGAACATTATAATATCAGTTAAGTTGACCTTTTATCCTGTTTGATATTTGGTGAAAAGATCTTACGCTATGGCCAAAAAATAAAGAAAGAAAGAAATTGTGAGATAACACCAGTGACCTTTGACCACCAAAATCTAATCAGTTCATCCTTGAGTTTAAGTGAGCTTTTGGATATTATTTTGGATACTGATTAACTTAAAAGAGGACCAACTCATCTGCTGTTGATCTTACAGGTGAAAGTTATAAGGAGCGCAAAAGAAGTGGTATTTCAAAATAATGTGCAAGTACAACTACATGACTGGAGAGAAATTACTGTTGAACCAGAGAGTAGCTCTGGAAATCCACTCGCAGCCAACTTGAGTCATAATTTTAACTTTCATCCTTTTCTCTAAACATAAAACATCCATCTTGTGTGTCTGTGTGGAACTCTGAAAACCACAAGCCAAGTTTGGCAGCAGCCCACCTTGTTGTCATTGGTGACCTCCACAACATCTACTCCTGTGTGAATATCGAGATCGGCCAGCAAGAGCGTTCGGGCTTGAGCAGATTGCAGGGTACACAGTGGACACTGGCAGTTGTCTCTCAGCCAGGTGAATGGGTACAGACTGTGGCCTCCATCCTCCCACTCCACCTCCATCTGCCTGTCATCGTCCAGAGCTCGGACATGCCTCACTAGGTGGCGAGAGGCAGGAAGGGAGGCTGACTCCAGTGTGTGCCGCCAACGAAGATGTAATGAAATCAGGCAAGGAGGTAGAGGAGCAGCGGTTGGCCCCAGCCTACGACAAGCCCTCAGAGCCTGGCGGGTCAGAGAGGTGCTCCTCTGCAGAGCAGGCAGGGCCGAACGTGCAACAGTGCTCATCCACATTTCTGAAGGGTTTTGCCCCCGGTAGCTTTATCGCCAGATTGGAAAGGGCTAACACTCTGCAGAGAAAAAGTTAGTGACTTTAGACAATATTAAAAAGCAAGATTTTTTTTTCTCGTTTCCATGCAGCTTTTGGAAATGTGGTTTGTTGCTATGCTACACTCTGCTGACTGTGTTGATAAGACAAAGCTGCAGTTTAGAAACCACACAATTTTTCTTTTGACCGAAATGCTGAACAGTTTGCATGCACAAGATACATTAGCAATCTGAAATTGAATATGATGATGATATTCACATATTAACCTTCACCGTTTCATCGGTGGTGTGCCGATACAATACAGATACCGTTAAGCTATAAAGCCAGTTTATGTAGGGGAGAGCAGCTCGTTATGATTTATGAGATAAACAATCATTAATTTTGAAATTCTTTTAAGATTTCATTGACCAGTAAATAACTGTGATTTGTATTTTCCACAGTAATGAGTTAATACAACAAAACACAGCTTTCAGCTTTTCATGTATTTTAAATTTGGGTTTAGACTGTCTTTAAAGCACTCTGGGTCAGCTTCTGTTGTTTAAACGTGTTATAGGCTATAAACAAAACAGACAACATGGTTTAGACATTTTTCATTTAAAAAATGATTTAGACAATGACAATTCAGTGGGTTACATGCTGAACTTGGATGGAAACAAAGTATCAATCCTATTGTGTTAGTATCAATCTGATACCAATACCAGCTTTGGTATCGATACAATCGATATTTGGCCTGATCCGCCCACCTCTAATGTCTGACCACCAACCACAAAAAACCGACTGGAGACAGCAAACTCACAGTTAGGAACTTATAAGTGTGAAATGTTCGGAATGCGCTTTAAAAAATAAAAGACAGCTGGGTAATTTTGCCACCCAACTAACTAATGCATCATTCCACTTTCACAGATTCAAACAATAGCTGTAAAACATTTCGGGGATGTAACTGTCTGTGCTGAACAGGGTTAGGTTTAGCCCTTTGATTCGTACCCCCCTCATTTGACAGCTGTGGGTGCTTGTTTTGTTACAGTTTATTTATATATAACTCAGTGCGAGATTAGCTTCTATTTCTTTAATACTGCTGACTTCAAGCTTCCCGATTCTACTGTTGTTGATCAGGGCTGTGGCACTGACAGCTGGTTTTGACAAGCATACAACATACATTGACTGAATCAGAAATGAGTTGGTGAACAGCTACTGACAGAGTGACTTATCCTCGGTCTAACTCCGTAAGGTCTAAAATGACAGCATTTAGCCGGTAGCCGCTGTGTTTGAAGAACGAGCTAACCCTCGACTGTTAGCAGGCTAGTTTCTGTCAACGCACTCGTTCATCCGGCACAACGACATCCTGAATTCAGCTTCAAAGCTAATAGCGAGACTAAACAGTGGAGCCGCTTACCCAGCAGGACTCCTGTGTCAAGTTTGTCTATTAAAGTGGCAGGAAGAAGAAAAAAAAGTCCGCCTTTTCGCCATCAACAGAATTTACCTGGATCAATTAGATGACGGTCGGTGTGTTGTTCCCACGAGCACTGCGGACGTCACAACACAACCGCCGGGTGTCAGCGTGCCAGAGAAAGTAGGTGAAAGGTTGATCGGCGGCAGTATTGAACAGGAAGACACAATCACTACACGCGCGTAAACTTTGCTCTACTTTCTTATCCCAGCCATAATACAGCCACGATACAATCTGATAAGGACAGGGTGGATGTGTTTTTAGAAACAGTAGTGGGAAAGTACAGCAGACACACGCTACACAGCTACCAGTTAATCTAACACCGTTATTTTAATTCTAATAGTAGGTGGGTCACAGTTTCAGTGTGATAAGCGCCTTTGGGTGGTTAGGGGCAAACATGTGCGCGTTTTGGAGGTCCACTAGGTTATCGTTGCACGTTATCCGCAGGTGTAATTACGAAAATGAATTACAGTCCTATTTGTTTGGTGTACCGCATTCAATCCAGTTAGCTAACATACAAAGAGCCGTAATAAAAGTTATTAATTATATCTGTGTTTACCCTGCAGTCAAATATTAAAAGATAAAGACCCTATAATAACACAGAAAAAACTCCAACAGTCAGGCAACTCCGTATGAACGAACACTTTGGCAACATTGGGAAGGAAAAACTCCCTTTTAATAGGAAGAAACCTCCACAGAACCAGGCTCAGGGAGGGGAAGACATCTGGTATGACCGACTGAGGGTGAGGGAAGAAAGACAGGACAAAAGACATGCCGTGGAAGAGATGCCTGGGTATAATAACAACTGATGATTAAATGTAGAGTGGTGTATAAACACACAGTCAATGAAAAAGGTGAGTAAAGAAGAAACACTCAGTGCACTTCAAGCTCTGCCTCCCATTCTGCTATTATGTATCCTAGGTACCCACAAGTAAACCAGAACTCTGGAAGCGAAGTGCTCTATTGAGGTGATATGATAAAACGGGGCCTTGTATGTGATAAGAGTTCAAATTTGATTCTGGATTTAATAGGAAGCCAATATGTGCGAAATATGCCCTCTCTGCCTAAAGCTCATTGGTTTGAGACAAATGCTGGGAACAGCGTTGTTTGTTTAACTTGGGAACGAAACTTAAAGGAGCACTTGAAGAAAAATGGCCAGTGCCACAATCCCCCATTTTAAAGTAAATGAGGCAGATCTGCACCAGCATTTAGACCTTTCACTTTCAGCTTTTCATGTATTTTAAAACGGGTTTTTTTTTGGAGACCTGGAATGAGAATGTGCCTTGTCTTTAAAGCACTGTGGGTCAGCTTCTGCTATTTAAATGTGGTATTGGTTATAATTGAAATAGACGTGACAGTCAACACAATAAGGTTCAGACATTTTTCATGGTGCCTCACTGAGGTATATTTTTTCATTTCCCAAAAAAATAAAATAAAATAAATAACACAATTCAGTGGGCTTCATACAGAACCTTAACGGTTATAAACAAAGTGTTGATTATATTGTGCTACTATTAGGCAGATACCAGGCCTGCACTTTACAGTATGAAGGACCCTAAAAATGACTGCTGTAAATCAAATTCTGCTGAAAAATTACAACACATTTCCTTTCATAAATCTCATCTGCTTCTACTGCTTGTCAACAAATTTCAGTCTGAACCATGTTAGCTTGATGGCAGCACATAAGAAAAAAGTCCTGTAATCCCCAAAGTCTCCTGAGGAGTAAAAAAATGAGTACAAAAGTTGATGGGAAGCCATCCAATATCTGTTATGTATTTATACTTCAGTCTAGAGAAAAGTGAATGGATGACAGCCAATCCCCAGAGCCTATAAATGTCCATAGAAATTACATAAATTCTAAGTTTATATGTCTCTGTGCTTTTGAGGATGCCAGTGGAGGCACTAGATCAAATATTTATCATTCTGATATCAATAAATCTTTTACATTTATCTGGAATGAAGGTCCGAATATAAACTGTTTCTTTCAGCTTTGAAAGTGTGTCCACTTGCTACTTTTTTCTTTTAGACCAATGGTTGGGAAGTAATCAAAAAAACAAACAAACAAAAACGCATATTGAAAACTGTAAAAGTGATAAAGACATGAGTGGATAACGCACAGAACTTTTGTGTCCATTCATACCTTTTCCCCTCAGTTTTGATGCCTTCTTTGTAGGTTTCAGATGAGGATGACCAGCACACAGCAGAGGAGGAGTGTAAGTTTTAATCCAAGTGGCACCTGCTAATGCCAGAGTTTTATTTTGAAAAGCATCATTTTGAAATGATTAACCCAGGAAGAGACACATTGTCAGACACATGGTCACCTAGTTTACAGTTTAATAGATGTGCGTTTCAAAGGGTAAGAGATAATTTCTACTCAGTCACCCAAAGGCACTGGACTTTGTGCAACTGGTTCAAGTATACTCTCTGTGTTACATATGCTGTTAAATCTGTCTCACAATGTTTCTGAAATGATTGAACCAAATGGACAAAGTGCCCAGCCACAGCTGAACACTGTTCATTATGTAACACTGCAATTCATATAAAACCAAAGGTGAAATGATGACTTACCAGTAAGAATGGTAGTTAAAGCAGCTCTGCTATCACTCACTAGCCACTTTGTTAGGTACACCTGTTCATTTACTCATTAAAGGAACATGTAGTCAGCCAATTACGTGGCATCAACACTACATGCTAAAGTTCAAACCGAGCCTCAGAATGCGAAAGAAAGGTGATTTAAATTACTTTGAATGTGATGTGGTTGATAGTGCCAGACTGGCTAGTCTAAATATTTCAGAAACTGCTGATCTGCTGGGATTTTGCTGTGCAACCATTTCTATGGTTTACAGAAAATGGCCTGGAACAGAAAAAATATCCAGAATGCACCAATTGCTGGTGAAGAAATGCCTTGTTAGTACCAGAGATCAGAGGAGAATGACCAGCTTGCTTTGAGCTAATAGGGAGGGAGCAGTAACTCAAATAACCACTTGTTAAAAACAGAACAGAAGCAGAAGAGCATCTTTAATACAAAACCCTGAAGCAAATGGGTTACAGCACCAGAAGACCACACTGCGTGCCACTCCTTTAGACGACTGGAAAAGCATTACTTGGTCTGATGAGGCTTGATTTCTGTTGTGATTTGGATGAGGGGTCAGGATTTGCTGTAAAACACCATGAAAGCCTGGATCTATTCTAACTTGTATTATGGTTCAGGATGCTGCTGCTGCTGTAATGGCGTAGGGGATATTTCTTGGCACACAGCATTTGCTGACCATGTTCATTCCTTTATGGGCTCGGTGTATCGATCTTCTGATGGCTGCTTCCAGCAGGATAATGCACCATGTCACAAAGCCCAGATCAAACTGGTTTCTTGAACATGACAGTGAGTTCAGTGTGCTCAAATGGCCTCTACAGTCACAAGATCTTGGTCTAATAAAGCACCTTTTGGATGTGGTGCAACAGGACATTTGTATTGTTGATGTAAGCTGTAACTGTGTGAGGGTGTCATTTGAATAAGAACCAGAATCTCAGAGGAACGATTACAGCACATTTGTGAATCTGTTACACGAAGAATTTAAACAGTTCTGAAGGCAAAAGGGGTCCAATCTGGTACTAACAAAGTGTACCTACTAACTTGGCCACTGAGTGATTCCTAGCCTTTTTGGTGTGCATACTCACACATGCCTGTCAGATGAGCTTCACTTCCCTGTTTATTGATAAAACTCTTCATGGTTTAGTGTGTTAATTTGATTGAACTACTACAATAGAGAAGATTCATGGATGTAGTGCAGGAGGACTTGCAGATGGTTGCTGTGACAGAAGAAGATGCTAGCGACAAGGTGAGATGGAGGCAGATGATTCACTGTGGCAACCCCTAAAAGTGCAACTGAAAGAAGAAAATCCTTTCCATACATTTGAGCAGCCTGTGTTTGGCTCATTTGAGTAAACCTGGTATTCATATATAACATTTGGAAACAGAACACTGGTTAGACATAACTTAATGTCCTTATTAATTTTGCATCAACAATGTGGATTCTTAATTCATTGATATTTAAAGTTAACTATTTGGTTAAAATAAATTTGGCTAGAAATGTTTTATTATTTTCCTAACTAACAATTTATCTGATATTCAGCAGCATATTTTCCATCATTTATCCATTAATTTTAGCTATCGATTTGGTACTTTTAGATAGTGATTTAATTCACAACATTCAGCTGAGCTATCTTTTTAGCTACCTAATTTTAAGCTAACAAATACTTCTGGTAGCTTGCTTCCCAGGTTTCATGAATCACTGCAGATATTTACTTTTATAATTGGAATTTAAAAGTTTGGCTTTTTCAATCTATTTTGCATGTACACATTGGGGAAAGCAGGAAAACCTGCTGGAAACCCTGACGTAGCCTGTCAATGGTTGGGGTCAGTGGCTTTAGAGAACAAGGATTCAGTGTCAGTGTCTTTTTTTGCTCTGCATGCTGCTAATAATCATTTTACTTTAGCTAAAAAAACCCAAAGTTTTTACCCTCTTGTGGAAACACAGAGTAAGCTATAGTGTTCCCAGCTTTTATGTTTGCTGCTGGGCCTATACTGTGTCTTCTTTTTAATGTTGGCTTCATCCTAATCGGTCGACTCAAAGTATCTTCAAGTAAAGCTGTACTTTCCAGTGTTACATAATGCGCACAAGCTGGCACTTTTAAATATGGTTTTGAATCAATATTATTGACTCATGATTTCTCAGTTTCTCCAACTCAAAGCCTCACCCTCTTTATTCAACCTTATGTGTGGTCTTAAAGGGCCAAAGGGAAAAAAAGATTTTCAGCTTACTGAAATAGAACTCAGGAACAAACAAAGTTGTCTGTAAGGTCCACCACACTGCTTAAAACACCAGCTACACAACATCCTTACATGTCTGTTTCTTGTAAATGCCAGCAAGCAGCTTCTTCCTTCAAAGCATCCATAATTAGGGGGCATTGCCTGTGTGTATAATTCACAGCAGACTTCAAAACCTTGTAAAGCAAACATGGAAGGCGACTTTGTTTTGAAGCACGTGGCAATATATTGTGCATTCCCCCATTGTTATACTGCTACAGCAACATTGTGGGGTGTGCTAAACACCACAAACTCTCAGGACCTCCTGGATGGGGATCCATGGGGATCCCCTGCGACATAATGAATGGTGTAAGCTCACTTTCATGTCAGTAACTACTAGAAGAAAACAACAACAATGGGAGGGACCCAGTGCTCAAAGGACCAGCTGTTGCAGCAACACTGTACTTCAAACACAACTTCTTTATTTAAGAAGACTCGACGCAATCCATTAAGTATGTTGTTTTACAGATTAGTATTTGACACAGAAGTCTACTAGTGCTGCCTGCAGTCTTATCCATCAAAGTATTACATCTGGCCACATATCTTAAAGATATACAAGAATAGATTTTTTTTGCTGCTCTATTTATATAAACAATGAATACATAATAGATGTTCAGTAATAAAGATATTGGCACTCACAGTATTTACTTACCTCTAAAAACACTGTACATTTTCAAAGACTACAGGAGGCTTTGCATTTTTAACCATGTCACAACCTTTAGCATCGCGACAGCAAAGAATTGTGCAAAGTCTGCTAGCCTATAAACAAAAACATACATCAGATACATATGTAAACATTATTTTTGGTTTTGCCAGAAACACTCGTCTGAAGCACAAACTAAGAGCGACATAAACACATAACCTTGTAATGTTGCTGCTAATCTATTTAAATTTTGGTGTCAAAGTCAAACCAAATAGATGGCATTGAGCGCAGGGTAAGGATTCTGCTCCAAAACTCACTCTGAGAGAGAACCGAACGAGTGTTGGAAAACTCAAACTAAGACCTGTGTTTTGAAAAAGGATTTTTCCTTTTGTCACTCTTGTGATTGGCTGACTCCTATACAAAGCCATTGTTTCACACGCATAACCCCACACATACACACATGCAGAAAGCCGTGACAGGTAAACGCAGATCACTAACCAATAAAAAGACAAAAAGAGACATTTCTGGTACACTCACTTGCAGAGAGACAGTATTGGAGTAACATTAAGGCGATGTATTATCTACTGTAAAACATTACTTCATATTGAATCATTTTAGATATTCTACTAACATTTTGTATTGTAAGGATAGAGTATACAAAGTTATCAAAGTACAACAGTGCACACAGAATTGTCACCATGCTGTTTATCCTATTAATATCTGGATGCTTTAACTAAACCTGGATTGTGTTACTGGAATTTTTTTACATCATGTTTTTACATCAGTTGGATGAAGCACTTTGATTTGTTTGGTATTTGGATGATTCTGAGAGAAATAGACCAAATTTAGGAATGTCTTAACTGTCCCCCCGCCCCCAGAAATGGTATCACAGTATTGTTGGATTATGTTGCATAAGATGAAAAAGATTGTTCCTTTTTTCATAAGAATATTTAAAGATTGTTTCCTACTCATATTTCTTGTTTATTTTAACAAAAGCTTTACTATGCCAGAGACAGTCCAAAAGACTTTTTCTAAAATAATAATAATAAGAAGAACAGATTAACTCTATCTGTACCTTACAAATGGAGATAGCTACATTTTAGGTTAGGGTAGGTTCTTTTTTTTTATATTCCTTCAAAAAGAAATTCTACCATTACTGCAGTGTATGCAGTGCTAAGTTAATGTCCCCCATACTGCGTTTTTAGTTTCGAACCGACTTAATTGGAATATGAAGCCAACATAAAAAAAAAACAGAAAAAGAAAAAAAAAAGAGTCAAAGTTCCCCCCTAAAACACATTTGTTTCCTCCCTGAGATTTTGCAATGCCAATTATGATATTGCACTTTTTAAATTTTTTTTATTTATTAATTTGTTGGCTTGAAATCTTTAGAGATATGTTAAAAATACAAATACAAATAAACGGGGCACACGCACCCAAAATTATCTTCATCTACAGAACATTTTAGTGAGGAAAATATTTGTTAGTTCAGGAGAACTGATCCTTTATGCTCTGGCTTTATGCCCCTGGTATGTAATTTTCTCTCTGCCTCTGTCTCTTGGTCAAGCGCAACTATTATAATAATAATAACAACAATAATAATAATAAAAGAAAAATGTGGTGCTGCATTAATGAGATGATTAGGGACTATTTTCACTCAGAACTTGAGGTACTCGTTCTTCAGTCTGCTCAGTCTCGTGCCGTGGCTGCGGATGATCAAAGACAGGAGCTCGTGCTTGTCCTTCAGGCCCAGAGAAATGTCCAACGTCTCCTTCAGGACGTCCCGCGTGTGCACTATCATGTTAAGAAAGTCGTCATTGAGCCGGTGCTCCTCCTTCAGCTCACTCTCCTGGCTCTGTTTGAATTTCACCTCGAGCTCCAGCAGAGATTTCTCCGAGTTTGTAAACGCCTCGTTTATCTGGGTTGTCTCCCTCCGCAAATACTTCCCGTAGCTGTCCTCTCCGTCCAGGTCGTACGAGATGCTTTTCCCGATCCCCTCCAGCACCCTGGCAGAGTCCTCGATCTGCCTCTTGATGATAGTGAAATCATCCCGTATGACGGCGTCCTGGTCCTCGCCGAGGCTGCACTTTCGCTCGTCTTTCATTTTAAAAAGCATCTGGCACTTCTCCGGGTCGTCGTTGTCCTCGTAGTCGCCGTCCGGCACGAAATAATGATGGAAAGTACCATTAGACATCTCCGGATGTAAAGGTCCCTGGTAAAAGCCTCCATACACCGACAGTGATAACCCGGCAAAGAGGAGCAAGTGAAAAACAGCCATGATGCCCACTTGTCCCAAATATACTCACAAATAGGAAATAAATAAGTTTAAAAATGATGTATTCGAAAAAATATGAGCCCGGTTGTCTATTAAATCCCAAACCGGCAGAAAACCACAAACATTTCAGTTAGTTTTAAAGTCCAAAGTGCGCAGTTGGTTGAAACTTTCTCGCAACCCTCTCTGATATTCTTCTGGGTCCGAGCAGATGAAGTGGCGTAAGTTGTTTTCCACCTCGCGTCCTTTAACGGAGCCTGCCAACTCCCATCACTGTCGGCGAGCACGAAGGCGATGTATGAAAGTTTGTTTCAGCAGTTGTACTCCCGGCTTTAGTCTGGTGCCTCAAACGCAACATCTGGAAGTCTCAAGTGCCGCGCTTCGGTTTTTGGCTAATAATACCTCTGTGCTACTCTCAAATTACAGCCCCTCCGTCACTTAAAAGGCTGCATTCAGTCTGCACCAGGCTGCTACCAGCAAGGCCAAAGCTGTTAAAGCCCCATCGAAACCAAGAAAGACCAAGTTTGTGTGAATTCACATAACCGTGACCAGCTGGCAGAAAAGGTTCAACAAGTTATTACCCTACCGAGAAATATAGGCTACACAAGACCACATGTAAACATGAAATGCAATCGGCCCTATAATTATAGTGAATATAACCAGGTAGTGGCCTGGTTTTATAAAATCTGTTTTTTAATACCTGACGTGAAGTGTGGCAGACATATAATTTCTGTGGTAGTATTGCATAATATAAAGATGACGTGGACACAAACAGCATTACGTATGTATGTAGAACAGGAAAAACGTATCTGATTTCATTACAGTTTGCAGGATTGTTTTCTTACACCTTACATCCAAGTCACTGCATTTCATGGCAGAATAGTGCATTGGCTCAAGTCTATGTGGAGACGCTGGTATAGCTTTTTTCAGTTTTTAATCTCGTTTTTTGTGTTGTCTGATGTTTTATTTCTCTGGACTGTGAGACATGGTTACTAGTTACTTTTTTATATGCAAAACATTAAATATTCTCATAAATTATGTCATAAACTGTTATAGACCCAATGCTATCCAAGGTTCCTGCAATTTGTTCCCCATAAATACGCTACATTAAAACGGTCCTTAAGGGTTTAGGCATCATTATTGATTTGCTAGGGTTAATGGTGAGATAATGGTCTGCTGCTGTGGACTTTTACTCAAGTTCTGCAGTTTGCAAACAATAGTGGAAATGCCATTTTAAAGTTAGAAGTTAAGAAAATTGATAGATGACTTAAGTTTTTTTTCTTTTTATAGTATGCTATTTCCATTTCCCAAACAACAGCATTTCAGAAAATCTGGGATGGTGTGTAAAATGTAAGTCAAACACTTCCATAAGTCTTTGTCTTTGTTCGTCCTACTATCCACTAAAGCAAATTAAGCTAAATGTAAATATGTTGCTGTCTTCTCTGGGCCAAAGCTCATTTAAAAAGGACTGACATTGTCCTGGTGTCAGACAAATTTGAAAGTGTTTTTGGGAAAACAGATACTGTAGCTCCTGAACTAAAGAGGAGAGGGACCAACTAGCTTGCTATCAGCACTCAGTTCAAAAACCTGCATGTGTTCATATCTTCTTCTTGCACATCTGGAAATGCACCATCAGTGAAAGACCAGTTTTAGATTTAGAATTTTACATATGCTCCCATCCAGATGTCTTTTTCAGAGAAAGCACATTTCAGCAAGACAGTGATACATCTACTACAACACCATGACTTTGTCTGAGGAGTGTCCAGGTGCTGAAATGGTTTGCCTATTGTCCACACCTTTCACCGATTGAAAAAAAACAAACAATGCCACATCATAAAACACAAAATACAATAATGAAGGCCTTTGACTTCCTCCCAAACTGTTGTTAAAAGTAGATGGGATGCTACCGAGTGGTAAGCACTGCCCTGTCCCAACCTTTTTGAGATGTGCTCCTGCCATCAAATTCAAATATTAGTTCATTATTTTCTTAAAATGGCACATTTTCTCAGTTCAAACATTTGATGTGTTTTCTGTGTTCTACAATGAATAAAACACAGTTTTATAAGATTTGCAATCAGTTTGTATTTACATTTTGCACGGCGTGAACTTTTTTGGACTTGGGTTGTACTTCTTCCACCAACCTGATAATGTAGAATCTTCATTGTAAAAGAAAACCATTTTAACCTTCACTTTGCTTCTGCCAAATATTGCATTATTTGTTTAATATAGTAGGGTGGTTTGATCCTTGACTCTTTGAACCAAAATGTGGCCTCGGGTAAGATACTGAACCCCCACAATATGCCGCTGATCCATCAGCCAGTGTGTGTGATAGGATTGCTGCTCTATAAAAAGAGACTTGTGTGACCGGGTTAAATGTGGCTTGTAGTTTAAAGCCCTCTAAGAGGATGATAAGACTAGAAATGTACTGTATTTGGCTAATGCAGTCCACATTAATGTAAAAAACTCAGATCTGTAGCGCTGGCGGGACATAGAGAAGTCGAATCCAAGGAGTGTAAAAACATGTTTGCTAAGCAGGCTTTAACACAGTAGCCACCTGTCTTTGGGTCACTTACTGGTGTCAAATGACAGGCCGAGTCTAGTTCAAGCTAAGGGAGTGAAAATGCACAAGATAGTGAATGAGGAAAGAAAACTTTGTTTAGCTTTGACATGTAATTTGTTTTGATTTTTACAATTCTCATGCTCGTAACTACTGATTGTGAATTAAACCACAGCTGTGAAATATGTTTATAGTTTATAATATATATATAATTTTGTTTTTATATGTAATTCTATATCTCAAAGAGCAACATCTCAAGAGTGATCTAATTTGTCAAACCCACAATTCCGCTCAGCGTGTGGATATCTTTCCTGTTGAAACAGTGAACGTTACACCATCACCAACCTCAGAGGAATTTTGTTCTTCGCCACATGAGTGATTATTCGGGGTTGGGACTTGCATGAATTTAGCTCGAGAATGACACGTTTTGTTCGGTAAACACAATGTTAAAATGTTTATTTCTTTTTCGGTTGGTTGAATAAAAACATTGTGAGAAATATATTTATAAAAAAGGAAAGTCAATGACTTTGTTACATAAGCCTTACATAAACCAAGGTCTGCAATGTGAATCAGTCAGATTTATGATGTGGACAAATACCTCACTCCTCATCCTGTCTGGATCTACCCTCGCTGACACGAGGAACTGAGAAAAGAGAGAATTTGATGTTTTCTCCCACCCAGTTCTTGCTTCCAGGTTTTCCATTATAAATTGTATCCCCCCACACCAGCATGAATAAGACACTGTGACAGCTTCTGACTGTCAATGCTCCCACTAATGTCCTGTATTTTTTATTTTTTTTTTAGCTAACAGTGGGCTCAGCTGTTTATGGGTGTTTGGGCATTCTGTGTTACTCTCCAGCAATCATCATTTAGCCTCCACCCTACTCAGAATACCCTATTTTAACAATACAGTGCCCGCTTACTTACAGATTTGCCACTACTGCTTTTGTTTTAGGTTTGAATGTGTTAGTGCAAAGCTATTTCCATCCTCTCTGCTGCTCATTGCATCTGGGTCGT
Organism: Mchenga conophoros; assembly: GCF_057382185.1. Taxonomy (NCBI): domain Eukaryota; kingdom Metazoa; phylum Chordata; class Actinopteri; order Cichliformes; family Cichlidae; genus Mchenga; species Mchenga conophoros. The sequence goes on from NC_140526.1 coordinate 32,125,568, forward strand.
GACAGCAGTAAGTGCAACCTTCACTTTTATGAGAAAACCTGCAGTGTCAACTCAATGTGCTGTCAAAGACCAGACAGGCCTTGAGACGCTTAACAGCGCCCATCCTGTGACATCATTCTGCAGAAGGGCTTTCTCTATGGTGTCAGGAAGAAAAGAAATGGAAAATGAAGTCACATTATGGGCTCAGGGTGTGATGCTGTTTTGGTTCAAAGCCTTTTGTGGCATGCATCTGCATTAAATCATTTTCAAGAGGTGAAAAAGCCACCTACTCACATAGGACAATCTAATAAAAAAAAGTGGGGAAAAAAACAGTGAGGAGGTTTTAGTGACCTCCCTCTTTCAGCACCACAGCTGCGACACAAAACACAAGCCAGATATTTCTGTCCTCCCAGTTCTCTGCAGCATGAGCTGCTGCAGTCTGTTTTTCTCCACTTTATTGTGGATATTGAATGAAAATTGAATTTAACAATACATAACAGCATTTAACAACCTTGTTTGTGATAAAGTGCCTCCAACTTTAAGTTAAATTGACCGAACTGGGATTAGATCCCAGCTTGGCAAGCTGCTTCCCAAACTGAGCTTGACTCGGGGTGATTCAGCAATCAGGCTCGGAGTGTTTCCTATGATTGCAAATAAGGCTTATTTTAAAGAAAATGGCACCGGGTTATTGGAGACCATGTTATGGGTGGTTATTGGATTGACTTCTTTCTTACCTAAGTTCCTGTAGGTAAAAATGAATATCATCAAGAGCAGAGCAAATTAAATTATGGGCGTTTGATCATGGTTCAGAAGAAAGGAAAAAGTGCAAAAAGGAGCTGGATGGCAGATGTGACACAGCAGGCAGAACAGGAGCAGATGGCTCAAAGACAAAAGCGACACTGAGCAATTTCAAATCAAATCACATCAAATCACTTTTTATTGTCACATCACATGTGCAGGCACACTGGCCAGCACATGCGAGTGAAATTCTTGTGTGCGAGCCCCACAAGCAACAGAGATGTGCAAACACAACAACACAAACGAGCAAAATACAAGAATGGCCAACCTGAAACTAATAAATATATGTACAATATATAATAGTGTATGCATTTCTGGATGTGTATACTAAATATTTTCCTACGTGTGTGTGTGTGTGTGTGTGTGTGTGTGTGTGTGTGTGTGTGTATACACATTTTTACAAATTAAATAGTAAAAAAATAAAATAAAATAATAATAATAATAATAATAATAAAATATATAAAATATACAGAGTTGAATATGTGCAAAACAGTGGCGTTACTGTACAGTATGGAGTGCATAATGTTAAAGTTCCAGTAGTGAAGCTGAGGTGTCTATGAAGTGTTCAGCAGTCTGATGGCCTGGTGGAAGAAGCTGTCTCTCAGTCTGCTGGTACGGGACCGGATGCTGCAGAACCTCCTTCCTGATGGAAGCAGTCTGAACAGTTTATGGCTGGGGTGACTGGAGTCCTTGATGATCCTCCCCGCTTTCCTCAGGCACCGCTTCCTGTAGATATCTTGGAGGGAGGGAAGCTCACCTCCAATTATCCGTTCAGAGCACCGCACTACTCGCTGGAGAGCTTTGCAGTTGTAGGCAGTGCTGTTGCCATACCAGGTGGTGATGCATCCAGTGAGGATGCTCTCAATGGCACAGTGATAGAAGGTCCTGAGGATGCGGGGGCTCATGCCGAATCTTTTCAGTCTCCTGAGAAAGAAGAGGCGCTGCTGCGCCTTCTTCACTGTTTTGTTTGTGTGTACTGACCACGTAAGATCCTCAGCCAGGTGTACGCCAAGGAACCGGAAGCTGCTCACTCTCTCCACAGCAGCGCCGTTGATGGTGATGGGGGTGTGTACTTCTCTGCACCTCCGGAAGTCCACTATCAACTCCTTTGTCTTTGCGACGTTGAGGGTGAGATGGTTGTCTTGACACCAGTGGGTCAGGGCGCTGACCTCCTCCCTGTAAGCCGTCTCATCACCGTTGGTGATAAGACCCACCACTGTAGTGTCGTCCGCAAACTTCACAATGATGTTGGAGCTGTTAGTGGCTGTGCAGTCGTAGGTGTAGAGTGAGTACAGGAGAGGGCTCAGTACACACCCCTGTGGAGCACCAGTGTTCAGTGTGATGGGGGATGAGGTGATGCTGCCCAGTCTGACCACTTGGCGTCTGTCAGACAGGAAGCTAAGGATCCAGCTGCAGAGGGAGCTGCTCAGTCCTAGATCCTGCAGTTTCCTGTCCAGCTTCGAGGGAACGATGGTATTGAATGCTGAGCTGTAATCTACAAACAGCATCCTCACATACGTGTCTCTCTTCTCCAGGTGTGACAGGGCAGTGTGTAGTGTCAGGGCTATGGCATCATCAGTGGACCTGTTGTGGCGGTATGCAAACTGTAGAGGGTCCAGTGAGTCGGGTAGTGCAGAGCAGATGAAGTCCCTGACCAGCTTCTCGAAGCATTTGCTTACGATGGGGGTCAGGGCTACAGGTCGCCAGTCGTTCAATGAGGAGATGGTGGAGGATTTGGGTACAGGGACGATGGTGGCCATTTTGAAGCAGGCTGGGACTACAGACAGAGAGAGGGAAAGGTTGAAGATGTGCGTGAACACTCCAGCCAGCTGAGCCGCGCATGACCTGAGGACGCGGCCGGGAATCCCGTCCAGACCAGTAGCTTTGCGTGCGTTCACCTTCCAATTTGGCAAAGACCTCGGGTTTGTGGGTAGGTATGTGTAATATAAAGTATATGTCTGATAAGGGAAAATAGGTAGACGAGTTAGACAATGACTGAATTGTTTTAACTTCCCTTTTTGCAAGCTCTCTGCTAAAAAGGAACAGCTTGCTTGCTTGCTGCACAGTTAAAGTCTATACAAATCTCCATTGATTAAACTAATCTAACTAATCAGGTTGGTTGGCAATCTTTTGTCCACTCCTTTTTTTATTATAAAAGTATATATTTACTAAGTTACAATATTGTGAAAAAAGCACTGAGGTATCCTATTAGAAATTTGTTGAAACTTTGCAAACATAAATGGAAATTTTATGAGGCAAAAACAGAGTTTGTAGAATTCTAAAAATCTTTGAAATCAGTATTTGGTTCAATTTATAAAATCATTATTTAGATAGCAACAACTCACAACAAAAGTTGCCTCTAGGTGCTTTATTTGGTACCAACTTTATTCTTTAACACAGCCAGAACTCTCTTAGGCAAATAGTTTCTTTATGTAGTCTTCAGGAATAGTTCTCCGGGATTCTTGAAGGTCATTCAAAGCTCTTCTTTGGATGTTTCTGCCTTTTGTTCTGTTTTTTGTCAAGACGATTCCACAATGCTTCAATAATGTTGAAATCCATTCTGTATTTTTCTATCCAGGTATACTTTTAGTGCATTGGCAGTGTGTTTGGGATTTTTGCCATGCTGAAAACAAAGCAGTGACAATCAGATGCTTTCCAGATGGCACCTTAGCTTTCTCTCCCTGTTTTACTTTCTTAAGAATGGCTTCTGGACAGCCACCGTTCCACTGAGACCACTTCTGATGACACTTCAGTAAAAAGCAGATGGATCCACTGAAGGGCCAGAAGCATCTCTCAGGTCCTGTGTCAGGTTTTCTTTGGAGTTTTTTCCCTGTCTCTTAAGGACATGACTTTGAGTTAATGTTCATCTGCTATGGATATTTTTTTTCAGGCCAGCTTCTTCTCAGATTTTTCGGGGGACACATTGCATAGCATGCATGCAATGTGTCAAAAATTGGCTATTTAGGAATCAGCTTTTTGGAAAAAGTACTATTTTAGGTCTGTCAAACTGAGTTAAATCTATTAAAAATGCCAACGATAACAAACTACAAATTGGAAGAACGTATGTGTTTTTGCTACAGGCTTCTAGTAACAAAGTGCCTAAAGATGAACTTTTTTTCTTTGCCAACTTGCTTGAATGATTCATAGGTCAGGTACAAGGTCTGGACTAGGAATGAGTGAAAAACCAGCCAGTGTCCAAAGAAAGACTTTGAACAATCTTCAGAAAACCTGAAACAAAGGGTGGCTCAAGACTTTTGCTCAACATTTTTTATTTCATATCTTATGCTTTAATTAACCTATCCCCACTAACTGCATGTTTTTGGACGGTGGGAGGAAGCTGGAGTACCCGGAGGGAACCCACGCAAACACGGGGAGAACATGCAAACTCCACACAGAAAGACCCCGGCCTGATGTTGGAATTGAACTCAGGACCATCTTGCTGTGCGGCAACAGTGCTAACCACCGTGCCACCATTAATGGGAACAGGTTAATTAATTAATTAACTGGATAATCCAAATTGTCACTAGGTATGAATGTGAGCGCAAATGGTTGTCTGTCCCTGTGTGTTGGCCCTGCGACAGACTGGTGACCTGTCCAGGGTGTACCCCGCCTCTCGCCCTATGACAGCTGGGATAGGCTCCAGCGCCCCCCGCAACCCTGAAAAGGATAAGCGGAAGCGAATGGATGGATGGATGGATGGATGGATGGATCTTATGCTTTATATCATGAAGACAAGTCAATGTGATAATTGAGGCAGAAATAAACTTAAAATGCCTCACATCATATATCAAACGCATCCTCCGCAATTTGTGGTTTATTTAATCTACAAAATTTCTCTTCTTTCTCTCTGACCTGTCAGTGCTGCTTCTGTCCTGCATCTTTGCCTGACGTTTTAACCCAGGATCCACATGACGGTTAAGGAGGTTATCTGCTTTTTAGCCCCTCCAGACTCTTAGTTTCTCTTTATAACCTGTTTGTGGTGAATGTGGAGCCTAGAAGCCAAATCTAACTCTATTCTCATGCTAAAATAAATCCTTTCAAATGTGGGTCATCTGACTGATCTTCCTTTGACCACAAATGGATGCTATGATATCTTTAGGTAGGTATTTGAATCTTGTAAAAACACAAATAAAATACAGGTACATAAAATTGCAGGTAAAATGCAGGAAATGCAGCCTGGCGAATTTGTGGTAATTCTGATATCAGACATCTGAACAATTTAAACATCTGGCAAAAGGTCTTGTCTTAAACTGTGGCACATTTTTCCAGCATTTGATCTGAGCACAACACACATTTGGACCATTCATGCAGCTCCTGACCTAAACCTTTTCACACAGTAGCTCACTTGTTTAAAAATTGTGTATAATGCTGCAACGAAATTCTGCCATACTTAGTCTCCTCCAATTAGACACAACTGAAAGTCTCCCATGAAATTGTTCTTGGCTGCACTTGTTACAACCTTGCTTACTTTGAGCCCTTATGCCATAGTTTGTTTCAAATTATATCCAGAAACGGAACCCCGTGGCATTCTTCTGTCTTTGGCTTGTATATCCACGAGCCAGAGAAATAATGACCCAACATATCCAGTGACTACAGGATGGTGGCACTCATATCATACATTATGGGGCCTTTAAAAGGTCTGTTTGTGCAGCAACTCAGTCTCTGTAAAACATTCCACAAAGGGTAATTCCAATATTCATTCTTATCCTTTTTCATTATCAGCTGTTTCTGCTAGTCAGCAAATCTATTGTGTTTTCTGACAGATAGTGGGCCATGGAGGATTTAGATAGTACAGCAGGGAGACAGCTGAGCTTGAAGATGCATGGCCTTGTCTAAGAAGCCTCAAACTCAGTATCTGTAAAGCAAAAAGTCCCGAGTATCTGTAAAGTCGACAGTCCTATCACTTTGCGCTTTTTGGGCTCCCTCTGTTCTGGTGAGACGGAGCTAATGCACACGGTAAGTGTGATGTTATGTCACCGTACAGCTGTAAAACGTTTGCCAGCCCAGTCTTTTACATGGGTTTAATGGATTCTTTGGACTCTGTCCAACATGCACACCAGACACATGTTTTTACAATATGCAGAACATGTCATGATCTTTATTTCCATATGAACAGATGTGTTGGCAGAGAGATTCAGACAGAAGCAGTTAGACATTTCAGAAAGGCAACAACTGTAAATGCAGAGACTGTAAAATGCAACCAAACTGCTGTTTTTGTGAACCCTCCACAGTTCGGTGGATTATCTTTCTGTCCAGCACATTGGTCTGGGATCTCTATGAAATTTTTAACAGCAACAGGTCGTAATGCCACTAATGTGGGGGAAAGATTCAAGGTTCCCAAACTTCACTAATAGATTGAAGCCCTGACTATTTTGTTTTTGGTAAAGTTGCAACTGGCAGAAATTGAGTAAAAAATTTAACAAGCCAGAATTTGAAAATAGACACACAACCTGCAGCTCTCCTGTCTCCAAGAGACTATATATGTAACTGATGGATCTATCTTCTGGATTGGAAAAGTGAATCCACTGCAGTAAAACTGCTTTGTGCCTAGTGGCTGGCAGGAGTGATTCCTTTGGTAATAAAAAAAAAGCAGTACAGTTATATATGGGGTGCATATAGGAAAATGACTATTTGGGGTCCTCTGATTTGTCTGATGTGATTATGGCTTGAATCACTAGTTTGAAGTCTTATTAAATACAACATGGTGTTTATTTTGTACATTCAAGCCCCCATTAAAGGACAGAAAACCAATAACACAGAATATAATGTAGGTTTGGCCTGACAAGTTGCTGTATCATGACATGGCCTGAAAAGACTGGGAACACTCACCTGTTGCAGGCAGCGTTGGTCAAGTTACTTGAAAATAGTAATTAATTACTAATTACTGATTACTTCTCCAAGAAAGTTATCCAGTTACCTTACTGATGACTTATTTTCAAAATTAACTTTCAAAAGTAACTTTATTACTTTTTAAACATAGAGATACAACCTGTATACGTAATAAAGCAATAATAGACCTTCCAGCCCGATTCTATTTTTTTCTGCATATTTCATCAAGTCTCTTTTTACAAATTGCATATAAAATAAAAAGATCTTTTGTGTTTACACTCACTCTTTCAAATAACTGCAAGTAAAACACAGCAAAAAAAAACCAAAACTATTTTCAGCTGTTTAGCAGGAGTGGGACCGGTGGAGGTTTGCCCAGTGTCGCAGCGGTCGTGTCAGTGGGGGGATCCAGTTGTTTCTCTGTGAATTTCACATTCCCATGCCGGGCGCTTGCTCAGATTTGAAGTTTAATTTTTTGCTGTAGAAAGAAGTTTTCTTCCCACACAGAGTGTACAGCGGACGCTAATGTTTTTGTCACATTTTACGGAATCAAACAAGTAATGCAAGTACTTCCAAGCTTTAAACGCTGCATGGTCGTACTCTCTCCCGCACTCCATACTATCCATTGATGTTTTCCATACGTCTGTTGCTGCGACAGACTTTGCACGCTCATACGTCACTGTCATGAGACACTCTCACAAACAAAATAAAGGTTTTGTAACACAGCGTGCTTACGCGAAAGCAACATTACTTTTTTGCAACATTAATCCCTTACTTTACTTGTTACTTGAAAAAAGTAATCAGATTACAGTAACACGTTGCCCATCCCTGGTTACAGACCACTTTTTTCTGAGGTCTAAGATCTGTAAACTGATCTTAGATTTAGAATCGGTGCAGGACGTAAGCTGAATGGTTGTTATGGATTTGTTTTATTCATTGGTTCCAAAAACACGTTCCCTCATCTCTAAGTCAACTTTGGTTTACGACTAAATACTTGTTGAGTATATAACTTGCCCATCAGTCCCATGTTTTCTTTTTGCCCATCCATCCATCTTCATAACCACTTGGTATATTAGGAGTAGAAGTGTGGAAGATGGGCCTTTCTCAGCTGTCACAGGGTAAAAGGACAGAACAGATCAGCAGTCTATCTAAGGACTAAAACATAGAGACAACCATTCACACTTGGGGTTTTCTGTAATTAGTAGTAAGCCAAAGATATATATGCATACTGTCTTTGCTCTTATTGAGTTGGACAGAGAATACATCAGCAATTCTCATTTGTTGGGTAACTTTTGCTGTTTTTGTAACTGCTGTTTGCATTAACTTTATTCTCGCCTAATTTATTTCACTCCAATTTATTTGTTCTTCCTTTTTTCTTTCCTTTCCTCTCCCTTTTCCCCTTGTCACTTCCTGCTCCAGCAGCCTCGTTGCACCTTCCGTCTCCAACCCTAATGAAGTTATTTCTTCTCAGTCTGAGATAATGGCCCGAGAACAAATTTGTTTCTCTGCACACTCAGTGTCTGTGTCATTACAAAAGACATCTCAAAATGGCTGGTAATTCAGTTTTTCTTTGCTAAATTCCATAATATATGTAATGCATTCTTTTTGCTGTGAATTGCGCTGTTTGTGTGCGAGAGAAAGGCTAACATGGATTTGCTTTTGATGCCATCCTCAGTGATGTTTTTAAGCTCTGTCCACACGAGCAAAGAGATGAGGCTGAACCCTACCCACGGGCAAAAAATGTACAGGCAGACAGGCAGACAGACAGACGGACAGAGGAAGATTACATTAATTAGTGTCTCTGAGGTATGTGCAGGATTAAAATAAGATGCTTCTCGGTATGTCATTTTGTTTTGGTGTTCATTAATTTTGAGCACAACATAATTAGTCCTAACACGATTTGTGATTGGTAATAGGATGTATCTGACATCTGTGAAGGTTCCTCTTGCATGATGTGGTGCCATTTCCATTTGTTGAATGTATTTTGATTTCTGTAATGTAACGTTGTCTTTAGCATTCTGATACCTGGACTCACTGAAATTCTTACCAACCTAAAATCAATGTGGAACTTCTGAAGCACTTTAAGATTCACAGGATGAAAAGTGTTTCTTCCTGCTTTTCACGGTCATTTTTCTTGATGTCAGATATTTGGATGTTTATTTGAAGTCTTAAAAAAATTATAGCCCACGAGTGCTTTTGCCTAAAAAGTTTCCAAGCTCTTGTCTGTTTCAAATCACGGTCTTCTTCCCTGCAGCCATTGGCAGGCTGCAGCTGTTGCTTTTCAGGCTGGCTCATATCCTTTGACTCACTATGTAAAACGAAGACAGTTGTGACTAATAGGCAGCAAAGCACAGACTTGTACTGGCACTATGTTCATGCACATGTGTGGCTTGATTGATCTTTTAGAAACAGGGAGTACTTAACCACACTGAACCTCGTGTGAACTGGTCTTTCACGCCAGAAAACAGCTGGATTTAGGACGCTGGGTGTTTCGTCATTATTTCTGTGGAGACTAATAAGAAATTAAATGCCTTCAGATTTCAGTATTTCCAGATAAACATGAAGGTTTCTGTTTGTGGTGATTTCTTTTCCAAGTGCCATATAACAGTCACTGGCAAACTATTTGATGCCAAAAATGATTCACTCCAAATAAAACGGGCAGTCAAACAGTCACTGGACTTCATGCTCCTTGGGATCATTGACCTCAGTCTGAGCACAAAGTAGCACAGTTTGTTTTTTAACACAAGTAAATAAAGATGTTTCTTTTCACTCGCAGTAGGTAGCTTAGTATTAAATCAAAACATTTTGGAAGTCTGGGTAAAATTGCTTTCTGGCAGTGACGTAGATAAGAAAATGAATCCCGTTCTCATGCTTGTAACAATGATGAAGCTTCACTGAGCAGCTGGTTAGCTTAGCATGTAGTTTGAAAGCAGGGGGACCAGCTTACATGGCTCTCTCGAATTGCACCAAAATCTGCTATAGTATATCCAGATAAATAAAAATGTAAAAATACCAATTCAATTATTTACTATTCCCTGTCTCTTGATTGCTCGCTAGGCAATCAGAGAAGTTGCTAGATACCAGCCAAGAAGGCTGACACAACCAGGCTCTATGTCAGCCAATGAGTTTTGGTGAGTTTCCACAATGTACTGTACATGTAAAATAGAAGTCACTGTGACATGTGGTCTAAAGCACAAACTGTTTCATTATCCTTTCTGTTGCTAATTTGGACCATAACTTTAAAAATTCCTATCACGGTGTATTCAGCAAGACAAAAAACTTATGACCACGAACCAATCAGACTGAAACGACCTGTAAGGCCTTGAACGGGAGATTCACATCATGGATTTGCAGCAAGACAACCACAGCATATAATGCCAATATGGAACAAATTTTCAAAGGAATGTTTCAAACTATATCACGAAAAAGTAAGTAAGGCACTTCTGAAGGTGAAAGATCGTCAACCAAAAAGGTTGTAGTGATGGATTTGATTTTCTTTGATTTTGAGTAAAATGCAGCTGGAACATATATAAATATATATCCAAATAATTAATCATTAAAGACGACATCTTTGGAATAAACTAAATGTATGCCAATCAAGTACATTTCATCTATCTATCCATATAATCTATATATATAATGTCATGGTCCCTGTGCCCTGGTTTCCTGCCACAGTTAAAGGTCATGCAGTAATTAGGGTTAGGTCAATTGGTGTTTCTACAATACCTGTGAACATGAGTGCATATGGTCTCTCTGTGACAGACTGCCGACCTGTCCAGTACTCTGACTCCCACCTTATCACATCTGGGATAGGGCCCAGCCTCCCTGCTACCCTGGTAAAGATAAGAGGATGGATGGAGTGGAAGTTAATATAAATCCATTAACATTTTATGTTAACCAGACTCTAGACGTTGTTGAACACTCTTAAAAAACAACACTTTTTAAATGAACTTAAAATAATCATGGAAAGGATTTCCACATTATTAAATGGCTTTCTATTGCGATTACGCATTTTTGTCGCAATTAAATTAAGTTGGACTCTACTGTAGTAAAACAGTTGATTCATCATTAATTAATCACGTTAGTCCAAATCAAGTACATTAAGTAGTAATAACAGAATTGCATCATGCTAAAATAAAGCAATTTAATTATGTGGAAATTCTTTCCATGTGTTTTTTATGTTCATTCAAAGAGTTATCTTTTTTGAGTGTATGCTGTGAAACAGCATTCTTCTTCTTGTGTCAGTTTCAATGTCAAATTGAACAATCTGTAAATATTGAGGTATTAACATCGGTTTGGCAGTCAGCATCCCCCAAGCCTCCAATAAAAGACATTGTTCCATGACATTTTTTTTTTAGATATCAGTTTTCAGATGACATGTTTTATTTTTTTGTGCTATTCGTTTTGTTTTGCACCACTTACTAATTTTCCAAGTCCAGAAACAAAACCAATTTAAAGTCAATTACAAGACATAACACATAATTTGTACCTTATCTTCGGTTACATGACGAACAGTTATTACAAAAATAATTAATTTCATTTGCATTTTCATTACATCCCAATCCACACTTCAGCAGAGCAGCCTGCTTTATCTGCCGGGTGATGCTGGGTGGTTTTTCTTATGACGTATATACCAGAGAAACCCTGCTAAAAAAAAAGAAAATGAAACCAAGCAGCCAAATGAATGGAAAATGAATGCTTTTGATTTTTTTTTCCACCGTGCATAACAAACTCTAAATTGTACTCTAAATTTAATCAGACAAGTAAATTTCACCATAATTTCAAGATAAATCTGCTGAATTAACAGAGCCATGAAATAAATATCGGAGCATTTCAGAGCACAAACTCCACAACCCCCTTTGATTAAGAGATTTTGAATCTTGGCCGCTGTCAGAGGAATCCTGCGTCATGCCTTCCTCTGAGTGAACACAGCTTAATGCTCCTTGTACTCTTTCCAGCGGTGACTTGAGCTATTTCACCACACAGTTACTGCTATAAAAGATCCAAAAGTGACTGAATAGACCTTTGCAGAGACTTTGCATTAGAAAAAAACCCTTTCTAGGTAAATTCCCTTTGAGATAGTGTCATAATCATCATCCTCGCTTTAGCTATTAATTCTTATTATTCTAAAGGTAACATTTCTCCACATTTCTTTGAACAAATCTCTCACATATAGACAAATTTGCTCTATCAACAAACGAAACACAAACGTGTGTCCAATATGAATATATGCAAAGGTAGTAAAAATAGTTGAATAATCATAAAGGCAATATATCAAAATATCCGTGAGACCTGAGATGTGACGTCTTTCTGTTTCATGCCCGCAGGCTGTAACGCCAGGAGAACTATGATCATAAAACGATAATACCTTGCATACGCAGTCAGGGGTGGCGTCATTTGGTGCACGTCTCATTCGATGGATAATGACTTCAGGGACTCTGTGGGATATGAACTTGGGAAGCATAAATAATGCACTGCTTGGTTCACAGCACAGGAAATTTGGAAACATAAACATAGAAGGAAGCCAGTAACTTCTGCTCATTTTTATGATGAAGTGCTGATGAAAACAGTTAGTGTTAAGAGCCGAAGTTCCTGGTAGCGGTTTTATGCTCACCGGCAGGACTGGCAAAGGTTTAATGTTGCAAAAGTTTCTAGGGCAGTTTCTCATTCGCTTTTGAAGCGTGTGTGCTCGAAACTGACGTCAGTTGTATAAGTGTTTGCAGTCGTTTTGTGGTGTGTGATGACTCTGCCTGTCACTGAGGGTTAAAAGTTATTGTTTATTAATAATCGTGTCAGACTTCTGCAGATATAGAGCCTTTATTCCACACTGCGGGTTAGCATCTGTGGAGTCAGCAGAGATTTTACTGTCAGTGTGCGGCTCCTCATTGAATTGAAGACGGGGATATACCGCAGTTTTTCAGGCACAACAAATATATCTAGAAGCTGTGAAATACATCCCCTGAAAATTCAATAGCATTAATCTTGCATTATATTCATTATGCCAGTGATGGTAGCAAACAAATGGCACTCACTATTCTGCGCTAAAGGTGGACAGGCAGGTGCTTTTATCAAGTATTAGGCAGCATTGATGATGACTGGACTGCTGCTTTTGTTGTAAAAGTACTGGCTCTATATATTATTTATTTGTTTGTGTGTGTAGCCTTCTGCCAGGTGAAAGAGGCTGCACAATAAAAGCTCACACTGGCTTATCTTTTTGTACAGCTGAGCACAACATATTTGTAGTTTTTTATTTTTTTTTATTATAAATTATTGGCAATCTTTTCAAGGTACTGGAACACACATTTAAAAGAGAATTGCAAACGTTTTCAGCAAAGTCTGAAACTGTTTCCCATCTTAAATATATAAAGTGGGGAAATATGTATTTGGGCCACAATCAAAAAAAGGAAACATTTACAAAAGTCTAAGTAACAAAATAAAATAATTTCATGTTTCTATGGTGAACGTAATTAAATCGTGTAGAATCTGTATTAAATTCAAGAATTTAATTTGTTCTTGTTGAGATGAGCTGATACAATCTAGTAAGAGTGGTTAGTTGCTGGACTCACAAAATTCACAAGATCACACGAGATTTCAAACCGCAGGAAAATCACTGGAGTCAGAAGAGGCAGACAACTGCATACACACCACGTGTATGCTATAGCTATTTATTGTGGTTTAACCCATCAAGGACAAAAACGTACAGAAAATTCTACATCAAGCCTTGTAATCATAACTTTCCTACTTTTGTTCAGCCTGGATTGATAGCTCGTGGTGTGGTGGTTAGTGCTGTTCCTTGGTTCAAATCCACAATCTGGCTAGTTTGCAGTGGGTTCTGGGTATTCTGGTTTCCTCCCACAATCAAAAATCATGCAGGTATTAGAGTTAGGTTAACTGGTGATTCTAAATTAAACCCTTTAGGTTTCTTGGCTGTTGCCTGGCAACTTAAATGTCGGCTCTGCCCACAGATTTTCTATAAGATCGAGGTCTAAAGACTGGCTAGGCTACTCCATGACCTTAATGTGCTTCTTCTTTAACCACTCCCTTTGTTTCCTTGGCAGTATATTTGAGGTCACTGACATGTCAGAAGACCCATCTGACTCATCTAAAGTGTTCTGACTCATGTAAGGACGTTCTCATCCAAGATGTTATAGTACTATACATGGACCTTTCCAACGCAGTGAACTTGTTCTGTACTGTTGGCATAAAAACAGCCCTAAACCGTAATGTTTTCACCTCCATGCCTAAGTGTGGGGATGGTGTCTGCTTAGATGTTAATTAGCACACTTACGATGGTCTTGTGCATGTGCCTTTTTGAGATGTAGGACCTTAAGAACACTGCAAAACTTTAATCTGTTGTGTTGTGTTACCAGTGTTGTTCCTGGTGACTGGTCCCAGCTGTCTTCAGATGATTAACAACTCCTTCTATGTAGTTTTGCGCAGACCCTCCACCTTTCTCATGATAATCCTCACCCTGTGAGATAAGAGCTTGCACAGAGCTCCAGACCAAATGCTGACTGATGGTCATTTTATATTTTTTCCCATTTCCAATCGATTGCACCAGCAGTTGTTACCTTCTCACCAGAATTCTTGCTGATGGTCTTGTAACCCATTCCAGCTTCGTGCATGTCTAAGTCTTGTCCCTGACGTCCTTTGACAGCTCTTTGGTCTTGCCTATAGTGGTGGGGAGGTTGGATCTGTGGACAGGTGTGCTTTACAAACATAAAGAGTTGAGATCAGGAATATTTGTATTTGACTGATTATTTGTTATCTGTGTGGCACTTGGGCACAGTCTGTGTGAGCCAGAATTCTGCCTGTTACATGGTTACAGGGGATCAAATACTTATTTCACTCAATGACTTACAAATCAATTAACAAAAAACACTCCACTGACAAATACAATACACAACCTTATGCTGCCTTTGTTCTTTATTTCCTTGTGAGAGTGTAAGAACATATGAAGGACAGCAGCATATTCAGCAGCATGTCCCCAAACTGCCTTGAGTTTAAAATGTCAGCTGGAGTGAAAAGACAAATCCTTGAGGCCTGAATCTTTGCGTGAGTGAATGTGCTTTAAAAACTATAATTTCAGCACTCTCCACTAGCTGCTGGCAGAACAGCACTAGGTTTATAGCATAGTGTGTCATCATCATTTCCCAAAGAAGTCTTCTGTGTTTAACCTGAGAACATTTCAGTTAACATCTGCAGTGCTTCCTCCCACTCAAAATGTGATGGCCTCTGCCTGATGGAGAACATCAAGATAGACACTCTATTCTTTGTTCTTTGAACCTCTTTTTTTTAAAGAATGGAAATACACACCCTGTTAAATACACTTTAGAATTCAGTGATCAAACAGTGTCAGGACCGTCTCCAATCCCTTAGAGTTTAGACTCTTTGATCTTATCGCGTCATTGTATTATAAACCATCTATCAGACCTTAGCAGCTACACTCTGCCTCCCTTTTAGTCATTTGTGGTATAAAATGCAGTTGCTTTGAAATTATTTGGGTTGACTTGCCTTCTCTGATACCCTATGCTCACTGTACAGAAAGTGAGTAAACATGCCAGAGCAGCAAACTTTGTAACAGGACTTAGAGTAATTTCTTCAACCTGCCCTGAGAGGTTAGGAAATGAAAGTAAAATCATTTCTTTTAGTCATGTGTTTTTTCCAGGCTCAGCCAAGGTCACATTACTTGGTTAACTGCCCCCAGGATTCAGACGCTGGGGGATCTCAAAGGTGCTAGGTAGGTCAGCTGGTTTGTGATGAATTGCAAATTTGATTATCACTAAAATTATAAGGGGGTTGAAGTCCCTCGAATGTTGGCCATCTTTTCTAGAGTGACCTTGTGTCAAAACTCCATTGACCAAATGACCTTCTCGTTGATATTAAATCATAGCAGTCTTAAAAAAGCCAAGTGATTCATACGATTTCTTCTCTGTATTGCTCCCCAAATTTCCAAGCAACTGATAAAAAAACAAAAAAAAATTAAAAAGAAAGACAAACTGTTACAGTTGCAGTAAGCCAACTGAATATAACTGTTGGGATACCAACTTTTCCACCGGGCTCACTGTAGGAGTTAGCAGTAAGGAAGACCGCAGTGCTCGGGGAACTGGCTGTTCCAATTTGGGAGAAATCTGGGTAGAAATGCAGAAAAACCACATAGTAGTGTTGAGTCATCTTTTAAACAATGGCCAAGCATGCATGTATGTTTGCATGAGTTATGGAATACACAGCGGTGATGACAAACAAACCCATTTTGCTGTAAAAAACCCCCCAAACCCAAATGAAACTCTACTGTATGTGCTTACAGTAAGAGGAAAGACGAGAAATGAAAGAGAAACTGAGCGATGCTTCAGAATGAAATCAGTCCCATTGTCACACTGAATTTGATCCGTACACTCATGCAGATTAGTATAAAGCACTGATTGGAAGTGACTGATTTTGAACACCAGTCACCCATCTTTGCAAACAATAGGATTAATCCAGCTTGCTGGGCAGATGGACATTTTTCATGATGCATTAGGCGAAAATGAAGAGATGTCAGAATCTAAACAAAAGCACAGTTTGAAATTTTTGCAGATTCGAATAAGAATTGGTTTAAATGAGACGTGATTCATTCAGCCGCAGTGAATCAGCCTGGCTGTGTGTTAGGAGAGTTGATATGAACCATATAATTGCTCGGACACTAACGGAAATGACTCACGCAATATTGCATAGCAGACTGGCTGTAAATCTGAGGCTGTGATGGGGAAAGGCATTAAGAGCTCCACATCTACAGTACGGCTATCAAAAAAAAAAAAAATATATATATATAAAAAAATTACATACACCGGTGACAATTTTCTTGGGTTTTGAATACAAACCATGTTTGTAGATGAGTAAAAAGTCCACTTTTTAGATCAATAAAGAGGTGTGTCACTCTTTGGCTTGAGATTAAGAAGCTAGCTGCAACTGTAGCATAAGAAACTGCTACAGAGCAGCTTTCTGTAGTGCAGAAGGAAGCATCTGCATTCCACATCTAGCCTGCAGCTCTTTTACAGTTTTTTTTTATTTAAGCACATACTGTAAAAATGCACACACTCAAGCTGTTAGCACAGCAGCTGCTGTAGATATAGGTTAATGATGCCTGAACCAACAAAATGGACTCGGTCACTTGGAAATAACTGGAAGTTGTGAAGGTTAGATTTGATCTCTGTAAAATGAAATTCACTTGCCATTTGACCTACTGCTATAAGACCCATTAACTAGTAACACAGATCAAAGGTGGGCCAACTGAAGATTTCTTCATTCATTCTTCATTTTTCAGAAAAAGAGTTTTTCTTTTTCTTTTTTATGCTATAATTATCATTATTTAAGACCTGCCATGTGCATACAAAATTACAGTTTTTTCTGAATGCTTAAACCCTAACTGTGATTCCTGTAGCACAATCTCTAAAACTATTCAGACTTATAGCAAAACCACTCACTGAGTGTGCAAAACCAAAAGCACAAAAACTGCTTTGCACTCAGTTTGCAATTTTGTAACACACACTTTGCAAAACTGTAGGCACAATTCACTGCACAACACTCAATTACCAAATTTCCAACACACTCCTAGCAAAAGTATACACATGTATGGCTATCATTAACACTAATTTGCCAACTGTCTGGCACACTTTCACATGTCAAAACTTTTTTAGATAATTAGTTCACTTTGCAATCAGCCTAAGCACTATAATCCAGGTAAGCTGTGTGTGCGGAGTACAATGGAGGGAGCAGAAAGAGTGAGAAGTAGAGGAGGCCGAAGAAGAGGACGTGGAGGTGAAGAAGTAGGACGAAGA
This sequence comes from Mchenga conophoros, assembly GCF_057382185.1. Classification (NCBI taxonomy): domain Eukaryota; kingdom Metazoa; phylum Chordata; class Actinopteri; order Cichliformes; family Cichlidae; genus Mchenga; species Mchenga conophoros. The sequence continues at coordinate 32,142,988 of NC_140526.1, forward strand.
GGACGACAAGGACAAGGAGGAGCAAGAGGAAGACGAGGAGGGGGGAGAGGAAGATGAGGAGGGGGGAGAGGAAGGGTAGGAAGAGTAAGAAATAGAATTGCTGATGACATCAGAGCTACAATAGTGGACCATGTCATCAACCGTGGAATGACCCTGAGGGTAGCTGGCCAACAGGTCCAGCCTAACTCGAGCCGCTACACTGTAGCAAGTACCATAAGGACATCTTGAAATGAGAATCGGTGAGTACAGTCACTTCGCACAAAGATTTGTAGCACTGCCATATGCCAATGAGAAACACACCAATACCATTGATGTAAAAATACTGAAATTGTTACTTTACAGAATTGCTAGATGACCAGATGCTGGGGGCAGAGGAAGCATGTTCACTGCAGACCAAGTAACCCATATAGTCATTATGGCGATTGCAAATAATCCTATACTTGGAAATAAACACTTGTGTTTGTTTTGATGTGTTTGAATAAACACCAGTACTTGAAGTTTGGATCCCTCTATGCTTATGGATCTATGACAGAAGTATGAGCTCAAACTGACATAGCCTACCTTGTGCACAGAGAAAGCAAAAGCCAGATGTGTTTTGTATTCATACCATCAGTGTGCAGTTGGCGCATTGTGTGCTTAGTAGATGATGGCTTGTGTGTACTGTTTGATACGGAAACACCATTTTTACGAAGGTGTGAAGAGTTAATCTAGCTGTGTTTGCTTTTGCAAGAGAACTACAATGTTTTGATTATTGGGTGACAGGTTTTCTTATTTGTGTGAAGAGTTTTGCAAAATTAGCCAATAGTTACAAAAAATGTGCTTAGGCAATCAGAAAAAACTGTAAATAAAAGCTTCAACATGTTTGTGCTTTATCTCATGCTATTATTTATTTACTGAGACAAGCATTGAAAGGGAATGGAAACGGGGCCCCTTCCATGAGAAATCCAGTTTCATAAGACATACAACATAAACATTTACTGTTTGAGGTAATGGGAAATTCCCTCTTGATAGTTTTTTTTTCAATTTCTTCTCCATATGTGCAGTTGAACTTTATTGTCTTTGCATTAGCTATGGAGCTGATGACTTTAGGCACGGAGACAAAGTGTTCCTGAATGGGCATAAGAGAATATTTGGATCCTAAAGTGACAAAGCGTCCAATAAAAATGCACCTGGTTATTAATACTGTTCTTCTGCTTGGCATCAGTGTGGCTGGAGTTTATCCCAGCTGTCAAAGAGGGCGAGAGGCGGGTTACACCCTCGACAGCTCATCAGTCTGTTGCACGGCTTACACGTTAAGACAGACAGCTATTCATGCTCAAACTCACAGCTAATTTAGAACCACAACTTAACCTAATATGCATGTTGTTGGACTGTGGGAGGAAGTGTCAGGAGAGAACACCACTCAGGCACAGAGGGAACATGTAAACTCCACCCAGCCGGCTGGGGTTTCCCATCAATACCTGCATTGGAGTGTCTCAACATAGCTGTTCACATCGTGAGTGGACAGGGTTTGCAGGACAGCTGAACAACGTCTGGTTGGTATTTTTCAACCTCCTGAACCGTGCATGTTCCTCTCACCTCGGGGAGGTTATTTTCCATGTTTGCTTGATACTTGATCCTGCTCTGCTCTGACAGGGATTGTACCAGACTGTGTCCTTCCGATTTCAGGCAGTGACCTCACGAAGCAGCGCTGTAGTTTAGATTTTATGAGCTTTGTACAGCCATGCTGCAGGGTCAAGGTGCCAACAGGTGCTGAACTGTAAGCCTGGCCTCTGGACTTTGCTATTGTTCTTACAGAGACATGAATTGTTATTCTTCACCATGGTAACAATGACAGATTTAAAAGCAGTCTTCTTATTTATTACCTCTCCAGAGCTTTAACAGCACTCGGTTTTAGTTACAATCCAGTCCACCGCCAACTATAACACTAATGTTAGGAAAAAGGATGTTTTTTAAAGATTCATTCTGCCTGAGTTTATGGTTTCAGTTTTTTGAAAAATTCTTTTATTGTAATATATACATTTACCTTTAGTTTAGTTATGATGTAAAATTGTTCCATTTCATTTTATGATATTTTTCTCCTTATCTTATTGGATCTGTCTTTAAGCTGTTTTTATTACTTCGTTATTCTGTGTTCTGTCTTATTATCAGCTTGTCTGTCATCTTTGGAGCACTTTGAACTGCACCAACCTGTATGAAAGGTGCTGCATAAATAAAGCCTGCCTTATAGATTGATTGCACACTGACTAAATGATAACAAATACACATGCTGGTGAGAAATGACATAAACCCCTTAAAAAATAAAATAATTAAGTAAATAATACATTTATGTATTAAACAGAATTTCTTTGCAGAGAGCCATGGCAAAAATGACGGGTAGTCTCCCACACAGGTGTCAAAAAGCACACCCCTGGATATATTCAAAGGAATTATTGTTTGGTCAGTTTTAGAAAAAAGGAGGTAAAAGTGAAGTTAGCGTTGAAAAATCTAATAGAAACCATGAGTGCGCCTTAATGAAGCTTATGCTTTTACTGCCTTGGTGCAAGGTTTCACGGCATGTAATTACACAAGAAGACTTATTAGCCTCAGGAAAAGGTCACAGATGGTGGGAGTCTGCGTGAAGAGCTTAAACTTAGCTTTTGTACCTCTGACTATTTAACTCGAAGGAGTGCGTTTGCAGTTTGTGGTGCTAATTGTTATAAATCCTGAAAATTACAGTCAAAGAATCATTAGGCGTGATTGGAAAGATTAAGAGAAGATACCTTTATAAATTACCTCTGCATATTCCCCTCTAGATTTCTTTTGTGGTTAACAAAAAAGTGCTTCTGTAAAGGTCAGAGGACATTTAGAAAGGGCCCGGATCTTTTTAAGATGCACTTCAGCAGGTGTGAGTGGGGATCATTGCTGAGCTGCTGATAAAACGCTGCTGCTGATTAGAGCTGCTTGTGCTGTGAGCAGACTTTTAAAACTTTCACCGCACAAAGGAGTTGTTGAGTCCCCCTTGAAACTCATGCCCCATGGACCCCTACTTTAGTGTGGGTGCATGCTTTCCACATGCTGTAAGCAGTTTGTGTGGTAGTTGGCAAGACAGCTGAGCCAGTGCGGTAATCTTTGGATCGTGCTGCTACATGAATGGTGGCTGGGGCTCTGTGAGTATCCTGACTGTCTGCCTGAGCGCCAGGCCACAGGAATGAATCCATTTGCGCCACTGTCTGCCTGTGAATGACACTATTAATGCTCACAGTGTACTTTTTCCCTTTAGAATATAAATTAAGCTTTGGAAGACGTGCTTCAAATGACAGCCCTAAAATGAGTACAGGAGGTGTTTTCTGATATTCCATTGCCATTTGAGACGTTATTAATATTAGGCCAGTTACTTTAGCCCGCACTCCTTAATTACTTTACATGCATGTTAAACCAACTTATCTATTTACCTTCAAAATTCTTTTCCATCCATTTTTCAACAGTATGCATATTTAATCTCAGCAGATGGCAAAAACAGGAACTGCATTCCTTGCCTCCAGTCTGACTGCCTGTACTAGTCATTAGGAGATTTCATCAGCTCTTGAGCAACTAATTAAGCCATTACTTTGCTGAATTAGTTAGCTGATGATAAAGACGTTATTTATTGTATAGGGCTAGTGTGTCCAATAAAAACAGTTGCAGGAAAAAGGTTTGTGAACCTTTTTCTCCTGCCATATTCCAGCCTGAATATGCCGTAAAAAAACCCTTAAGATGACTAAAAGTAGATAAAGAGAACTCAGTTAATGATCCAGTGAGGGAAAATATAAGTCTCTAGGGTTAGCAAAAAATATGAAGGTAAAAACAGATTTGGGTTTTTATCCCACCAACAATGAGATGTGTTTTTTATTTAAAAACAAGTATGATCTTCACAACCCATGATTTAGAAAGTGTATCACAATATGTACTCTCTTTATCTGTTAGGACTTTGACAAAAACAAAAGAGTTGCTGATCCTCATCAGGCTGACAGAGTTTAGACAACAATCTTTTCTTTGGACTTTGCCAATCCACAGTCAGGAAAACTGTGTACAAATGGAAGAAACTCAAGAAAATTGTTTCTCTCCCCAAGGACAGATCACCCAATAAATATTGCTTCAAGATCAACAAATGTAATAATCTGTGAGGTCACAAAGGCGCTGTGAAACCTCTGGACAACTAAAGGCTCGTTCACATTGGCAAATGTAATTTTCATCGTTGCAACCCATTGCTCTGCTCTCCAAAAACAACTGTGCTGCAGTTTGCCAAAGATCATGTGGACAAGCTTCTGAACAAACGATTGATGAAAAAAAAAAAACAATGTTATCTTTGTTAAAAGAGAAGCATGATGTGGAGAGAAAAGAGGAAGCTGCATTTAAGCATATGAATCTGATCCTATTTGCAAAACACGGTGGTGGTTATGTCATGGCTTGGGGCAGTTTTTCTGCATCCGGGTTAGAATGTTTGCTATTACTAAAAATATCAATGAATTTTCAATTAAACCAGCAAATTCTGGAGGAAAAAAAACAATCAGAGAAAAGTCCATCAACAAAAGAATGGTGGGAGAAATAAGGATCTTAATGGCAAAGTCAAAATTCTGAGCTTAATTCAGTAGAAATGTCGTGTAAGGAAATGCACCAACATATTGGAACTGAAGCTTTTCTGTGAGCTAAAAGTCTATTAGAACAAAAAAAACAAGCCAAATGATCAGGTTCCATCGTAGGTAATGGCTATTACTCTCAGCACTAAGCTACAGCTTATACATGAATTATTACATCCTAAGTGCTGACTATTGTTTAATCTAGTTACATAAGATTGGTATGGGATGAAAAAAAACCTACCTCATACATTAATATTATTTCCTATATTTTAGTTCCACCTGGGCTTTTGGCCATTTAGTGTTAAACTCTGACTTTAACATCTGTGTTGCAGCTCCCCAGAGTTTTGTCAGAACGTTCACACTGTGCCCACAGCTTAATGAAGCAAGTTATATGGAACGGTCATTCGAGCAATCTTATTTTTTTTATTTTAACGGTTCTTTTATATACTTTGGAAGTTACCATTTTATATAGTATGTTTTACTTTATTGATATTGTGGTTTCTGACTTTGGTCATGGATTTAGTTCTTTTTCCTATGTCTGTTTTGCCAGAGGTGGTTATTTCTATGATATTGAAAAAATAAATATATAAAAGAAAAACACCTTTTTAACCTTGATATATTTTGGTGACACACAGCAGAGACCATAGTTTCCAATGCAAGAATAAAAAGGAGCGTATGAGGTAAGTATGCGTGTGGTTTTGGTGTCATGAAACAAAGCTTTTCCAGTTCTGTTCTACCACAATGAAGAGGTGCCGCATATGCAACTCTTTCCATTTGTCACCGTAAGTCAGAGTGACTCCAGATTCTCAAATGAAACTGAGCCGCTGAGACATTTCCTAGGCACATTAGGTTATAACCTGGCCAGTCAAAAGAACATTTATGGAGAATGAGCTAATCAGTGTGCAAATATCCCTTGACATGAACACTGAGGTTTTGTAGAAGAAGATCAAAGACTGCAAGGAGGTTAGCCAGTGGCCTTTTTTGTTCCACATCACTGTAAATCTCCAAAAAACTGGCAAAAGAGTTAATCCTCTCTGGCTTATAACACTTATTAACATGCTGATGTAGGTTTAAAAAAAAAAAAAATCATGAACATCTCTAATGCTGCTGGGAGGCAAGTAGAAGATTTTCCCATTACCCAGAGAAGTCAATTTTAATGTGGGCAAACATCCTGAACCACAGAATGCTTTAACAGTCTGGTTAAATATTAAAGTGTTTTTATTTTATTTTAAAAACACATTCAACTGATTATTACATTTAAAAAAAGAGCTAAAACTAGATTCTTTTTAGCTGTCACACACTATATGTATTTTATCCATTTTCCTTCAAGGTCTACTTTGGGTTGCATGTATATTTTTTGGATTAAAATTTTCATTAAAAACAGGTCGTGCCAGCTTCATCTGCATTTGGCCGAATCCTGACGTTGCTAGATATTACTGATTTCACTGCTCGTAGCATTTTCATAATGTTAGGTTTCATATGTAACTTTGTTTCACCACAAATGAATTCAACTGTGATTCGTTGTTTCCACCTGCGTAAGTGCTTTTATACCTCTTACGTTTTAAGTTGGTGCAGTGTTTTTCAACTGGTGACAAGCTCGTTTCTTCTTATTAGTAGGAAACGTGCTTTGGTCCACACAGACACTCTAATAGAGATCGCATTTGGCACTTTTCTCTGCGTCGCATGTGCTGAAATCAAAGGGCACTTGGAGAGCGCTTCCTCTGCCATGGGCCAGTGCCAAGGTAGTTTAAACGAATGCGATCCAGCAGCACCATCTCAACATTTAATGGCTTCCTGTGTGTTGCCCATGTATGCCGCACATCTAAGCCAAGTGTAGTGAAATTCAGAGCGCGAGTTTTGGCCTATAATCTTGTTGAGAGACAAGAAGGCGAACAAACAAACAGCAATTATCACATACCTGATGTGTTACAATATAACGTTGCATCAGAGTTTTCCCTTTTTGTGAGCCAAACAAATGTGAGAATAAAGAAGTCAGGCTTTCCAAGGAGTTGTGTAGCCAAGACAAACAGTCTCATCTCATAGAAAACAGTGCACACATACTGACCACAAAAAAGAAGAAGAAAAAGCAGGAGTTCTTAAGACGATAAAAGCAAAAGAAAAAAGTCACAATAATGGATTGCAAGTTGTTTATACTTATTTGACACCTACAGGGAAGAAAAATGGTTTATTCTGCTTGACTTTAAATGCTTTATTGCACAGAGAAGAACAGACAGTGACGTGTGTGAAAAGAGTGAAAAATCTCACGGATTACATCAAGGACTTCATCCAAGTAAACCATTTCCAGCACAGATTGGACACACTGAACGTCCACAAAATGTCAAAGGAACAATGGAATTCAGCCGAATGAATTTTTCTTAGTGCGTCTTTCAAGATATTTTCTCATAGGTCAAAAGGAGCTCGCCTGTGATGTATTATCCCATTTTCTGTGCCTGCTTCCCCTATCTGTCTCACTGTCTCTGCGAGTCTGGATTTTAGGGCGGCAGATGTTTTAGCTCATGACTGGATGGTGATGTCATTGCTGGTGAAGAACTTAATTCTTCTGTTTTGGTCCGAGGAGGACTGAGCAGCAACACTGAAGATGCCAGATGTATTTTAAGTTGTAGTTAATCTTCCATTTAAGCAACACAGTGATGCTTTATTCCTAATTTGTCAGTGAAACATTGTAAAAGCATATGAAATGGATCTGATGGATGCAAGATGTAGCATTAAAATGATTAACATTTGAAAAAAAATGACAAGATATACCATAAGAGCTATTTTGAGGTATAAATAACCGGAGAACAGTCAGCTTGAAAATAGATTATAAGAGTTTAAGAACCTTCAAAACCGATTTAGATCAGTTTTAGCTGCAGAAACACACAAAGCAGTGATATTTCAAAACCTCACGCTGCAGGCATCCTGTCCCACCTTACAGTATGTCAAATGTGTTTTATTAAATGGGGAAGTGGGACTTTGCAGGTCATTGGGGTAAAATGAACACATTGTAATTTTCTTGGAGTCATTCATGGAATTTCTACACTGAGCTCTGTTGTCTCCAACCCCAACAAACAGAGCCTTTCTTATCACACAGCAGTGGGATTGTTGACCGTAGACGTTATTTGATATACTTATGAAGCGGCTGCAGAAATATTTGATTATAAATGTATTTCAATGTGTTTGAAGCAAACATTTTAACAATGCTACAGTTGTTGTATTTAAGCCTATTTAAGGTTTAAACATGAATTGCAGCCCTAGTGATATTTCGGTTTCGTGCTATAATGCATTTCTCTCTTTGTGCCTCTCTCTGCATTAGGCCCTCAAAAGGTTTTCAAATTGAATAATTCATTCATCAAGAGTGGATATAAGTGGCATGAGAGTTCACTTAATTTTAAACTTTGAACTTTCACTTTAAACCGAATGTAAGTACGTACGTCTATTTATAAGCACCTTTAACAGAGAAGTGGTCACAAATAAAAAATACAACAAATCTGTATAAAAGTGATCTGACTTGTTCAACACATGTTATTTCAGAAGTGTTTACTTAATTTCTAAACTTTGAACTGATTGACAGTTAGTAAGTAATGGTTATTTATGAAGCGCCTTTCACAGACGAGCGGTCACAAAGTGCTGTATACAAATGGTAAGTAGACAGTAAAATAAATAAGAAAATGAAATGCCAGAAAAACAATACAAAAAAATATCGGTATAAAAGTAAACTTATGCAACACGTTAGCATTTCTTGCCTTCCTTCTAGAACAGCATATAAAGGTTAGTCTGACCCTTTGTTTTGCGGTCAGTGCTCTAGTTGCAGGTTTGTGAACACAGCCACTCCTCACACCAGGCCGTGAACTGAAAGCTCCAGGAGAGCCGCTCCTCTGGTTGCGTAAACTCCGGCTGCATCGGTTCACTGACAGTCTGACTCGATAAGATTAAAATCAAGAATTTTAATCTTATCTTTTCAAGGAACATTTTTATTAACGCCATTTTTTTCCATGCTGATGTTGCGTGAAAAATGTTGCTACCATTGTTTGATCTGATTGTTGCAGTTTCATAAATGCCTCCAGTAAAAAAGTCAAAGGATTCAACATTTGATGAAAGTTTGTTTAGCTTAGCTGCACCAACACACATTATGGGAGCAAAACACTTTCTGACATTATACAAACACTCGTCAATGGTTCACGATACTTTGGTAATGTGTTCTTTGTGTATTTGGCTTTACTACTTCTCTTGGCTGCTTTCTACACCTGCCTATCTTGGGAAATTGAATCCCTTTCTGGACTCATCTAAAGGCTAGTAATATTTCAAGGTGCTGCTTCAAGCAGTGTTTCAAACTGTTCTAGGTTACTGTCAAGACGACAGCCCGAGCAAAGCACTGGGCAAGAGGAGAGGTCAGTCTGTCACTGTCGGGGATCTACTGCATGTGATCACAGGTGAAGTTGCTGGTTGATGCTGACATCTAGTGGTCGACAACACATCATCAATATCTTATCACTGCTGCAGGAAGACGGTAGCAGGAATTAATTACATGCATAAAAACACCAGATATAACAAAAGTTTGGGCTGCTCTTTGTTTCCCCCATTCTTTTTACAGCAGTTATTTATTATCTGCAAACCAAGAATAGAAGGACTAAAGGTTTCATGGAGGCTCATCTCTTATGATGGGTGTTCAGTAACCTTGGTTAAGTTTGCAGTTTTAGGGTCATTTCATTACAGTCTTACAAACAGGGGTTAAATGTAGCACTTCAGTGTAGTGCACTAATGATTTAATTAAGTGGCATGCCAAAACAAACCAGAATAAAGTGGTAACCTTGAAGATGGATTCAAGTTTGTACTGTGAGCACAACAGCCCATACATTGGATCAAACAAAAGCACGAGGTAGTAGAGGATATACAGAAGTAATAACTGGATAATATTATCATAGTACCTAAAGACTTTCCATTCTTGGCTCAACACTCTCTTTTTCATGTGTAAATAATCTGGAAGCTGCTGGATTCTGTGTTATGCTGCTTTAATCTGATATTTCAGGCTCTCTTATGTCACATGAAGCCCATAAACATGACAGAAATCATTTCAGTTCTTTGCTTTTGAACATCAGATTGTTTTCAGGATGGATTTTTTTAAAAAGTATCTTTTAACTGCCTTGGATGTCTTCCTGATACCTTATCTTGTGAATGATGGTTCAATAAAGGATGCTTGAGAAGAGTGTCCTTTAAAAATAGTGCTAAGAAAAACAATTCAACAATAGTTTGCTTATTCAAATTTATCAGTGTCCTAAAAAAGAAATGATAAACAAACACATCTGATTATAATACGGGTGCTTTTATGATGAATTTCAGTATAAATATCATGACTTCATAAAGGTGTGTCATGTTTGGCTGAGAGGGTTGCTTTATTTTTTAGCATATCAAAATATGGAATTACTTAGTCATTGTTTTGGTATCCAGTATCTCTACTCATCTACAATGCACTGATCTGACCCAAAGAGCATGAAGGAAAGCATGTCATCGTGTGCTATTTGTTTCCCATTAGTCCTGCTTCCTCTCACACTCAGCCACGTATGTTAAGTTGGAATTTCGTTCTTTAAGTGGACTAAAAGTGCAAAAAGAAACACAAACATCACATCAGCACTGGATTACTATAGAGATATTACTTGTAACGTGCCCACTGAGAATTATCATGCTTTTCTAGCTATTTAGACTCTCTTACCTCATTGTTGCATTTTTACAGCCCATTAAAATTGCAGTTAAGTCTGACTGCCCCCCGAACTACATTTTCCACAAGTACTTGTCTGCTTTCAGTATACAAACTAAGACAATTTTGCTATGTTTCCAGTTTAAAACAACCCCAAAATCCAAGCTGCGTATATAATTAAATTAGTGCTGTCAGCGTTAATCTCGTTAAAATGATGTTAACAGCATAACCGCATTAACGTTAGTGAGTTAGCGTGGATCGCGTGCGTGTGGGGCTGGACAGTGCTAACACGTTAACGTGCTAACGGCGCTAACTCGCTAACGGAGATTTGGCGGGTTAATGCAGTTATGGCGCTAAATTAAATCTATTCACGACCTTTCCTTCCATGCCAAAAAACCCAAACAAAACAAAACAAATCACACTGAATAAGACCTGCAGCCAACAATCCCTACAGACTCAACAACAACGTGTTTTACTGGAAGAAAGAGATGTAAGCTTTACCATTGTAGCTCATTTTGTATTAAGTCATCAGCTGGAAGGAACCAATACCGGCACCTGTCACAGGACATGCCTATAAATAAACATGAACAGTGCACGTTTCATGTAGTACGTAAAACAGTATTTAAGGCAACACACATGAGAATTAGAGTTGCTTACTTGACCTTTTTCATAATATCTTTCCTGAATTATTAAAAGGCATTCATCTATTCCTTAGTGCCCATGTGAGAATTGCTTTTAAAAGTCTCACTAAACACTTGGATCAGTGGACTCTAAATCGGTGACAGTAAAGCATAAAGGACGCAAATGCAGACAAGATCAGGGAAATATAAGGAGTGCTGAAGTCTTATTATTATTGTTGTTATTGCAAATTAGCTTACCCTGCTGGTTGTCAGACAATAACATATAAAGGACTTGCGCAAGAGTGACTCAAACAGACAGGATGGCCCGGATAAGGAGTGGCAGAAAGTTGAGTGGGTGCAGAATGAGTCTGTTTTCATTCTTGAGCCATCAAATATTGTCATTTTGTCCAAGCCACTGGCTCCTCAGAAATGTGCCCTATATAGTGTCACTTGGAGTGGGAGCAAAGTGAATGCATTAAGAGACCAGTGCCAACTAACACGCTGTGAGCTACACGAGATGCAGACGGTATATGACAAAATAGAATCATTTTATGGCCGGGGATGAGAATGTGTCGGTGAAGTAGATGCTAAATCCAGCGCTCCAAAATGGTGACGCATACTGCAGACAAACGGGGAACGCAACCACCACCCATACTGCCTCATTGTTACCCTTTTAAACAGGACTATTATCTCTAGGCACCCAACACCGCTGTGTCCGCTGCGTCAAGGCACTGATGGCAAATGACATCTTGTACGTATCAGGCGATGCCAACGGAATCTGACAAACCGACAGTGTTTGACATCCTGGGATGAGAATGAGATGAAAAGGCTGAAGGACTCTGGTGGGTGGAAGAAGCAGAGGAAAAAAAACTGGACTGTGAGCAGATTGTGACATTTTACTGTTGCCATGAAACACAATTGTATCAAACAGCAAGAAAAAAAAGGTTTATTAGTGTCCATCACAAAATGGCAGGTGTAGGTGTATTAATGACAAATCAGTGACCTGGTGCAGTCACCTGATAACCAATCAATGAGTAAGTTCTTTCATTATAAATGCTGTCATCCATAGCAGTACTTCCTTTCTCTAAATGTATAGAAAACAGTTGCTCTCAACAGGTCTCAGATCTTGGTCATAAACCTTAAAACTAAATTGCCTTTGCTATAAGCAAGCCCATTAGGTGTGGAATAACCTGTTGGAGATCAGAGAAATGCACATCTTTATCTTAAAATCTATTTTAAAACCTGCTTTTTTTTTTACTGATTATGTCATATATTTTTACTATATGTGGCTGTTGCTTATTGCATTCCCTTTGTAGGTTATTAACTCTCGCCTGTGGTTTGTGCTCTTCTTTGTGGTTGCTGCCCTGCACTGATTGCCCTCACGCTAATCTACTCTGCTTATATGATGTCATATATTTAACCCTCTCAGGCCCAAATTAAGTTTTTTGTTGCTAATGCACAACCAAGTCCTGCAGTGGTACTTCTGAGTAAAGAAACTCATAAAATATGTATGTGGGGTAATCAGGTTGTTTGTTCTTAACTGTTGCAAATATGCAACGTCTGCCTGGAGAGGGTTAAACACGACGCCTGCCGCTCACTCGTAATTTAAACAAAAATTATTATTGAGCCCTCAGTGCTCACTTAGCGTTGCCTTTGCAGTACTAACCAGATCAGCACAACGTATACTGAGAAATCTGTTTTATAATTAGTACTGAAAGGTATATATACCTTCATATATATGTCAGCTTTCCTCTTTCCTTTTTTTTCTGCCCAACCCCTCTTTTTTTGTTCTATCTGCATGAGCTGGGTTTGCCTCAAGCAGAAATCTTCAAGGCTGATGAAAAACAAACATACAAAAAATAAATAAATAAATAAATAAAATAAAAGGTTGCCACTGCAGAAGTGCCAAAGACTATAGTTCCATAGCCAAAACTCACTGCTTTCGGCTAAGGATATTAAAATAAAATAATATGTTTACAGCAAGTAGCCTTGTACAACAAGTAATTTACCTCTTAGGAAGTGAGGGTGGTATTTTTTGCAAATTACACGTTCCATAAAAAGGTTTAAAATTCTTCACTACACTAATTTAGGAAAATTGAAATTGATTTACTTAAAAACTTATGTCTGACAAACTGGTAAGACACTGATCGCATTTTAAACTAAATATTGAACTGACTCATTGAAAAATCAATGAGTTAACCTGTCAAAGCAGGTTACTTCATTGAAATAAAATTAAAAAAAAACACCATGTGTTTTGGCAATGAGCTGATGTACTTTATTATTTTCGTTTGTTAGACAGCAAATCGAGAGGGAGCAAAAAGAAAAAGCTCAGAGTGGACGCGTAGTCAAAAAAAAGCTATGAAGTCAAGACTGCTTTTGTTTTGCCTACATTCACTGATGATAACGTCACATAACTAAGCATTGTTTTCTACTGTTATTAAATGTAGATCCTTAACCTGCTCTTATAATATTTTTTTTTTATAAAATTACATTTTTATATTTGTGTGTGATTGTTGGGGCAAAGAAGAAGTGAGGAACATGGAGAGCGATACAAGAGCAGGAAAAACCAGGTGGCCAAAAAAACTCTTACCAGCTTAGGTCTTGTAAAGTGGAGTGACAGGGTGATTTTCCATATCTGTACTGAATAGTGCTTGATGAGTTGGTGGACTGCCTTTGTGTGGTTAAGAAATGGAAACAATGTCGGGCATGTTTGTCCTTTTGTCTGCTTGGCTGAAAATTGTTCGTTAATTTATTTTTGCTAAATTCTGGTCATCTTGACCAAGCCTTTGCTTCGGATTAGATAACTAAAACTTAAACTCAAACTTAATACACCTAAAACTGGTCTTTTATATTGGAATCATTGGCTATTCAGTATAAATTATTCACTACAATAGGTCATCCAACTAATTAGTTTGCTTTTGAAGGTAAAATTTTTTTGTGTGTGCGTAAAAAAGATTTGTATGTGTAAAAAAGATTTGTGCGTGAGTAAAAAAGCTTTGTGTGTGGACTTAGCCAAAAAAAACCCCCCTGCAAGTTACAAGTACGAATTTTGACCCTATTTTTCTTCCTTTCATCTGATCGGTCAATGTCATGTCAATCACAAATGTAACAATCCAATCAGAGAACAAGTACAAATCTTTTTTACGCACACACAATTTTTTTTTTTACACATACAAATCTTTTTTACACATACAAATCCTGATTTACAAGTACAAAATATTTATGACCACATTTTGAGCCCATAGAAATGAGGTATGAAAATGTGAGAAGCGTTGACTACATTTAAAAGCATATTCCATTAATGTTAATTGCAAGGCACTGTATGCATGACATTATGATTTGAGGCTGAGCCTCCCCCTGGGGGTGGGCACTTAATTTTCCCAGGGAACCACATGAAAAACTGGGACTATTGCGGACGGCTGCAACAAAGAGATAGAATTAATATTGAACACTATAGAGTTCATTGGTTTAGCCCTCCATAACAGTCCCAGTTTCTCATATGGCGCCTTGGGGAAATTAAATGGCTACCCTTGCACTAGCTGTTTGCTAGGCTAAGCTACTTCAAGTCAGTACTTTTTTGGGGAACATTTTTAATCAAGTTAGGCTACAAGTAATACAACTTGCTGTGTGGTACAACCTGTTGAAGAAGTCTCTGTTGTAGTTCGTTACACAGCACTTATCAGTAGATAAGATAAGATCTGTGTCTGTGCATCACACTTATACAGTTTGTGCATGCTAACCAGTTTTGCTAACATTAGCTCATAACTTAACACTCCAAGTGCTCACGCAAACAAGGTTACTTCTGGGATCAAAAAGTAAAGATGGTAATGCTAAAATGCTAAACAACTAAATAAATATAAAATCAAGACTTCAAAGCAATACACAAAGCAATCGCAAGGGTTCCTTTTCTTACAAGGGAATCTTCCTTGCCACGATTTGTTTTTAGTGTTAGGAATATCTAGCTTCTTACTATTATCATATTATAAATAAACTCTTGGTTAAAAACTGCCATTTAGGACGACACCTACTGGCTATGGACAAAATAACCTAACTGCCTGACACACAGAGAAAAGTAAGACTGGACCAGTAGTTTACTGGGTTCACTTACAAGACAGCCGGTCAGGGCAGGGTTTCAGGTTTACAGGTAGAAAGCAAAAGCTAGGCAGCGATAAAACAGGCGATGGAGTGCTGCGAAGTTACAGTGCAAAAAAATCCGAACTGACAGAGGAAGTATTGTGAGCCAGCTTTATTTACTGAGGTGACTAATTAGTGAAGTGGAAGCAGGTGAGTGGAGAGGCGGAGAAGATCAGAAGATGTGTCTGGTGCAGAAGGGGAGGTGGGAGTGACTGATCTAAAACGACAAGAGAGAAACGCAGAACAGAATCAACAACTGAGCTGTAAACATGTGTTTGCAAGACTTATTGATATACAACAGAACCTTTAAATTGCCATTATATAATATGTATGAAGCATGTTTAGTAACAAAAAAACGTAAATGAAGCTGTAGATTCAGTTCCGGTTTGAAAATAAGATTGGGCTGAGGTGTTTAAGCAATCGTTTCATTTGTATTTTTTAGCTTGAATAATTGATGCTTATACAAAGCTGTCCTTTGGCTCCACGCAGAGAATAACCTTGCAATTGGCTGCATTCCAGCTTGGCTGTTTACATGTACCTTCGACACCCTGTAACTGAGTCTCTCAACGTCCATTAATAAACCAGATTATTCTTGTGCCACCTGAGGTGTGCACTTGCCCACAAACACAGCACTTCAACAGAAAACAAGGGAGAAGAACACGCAGCCAGCTCTGCAATTTGAAGAAAAAATTATATTATCCAACATGGTAATTTATCTTAGGAGACATTTTGCACACATTAAGGAAATTATATTTGAGGAGTCGAGAATGTCTGTATGTCGCAGTGACCTTGTTTTATATTACCAGATTTTTGCATGAAGGATTACAGCACATGCTGTACTCTTCTGCCTCCTCACCGCATTTCACTGGCACTATTAAAATGCACTTTTTATTGACATCCTGACAATCACAGAAAGCTTGTGAGCTGCTTTTCTGTTGTTAAAGATAGTTGCGAGGAAGAAAAGAGATCCAGAAAACTCCAAAATAGGCCCATAAAGCCTTTATTGGCTGTTCATTATTCAGCCAGTGTATTTTGGGCCCGACTCCCTAATGAAGGCCGCGAGGCTCACATGTGTTGAATTCACAATATAGTGGAATACAGCTATTCCTGAGGTGGTATAAAAATAGGAAACGTTAGACTGTGCATGGTGTATATCTAGGTGTAAACCTAAAAGATGTCAAGGCAGAGCCATTCAGCTTTCCCTCCTTGCCTTCTGGGTCTTACTGTTTTCTGCCAGACACAAACCTGAAGGAGATAATTCAAGTCTGACAGCGAGGTATCCCCAGTGCTGCACAAATGCAGCCCTGCACTCACACTCGCACAACACAAATCACTTGCTGGTTGTGGGTTTTAAGAGGGTATCATTAATGCCTTTTGTGAGTTCACTGCAATATAATAGTTGGGCATAGACTCCGGATCCGTCTGGAAAAAACAGCTTTCCGGCATTTGTTTTAAAGGCTAACCAAAACCAGAAGCAATGTGAGGACTCATCGATGTAGCAGGAAGGTGCCAGGCAGCAGTTACTGCAACACCACAAACATATATTGTGATTACATGTCCTTTGTTTAGCTCACATAGAAGGCAATTTACTGTAAAAATTTCATTTTCATGAAGACAGAGTCGAAAACCATAAAATCCTCATGAGGAAGCCGCGCAGAATTCGACTTGGTGGAAATTATGCGCTTTTTATAATCAACTGAGGAAATAAGTGAGAGCGTGCACAGTTTGGCTTTTTCATTATGCCTCTCCAAAGAGTTGCAAAGTGTTTTTGTTCAGACTGAGCCACAGAATCTTTAGCACACAGGGAAAACACTCATCAAATCTAATGCTTAACAGGCGGATCTGAGAGCGCCATTTCGGAGAACTTACTGGAAACAAGACTATCGTTTAAACTACACGCGTGAAACTTTAACTCAGAAGCACACGTGTGAAAATAAACAGCAATGAATCGTAAAAGTGAAAAAAATGAACACATCTTTTCAGCAAAGCTAATCTGAAACTAGACACTGACAAACACCCAGGGTTTGATCTGTTTTTCTGCCTGCCTAATCAAAGCGAATTAACCTCAAATGCAATAATAGCTCGAAGGATGCTTCAAAGACTCAGATAAGTGCAGACCCATTATGGTAGTTTGGCTGTTATACCCCTCTTGCAGCCATTTCCCTGAATGAGTCTCTCCAGTACAGCAAAAGCAGCCTCAGATCTCTGAACAAGCTCGTCCGTGTTCACATATTAAGGCTTATTTTCCTACGTCCTAATACTGCTGATAGATAATTCACACGATACCGCTGCGAGCACATCTTTATGTAACTAAATTATTAATCCGACACTGGGAAATTATATCTCTGGATTCTCAAAGTGAGCATGTTGCTGTTGTTGGGCGATTTCACTGTTTTTATGTCTGCAGCGCTTTTGTCTATCTTGAGTCTGGGAGATATATTTCAGGGAGCCTCATCTAAATTTCCACATTTATGAATTTCTGGGTACTTGGGCTGTCAGTGTGCTGTACATAACTGTAAATTTACATTCAGTCTTTGATTTTTTTGCCATCAAACGATGTGTGCTCTGCAGCATATATTACGATGACAAATGGCAACACATTTCCCTATTCAATACGGACCGGAACGTATGCAGAAACATGTGGGGCCTGCACTGAAGCCTGGTTGAATGAATATATTCAGTGGTCTATGTTAGGAGAATCTGGTACATGAATGAGCCATACATATGAATGAATACATGAAAGTGCCAGATTTATTCGAATTAAAGTTGAAAATCCTTTCGCCGCCCTCATTACTCATTCTGCTATGGAGGTATTTGACAAGACTTTTAATGAAGAAGAATTCTAGCTTAATTTATATAACTAGATGTATCTACAGCGAGATAAGAGCTGGCTGAATCATCCAGAAATAGGAGCCCCTATACTCTGTTTCACTTATCCAGGCAGGCACTCCATCCTTTGGGATAAGAGACATGGTACAGTCCAATGTATAAATGTATTTATATGTGCTTGTACACCACTCTTCATTTAATCTTTAGTTATTATTCATCTCTACCTCTCTTTGACATCTGTCTACTCACTCCCAACCAGTCATGGGAGATGGCTGCCCCATCCCTGAGCCTGGTGCTACTGGAGGCTTCTTCCTGTTAAATGGGAGTTTTTCCTTCCCGCTGTCGCCAAGTACTTACTAAAAGGATTGTTGGGGTTTTCTCTGTATTATTGTAGATTCTTTACTTTATAATATAAAGAGCCTTGAGGTGAGTGTTGTGATGCAGTGTTGAAGTTTATCAGATTTTAATAAAAAGAACAAATAACAAGCTAAATCACATTGATTCAACATTTAAGACTATTTTATGTGGTGTCACAACATTTGATAGTATTTTTTTTTATGCCAAAGCGAAGAACTTCCCTTGACACCTGAGGAAAGAATGTGTCACACTGACATCTGCTGCTTGCGATCGCCCTTCCCTCCGTTTTTTGCACATATCTGATCAATTATAATTTGATAGACAGTGTGGAGCACCAACAGACATGAAGCAATATTTACAAAGCAATGCTAATTAGATCAGCTCTCCTGCACAGCCCTGGGAGTAGTTTTTTATGCTTCTGCTATTATCACACCGAGCAGGATTGTGTTAGTGTTTGTCCATGTGCGAGCCAGAGTAATACAGTTACTTCTTCATCCAGTTGAGACTCAATTTCAAGAATCAGCTTGAACTTTAACATGCTATTTTTGGAACTTGCAAGTGACTCCAAATTATATTATCCATCAGATACAGACTCACCACTTCATTAGGTACATGCAGACATGGTCAAAACAACCTGCTGATGTTCAAACTGAGCATCAAAATAGGGAAGAAAGGTGATTTAAGTGACGTTGAATGTGGCATTGGTACTTTTTTTTATGCCAAATGCACATTTCTATTTCTAAAACTGATGATCTACCAGGACTTTCTAGGGTTACAGAAAATGCCTTCGTGGTTTAATTAAGAGGTCAATGGAGAATGGTCAGATTGCTTTGGGCAAATAGTAAAGCAACAGTAACCCAAATGACCACTTGTTAATATTCAAAATAGGAGAAAAATGCACAGATGGGTTACAGCACCAGAACATCACTGCTGTAGCAGATTGGATGAATGCTGTTTGGTCTGCCGAATTTTTGCTGGAATATTAAAATGGTAGGGTCAAATCTAAGCCCTCTATCAGTGCTTCAGGCTTGTGGATGTGCCATAATGGTGTGGAGGCCCACTTTGGCTCACTTGAGCATCATTTAAATGCTACAGCCTACCCGAGTATTGCTGTGGACTCTGTCCATCCCTTTATCATCCCACAGTGTACCCTTCTTCTGATGGCTGCTTCTAGCAGGCTACATGCCATGTCACAAAGCTCGA
This sequence comes from Mchenga conophoros, assembly GCF_057382185.1. Classification (NCBI taxonomy): domain Eukaryota; kingdom Metazoa; phylum Chordata; class Actinopteri; order Cichliformes; family Cichlidae; genus Mchenga; species Mchenga conophoros. The sequence continues at coordinate 32,162,421 of NC_140526.1, forward strand.
GTCATGGTTTCTTGAATGTGCCAGTGAGTTCAGTGTATTCAGTGTACAGTCACCTGATCTCAATCCAATAGAGCATCTTTGGGATGCGATGGAACAGGATATTTCCATCATGGATGTGCAGTTGACAAATCTGGAGCAACTGTGTGATGCTATCATGCCAACATGGAGCGAAATCTCAGAGGAATGTTTCCAGCACCCTGTTGAACCTGTGCCATGAAGAATTAAGGCAGGTCTGAGGGCACAGGAGGGTCCAACCCGGTACTGACAAAGTGTCGGCTGACTGTATGTCACATATCACAGAAATGAGTGAAAAAATGTGTGAATCTATGCTACATTTGAATCTAGTTAATGCCAATGCCTCTTTTTTTCTTCAGATTGTGTTTTTAACTCGATGTTAAAACACATTAGATATTATTTTTGTTTTCTATGTGTTGCCTCTCTGTGCCAAGGTTTGTCTATGCGATAGCACAGTCACGTGAGTCAAATGGCCCAATCCTGCACATACAGGCTTATCTATTTGCGATGCAAATGTCTGAGAGCTAGATACTGAGGGCATTTCTCTCCAAGCAGCTCCAGTTATGAGCTTTCACAGGAAGAATTGCATGTATGATTATTTGCATTCCTCCCTTATTGTAATTCTGAAAACTGGTATGACTGTTTGCTGTTCTTATTGTCTAAATTCTACTGCCTAAGATCAAAGAAACAGAGACTTTGCTACAGTGCTTTTATCTATCCATAAAGCTACAGATCTTTTGGGCAGTGGGTGAAACTTGGCATTAAACGTCAGTAGTCACAAATGCACCCTTCTTCATAATGCATTCTCCAGGTTTCATAGCACCCTAACTTGCTTTTCCTTTAACCTTTCATGACTTTTGCACACTTTTGTTTTGCACTCAAGTTTGAAGGCTGTTTATCCTCCGTTCAAGATTTAGGCATTTCTATTATTCACATCCCTGATGAGGCTACATGATCCCATTAGCTTCAAACACTGGCAGGCCACATGAGGTGGCAGCGACAAGCTGTCTGTGAGGAACTCTGTGTGCTCGGAACAGTGGGCCACTGTTAAACCTCATCTATGGCAGTATATCAGCAGCTAAACAATGGCATCTTCAGTGCAAGATGATAAATAAACCCACGTGGTTATGATAGCAAAACACATGAGTACTTTTTACGAAAGTTAATGTGTTTGATTACCGGCTTATAACATGTAAAACAGGCAGGAAGTAATAACCGAGACCTGAACAGACAGCTCTGCTGCTTTTTTCATCTCGTTTTATTCATATTTCAAAGAGATTTTTGACATGACCTGTTGAAGGTTAGTTGTGTTGTGTAGCTGCTTGACTGAGGCGAGTCTGCAGTGGCTGAAGCTGTAAAAATAACCACCTTAAAGCACTTGATTTTGGACTATTAATGGCTGCCAGGTATTCTGTATAATGCTCATGCTGATTGGGCGTACTCTTTTGGAGAACTGGATGGGCTTTCAGACTATTTGATGGAAACCTGTAGTTTTCAATTTCATTAGCAAAGCAAGCACAGCCACTCCCTCTTCTTAACTCACCAAAACACGCCAGCTTTGAGTGCCACTTCACCAGCCTCGCTCGTTCGCACTAAATGAATTCAGCCTCTGCATGACTCACTTAATCGAGGAACGAGACAAAAAAGCAATCCTGGCTCATTTGACGCACGGTACCTGCGAGTTCACAAAGTCACACGTCACCTGGTAGCCTGATATAGACCAGAGACAAAAGCATGGATGAAACCCGAGCTTACCAGCCTCTTTTCTGTTACCATGACGACCGCAGCAGGAGGAAAAAAAAAAGGCTCCGAGGACCTTTGGCAAAATGCTCCGCCCACTGGGGGGGAATTCACAGATCTAACCTGGCAACCTGGAAACCTGGCAACCAAAAATTAATATAATCAACTTATTTAGATGGCAACATGAAATAATGAGGTGGTAGCAAATTGACATTCCCCCAACCCTCTTTACTCGTACACCAATTCATTTTCATCCCCGTCCTTCATGGCCTTTTCACGGCATGCAACTGGATGCGGTTCAGGGCGTGTTTCTGCTGCTGGCAGGTGAAGAAGCAGGTTGAACAGGTTCTTCCCTGAATGCCACTCTGTCGGGCCCTCCTCCCTCCCTCCTTCTCTTCCTTCTCTCTCCAAGCCGACTGCTGATTCACTCTCACATGTTGGCAGCTGAGTGAAGAGATTTTGTTGCCTGTGCACCTGTTCTCATCTGATATAGCCTAAGAATAAGGTAAGGATTTACTGAGGGAGGGTTTTATTTATTTATTTATTTTTTTATATTTTTGTCTTTCCAATTCACAGCAAACGTGTGAGGCTAAAAGCTGTCGGGAATATGCTTTTCAGGACCATATTTACTGTTATTTTTTTATGAATATTCACAAACCCCCTATCTTCATTCCACTTTTTGTTTTCACAGCGGCATTGTGTTTGATGATATTTGATTTGGTAGCTGTAACATTTACAGTTACACTTAACAATTGGCCGTACCCCGCAGGTTTTGTCACTGCTTCTTATTTTGAAAGTGTAAAAATAGAAGATTCAAAAACTGAAGAGCTTTTGTTTTCAACATGAAAGTAAGAAAACAAGTTGGTTGCTAGGTGCCACAACGTCACAACGAGTGACATACATACTTTAAGACTTTATATAACCTAGGCAGGGGAATAAGTGGTTGCCAGTTTTTACAGTTAAGAGCCTTAGAGCGATGTTTTGTACATTTAAAAACTGGGATGGATGAACTATTGAGATCTTTTAATCCACAGTACGCACACTTTAAGATTAAAAAAAATCAATCAAAATATGGCCTAACCACACAAATGCATTAATAAGCAGAGTCAACAAAGAGAATTTTCTTTTCTTCATACACTGTTGGGTAGGGCTGAGAGTTGGTTAAGAGTTCAACTGCTCTTAACCAGGAGTAGAAACACAGCTTGAAACTTCTGCTGTACGCAGAGGTTGCGTTCCACATGAATGTAAAATAAATTACAGTATATTGAGGGGTGATAATAACTTCAGACAGCTAAAATGTCAGATAATTAAGAAGGATACGCTGTCGCCAGGTGTTTACAGGAATCACATTAGCGTCCCTTTCAGCCTGCGTGAGTGTGTCTGTGTGATGTTGATGAAGGCACGGCTGACTGAGCTGTTGAGATGATAGCTTGCGCTCTGACAGACTGGCATAGTGGGAGCTCTTTTCAACAGATGGCTTCTCTGAGTGCGAAGGGTCAGAAGCAAAATTCTCTCCCCGTTGCCGTGAACTTGCTGCTGCGCGAAGACTAGTTGGCGGGTCAAAATATTCTCTGGGCGCAGCTCGCTGCTGTAATTTCTTTTTTTCTTAATGGTTCAGAGTAGTTGTTGTTCATAGCTATGCACTGTGTCACAGGATCAAAGTGGGCATAGCTGGTTTGAAATTGCACAGCCCACATGTGCCATCCAAAGATGGTGGTAGAGTCTGTGTCTGAACAGGTCAGCTGCACAATGTTTTTCTATGTGTTTTTAAAGCGAGTTGACAATCACCAATAATACTCTGGTCTTTGCATTATAGAGAAACTACTTCCATGCTGATTGTGTGCTCATTTGAACATTGAACAATCAAACAACAAAACACAACAGTGACGCTGCTGAGCTGCTTGTAAAACTGGTTCCAGATTAACTGGTTTCCTTTACACGAGCTTCTCAAGATGCCTGCAGCGTAATTAGACTTTTATCCTCCACAGAGTGCTCAGTTGAGAGCTGTTGTCTTAAAATTGATGGTGTACTGTGAAGACGCGAGACGGGAAATGTGGGGAGAAAGAGGAAGGATGAAAAGTTCACACAGTATTCCAAAATCCATCAAGCGACGGGAGAGGCAGGAGGTGCATTAGTGTGTCACTTAAAAGCGCCACTTTGTTATTTTCCACCGCTGCAGTGTTATGAGCTCGAACTTGTTCCCGCCATTCTGCTGCTGGACTGAAACATTTTTTTGTGTGTGTTGCACGATCGGCGAACACGAACGAGCCCGATTGATCCTGCGGCAGGCTGAAAAAGCAAAACACACACGTCCCCCCCCCCGCCCATTTGTTTCTCGGAAAACAAAAAAAGACCAGCACGAAAACAAAGTCGTCGGATGATAACAAGCTTGTCGAAAAGCTAACCAGCGATTGAACAATCCCTGGCTGATTGTGAGTTGTCAGTCAAAACAACTGAGCAGTGCTATTTTAAAGCTAACATCAGCAGTTTCAAGGAAATACAAACTGTATTCAAAACATAACGAATATACACGCTTGGGTTTTCCTTTTTGCCAGATTATCAATCCCGATGAGCTAAAAACAAAGTACTTCCTTGATGTTTTTAGCACCTTTGTTGAACATGTCAAAACAGGTAAAACCGGAAATGTGAAATTCCCAGATTTGCAAGTGAAGCCTCTGTTGCTCCAGGCGCCAATGTTACACACTGTACACTGAGCCTCTCGTGCTGATTATAACAAGCATGAATTTAGAACAAAGCAACTGATCAACAAAGTGACTCACAGCAAGAGTGCCCTGTAGGGATTTGCAGTCATTTGTGTACTGGAGTGAAGCCGAGGGGAGAACACATAGCTCACAGGGCACTCGCACAATTCACACTGTCAAAAAGCCACAGATCTCACCAGAGATTGTGTCGGGGCTATGCAGACATCGTAGGGGATGACTGCTTAGAAATTTGCCAACAAGCTCCCGAATGTGTCCGTTGAGCAGCTCTCTGAAAGTCAGGTGGTGGCGTGGAATTCAAGGATTTTTATTATGACTCATGTCAGTGAAGCTGACCTTCACCCCTCAAGCAGGTGTTTTGGTTGCATTTTGGAAAATGCGGGGAAGAAAAAAAATCAGGCTGGAGATGTTTTGTTGTTTTTGAGTCTTCCAGTGTGGCCAGGCGGACTTTGAAGGCTGTGATGAACACACATTTAGCACCTGTGGGTCCTTCCTGATGGTGCTTATACTCAGCAGGTGGTAAACAGACTTTTCAGACGCTCAAAGAAAACAGGGGGGGAAGGAAATAACAGAAAAGCTGTTTTTCATCCTTTAGCTTTTATTTGAATCAAAAATTCATTTTGTGCCTAACCTCCAATCTCCCTATGTTTTGAAGAAAAAAAAAAAAAACCACATTAAAGCAACAAAAATAAACAGCCCGTCGGGAACATGTCTGTCAATGTGCAATTTAACAAAACTCTGGTAAAGTACAAGTGTAGAACTGGGAAAACGAGGACTTGTAATTGTTATAATCCACAATATTAATTAAAATTATCACTGGTTAGGTTAGGAACAATGCAATGTAAATGTCATGCATCTTTTTCTAATTATAAAAATAGCCCATGGTATATTAATGTTAATATCACATCCACACTCTTTTTAGAGGGGCAGGTTTGCTCGGCTATCGTTAGCTTTGATGCCCTTTTGGGAAATTTTACAATGCAAAATGGATAAATGTTGCAGCTGAGTTTTGATCGTGTAAAAAGCAGATTGCAAAGTAACTTTAACTTTAAAAGTCGGGTTTCAATGTTTCTTGACGATGGATATTTATCTGCTGGAGGTGGTCACGGGCACGTGGTGCAATCAGCAGCTTTCAAAGAAGTGAGGAAGATGACCTTAAAGAAGCAACTCGCACGAAGGTGACCTCGATGAATAAATCTGCGACAAAATGAAAATAAAAATTCCAAAAATAGATGAACAAAATGAGTCTTCTAAAAGAAGTTATGCAGCCCTCAAAAAACAACCAAACAACCAAACAACCAACCAAACAAACAACCAAACAACCAACCAAACAAACAACCAAACAAACAACCAACCAAACAAACAACCAACCAAACAAACAAACAAACCACTGAGCTTGGCAGTGACATCACATGATGGAGTGAGCTGAAGTTAGTGTCAGTATTAAGGTATACTCTCAACCAAATGTAGAAATATTGAAGTTGTCTTCATTGTTTTTGGACAACAACAGCAGACTGGGCTTTCCTTAAGACAGCCTGTCAATACAGCTCATCCAATGACATTTCTTATTGACTAATACTTTTTCCAGACACTAACAAATTCTGTTCAGCCTCCTCCTTATTGCCACGGGCAGGTTGTCATATCATATGGTATTTGAGTTACTGAGTAGTTACTAAGGATACTTTCAATTAAGCTGACATAGTTAGTTGTGGCTAACTCCAAAGGCCCTTAACATCCTGTTAAGAATAATCTCTGATTAGCTTTCTTGTACAGACATATATACATACATATGCTACAATCGTTACAGACGATTATTATTATTATTTTATCATTTATGTTTTTAAATTAACAATTTGTATTTAAAGAAGTCAAATAATGCGTATGTTTTTTCATGTGTTTCAGAGTAACAACAAAAGGGAAAATGAGACTTCTGCTCCTTCTCCTGCTTGTCCAAGCATTCCACCTGGCATCACTCCAATATACAACAGACTCTCCAGGGAGAACGATTGATAAGAGTTGGTTGCGTGCACGAGGCAAAATTCCACAAGGAAGTGAGAATGCTACGGTTACTAAAGGAAATGATGAGGGAGCTGATGTTACAGAGTCAAATAATGACTACAGTGGGACAGCATCTGGCTCAATGGTACCATATTCAGGAGAAGAGGAAAACAGTGGAAATGAGAAATGGGAGGATCAGAATGTTACCACCACGACCCTGAGTCCTGAAGTTCAAAACGGTACGATCGAGCTAACCGAGCTGCCGCCGACCACAACCACAGATCCCACAAACACAAGCCAGATCAACATGACGGAAACTGAAGGGGAATTTAATAAAACGCTGACCCCGCGAAACTCCACCAGCTTCCCAGATTACTCTAATCGCACAGATTTAGAGTCACAAACCTCAGTTCCAGAGACCAACACTACAGAAGAGCACACAACAACCAGCACAACAACTCTGACCACAAAAGCGGTGCCAGGGATGAACGCGACAACCACCACATCTTCACCTACAACGGTGTTTCTTCCCGATGTCCCGGAGACTACAACTGCTGCTGCTCCAAACACGCCTGAGAAGGTCAACAAGACTGACAAAAGCGCGGGCTTAGCGGGCAGCTCCGATACAGGTACTGGTGCAGTCTGCGTAACAGAATCTGGTCCACATTTGTGTGTCTGATCCTGAAGGCAAAAGGCAGATGGACAGTCGGAGAATATGCTGTCTGTGTGAAAGTTTTAGAAGATTTTGACTTGACTTAATTAATGCGGGTTGAGGCATCAGAATAAGATCCATGAGGCGGCAAAGGAGGATTTAAAACTACTTAGCGATGACCTCTATATATGCTCGGTGCTCATGAGGAAAATATTATCATGTCATATGTTTAACAAATTGCTTTTTTACATCCCTTTCCTGGGCCATATTTGCCAGCATCTATTTTCCCACTGGAAGAGGACAAATACACCTTTTTTTTAAAAGCAAAGGTTGGATTGGGTTTCAAGTCCTATCGAGGTGGCTGCTATGAGCAAAGGAGTCTATTACAACCACCTTCTCAGCCGAACAATGAAACCCTGTTTTAGGGGGGAAAAAACTTGAAAGAGAAAGCGAGGGACTGAGGTCAGAGATACTTGTGCAAGGGCGTGAGACTGGACTTTGGTGTTGACCACCAGATCAGGAAGATAAGACTGGAAAGGAAATTTATATTTCTTAATCAGTGCGTAAGCTAATAGAAGACCACAGTACAAAAAACAAAACCTTTGCAGAGCTGGTGCAGTGGGGATTAAAATGACACAGCTCGTGGACAGATGGGACAGTAGGACATAACACTAACAGATGATGGCAATAGGCAGCAGGAAAACAGATGTGAAATTGTGGGCAGCACAAAATGATAAAAAAAAGCTCCATAGTTATCATGACAGGAACAGCATGTGCACAGAAACTGTAGAAAAGCACAGAGTACAGATAAACAGTCTATATGTAAGATCCCACAAGGCACCTTAGCTTTCTCTGACACTAACTGACAATTAGCTAATCACCTCACTTACTCAGCTACAATCCATACAGACCTGTTAGTAACTCTGTGTGGGAAATGCCTGTGGGAATTACCTAATAATGGGGTGGATGACATGGGTAGCTTTTAAGGATATCCTAGAAAAATACTGAGCTTTTTCAAGGTTTCCAGATTCATCCTAAAGAGAACACGACGTGTATCTGTGCCAAATTTCAGAGCAGTCCAGTTCGTAGTCGTTGATCTACGATACCGTCCATTCAGTAAAACTGTGAACAACTCTCTACACAATTTTAGACTAACTTTATTTGCCTGTGTTTGTACATTTTTGTCATCATGAGATGACATGAGAGAAAATTTAAGAAAAAACTGATAACTTGCAGTTCAATTTGTTTGCCAACCTTAAAAGGTTGCGAGCTAACTTAAAAATAATTTCCCAGCAGGAGCAACAATTGCTAAAATCTTTATTTCCACATACGTTTCATTATGTTTACTTTAAAGTAAAAAAAAAAACAAAAAAACTTGCTGCTAAAGATGACAAGAATAGAAAAACACTTAATGAAACAAGTCTTGTGGTTCAGCCTGCCTTGGATTACGGGTAAATTGATCCTAGCAAGTCTGTCAATTGAGCCGTTTCTAGATGAACGAAGTCACTGAATTATTTATGTGTGAGCCCTGACAAAATACCACTCGAGTATTTCTCTGTCAAAGGATGTTGAAGACGACTCTATCACTTTCAAAAACAATTATTTTCCACTGCTGTTGCCTTGGACACATACATTAAAATAGAAGAGCAGCAAACATTTATGTCATATACAAATAAAACCCAATTTTTTTTGAAAAAACAACAACAACAACAAAAAGTCAATAGGCTAGTTATTGTTTCACAGTTTCCATTTAAACAGTTGTTATATATAATTTAATGACAACTTGAATGCTATTCATGAAGTATTCAGCCAAATTTCACCACATTTAGATTACGATCACAACCTGCTGCCTTAAAATATTCAAATGTATTCCAGAAATGATCATGAATTTGGCATGTTAATTGCATTAATTATCACAGCGTAAATTATACAATTCTGAATAATTGTGATGTATCACCATGCAATGCGTTACGGCTCTGAACGCAATTTGAAAAACACATTTTAGCCATAATTAGTCGACAATTATGATGCCAAACGATGTAAATAATTTCTTGTTGACAAATTATCTGTGACTCTCTCCCACCCCCACAACCCTTCACTCCTCAGACGAAGGTTTCGCAACAGATCCCCAGATCAGTAAACGACACAACGCCTGGGGAGCAGTGCTGGGAACAGCCGTGGCTGTGACATTTGTGGGACTGGTGGCCTTTGTAATCCTGAAGAAGAAACAACAGAAGGCCTTCTCTCACAGGAAGCTGGTTGAGGAGTATCCTTCCGAGCCAGGTATGTGTGTTCCTTCGCGCTATAAAGTAACAGATCGTTCGCTTTAATCAGGGCTGCCGACTTGATAGCTATCGAAAGACTCTCATATTTAATAAAACGTCTGGCAGCAGACTATTAAATTATGCCGAGAAATGTAGTGCTGAGATAAAACTGTGCTAAATATGCCTTTGTCAGTGCTTCATAATGAGCCACTATAACTCACTTATCCCCTCGTATTTAAGGTAACTGGCTGCTGGATAGTGCCGCAGTCCCCTTTACAAAAAGAAAAAAAAGTTGGCTGTTTAACATAGTGACAAAAGAGAGAGGTGCTGCTCTCTCTTACTCTCTCTCCCTTTCACACACACACACACACACACACACACACACACACACACACACACACACACACACACACACACACACAAGTGCATAACTAATCCTGTTTTAATAAGGCAACCCTCCCATAATAAGGTAACCTCACCATGCAAAATAGGATCATGTACTATGATAGTTTCTAATCTGTTGCTTTCCTGCCATGAACTTAGAGGGAAACAGCACTTTGTTGTCACAGTTCCCCTACACGCCCTCGTACATAACCTTCCTTCATCTCCAGTTAAATTCATTAAAGTGCACACAGATATGCACGTGGGACTCATGACTACACGGGCGATTAGCTGGCAAAGTGCATCTAGTGAAGGCCGGCTTGAAAATGTACCTGCACTTTCCAGATGAGTCACATTCCATCTTAAGCCATACACCCACGACAATGTAAGAGAAACAGGGTGGCAACTGAAAAACATATACTCTTGACAACACCCAACATTGTTAAAAGAAACTCCCCTGGTAACAAAGGCAGAGTTACAAAATGGAAAGGAAGAAAACCTCTTTGGTAATGCAGTCGCTCAGTATTGCGCAGTATAACTCGAAGAGTGTAGAGCACTTGATAAACTGCTTGGCAGTTCACCAGTAAAGTGACGTGATATGACTGCCTACTTGCAGCCCATGTATGTAAATTATGCGCTTAATGCAAACAAGCCCACAAGCTTCATGTGCAGAAATGAATGATTAAAAGAGCTCGCGAGAGGCAAGAGGTAGCCAGACACTGTGGGTCTGTGTGGTTGTTCCTCTATGGCTGTTATCATCCAATAACCTTGCTAGTACTGCTACCCCTCGCTGGAAGCGAGGAGCAAGAGTTGTGTTCTGCATGTAGTGTTTGTATCTGTGTGTGGTAAACTGTCATCAATTGTACATGTGAGCCAGAGAGTCTCAGGCTGAAGAAGCGTTTTTGAACTTGCAAACACAGTGTTTTTCTTCCCCGGGATTTATTTCAGTGATAGAAACATCAAGTGCTCAACTGATCTCAGTGTTGTCATTGATGTCAGTGACATTGCCTCATACAGGTATCAAATATCGGAATGTTTTTAATAACAACAAGCGTCTGTTTTATGACACAGCAGATTTAAAATAGCAAGCTAATGGTTAAAAGAGCTAACTATAACTGAACAAAAGCTAGGGGACATTTTTAATACCGAAGTAGTCTTACCTACAAAAACGTGGATAATTTATGTGTTAACACATTGCCACATTCTACCCAGGAGTGGACAGACCAGCAAACTCATCTCAAGGTCAGACCATTTAATCCCCAGCAAAAGCAAAATTGCAACAACCCGTCCACCAAAAAACAAAAGTTGACCATTATATGTGTTATTGATGAAAGGGTTTTCAAGTCAGTCTGACAGGTCTGTGGGGGTACATGAGATTAAAAAAAAATGGAACTGGTGACTTTTAGAATCGCTTACACAACACAAGTTGAGTAAGCGGTATAGCCCCAAGTGTCACTTTAGCCCTGGCCTTTACAATCGCTCCTTCTCTTCTTAGACTCTTCGTTTGCACAAGCAAAGCAACTCCAGAAAACAACACAAGTAATATAAACCCAACATAAGATTGTTTAGGATTTATTACCTGTCCTTCTTGCTACACTGAGTATATTTTCACAGCAGATCCTTAAGGGCTTGCGACATTATCTCTGTGATGCAGTTATTTTCAGGTTAAGTGTAATTTATGTCTTAGGTGTGTCCACTTACCTTCGATCTATCTTATTTATTAATCGGAGTTAGGTGTAGTGATTTCCTATAGGTGCAGAGGAAAACAATTATTCAGCAGGGACAATAGCAGCACATTCAGGAAAAGAGCTTTGTGTTATTGATTTTTGTTAAGGTTATTTCAAAATGGAGCCTCAAGAAGAGAGCTCTTGCTCTTTGCTTTTAGGGTATGTTTTTGCTGTCAAAGCCACTGTGTAATGGTAGTGTGTTAATAAATCAGTAGACTGCTCCTTTTTGTGTACTTGGTTACCTTATGCTGGAAATAAAAGCATTACAACAGAAAACCTAGGAGTCAAAGACATAGGATTGGACCACTGACAGTGGTCTACTCTTTAATCTTCCACCTCAACAAGTTTATTAGAGTACTTTTCTTTTTGCAAAAGACAAGGTGTATGCTATAAATATTTAATATTGTCTACTTTCCAGTTCTCAGATTAGACAGCAGTGAGCCTATGGACTTGAAGTTTGGTGCCTACTACAACCCAGGAGTACAAGGGGACACCATCCAAATGTCCAACCTTCCAGGACGCCGTTGAAACTACAAAGTCATGAACTCCCTTTCAAAAAATGTTTGCCAGCTATGATTATTGGCATTCAGTAGACAGCTTACTGTCTAATGTGTGGATTTTTGTAAATAAGATGGTCTGAGAGTGGCATTTATGGATGGGAATTACAAAGTGAATTATGTAGGTCTCTTGTCAGCCACAGATGATACTTATGTCAGATTATGTATTACGTTAATCAGATTTGCTGTATTTAACTAGGAATCACTGAAGGCAATCCATCTGAGTACACCGAGAAAGCCAAAATGAGCTGTTAGCCATTTATGTGTGTTGCCAAAGGGAATCAAAGACAGTCTTTCCTAATGAAGAATTTGCTTTGCAGTCAGTGAACAATGTCAAAATCAAAAGTTTTTGCCCTACTTTTAAACATATTTGTGTGAATGGCACCAACAGAATTCAGTTAATGACCAGCAAAACAGAAACATTAGCATAAAAGCACATCAAAGCACAACGAGGTTCCAGCTGATGCAAAATGTTTGAAAAAAAAAATAGCACTGATGTCCTGCCGTCTAAATAGCAGACGACACAGCTGGCCTATCGAGGCCTTTGCAACAAAATTCAGAAGCCGTGGTGAACAATAACATTATCCATATCACCAATCACATGCTGTTACAGCATAAGGTAGGCAATAAGCAGTTAAATTCAAACTGTGCTTTTCAGATATTCCACAACTGGCAGTCAGAGTCAGAGAATTGAAGCGTCAAAGCCAAAGACTTCAGTTTGTTTTCTACACACTAGTGACTGAGAGGGAGGGAGGCTGGGTGCTGCGTTGTTATTCATAGGCTGAGATTTTGGTATTCTGGAAGGGAGCTGTGTATTTGGTCTACGCACTACTCAGAAGCAACAACTATATCAACATAATATACCGTTTAAATCTTCTGACCTCCAGGTGTCCAAACACAGATTTGACTTTCTCGTAGTGACTGTGTGCACATCGGTACATACTGTTTACCTGCAGCATAACCACAGCAAATTTAGAAAAAAGGCTAGCGTCATTATTATTATTATTTTTATTCTTCTATAATTTTGCTTCAGAAAAAAGCATCTCTTATTTAACTGCTCCACTGTGGCTGGACAATAGGTAGCTATTAACTCCATTCTGTATGTATTGAATGCAACTGTACAAGAAAATCTAACAATATTGCTTATTTCTACACTGGTTCTGTTAACACACATGCTTTTTTAAAGAAAATAAATCCAGATATATACATATCTTTCAGCTCACTCAGTCCTTTCACTCATCATTACCTGAGTGACACCAACACTCAATCAATATGCTTCCTTTCTATGATTGATATGTACCTCAGCTTTGCCCTAATAGTGAATAGACAACTGTCACACACACACACACACACACACACACACACACACACACACACACACACACATGTAAATATATACATATATACTGTGGTTAGTTCAGCAGACATGTTGGGTCTGCTTCCTTCCTCTCTAATTTTACACATCAATCAGTGCATGAAGCATTTTTCCTGAGTCAGAGAAGCGAGTTTAGCATTGCAGTATTAAACAAGGCAATGCAGTTGGATTATTGGAGAATTCTACATGGGTTGTGATTGCTTGTAAATTATACGTAACTGGATGATGCTTTACTAAATAAACAGCCTTCCCAAAACTGTCTCTGTTTCATGAGTTTGCATAATTGCCTTCAAATGTGTGTAAAAGACATACAAATTGTGTTTGCTTTCATTATAAAACAAGTCATTCCATGCACGCACAGACATAAGAGTCAGTATTAAGAATGTTGGACAACAAGGGCATCCTTCTTTCATCACAAAACTTGCTCGGTCTCTTTTAATTAATAGCAACAGTTTAGGATGTGATTGTTTGGCAGGGTGCTCAAATCAATTAACTGAGGCTAAGTCCTTGATAAAGAATGTGTACACATTTCTTTGGGTGGTATAGACAGGTTAATTTTACTTCCAGCTGAGCCAAATTAATTCAAATGAAATGAAATGATTGCTATCTAAATTGAGGCCATTTTTTTTTAGTGGCTAAACTGAAATTTTTTTTTTCCAAGTTAACTTGCAGGAAATGAGTTTAACCTACAAGCCAGGCCTGTTGTAATAACTCAAATCAGTGCCTTCTTATCAGATGAGCCTTCTACAACAGGTTAATCGCCAGTGGTGAATTACGCTAAAGTCCTGTTATTGTTATTTAGCACAGTCATTGACCACAGGGTTGGAAAGACAAAATCAGAGCAGATGTGTCAGGACCAAATACAAATATTTACATACTTCCAAGGTGAAAATATGTGTTCACTCCTTCTGTATTTCACAAAGACATCATATTTATTTCTAGTGGTAAATGGTTAATGGACCGCATTCAAGGACATGTGAGGTGCTTGTCTTCTATCAGGAGCAATTTGCAGTTCAGCATCTTGTCCAAGAGCACTTCAGTGTTGACAGGAGGCGTAGGGTGATTGAACTACCCTCTGATTAGTGAACAATACACTCTACCACTTGAGGTCTTGATCTGGGACTTTTCAGTATTTAATTAATTTCACTTCTGAATTGGACACTCAGCTTTGCATCCTTGAAAAACCCTTAGCTAGCCAGGCCCCTGTTGCCGGTGCAGCCGAAGGCAGTGTAGTGGTACACTAGACCAGCGGTCCCCAACCCCCGGGCCTCGGACCGGTACCGGTCCGTGAGTTGTTTGGGGAGAGTTGAGGCTCAGGTGTGAAATGTATGGTTTTCAGGGTTTTTATCGGTTTTCAGCATTATTTTGTTATCGTTTTGATCGTTTACTCGGTTTTCCTGGGTCTTTTCACGTGCGTTATGAATAAATTTTTTTTTTTCGGTACCGGTACTAGTTTTATTTTGTTGTATTTATCCGTGACACATTAAAGGCCGGTCCGTGAAAATATTGTCGGGAATAAACCGGTCCGTGGCGCAAAAAAGGTTGGAGACCGCTGCACTAGACTGTCTTGAGAAGCCGGGAAAACAGGATGGCTGGGTGACCGTGAGGAGGAAGCATAGTCCTAAACAGAAGCCCCTGGTACACCACCAACCTGTTCATGTGTCTAACCACTTTTCCCCACTCAGCGACACACCTGCTGGGGATCACACTCTGGGAATTGGTGATTCTGTTCTGAGACGTGAAGCTAGAGACACCAGCAACCATCAATTGTCTTCCAGGGACCAGAGCAGGTGACACTGAGGGAAATTTAAAACTGCTGGCTAAGGGTAAACGTAAACTGAGTAAAATTATAATTCATGTCGGCAGTAATGACACCCAGCTACTTCAATCAGAGGTCACTAAAATAAATATTGAATCGGCGTGCAACTTTGCCAAAACAGTGTCGTTTTACCGTATTTTCACGACCATAAGGCGCACTGTACTAAAAGGCGCAGTCTCAGTTATGTGTGCCATTACTGTATTTAACACACACATAAGGCGCACTGGATTATAGGGCGCATACAAGTACCATATGCGTATTTAAAAATAAAGCGGGAGCAAACCTAAGTTCGGTACCTTACTCACATTTCTATTACCGGTAATCGTCATCATCAACAACACACAAGCATACAAGTGTGCGTATTTAAAAATAAAGCAGGAGCAAAACAAAGTTTGGTACTCACATTTTTATCATCAATCAAACCCATCGAAGTCCTCATCCTCTGTGTCTGAATTGAACAGCTGCGCTAAATCTCCATCAAACATGCCAGGTTCACTTTCTTCACTGTCAGAGTCACTTTCCGTGCCGTGCGGCTCCTCGGAAATGATGCCGGCTTTTGCGAAAGTTCGAACAACAGTGCCAGCAGACATGTTAGCCCAAGCATCTACAATCCATTGGCAAATTGTGGCGTAACTCGCCCGGCGCTGCCTTCCACTCTTGGTGAAACTGTGGTCTCCATCGGTCATCCATCGCTCCCAGGCCGCTCGCAGCCTTACTTTGAACGGGCGGTTCACACCGATGTCCAGCGGTTGGAGTTCCTTTGTCAGGCCTCCCGGAATGACAGCAAGCTCACAGTTCATTTGTTTCACTAGTTTTTTCACATCGGCTGTGAGATGGGCACGCATAGAGTCACAGATTAAGAGCGATGGTGATGCGTGGAAAAAACCACCTGGTCTCCTTACATACACCTCCCTCAGCCACTCTTTCATCATTTCCTCATCCATCCAGCCCTTTTCATTTGCCTTAATGATGATTCCTGCTGGAAACTTCTCTTTAGGCAAAATCTTTCGCTTAAAAATCACCATAGGCGGCAGTTTCTGTCCATTAGCATGGCAGCCAAGCACAACAGTAAAAGAAGACTTTTCATACCCCGTTGTGCGTATCGCTACCGTGCTGGTCCCCTTCTTCTCCACAGTGTGACTCACCGGGATGTCAAAAGTGAGCGGGACCTCGTCCATGTTTGTGATGTGGCTGGGCTGGATGTTTTTGTCGCCGATGTGTTTGCTGCAGTAGGAGCGGAAGATGGCCAGCTTTTCCTTATAATCCGCTGGAAGTTGCTGCGCTACCGTAGTCCTGGTCCGGATGGAAAAATGGCACCATTTCATAAAATGAAAGCACCAAGACGGACCTCCTTGGAAATGTTCAATGTTCATCTCTTCAGCTAGTAAAACTGCTTTTAGCCGAATGGTGACCGTCGAAATGCTTCTCCCGCTCGTTCTTTGCTCGATGATCCACCGCTCGAGTCTTTCCTCCAACTCGGGCCACCTCGCCTTATGTCCGCGGAAACTCAGCTGCGTTTTCTTGACCTGCCGGAGCTTGTTTTCTAGCTTCCTCCATTCGCGAACCATCGATTCGTTAATCTTAAATTCTCTCGCCGCTGCTCGATTTCCATGTTCCTCCGCATAGCTGATGGCCTTCAGTTTAAACTGTGCTTCATAAGCGTGTCTCTTTGCCATTTTCAGGGTTGTTAAAACAACGATGTTCCACATAATGCACATACCTGTCCTTTTAGACAGGTATGTGCGATTGTCCGGTATATACGATCAACGCCCACACTTCACCCTTTAGCGTTCTCATGGTGTTCTCTACTACGTCCTCCTTACAACACACAGGGCGCACTGCGCTATAGGGCGCGTACTTTTTGAAGAAAATCTAAGACTTTTAAGTGCGCCTTATGGTCGTGAAAATACGGTATATGTAGTTTTCTTTGGTCCCCTCCCCAATCAGACCAGGAGTTCAGCTCAGATAAAATAATTATTGTGGGTGATTTTAACATCCATGTAGATGCTAAAGATAAGATAAGATAAGATAACCTTTATTAGTCCCACACGTGGGAAATTTGTTTTGTCACAGCAGGAAGTGGACAGTGCAAAAGTTATGACGCAAAAATTAGAATACAATAAGAATAAATACAGTACACAGCTGTACAGAATAGAATAAAATAATATACTATATACAGTAGAATAAAATAGAATAAAAATATACAATAAGATAAAAATAGAATACGAATGCTATATACAACTGAGTAAAGATACAACGATGCCAGAAAAGATTATTGCACTTAGTGTTATTGCACATGTGTGGATGTGTGTGTTTGTTCAGTTAAAGTCTTTGTTGTGGAGTCTGACAGCAGTGGGGAGGAAAGACCTGCGAAATCTCTCCGTCCCACACCGTGGGTGCCGCAGTCTCCCACTGAAGGAGCTGCTCAGTGCTGTCACAGTCTGCTGCATGGGGTGGGAGACGTTGTCCAACAGGGATGACAGCTTAGCCGCCATTCTCCTGTCACTCACCACCTCCACTGGGTCCAGAGGGCATCCTAGAACAGAGCTGGCCCTTCGGATCACCCTGTTCAGTCTCTTCCTGTCCCCAGCAGAGATGCTGCCGCCCCAGCAGACCACACCATAAAAGATAGCAGAAGCCACCACAGAGTCATAGAAGGTCTTCAGGAGTGGGCCCTCCACCCCAAACGACCTGAGTCTCCGCAGCAGGTACAGCCTGCTCTGCCCTTTCCTGTAGAGGGCGTCTGAGTTATGAGTCCAGTCCAGTCTGTTGTTCAGATGAACACCAAGGTACCTGTAGCTGTCCACAGCCTCAATGTCCATACCCTGGATGTTCAGTGGTTGCAGTGGAGAATGCTTGTGCCTGCGGAAGTGGACTACCTCACCGACCGACCACAGTATGTGAGGACTCAGGGCTGTGTGTCGGACAGGGTCGTCTGCAGTACGGGGGCCCCACAGGGAACGGTTCTGGCTCCGTTCCTCTTCACCATCTACACTGCAGACTTCTCCCACAATTCCACCCAGTGCTTCCTGCAGAAGTTCTCTGATGACTCTGCAATAGTCGGCCTCATCACTGATGGGGACGACAAGGAGTACAGAGGACTGACTCAAGACTTTGTGGACTGACTTTGTGGACATATGTTGAAGATCTTGATCTTCAACATATGGAATAGAAACTGAACATCCAACAATGTTTCCTGAAAGTCCTCTCTTGTCTGATCATTTCCTAATAACATTTAAATTTACAATAATTAATTAATTAATAACCCACATAGCAAAATTGGTGTGGCCCCGATCAGGCCCACACAATGTGCTTACACATGGCCCACATACCGCAAAGAATGACGGCCCTTTGGTGGCCCAGATCTGGTTTGCCAGTGGTGTCCCACACATGGGCCAGCACATGGGCCAGCACAAGGCCAGTTGAAGACACACTGGTGGTCCTCTGCTGGCCCATGTGTGGATTACCTCTGGCCAACCTGATCTGGGCCACCATTCACCTAATCACACACTTTCTCTATACCGAGTGCTTCCTAACTACATTCATACACAGACTTTCAGACTGGAGGAGCCAGGAATCGAACTACTAAACTTCCGATCAGTAGGTGACCTGCTCTACTGCCTGAGCTACAGCCACCCACTGGCAAAGATGAGTAAACTGTCAATAGGTTTTGGATAAAGTGTACACTCACAAACCTGTCAAACCTGCATTTGAAACGTTGGCTACCATAGCAGTATAGTATTGCAACATGGCATTTGGGTCTTCTAAGTAAAATAGGAAAATAGGAAGATAAATAGTGCCATCATTGCCAGACCTGGTACACATCTGGTTGACAGACACCCTGCCATGACTCCGATCAGTCAGAAATGCCAGCTTGATCCCGGAGCCAGGGAAGACCTGTTTTCTGTGTACACCAAACCACAATCAGGCCAGATATGGCATGCCATGACATAAACAGTGGTGTCATTGCCAGACCTGGCGCACATCTGGATGACATAAGTCTTATCATGCCAGAAGTCAACCAGCAGTGCAGGCTTGATACCAGATCTGGGCCAGCCCTGCTTGCTATGTGGGAATGGTCTAAAATTTGAAAGAACCGGTTCGTCAAGGTTACTTTTTTTGAGAAGTGGATGGACAATAGCATGTTTAACATCAAGTGGAACACTTCCAGCTAAGAAGGAGGTCTTATTGATAGTTAAAACATAAGGGCCAATGGTCTCAAAGACTTCTTTAAAAAGATGAGAAGCGATAATGTCAAGATGACACATAGAAGGCTTAAGACGGGAGACAACTTCAATACTCATAATCATCTCACAGATGTAACATTATCTAGAGCTACTTTCAGTACCATTGATATTCATTTAGAGTCTTTTTTTCCAACCGATCTTTCTGCGATAACTTCAGTAATTGCTTCCTCCAAATCATCAACGTGTCTTTTGGACTCAGTTCCTACA
This sequence comes from Mchenga conophoros, assembly GCF_057382185.1. Lineage (NCBI taxonomy): Eukaryota > Metazoa > Chordata > Actinopteri > Cichliformes > Cichlidae > Mchenga > Mchenga conophoros. The sequence goes on from NC_140526.1 coordinate 32,182,123, forward strand.
AGACTGCTCAAAGAAGTCCTACCATTAATTAGTGCTTCAATCTTAAATATGATGAACCTATCTCTAATAATTGACTATGCACAACAGGCTTTCAAGCCGGCAGTAGTTAAACCTTTACTTAAAAAGCCATCTCTAGACCCAGCACTCTTAGCTAATTATAGGCCAATCTCCAACCTTCCTTTCATATCAAAAATTCTTGAAGCAGTAGTTTTAAAACAGCTAACAGATCATCTGCAGAGGAATGGCTTATTTGAAGCGTTTCAGTCAGGTTTCAGAGCTCATCACAGCACAGAAACAGCTTTAGTGAAGGTTACAAATGATCTTCTTATGGCCTCTGACAGTGGACTCATCTCTGTGCTTATCCTGCAACCTAACCAGTTTTAGGTTAGTGCAGCGTTCAATACTGTTGACCATAATATCCCATTAGAGCGATTAGAGCATTCTGTAGGTGTTACAGGTACTGCACTGCAGTGGTTTGTATCATATCTATCTAATAGACTCTAGTTTGTTTGTGTAAATGGAGAGTACTCTTCACACACTAAGTTTAATTATGGTGTTCCACAGGGTTCAGTGCTAGGACCAATTCTGTTTACATCATACACGCTTCCCTTAGGCAGTATCACCAGAAAGCATAGCATACATTTTCACTGCTATGCTGATGACACCCAACTCTATCTATCCATGAAGCCAGATAACACACACCAATTAGTTAAACTGCAGGAATGTCTTAAAGACATAAACCTGGATGGCCTCTAATTTTCTGCTTCTTAATTCAGATAAAACTGAGGTTATTGCACACAGTTTTCAGGCCCCTCTTCTATGGAACCAGCTTCCAGTTTGGATTCGGGAGACAGACACTATCTCTACTTTTAAGATTAGGCTTAAACCTTTCCTTTTTGCTAAAGCATATAGTTAGGGCTGGTGACCCTGAATCCTCCCTTAGTTATGCTGCAATAGGCATAGGCTGCTGGGGGATTGCCATGATGCATTCTTCTTTCATCACCTTTCTCACTCACTATGTGTTAATAGACCTCTCTGCATTGAATCATACTTGTTATTAATCTCTGACTCTCTTCCACAGCATGTCTTTATCCTGTCTTCCCTTTATCACCCCAACTGGTCACAGCAGATGGCCGCCCCTCCCCGAGCCTGGTTCTGCCAGAGGTCTCTTCCTGTTAAAAGGGAGTTTTTGCTTCCCACTGTCACCAAAGTGCTTGCTCAAAAGGGTTTATATAATTGTTGGGTTTTCTTCTGTATGTATTATTGTAGGGTCTACCTTAGAATATAAGCACCTTGAGGTGATTTATGTTGTGATTTGGCACTGTATAAATAAAATTGAATTGAAATCCTGTACTGAAGTACAGTTTTGATGTACCTTTACCAAGTATTTCTATGTTCTAATACTTCTACAGTATTTTACAAGAGATATTACTGTACTTATTTCATGACCTTACTTTTAAATAATTATTTCATATACTAGGCTACATTATTCATTACACCTGTAGGAGCAGCTCGGCCAGGGATACCCATGCCATGAAGCTCCTGGCATACAGATGTGGTGCTGATGTTGCAATGCTGGAGGAGGTTTGCAGTTACTGAGTCATCAGAACATTGGCCACTTTCAAGTATCTCACATGAAACCACTTCCTGTGGTTCCTAAATGCCTCCACTTTACAATATCACCACTGACAGCTCATTGTAGAATGTCTTTGAGGGAAGAGATTTTTGAGTTCTTTACAGCAAACAAATGTTTGTAAAGGCAGACTGCATGACTAGGAGCGTGGCACTTGTGGCAATGGGACCGAAAACACCCGAATTCAAAGATTAAGAGACTGTGTGGCCTATCACTTTTGCTTATATAGTGTACATTCCAACATTGGCACAGGCGGATGAAACCTCTGTTCCTGAAGCCAGGAAAACAAACAAGCTCTGAAGTCATTCAGTGTGGCTTTGATCCACAGAAGTGAGAATACAAAATAGATTATCTGAAGTTAGCATAATCATATTCTATCTTCTCCTGTTTCTTGGATTTATCCTGTTACACTGCTTTTCTGCTGACACTGAAAAGTCTGCCTCTCATAAAAAGTCATGTTTCTGAGGTGAACCCTGTTAATTATTTACACTAACCCCAATGAAGGATCAGTCCAAACGGTGGCTTAGGCACTTCTATATGTACTCTATGTTGTGATTCAAATGATGGGGTAACATAAAGAGTACCCAGACTAACTGCTGTTGCCCCAAGTTTTGGTCACACTGATCATATAGCAAACAAATGGACAGGCATGTTGGGTGCAAAGCTGCGTAAGTCCGAGAAACAATACCCAACAATGTGTTTAAGTAATATTAATATACATTTAAAATTGTGTTGAGAAACAAGTGTAATATTTGTAAGCCTAAGTAAGTCTAACTACCTCCCACTCTTAGGTGAAAAGACTTGAAATAGTGATGTTTGATATTTTTTAAACATTCACCGCTGAAATTTAAACACTGAGGGGACAGATGAGCTAAGGCTTGTATATTCTGATAGCTTGAGATGCAAGATGCTTTTGAAAAGATGGATCAGAAAATTACGGAAATATCTGGCTCTATAATTCAGTGGCCTTTTCAAAACCTACCCGCTTTGCGAGAGAAGCATAAACATGTTCCAAAAGGACTTGTTGTACCATCCTTGCAACTTTACATGCACCACTTCAGTAAGTTGCTGCCAATGTGAAATTACTCACTTCCAGCAGTGACATTGGTTTCACCACTATTCAGGAAGTGTGTTATTTACTTTGAAAAGTGAGTCAGTTTACTGTTTATGCTTACATAAACAGTAAACTGACTCACTTTTCATGTCCTCACAGAAAAGGTAAGCAGGATCTGAATTTTAGTTTTACTTTTATGTCATATATGCAAGAAACTATTACAGGTTTATTATTTCTTTCTTTATAATAAGCCACACAGATCCGTGTGTACCACACATGATGGTGAAGGCATGCCATTATTTGGAGCATCAGCATATCCAAACAGATTTCGTATTCCCAGTTTTATTTAGTAGCTCGAAAGAATGGCAGGGAGAGGTGGCATATGGAGACTGATGTGCAGCTGTTGTTTCCGTCTGAGTTGCCAAACTTGCCTCATGAATCCTCAGAGACAAATCCTGGAGAAAGAAGGAACAGCTGAAACTGTAGTCTGACAAAATATTCAAACACCTGAAGCTACAGTACCTGCCACTCTCAGGATATAGTGTTATCTTCATTTGGAAGATTTGAGAGCAAGATTAAAAAAAATGAATTCATTCTTAGCCCTTGAAATACTTTCATTGAAATAAACAAATGTGTGCTTCCAGCTTCAGTTTTGTTCTTTGCACTTATAATCATGTTGCACTACTTCATTTATTAATTGATAATTTATCCTTTTCTTCCTATATGTTTTACCACTACATGCTATGAGCATTAATATGTCCATGTCACAAAAACAAAACAAAAAGTAAACTGGGAGGGGTGAAAATGCCTTTACCCCATAAGGTTGACAATATGAAATAAAGGGTGTATCAAAAAGAATCCTCCGATTTCAAAGTGCTTTAATTCTGTACCCATTCGCCAGTAACAATCCAAACAAGAGAGGGAGCAGATTTGTGACTTTCATGTGGTCCCTGGTTGGTAGCATAACAACTTCAGTGACTCCAGACATGCTTGCAAAACTATAGGACATTTGGCTAACCTGTGCATATATGCTGTGCATCCAGAGGGGGACACATTGAGCACTTGTGATCATCAAGTTTGGTATATAAATCTTTATATTCAGCCATGTATTTTAAAATTTGTTGCAAGATTCTGTCCATTACCGTATTTTTTAGACTATAAGGCGCACTTAAAATCCTTTAATTTTCTCAAAAATCAACAGTGTGCCTTATAATCTGGTGCACCTTATGTATGAATTCTAGTTGTGCTCACTGACCTCGAACCGATTTCATGTGTTACACAGCGCTCAGAAATCTATCAAAATGTTTTAGTACAACTTTGGTAAGCTACGAAGCCGCATCGCTTGATGGATTGTCGGAGCTTTACGGCTACCGCAGTCAGGAGTCTTGGGGAGTAATACATACTGTGCTTCAACATAATATTATGGTGTGTGTATAAGGACCCCAAAATGGCACCTGTTAAGAGACATGCTTACAAAGCGGATTTCAAACTCGAGGCTATCAGTCACGCAGTAGAACATGGGGATGGAGCAGTTGCAAGAGAATTCAAAATCAGAATTTGATGGATTTGTGGGAGAGGAATGAACTGAAAAAGTGAGTGTATTGTTCCGTATTTTATGCGTTACAACAGAACAATGTTGAAAGTTATTGTGAATGAGTTGAACTTTGACTTGTCTTAATGCGCATTATAGTCCAAAAAAATACGGGACTTTAAAAACAGCCTTTTGAAATGGGATTCTTTTTGACACAGACTGTACACTAAGTTTGTTTTTATGTTTTAGCTTCTGTGAAGCACTTTGTGATTTTTATCTTGAAAGGTGCTATACAAATAAAATTTTACTTAAGTAAAGTCACTGCAATGCTGATTCCATCTTCTGTGTTTAGAGCTGAGCTGCAATCATAAAAAAATCAGAAAAACTCATAAAAAGCAACAATCTTGCCCGATTATATTTTGATCACTGTCTCCTTATAACTGCTTCCTGTGTTCTATGTTCCTTGTGACTGCACTTATGCAATTTTGCTGAATTTCCTTCCCTTTCATCAAAGCATCAACCTTCCAACTTGAGTTTTATTTGGGAGAAGAGGACAAAGTCGTAGGGAGCCAATCCTGGTGGTGTTGGTGTGTTTTCAGTTGTTGTGCCAAAAATCCTCCCGCAAACCTGGCATAGCAATGGGAATATTTTATATGTTGGCATTCATGTGGTGCAGAAACGATATGTGTGAGTTGAGAGCAGTACATGTATCCGCCATAAAAGGTTTTGCTCTTTAACACAAGTCCCCGCAAATCTGTTATTTAGCAACAAGCAAAGCACACAAACATTATGCAACACTTATTTGAACAAGCTAATGGGAATTTTGATCTATTATTTACTAGCAGATCAAGATTCACTTACCCTAACTTTGGCAATCAGGATAACTGGTCACATAAAGCTGGTAATCAGCATTCCCGATCTTGGTATGAGCATGTTCACATGAAAGAATTATTGATAAGTGTACTTGCAGCAGAGCAGCTTCAAAGAAAGATGAAACAATGTTATAGGAAAAATATGAAAACATTAAACACAGAATACAGACTGAAAGCAACACAGCTGCAAAGGGCAAAGCAGCAGTGTGAGTGTGTCAGAGGAAAAGCACCGTACAGTAATATAGTATTAAAAACACACACTCTAGAGCAGGGGTGTCAAACTCAAATACACAGTGGGCCAAAATTCAAAACTGGAACAAAGTCGCGGGCTAACATTAATATTTATTGAAAAAAAAAAATCTTCCTCCAGATATAAGAATGAATCTTTTCTTATGGACTCAAATAAGTTTTGCTGGAAAACTGAATATGGAACAAGCAAAGCTTAATACTAAACAATATATATATTAGCTGTATAATACCAGTAGGCCAGCTCTAATAGTAATTTGGTATGGCTTCGTGGGCCAAATGTAATTAGGCTGCGGGCCAAATTTGGCCCGCGGGCCAGAGTTTGACACCTATGCTCTAGAGGCTTTCGTCAGTAAGAGATGATGTATTAATACATTTGAAACTAAGAAAGAAAGAAAGCCAGCAAAATGCAGGTAAAATGCAGACTGTATGAGTTAACAGACTTGAATCAATATCACAACTCTGTCATTAAGACAGAGGATGGATTATAATCGAGTATTTCATAAAATTATTGTTTAAAGGACTTTTTTTATTTCCTGAGCTTCAGAATCAGTGATGTTTAACAGGCACAGGGAAAAAGTGTTCAAGGGTAAGCATTAAATATAAAAACAGAAAGGATGAGGTCAACAAGTACAGTATCTATCTATCTATCTATCTATCTATCTATCTATCTATCTATCTATCTATCTATCTATCTATCTATCTATCTATCTATCTATCTATCTATCTATCTATCTATCTATCTTCTTTTCCTTTCTTTTCGCATTATTTAAAACCTTTTCAACCCAGGTTGCACAGAGGTCACAGAGATTTTTCATTAATGGTGATGCTATTTTGATTAAGTGATTGATCGGTAGATCATTATTTCAAAGCAGGTGTTATTTCCTGCTACAGAGCAGGTGAGCTTTGCAGAATAAGTTACCAGGCGACATATCCGAAAACCTATCGTCAGCCCTGAAATTAGCTGGATAAGAAAAAAATCTTCCTTAATAGTGCAGACCTCAGACCTGATGTTATGTACAATCACTGATGATAATACGGTGAGCATGCTGATGAGCAAACTGCTGTTATTATGAAAAATATCTGATTATGAGTAAAAAAAAAAAAGTACTTGTGTCTATTCTGGCAAACCATGTTTAAGGCAAATCAATGGGGAATTATCATTGTTAGTATAATATCCCCAGATGTATGTTACAACGACATACTGTATGCATGCATGTGCGTATGTGAAAGCGTTGTTTTGCATTTTAAAGGTACATCTACTCCTCACAATGTTGAGCTATGAAAGAGATTCCTGGGGTGTATATGAAAACTAACTCAACAGCTTATGACACACAGAGAGAAATGAGGCCAAACAGCAGGTTAACATTCTGCCTCTGTCGCTGTCTTCCTGCACAGGTCGGTTGCTCTCTGTAGCTTATACATTACCCATGTGTCTAACAGGGTACTGTCTGTCAGTGATCTTTCCACACCGGTTGCCACTGCTGTTGGGTCACTGGGGTGGATCTGAAAGGTCAGCCTCTGCCTTTAAACAAATACGAGAGCGTTTCCAAATATAGAGATGAGACAGGGGAGTGATATTTGCCCATACAGGCAATGAATATTGAGGAGCACCGTGAAAAACAAGAAGGATTTTTATTTCACTTATGCAAACTAAGACGCCTGGGAATTGTTGGAACAGTGCGGTGGTATTCAAAGCCAATACATTTTTGGACAATATACAGGCACTGCCGCTAGGTACAGAAACGCTTGACTTTCACTTAGCCTTCACTTCACTGAGCCTTACTGACATTAAACTTACATTTACTGTGAGTAGGCAAGCACACAACAAATAAGCCTATATCGCAGAGACAGTATTTTTCCTCCTGTGAATGCAAGATTAAAATTGTAGTGGAGTCTCAGATAAACATCAAGGGCGAAGGAACAACAAGCAGCTCACTGTGACTGCTCATAAGGTACCTAATTTAATCATTTCAGATGCTAAATCTTGGCAATAAAGCCTTTGCATGAGAAGTTTTCTGTTATTGTCTGTCACCAGTGAACTGCCTTTCTGCATTTTTTTTAATAAAACCAAACACTTCCTGCAAATTTATCACACAAAAAAATGGTAAATATAAATAAAATGAGGGTCAGTACAATCCAATACAGAGGAGAAGTTGAATTTCATTGACAGCATCCGTAGAACAGCTGGAGTAAGAATTGTGGCTGACGTAATACAACAGAGTACCAAAAGTATATCTGTACAGCAATGTAGTGTTTTCTGCTCTGTTGCCAGTTATTGCTGTAACAATAACATAATGAATAATAATAAAGCTCCAGGAATGAGTTATTTTTAGAAATACGTTGATTAATACATCTGTTTATGTCATAAATCTTATATAAATGACTACCTCTGACCTAACACTCATGTTAGACATAAACATATTATGCCTACCCCTCAGTCCACCCCTTGTTGTGGTGTGGTGGCCTAATTGCTCTAATGATCCAGAAAGCTATGACAGCGAGTGCATAAGCCCCTGGTTGAGACATCCAAGCTATACAGGTTAAGGGGTTGGGATAGAGCTAACACTTCCCAGCCAGAAAACCCCCCAAAACAATGTCCAAGACTCTTTACAACTCTACACAAGAATAAAGGAACCAGTACAGTCCCTGAGTAGGAAATGGGGTTTCTAAGGAAGCCTACAAATAACATCACTAGACAAGCTCTGACCTGGAATCCATTGGGAAAGACAAAGAGAGGACCGCAAGAACACATGGCACAGGTAGAGTGACACAGAAACGTAGAGAAACTGACATGCATGGAAAAGATTGCCCAGAGCCATGTGCGCTCGTGGGGAATCATCAATGGCTTATGGCCCTCATGGAGCAAAGAGGCTTAGGAAGATACACATTATTCAGGGTGAATTGACCTTCTGAGGCTACATACGGGTGTGGTTGTGCTGGGGATTATGTGAGTGTGGGAACTGGTATAAATGACAAAAAACAATAAATAAAAGAGAAAATATCAACTCAAAAAACATACTGTAACTCAATATATATCGATGTGCTCAGGGTCTACAAGTTAAAAGAAATTATTTTTGAAAGGTGGTGACCAAAAGAGTAACTGACTTTTTGTTGAACCATCATCCTGACATATGTTATGATGTGGCTGGAAAGATTAGGACCCAATATGCAGGACTGCAAACTGGCACTGAACTCAAAATACAGCTTTATTCCGAGACTCGGGGGAGGGATCGAAAATATAAAAGAACTTAAACTAGGAAGATACCAGGAATTTGCTAACTAAGAAATTACTGAATGGAACTTTCAAGACACACAAGTGGGAATAAGGGCCAAAGAGAGACTGAAACAATATTTACATCCAGGTAATGAGTGAGGAAAGAGGAAAGAGGTGGAAAACACAGTAGTTGCAAATCAGGAATAATAAGACAAGAGGAGTTAAACTCAAAAAAACATGCACGAGACAAGAGGCTATCACAGCAAAACAGGAAACGTAACTAACACTGACAGAACTAAGACATGCAAACATCGGCGTGACTTTGTGCTGAACATTGGGGGAGGGGTCAAGATCTCTGTCTAAATAAATAAACCTGGGTAAATTCCCAGATGATTATATTGCTGGTAATACTGGAAATGAATAAGAAAACCAACAGCCTATTTATGTAAGATAATTCATAATTTTATTGGGGGGGGTTATATTGGTTGAGATATGCATGGATGACTGTTCTACAGGAAGAGCTAGCCAACACTGTCATTAAAGGTACAGCAATAAATGTGTTAAACTCTAGTTAAAAGCTGTAAGGCCCCATTATCATAGCATCGCTAAGCCAAAGATATCAAGCCCTAACAGTCTGTCGCTTATAAAAATAGGTGATGTTGGGAAAGGCTTCTCGTTTCCAGGCTGTCAGTGCATCATTATGCTAGTTATTACCTGCTTTCAGCAAAAGGTTGGGTCAGATTTCACAGAATGGAATATTAATGGGGTCAATGGCTAGCTGAAAGAGGTTTCAGCAGGTACTTTAAGTAAGAGTTTGATCTCTTAAAAAGGATAACTTGGCACGGGTCACTACGCTTTCTATCTTTTATACTAAATAAGTGGATCATTGTTTTTATGTCCCTTTGGAACTGATCTAAACAGAAAGACAGCTAAAAAAGAGAGGCACAATATTAGGTATAGTATAGTTTGACAGGCCAAAGAACGATGGGTATATTATAATGATGGCCCTTTGCATAGTTAAATAGTTACTGATTAGTTTGCCGCGTCATCCTAAAATGATCATCCCAAACGATGTGTCCACATGTTTTAAACAATCTGAGTAAAGCTTGCCCATAAAACAAAGTAAGCTTGCAGTTTCACTGCAGTCTCTTGTGCTTTTTCAGAATAACTTGAAAAATGGCAAATTTTAGACTACGATGTTCTTCCGAGCAGCTTGTGTTTTTTTTGTGGGCAGATGTTTGCGCCGTGGACTTAAATGTCCAATATTTGCATCATTATTGCTTGGATTTTACTCGCTAAAGATCTTTAACTCAACTGCCAACAACAATCTGGAAGAAATCGTAGGATTGTTTACAGAAGATCATTTCAGGGAGGCTTGAGAAAACAGGTGGTAATCTCACATAAAACAGCACAGTGGTCATGGTGGTGTCTCATCACAGTCACTTTATGTGCTTTTTAAAATAAGGAAGAAAACAAATAGCCACCTTTATATTGGTTTAAATATATATATAAAAAATGCACTTGACACAAAATAACCTCTTTGACTCTATGTCTATTACTGCATATTTACTTTGCAAGAGAGAAATAAGGATATTAGAGATATGGTGATATGTAGAGTCAGGATGTCAGCAAGTAAACTGCTAATGAACAAAGACAAGTGAATTAATACAGCATTTAATTGGATGGATTTTAAGGCAGCATATTCACAGGCAGAGTGGTCACAGGTCGACAGCAGCAGCTCGGTGTATTTAAATTGGGGCAAACCTGCTGTTTTTGAGGCATTCCAGCTCAAATGCTGCAAAACGTGCAGATTAGAGAAAGTAATTCTACTGCTAGGAGAGCCAATCAAGACTAATTCTTTTCTAGCTGTCTGAGTTATTCTCAAATCAACTGGAAAAGGTGCATTTCGGAAATATAAACATTGAAAAAATACCAATTTGCAACACATTAAATGAAATCCAGCTACAGAATTAATTTAAAAGGGTTTAAAATCAAATTTTATAGATAATAAAAAATAGATGAATAATTATCATCCACCATGTTTAGTTTGTTGTATGCGATCAGCCTTTCTGGAAGGATATGACCACAGATAACCTTATTTCATTACAATCTCAGTTATGAGAAAATGTCCAGTCCATTTATTGAGCTGTAACAGCTGTCTGTTATTTTTTTAAAGAACGTGAATAGTTATTGTTATTATTTCTCATTTCTAAAAATTTTTTAATAAGTAGATTCTCCGTGAATTGCTACCTTATCGTGGTGGAGGGGTTTGTGTGTCCCAGGGATCCCAGGGGCTATGTTGTCTGGGGGCTTTAGCCCCCTGGTAGGGTCTCCCATGGCAAAATGGTCCTGGGTGAGGGACCAGACAAAGAGCGATTCAGAAGACCCTTATGAAGAGAACATCGAGGGAACAGTTTACCCTGCCCGGGATGGGGTTACCGGGCGCTTTGTCACCGGTTCTGTTCATAATTTTTATGGACAGGATTTCTAGGCGCAGCCAAGTGGTGGAGGGCTTTCATTTTGGTGGCCTCAGAATCTCATCTCTGTTGGCTTCATCGGGTGAGGGCCTCCAGCTCGCACTGGAACGGTTCGCAGCCGAGTGTGAAGCAGCGGAAATGAGGATCAGCACCTCCAAATCTGAGGCCATGATTCTCAGCCGGAAAAGGGTGGAGTGCCCACTCCAGGTCGGGGATGAGTTCCTGCCCCAAGTGGAGGAGTTCAAGTATCTCGGGGTCTTGTTCGCGAGTGATGGGAGAAGGGAGCTGGAGATTGACAGATGGATTCGGGCTGCAGCTGCAGTGATGCAGACACTGTACCGGTTCGTCGTGGTGAAGAGGGAACTGAGTGTAAAAGCGAAGCTCTCAATTTACCGGTCGATCTACGTCCCTACCCTCACCTATGGCCACGAGCTGTGGGTAGTGACGGAAAGAACGAGATCGAGGATACAAGCGGCAGAAATGAGCTTCCTCCGGAGGGTGGCTGGCCTCTCCCTTAGAGATAGGGTGAGAAGTTCGGCCATCCGGGAGGGGCTCAGAGTAGAGCCGCTGCTGCTCCACATCGAAAGGAGCCAGCTGAGGTGGTTCGGGCATCTGACAAGGATGCCTCCTGGGCGCCTCCTTGGTGAGGTGTTCCGGGTATGTCCCACCGGGAGGAGGCCCCGGGGCAGACCCGCTGGAGAGATTATATCTCTCGGATGGTCTGGGAACGCCTTGGTGTTCCCCCGGATAAGCTGGAGGAGGTGGCTGGGGAGAGGGAGGTCTGGGCCTCTTTGCTTAGGCTGCTGCCCCCGCGACCCGGCCTCGGATAAAGCGGATGAAGATGGATGGATGGATAGATTTAAATGTTGTTTTAACCTCATAAACAACAACAATAAAAAGATTAAAAAAAGATACAAATGTAATAAAATGAAACAATTTCCCCATTTGTTTGAACTTATTGGGATTCATAGATTCATTCAGATTAAAAAAACAGGCTATTTAAAGTGCATAGATTTTACTATTACATCTACATTATCTATACAGTTATCATACAACAGTGAGCAATAATAGGACATTTAACTAAGAGAATGTAATCTAATGTGAAAACAGGTCTCTGATAACCATGAACCATTTGAACATCTGACAATTTCTGAAAGGTAAAAAGGTACAAAAGACAACTGCACAAGCTCCATCTTCTTAAAATGAAAATTCTGTGATATCGTAAAGTGTCCAAGATCTACTGCAATATAGGACTTTTTTTTCCCAAAGGAATTGTTTGCATTACACATCCACACATCTAAACAAGAATAAACAGATTGTCAGTCTAAAATACATCACATAACATATATTTTTCCACATTAGCAGCCAGGTGCTGTTAATCAAATGTACAGGTCTAACTGATCATCAGCAAGTGTGAGCACCTCTACAAAAACAGGAGTTTTGGAAATTTGCTAATCTGGAGCATTCAGATATGTGTTCACACAGTTGTTCCAGGAGTGGCTATCCCAGTAAATTCACCTCAAGGTCAGACCAAGTAATGCTCAGTGAAATTGCACACCCCCCAACCCACCACAGGAGCGACATCTCAGGCCTCAGTTAACATGTTAAACGTGAAAGCTCATGACAGTACCATTAGAAAAAGACTGGACAGGCATGACTTTTTTGGAAGGGTTGCCAAGAAAAAAAAGCCTATTCTCTCTGGGAGGGCAGAACACTCTCTAAAAAGAACATGCAAATATGGCTTAGTATTGGAAGGTTGCATCTGAGCAAAACTTTTGGTACAATGTCCCTTGGACAGACAAAGTGGAGATGTCTGGCCACAATGAACAGAACCATGCTTCATGCAAACCATGTACCAGCTGGTTGATGGTGATGATTTGAGCTTGTTTTGGAAATAGTTTGGGACCATACCTCTTCAACACGTTGACGTCATTGAGTCAGCCATCGACTGCTCTGTACACTAAAGATTTTTAGCCTTTTTGACAGCTAAACTGTGGCTTAAGATGGACATGGCAGGACAAAGATACCATGCACGGCAACATATGTACAACAGAATGACTGAAAAAGACAAGAATCAAGGTGTTGCAATGACCTAGACCTTAACCTGAACCTTAAGAGAGCTGTGCATAAATTAATGCCTTCAAACCACAATGAACTGAAGCAATATTGTAAAGAGGAGTGCATCAAAATTCCTCCACAACAATGTGAGAGTCTGATAAAGTCACACAGAGAACAATTACTTCAGGTTATTGCTCTGAACAACAACTTGATGTACCCACTTAAATCACAGGATGTACTTTTTCACAGGCCTGCATACAGTCATGACTCTACGGATGTACCATCACATGCAAGAATATCATCTTGTTTATCAAGCTTATTTGCATTAGTAAACTCACAGGAGGTAAAACTCTTGCACTCATGGCAGTGGTGATCACCAGTATTTTACATTTTACATTCACTTGCATTCACACGTCTATGAGAAGTCACTGATATAAACAGCAAGCGTTTTAACACTGTTTAAGCTGCGTTTGTTGTTTCCCAGTGAGGTCGGGCTTATTTTTTCTTTTTTTTTTCTTGTGTCAAAATCCGTTGATACATGTACATTTTTGATGACACATCATTGAGTCCAAATACATTTTAAACAGGAGATAAAAGCAACCTTTCTTTTTCCAAACGGGGTGCAAGACAGAGGCTGCAGGCATCCCCTGCCACTGAAAATGTGTTGAACCAACTAATTTGCACCTTGAAATTAATCAATGTAAGTTCACTTGTGAGATTGTAGCTCTTCATTGTGTTGACTCGCTGCTGGCTCTGTGCTTATGCACTTTTCTTCTTTTATGCCTGGTCCTCCTGACAATGTTTGTGGTTTCGGCAGATAAGCAGCCAGCAGAATACAGAATAAAACAACAGATGCTTTGTGCCACTCAAAGTACCTCTTCAACAGTAAAATGTTATTTCTCTGCTTCACCCTCTATTCTAGCCCTCCCAGCATAGATCACACATGCTTGCACACACACACACACACACACACACACACACACACACACACACACACACACACACACACACACACACACACACAAACAGGCTGACAGAAGATCTGAGGCATAAGAACTGCAAGGCAAGCAAAAAAAATTCACCCCCAGTCCTCTTCATCTTCAAGTCCTCTACTCAGCAGCACAGCTGAATCCCACATCTGAGCTACTGTAATGTATACACAAAACCTTTTAACAAACTTTAAGTACATTATTTGCAAAATATTCTAAATTGAATCCAGGTTGTTTGTGTGGTACCTTCAAATTCAATCTGTAGATTTGTTCAGAATAAGAGACCACACACACTGATCTGAAGCCTGGTGCCTTTACTATATTTCTATTGTGTCTTAAAAACAAACTCAAATAGAGCAAACCAAGCAGTTGCCGGGTCAGATTTGCACCAAAGTAAATTTCGTTGCAAAGTGGAAGTATATCTTTGAATTTGCCCTAATCAAATGTGATGCATGGAAGGCGCATACCTCAGCATCCCGCTGAACAGCTCAATGAAAAATGTGGCAACGTATCGTAGAGAGCGAACTCATTGGGGAAAATGTAGAGCAAAAGTAATCAATTATCGCACCTCCCATTCCCATTGCAGGGGTCCCTTGATTATTTAAGGGAATTAGCTATCGATCAGCTAAGTGAGTCAGCGGGAAAGCCACCAGCTGTCTCGCCGGTCAGCAACAAGGCTGGCGACTACACCCCTCCGCTACTCTTCAGACAGCTGAAGCAGAGGGAGCCTGGTTAGGCACTTGCCACTTCCCACTTGGCATCTGACTTTAGATGGCTGGGGAGGAATGTAGAAATTAACAGGTACTAATTATGTATGGGAGTCAGGCTAGCTCAAATCAAGGTCAACAAATGTTAAGGAGGTATGGAAATCTCAAGCCATATGCCAGACTGCTGCAGCGAAGTGTATGCCGAGCCGAGTCTCCGCATGCTCCCAGTTCATTATCACCATTATCATGCAGGATGTCTACATTCACGCCAGAGCAGCCAGCCATGGAGTTTAGTTATTAAAAGGATACATTGTGCTTTACACAAGTGTTGTGTCCAGCCGAGCTGCTGCCAGTTTGAGCCGTGTGGATAAAATCTCACAGCATCTCTGGTTTGCTGTTTTTTAGTCATGAGTATAAAAATTCACAAAAATAAATAAATAATATTATTATAACAAAGGCAGGGAAGATGAAATGGAATGTGTTTACAGTGAAACTTGGTAAAAACAATATGCGGAGGAGACCATATTAGTCACTGATATTTTTGGGAGCGTAACTTTGTTAATCATGAAGTACATGATCCTGTGCCTAAGTAGGACATGTATGGGAAAAGGTATAAATATATTTTAATGCAAATAACTTTCAGCTGACACACTTTTCTGACTGTTGCAAACATTTTTTAGTTTTAATTAGTTGTGCTCGGAAACTTTATGACATTGAGACTTCGGTGCTTTCGGCTCTAATGTGATTTCACAAAAAAAATAATAAAAAATTACAGTCAAAACTGCATCAATCAGTCTGTTTTCACTTTGAGACTGCTCCAAATGAAAACATATAATTAAAGCAGGTCATTGACTGCGTGGAAGCTACTGTGAATAAATACCAAATACCCACTTTTAAAGCATCAGGGACCTTTCTAACTTTTCCTTTTGTATATTATTAACTCATTCACTGCCAGCCATTGGCAGTGAATGAGTTAAACCCATTGACTCATTCACTGCCATTGACGGCTATAGACGTCAATGGCAGTGAATGAGTTAATTTGGTGCTTTGGTTTCAAATATATTTTCATCCCAGGAGAGAGGGATGCATTTTTTTCAATCTTGTGAAGTAAGAGCTTCTGGAAACTGAAGGTCACATACCGACTAATTATCCAGTCATCAACACGACAGTAAGTTAATACAGGGGAATATATCTACTGCATGGATACCATTAGCATCATTCCTCATATGTCCCCATCCTACATCTCTTTTGCGTGGAAGCTTAAAGTCTGGCAGATAGGTCCGTAAATATTTAGTATACACAGCTAATTTAAAGTCCTTAATTTTATATTCTCTTTCCCCTCAAAGGTCAGCACTTCTAAGACAGTTTTCTGTGGATCCCCCTGCAAACTGGATTTGTGTGTCAAAGATCAACACTGTGTGAATACCTTTCAGCAAATGAACTGATAGTGGCAGTTCTAGCAAAAAGCAGTGATTTTTGTCCCATATTCCACTGGATAAAATAACTGGAGTAACTGAGCCCAGAGAATCTGCAGCAATGTTAATATACAGTGGGGCAAAAAAGTATTTAGTCAGCCACCGATTGTGCAAGTTCCCCCACCTAAAATGATGACAGAGGTCAGTAATTTGCACCAGAGGTACACTTCAACTGTGAGAGACAGAATGTGAAAAAAAGATCCATGAATCCACATGGTAGGATTTGTAAAGAATTTATTCGTTAATCAGGGTGGAAAATAAGTATTTGGTCAATAACAAAAATACAACTCAATACTTTGTAACATACCCTTTGTTGGCAATAACAGAGGTCAAACGTTTACTATAGGTCTTTACCAGGTTTGCACACACAGTAGCTGGTATTTTGGCCCATTCCTCCATGCAGATCTTCTCGAGAGCAGTGATGTTTTGGGGCTGTCGCCGAGCAACACGGACTTTCAACTCCCGCCACAGATTTTCTATGGGGTTGAGGTCTGGAGACTGGCTAGGCCACTCCAGGACTTTCAAATGCTTCTTACGGAGCCACTCCTTTGTTGCCCGGGCGGTGTGTTTTGGATCATTGTCATGTTGGAAGACCCAGCCTCGTTTCATCTTCAAAGTTCTCACTGATGGAAGGAGGTTTTGGCTCAAAATCTCACGATACATGGCCCCATTCATTCTGTCCTTAACACGGATCAGTCGTCCTGTCCCCTTGGCAGAAAAACAGCCCCATAGCATGATGTTTCCACCCCCATGCTTCACAGTAGGTATGGTGTTCTTGGGATGCAACTCAGTATTCTTCTTCCTCCAAACACGACGAGTTGAGTTTATACCAAAATGTTCTACTTTGGTTTCATCTGACCACATGACATTCTCCCAATCCTCTGCTGTATCATCCATGTGCTCTCTGGCAAACTTCAGACGGGCCTGGACATGCACTGGCTTCAGCAGCGGAACACGTCTGGCACTGCGGGATTTGATTCCCTGCCGTTGTAGTGTGTTACTGATGGTGACCTTTGTTACTTTGGTCCCAGCTCTCTGCAGGTCATTCACCAGGTCCCCCCGTGTGGTTCTGGGATCTTTGCTCACCGTTCTCATGATCATTTTGACCCCACGGGATGAGATCTTGCGTGGAGCCCCAGATCGAGGGAGATTATCAGTGGTCTTGTATGTCTTCCATTTTCTGATGATTGCTCCCACAGTTGATTTTTTCACACCAAGCTGCTTGCCTATTGTAGATTCACTCTTCCCAGTCTGGTGCAGGTCTACAATACTTTTCCTGGTGTCCTTCGAAAGCTCTTTGGTCTTGGCCATGGCGGAGTTTGGAGTCTGACTGTTTGAGGCTGTGGACAGGTGTCTTTTATACAGATGATGAGTTCAAACAGGTGCCATTCATACAGGTAACGAGTGGGGGACAGAAAAGCTTCTTACAGAAGATGTTACAGGTCTGTGAGAGCCAGAGATTTTCCTTGTTTGAGGTGACCAAATACTTATTTTCCACCCTGATTTACGAATAAATTCTTTACAAATCCTACCATGTGAATTCATGGATTTTTTTTTCACATTCTGTCTCTCACAGTTGAAGTGTACCTCTGGTGCAAATTACTGACCTCTGTCATCATTTTAAGTGGGGAACTTGCACAATCGGTGGCTGACTAAATACTTTTTTGCCCCACTGTAAATGTAACGTACAGTATGAGGATGAGGAAAGCAAGACAAAACCAGAGGTTAAAGAATCAAGAAGGGTGGTGTTGCATCTTTTAGTTAAAAAAACAAAACACAACCACAGATTAATATATCTATGAAATTGGAAAGGGCCGATTTCCTCAAAGTCAGAGCAACACCAAGCAGAAGCTGCCTTTTCTCACTCCTGCAGAACTTGCACAGCTTTTACTGTGGCTCAAAATGCTTTGTGATTGTTCTTTGTGAGACAAGCAGACTCGTGCCAGCATTTATCATGTGAGTGCTGAAAGCCGGCGCTGTGCGGGAAATGCCTGTACTGTACACGCGACAGTCTGAGCTGATTGCAAAGCAGCCACTGCAGCAATTGCTGACACCATGAGATGAGCATGATGGCCCCTAGTGTGGCCGCATATCACCAGCAGTGGGAATTTCACATGAGCTGTTGCAGGTAATTAGTGTTTGATTGTTTTATTTTGAAAATCACACTGTTGTATCCAGGCTGCAGAGCTCAGGTTTCAAAGACAAATCGTGTGACGAGCATGATTTGGTGTCCTTTAAAACCCTCTGCCCCGCATGTGGCGAAATAAATACGCACTTTGAAGTGCTCTTGTGGTTTTTCTGTGACGCATAGTTAACAGTGCTCATGCCTCCATTGATAATTGATGTCGTGCATTATTAGCCCCTTTCACTGCCAATCGAAGATCCTCTGTGTCACTGTGTGTCTCTAGGTCCCACTGCTCCCGCGGTGCATATCATGCTATAGCTGAGGTGAAAAGCTGATTAAAATCTGCCACAGCCTAATGCACCGAAGACTATGAAAGTTATTTGGGGCCTGCAATGCAGAGTATGATAGTCCTTTGCCAGTTTTTTGCTTCTTTTTTCTTCCCACTCTGTGCAGGTAATAAAAGGAGGAGACAGAGCAGTGTCTTTCATGGACTTACAAGTGGGAGCTTTGGTGCTATTCGGGTGTGAAGAATACTTAAGTCAGGTATATCTGGAGACACAGGCAAATACCAAAGCCGTTTTTCTTTAGACAGGATGTGATTACATGGTACATTACAATGCAGCTCATTACTGCTTATGGCGAATTAATTACATGCCTCTCAGCTGAACTAAATTAAAACCTGGTTGGCTGTGATATTCAACAGGAAGACTGATAAACAAGGCTATATTTGATTGTTCATTGTGTGAAAACTAAAGGCTTGTAGAAAAGCCAAAGGGAGCGATAGAAACTCACAAAAAGTGCATTTGCTACACATCTTTGAGAAAGTTGCTGCCAAAAACAAGACTTTAGTGAGCTTTGCTGCAGTCCCTCAATTTTTAGACTGTCTGAAACAGGCAATTGTAGCTCCCTTTGCTCTCTCTTTAAGCAGCTTTCTTCTGACCTGCTGCCCTTTGCAAACATAAGAAGCTCAAAACAAACTCTAAACACATGGAGCAACATTAGCAGTCATTTGGAGTCATTTAGCAAGCAGCTAAATGACGTAAGTTCAGTATTCTTTGGTCTGATTAGCTGCTAAAAATGTTAGCTTAGTATCTTAGCTAGTTTCTAATTTGAAATAAGAACGGCATTAGTAATGGTAAATAGGCAATACGTATCTGTTATAAACTGTAAAACATTATATGTTGGGTAAATGTCACACAACTCTACATCTATATCTACACTCTGCAGGATCTAATGCTAATTCAGTCTTTGTTTAGCGATTCATTTTTTTGGCTCATTATCTGCTAAATGCTAACGTACGTTCACTATAGTTAGATGCTTTTTCATGCTGCCTGCTGCAACTAGAAATTAGCTTGATAAGACAAGATTTTTCATGCTGAATTCAAACACTGAACTAAAATATCCTAAAAGGCCCACAGTTAAGCACGATTGCCTCAGTTTTAAATAAATGATTAAAAACTCAGGCTGTAAATGTAGTGGGTTTGATGAAGTGCAGAAGATAAAGATCATTTTTTGCCAAACCAGAGTAACAGGAACTGTTCTTCTGCATCAGTGGTTTCCACTCTTTTCTGGGTGAAAGTCCACACAAGTATATAATGAAGTTCAGGGTAATTTCCAAAAGGGAATGGACATTTTACAGTGTATTGCCTTCATTTTCATCAGTCTATCCACCCATTTGCTTCCACTTATTCAGTGCAGTGGCAGCGGATTAACCCTTAGATGCATAAGTGGGTCAAAAATGACCCAGTGGGGTTGTTTTCTTGCAATCAGTAGCGGTTTTTGATACGGGCGACACGCGCGGTTGCCCGGGGCAGCATCGTGGTGGGGGCGGCATCACGGGCATCGGAAAAAAATAAAAATAAAAATTACTCGTACTCATGCTGCTCCGACATCATGCCAGAGCATATTGGGAATGGCATGATCATGAAATCATGAAAATGTTGTTCCAGGTTCAACATTGCAAGTGACCAATCACATTGTTGTGACGTTATTCCTTTGCGGACCAAGCCATTCGTGCATTTATGAAATTCCAATGTTGCAAGGACAATATCAATTCTGCTTACTGTTTATTAAAGGGTTACGGTTAGGGTTAGGGTCAGGGTCCGTTGATCGGCGGACAGAGGCGGTTTCATGCAGCTTAAGTACAGTTTTTTGTTTTATGCCGGTTTTTCCCGAAGTTGCAAAAGTATGACGTCACAACATTCTGATTGGTCACTTGCAATGTTGATCCTGGAACAACATTTAGTATGATGATCTGGGAACAACACCAACACGAGGATATCAGATCAACCCATTATGATACAGACTTATGCACTGATGTTTTTTCGAAATTCTATAAATTGAGAGCAAGAGCCCTCGGTGCGCCTGCTCACTGCTGAAGTCAAAGTAAACTTTATTGTTATCTCCGCTACATACAGTCCAGTATATAGAGAGATGAGACGACGAGGCTCCAGTTACAGCAGTGCAAGTAAACAAACAATAAATATAAGAACAGTAAGAAAATAAATATACGCTTTAGGATTCGGGGTAAAGGCATCAATAACAATTTAAAATGTATATTTTACAGTTTGATGATTTAAAGTCTCACACACAACCCGTCGATGGGGGAGGGGGACCGGCTGCTTCCAAATAGAGCACATTTCATTCATAATGTTGTAAATCCAAGCCCATTATCTATTCATGATTTGAATCCTGGGTTGTGCTTAATCCCAGAAATAAATCCTAGACAAAGTGAATCTGTGAAGTAAGGTGTAGGTCTATTAGGTTATGTTGTGGTGATCCTTGGGTTGGGGGATGGGTGTTCATACTGGAGTGCAAAATTAAAACCAATGTAAGATGGACAAGAAAGTTCAAAGCCATCAGGTGCTCAGTTTAGAAAAAATAGAAAAGAAGAGTAAGAGAAACGAACAAATGATACAGGTAAGCAGATGTGTCATTGGATAATGGCAGGTCATCCTGAAACAATCAAAATCAGAATACTTTATTAATCCCTAAGGAAATTATGTGGGTTACAGTTGCTCCAAGAAGAAATAGTAACAGTAACAGACTAAACTCCAAACAATTCATTGTGTTACAGATTTTAATATTAATTAGTCATTGTCAATTGTTGCTTCTTCCTGTTCTCATTGTATGACAAATTATGATGGCTGTTTGGTAGCCGTTTACATACTCTCTCTCTCTTCATATATGTGTGTGTGTGTGTTTCTCTGGTGAAATTCAGTATTGTTCCGACAACTTCTTCCTTCTCTCACCCCAACCGGTCGCAGCAGATGGCCGCCCCTCCCTGAACCTGGTTATGCCGGAGGTTTCTTCCTGTTATAAGGGAGTTTTTCCTTCCCACTATCGCCAAAGTGCTTTCTCATAGGGGGTCATATGATTGTTGGGTTTTTCTCTGTATCTATGAAGCACCTTGAGGCGACCTTTGTTGTGATTTGGCGCTATATAAATAAAATTGAATTGAACATTTTTATGTCAATGTACAGTCCTTAATATGTTTTATGTGTGTGTGGGGGGCGGGGTGGGGGGGTGAGGGTGGCGCCAGAGGGAGTATTCATCCAGGGTGCCAAACAGGCTAGGACCGCCACTGCTTGCAATATCTAATTAATGGAGTTGTTATAATTTCATGTTCCAGCTATTCCTTAAAAATATCTGTTTTTAAAATCATGCAGTTTAAATTCTTAAGTTACACTTTATACATTTTGCAAAATGTCATTTTTGTAATACTACCTCAAACTTCCATAAATGGGTCAAAAATTACCCACATTCATTTACTATGGCATTTCATGGGAACTTTTGATTCTCATCAACTGTAACTGTAAGGAATTTTATGGACCAGTGATAGTTTTACAATAAACGAACAGCTTGTGCCATTTAGTGGTAGGTTCAAATTTCTACATCACATGTTAAACAAGCCCATCAAATATGGCAGCTATGTCAGAAAGAATCGGTGGCTGTTGATGAAAAAAACAGAAAGTGGATAAACATAATTTATCAGATTCTACGACAAGACCAAAGAAGATGTAGATACTATGAATCAGATTGTGGGGACCTACTCTACTACACCTCAAAGTGTAAAACATAAAGGTGGCCCATGGTGCTGTATTTGACATTGCCACCCTGAATACACCTTTTTCACTGCTCGGCACCCTGAATTTAACAACGGTATCACCACTGTATGACTGGTCATTGTCACTATGCTCTCAAAGGAGTTTGCTAAACCACATATGAGAAGGTTGACCCCAACTACAAACCCTGATCACTGAAGCAATGGGAAAGTGTAGGTTGACAAAGCCACAACTCTGTTACCAGCCACAGGAAAAAAGCAGACAGGGCCAAACAAAGACAACAAGATTTGATATTCAAGGTATGGAGGCCTATTTCCCCCCACCACTCCCCCTGCCAGTGGCAGAAGCCCTCAGACATCGGTGCGTTGGTGGTTCTTTGTGTCCGGGGATGGGCGTCCAGGTACACACCGGCTCACTCCTTGGTGGCTGCTTATCGGGGCCTGGAGCCTGGGGCTCGTTCGGGCCACTTCGGGGATGGGGTGGCCTGGGGCTCGGTCACTCTGGCACAGCTGGCTGCCGGCGGAGCTCACGGGCGCGTCACTGCAACCCCCCCTGGCTTCTGCTCCGCAGCTGCTGAGTGTGTCCCTGTGAGATGTGTGTCCCTAAAATCACCTCATATCAATTTAATTGGCCTAGATTTACTCAGGTAAGGTGTTATGGCCCTAGCAGGGCCTCCTCTTGAAATTACTCGTGTGGGTGTGGTGTCATTCTCTCTCTGCCTCCTCCTCTCTTGCCCCTCCCACCCCTGTTTGCCCTCTCTCCAGGACGCACCTGTTGTTCATTACCCTTGTTTGGCATCTTGACCCAGTCAGCAATCACCTCTCTGAGATTATATAGGCTGGGGAAGACTGTGTGATGTGGGTGGTTTGTTCCTGTGACTCTACTCTGTCTTTGTAGGTGGTGGAATGGTCTCGGTGTGTGTTTGTCCTTCCCGTGGTGTTAAGTGAGTAGTTGGGCCGGTGAGCCTTTGAAAGTGCCTTTTTGTGGTGTGGAGTTTTTTGTTTGTTTGGTAGTTGTTTCCTTTGTTGTTTTCAACCTCTTCTTTTCTTTTTGGCCTTATTGATAAAGAGGTGTTGCCAACTCTTTGTGTTAGGATTATTTGCAATAAAAACATTATATGCTAAACAACTCGGTCTGCTTTCCTTCTCATTCTGTTCTGTTACCGATCCCACTCACACCCCTAGACCTCTTCGTGGGGATGTAACAATGTTGTAGGGTAAGTATTTAAAGTGGATTATATCGGTTAGGTATCTTTAAAATACTGTATACAGCATACTTGCTGTAAAACAAATATTGTAGGCTGTAGAAAATAAAAATGCAACTCAAATATTTTACACAAGCTTTAGATAACAGGAAGTTGGATAACATGTATGTGTAAAATGTTTAAGCTCCATTTTCAGTCACATTGTTTTGAATGCTTGTTAATTGAACTTTTTGAAATACAGGCATGGACTCCAGGGTGTTTTGTTTTTGTTTTTTTTGTTTTTTTTTTTTTCCTCTCCTTGTATGATAATTCTTAAGTATCAGATACCAGCCTGAATTTTACTGGGTATCAGATCAAAAAGGAAATCTGTGTTGTGACACATAGTGGAAATTTTTATTTCTTTTATAATTGGTTTTATTCTGATTTGTGTTTGTTTTATTTGCATGATTTTATTCTGATGTTTATTGCATGTTTTTTTTGTTTTTTTTTTTTTAAGTGTTTTCATATGACATTGTTTTAATCCACTGTGGACTGGCTGGCCATGGGACAAATTGGCTGATAGTAATCACCTGCTGAGGTGTGGGTGTGTCCTGAGGTGGCCTATCAGCTGGTGAAAGGGCCCATTTAAAAGGAAGCTGGCTGAGCATTGCAGGAGGCCCAGATATAAAGAGAAATGCAGAGAAGCCAGGCGCTGGCGCGATTGTGCTGCCCGATCGTCAGAGGCGTAATGCGGCGACCCAGTTTGGACAGTAGGAACGGTAATGGCAAGAGACAATGCGCGTGATTGACAGCAGGGCAGAGGTGCATTTGTTAGTAGTGTCTCAACTGTTGTTTACCAGGTGCAACTATGTTGGAGGGTCTTCATAGCAATTAGCCAGGCCAGCTTCCCGGATGATGGTTCTGGCCAGTATTTATCTGCTTGCAGGGCGATGCCACGAGGGAAGACGCTGTGGTAGCAAGCGACAGACTAAAGTGCAGAGTGTAAGCTGGGCTGTGATGGGAGGCGTCCCCCTTGTCCTCCTGGTACTAGGCTGGTGTGGTCCCCGCTAGAGTTGGATGTCTCAAGACCACTTTTACGTGGTCTTGCTGTCTCAGATCGACATGGTATTTGGGAGATTTGGAGTAAACAGTATCCACGACACACAATGTAACGTTTTCATGCGCAAAAGCATCAGCTCTAAGAGCCGTGCTTTGTAATGAATCAGAGTCGACTCCCATTGAGCGAGAGCCAGCTCCCCCCTTAATTTCTTTTTGCTGCTCAGCTCTCACACAGTGGCTCAGCTATGCTCCAATCCCTCCATATTGTGGCTAATCACATGCGAGGATATAGGATAATATCATTATGTGAAAAACAGAGGGTGAGAGACGCGACAGTCAAGTGGAGCGCTGCGTCTGTCATCTCAGTGAGTGAGACGTAGACAGCGGTGAGGAGGGCTGTGCGAGTGCATCACAAACACATAAATATGCCTGACACCCGTAAACGAAGCAGCATCCGGCTGCAGCTGAAAGGCTTTTTTTGTCTTAGTCTTGTCCTGACTTTGTCTTGGTCTTCACTCGATCTGTCTTGGTCCTGGTCTTGATACCCTCTAGTCTTTGGTATTGTCTTGGTTTAGGCGGTCTTGACTACAAGTCTAGTCCCTGCTCCAAAGAGAAATTGGACCCCTGTTGTCAAACACTAGGAACATTTGTCCTGCCTTTTTTTTTTTTTTTTTTTTTTTTTTTTAAGGAAAATGGCATTGCTGGGCTGTGGGGGATTTCAGTGCACAAAGAACATTTCATACATACATTTGTTATTCTTCCTTTCTGGCCTGGAAATAAACTCTTTCTAATTAAGACTTGTAGTGTTGCAGTGCCCTGGGTTTCTGATTTGCTTGCTCCCCACTTGTATTTACCTCCCTAGTATGACATTCAGGTGCACTAGCTTTAGTGCAATTGCACATCACTACTGTGAACACTCTGCTCTTTTAGTTTTCAGTCCTTTATTTATCCAGGTAAAATCTCATTGAGATTTAAAAATCTCATTTCCAAGAGAGACCTGGTATCATGGCAACAAATGTCAAAATACACCTACACAAGTATAAAAGCTCTCACTTTGGTTATACAAGAACCCCCAGTTTTCCTACACTAACATGCACATGATCCCACAGGGAAACAGGCAGCAAGTCTTTTGAAAGTCCATAAAACTCCTGCTGACTGGATGGTCAGACTCCTATGACCTCTCCAAAAGTCCAGGAAGACTAAAACGCTAATACAGAAAATAAAACCTGCACTTTCCTATTGACAGGTTAATAACAATACAAGTAGAGTACAACTATTCTGATGAAGTGTATTAACAAAGTTTAGTAAGGCCGTTACACACCAGAAGAGGAAAAACATGAAATTTAATTTTGATTTTCTGGATCTGAGCTTGTAATATATATGTAGACACACTGAAATAGACATACCACACTTATATTTTGGGGTGCAGTTTTGGAGCTCAGTATTTTGGCCAAGGACATTTCAGGCATGTGTACTGCAGGAGTCAGGGATCACACAGCTGCACAAACAACGAACCAACACAAGTAGTTTGAACCTGAGTTTCCGTTCCCAAGTTTTCAGTATACCAGGCTTTACAGAAACGTGTATAGAGTATTGTAGAATATTCGATAGGGTGATTCTCCACATATACATTCTGTATGCGCTCATGATCCTCATGTGTCTTATATGCTGCCTTTTGCCAAAGATGCATTCTGCTAGTCTGTGTTTGTCTCAGAGGACCAGAGAAGACAACATCTCTTGTGCACCTTGTGTATGCCAGCATAGCAGCAACGCATGCTTACCATTCTGAATCTGTATCCAGCTCTTTGTGTGCTATTCTAAATCAGCCAGTGGTACTCTGCTGTCAACATGCAACCTGCTCCCACTAGATTGTGCTCACTTTCTCCGAGATCCAAGAACCTTTATTTCCATAGCAACCATGAATCAAAGTAAAAAACAAAACATATGTACTACAGTATTTGTCAGCTGGGCTTACAGCAAGAAAAGATTAAAGTAACATGCCTCCGCGAGACCGTTGTTGCCTCACGGCCTTTTAAACAAAGATTTTGGAGAACTGTGAGTTTATTTTTCATAATAGCTGCAGCACACACTGTGGATGAAATTTAATTGCTTGTTCATTGAAGAAACATCAACTTTTTAAGTGAGATGTAAACTGAATCAGTTAAAACTTTTAATAACTGGAATCTGGTTGTTTTCTTGTGTCTATATACATTCTTGAGGCTGTGATTTTTCTTTGTAAAACACTGAATGTTGTATTTTTCACTTTCACTTTTGTAGGAACATGCTTTTCTTCCCTCTAACTTGGCTTGTTGGCGCATGAAAGCACTGCCATAAAAATGTATTGCAATGTGTTAGATCATGTGTTATATTAAAAAAACCAAACCAAACAGAACATGGCACTCTATTGTAAAGGGAAACAAAATTTCCTGTGAGTGCTAGTGAAAATCAAAAGCTCTGCATGGTACCATTTACGCACCTGCCATTCATGCATTCTAATTTTATTTCAACAGAGTCTGCAAATTGCAACTCATATGTGATTTAAGTTAGTAAAATATGCTCATGTAATGCTGTTGTTAAGGAAACTAAGGTTACAGATCACATGCAACCAGGCCCATTACAGAATGCAAACTGTAGTCTCCCTTGTTGATATAAAGCACCCAGTCATCCACCCAGCCTCTGCCCCATTATTTTTTGCTTTGCTAGGACCCACACGCAGCATTGGCACTGAACATTGGCAGCGCACGTACATAAATAGATTCTGGGCTCCCCTAACAGATATCCCATTAGTTTACCTTTTACAGCCAATACATCAAACAGCAAGGGAGCCCAACTGTCTAAAAAAAATGACATTTTATTGTGACTTCAGCATATCCCAGCCTTTGGCTAGCGCTCGCTATTGCATCCTTGACAACAAATCATTTCATAAACGCTGTAAGCTAAATTGTGGTCATGTCAGCACCAGCAAACATGCTCTGCATTTACTGATTTAAATGGGTCCGTCTTGGATGAGTTGGATGAAACTCCAGAAGGGACAAAAGGTCATGTTTTTATCCAGAATTCTGTTGACAAGTTTGGAGAAACACTGGTGGTATCTGAGGGCCCTCAAGCATGCATATAGTCTTTTTTTCTACACAAGATTGACACAGTGACTAGTTACAATTTTATATGAATCTCCATGCATATGAATTTTATCCAATACTTTTGTCTAACTCAAACTTCATAGTGGAAATGTTGTTCTTGTTCTTGTGGAGAAAACGTTTGTGAGCATGTAAAGTTCATTTGCTGAAGTAAATTGCAAAACAAAAAGGTTCCATCCTTTCAGTGTTTCCTATAAACATTCTTCTTCAGTTTGGTTTATAGGCTCCTACAGTGAGATAAGGTGGCAAAGTTATTACACAGCTCTGCCTTTGTACATCAGTTTAATATATATAATACCGAGCACTACACGGCATATCTCACAGTCAGGTATGAGAGGACAAACAGAGACGTGCTAACAGGTGTCAACCAGGACGCCAGAATAAAACAGCTGAAGTAATGACTGTGTGTTTAATCTGTACACATTGCAGCCAACCAACAGTCTGCGAAGGTAATGAAACAAAGGATTCATGGTGTATCATCTGAGGTAATGCACTTTTTTCACACTTTATTATTTCAACAGTGATATTATTCCTTTCTTTACTCTTGCTCATCTAACAAACTGGAAGTTGACTTTGCTTAGATAGTTTTCTTTGTTCTTTTTGAATGGCTTTAGTGTTTGTCTCTTGGATTTTACCTTTACAGTGTTATTTTATGTTCATAATTTATCAGTTTCAAAGTACTTTAACTGAACTGCATGAATCATTAATTTCATAACTGCTGGGTATGATGTAACAAATAATGTGATCATGAGATCATGAGTTTGCCATTTATTTTATTTTATTTTGTATTTTGCAATTTACCAGGAACAACGGTGCTCAGTAAAAACTGATGACTGATGATTTTATTGCAGAGTAGAAGAACTATAGAACCTATCTGCTACAAGTCAGATGTACTTTACCTTACTGTTCACCTCTTTGCATAACAATCCATCATGTATAGATTTGAGATGTTTTTTTTAAACCACAGCTTCAAGGCAGCCAGTGGTTTGCACTTCATTTGCATTTATTCTGGGGTGTGAAAATCAGCTTCCAGAACCTCCAAACTTGCTGGAAGACCTGTGCATAATCCATTCTAGTTCAAGTCATGTCTGCTTTTGCAATTTTACAACTTACTTTTGTGTTGTAACCGGGCAGAGGTTTTCAAATCTATTTGCACTCACTGATACACGGCCACACAATGATAACCTAACGCCAATAGTAGGAGAAAATCTTTTCATTTTTTTCTTTTTTTTAACCAACTGATTACCTATCTCAAAGAATCATTGGGAGTCGTTTTAGCTATAAAGAAATAAATGAATGTTGATAGATGCTTTTGGGGTGGGAAGACATGAAGGAAATAAGAGTACTTTATAAACAAAGGCTTGCGTTTTTTCATACTCTGTGCGCAGCGGGGCTCTTTGGAGTCAAGGGCAATGACAACTGCAAATGAGAAAAAAGCCTATGCACACTGAACATTTAATAATGTTTAGCCTTCATCGCAGCACTGGAATAAAAATACAGACACTTAGATAGCACACAACACAACACATGAGTTACAAGTGTTTATGGAGGAAGGTGTAACAGAAATCACTCAGGCAATCAAAGAGAAGGCATTTTGGCTTTGATGAGACGGCACGGCATTGTGATTTGTTTCATAAATCTGAACTTAGGATTCAGGATGTCTGC
The DNA here is from genome assembly GCF_057382185.1 of Mchenga conophoros. NCBI lineage: Eukaryota > Metazoa > Chordata > Actinopteri > Cichliformes > Cichlidae > Mchenga > Mchenga conophoros. The sequence continues at coordinate 32,211,615 of NC_140526.1, forward strand.
ATCCTGCATCACTAACCGGTAAGGCTGTCATAATGAAGTAGGTGTCTGTGGGTGCAACTACACTGACCTTCAAGCAGCATTTTCCTTCCAGCTTTACCTGTGTGGAGCATAGCTTTAGAAAACCTGCCTGATATAGACTAGGAAGCAAAGCACAAGTACTCAACAGAATATACTATGGATTGCCACATGTGTGGGAAAAAAAAGGGGGAAAAGGGAGAAAAAAATATATAGAGGCAGAAGTTTTGGACATAACTTCTCATTTAATGATTTTTCTTTATTATTGTGACTATTTACATTGTAGATTCTTACTGAAGGCATTAGAACTATGAATGAGCACACATGCCATTATGTAGTAAACAAAAAAGTGTGAAATAACTCAAAACATATTATAAAACATAAAATGTTTTTAGATTCTTCAAAATAGCCACCCTTTGTATGTATATATACAGCTGTTTATTTGTTTAGTTATTTGAGTTTCTCCTGCTGTAATAAATGCAAACTACTTTAAAATAATCCAATATAAAAATGCTTTTCTGAGGAATTTACAATCCTGACAGCTTCAGATTCAGCATTTTTCTCCAATAGGTTTTAGTTAATGTTGTCCACATAAACACATCCACAGGGTAAACACAATTGGTACAAACAACAAATCATGTATTGCTGGATATGATTTATTGATTGTTTTTACCTTGTTGGTAAAGGCTGTGAAATATTCGATAGTGCTGCCTGCATGCACCACATTGTTAATCTTGCAGTCTGTAAGTAGTCTCGGTCCCTCATCATCCTCAATTATTTGCACATCTCCATTTTATGATAGGCCGCTCTGTGAAAATGCTCTTAGCAGCTTGGTTGTACTGTATAAGGAGCCAGCTACGTGGGTGGAATATGTGGGAAAATATATTCAGAAACCAAAAAGAGTAACTTTCTACCTTTTAGGTTGTTTGTGTTATAGTCCTCCAGATATTGTTACATTCTCAAAATGACACACCAAACTTCAATGGGAAATTATTTTTTTCCTGTAACCTTCAAAACTGTAGCTCAGGTCAGCATCCTCTGCAATGTATGCCTTTGTCAAATCATTTGATTGTTTTTTTATGGACTGTGTGATGTAAAAAAAAACATAGGAATACATTACAACTACAACTACAGTACTGATTGTGTAGTTTTTTTTGTTACAAACTTAATACTGACCTATAAATCATTCAAGGAGGAAATAATCCAACAAACTCAAGGAATGAGCCAGTGAGTCGTACAGCTTTTTTTTAGGCACTTAGTTGCTAGCATCCAAAAGCACATCTTTTCTTCCCATTTCTCTAGTTGTATCTATGAAAAATGCCAAAGATAATGCAAGTTGATGGACATAAAATAGTATTTTTGCACCAACAAGGTCACCATGGTGTGCAGTTTGTCCTTAAAAATTCTGAGAAAACTGGACAAGTGCAGGACAAATGAAGAAGTGGCAAACCTAAAAACTATCTACAGCAGATGAACAGTATCTGAAAGTCATGTCCTTAGGAGATCCAGCAGAGACCTGACACGGGACATCAAGAGATGAATCTGCTAATTCAGTCAATCCATCTGCATTCACTGAAGCCTAATCAGAAATGGTCCTAGTGGAAGGGTGACTGTCTAGAAGCCATTATTAAGGACGTGAAACAAACAAATTACATATGAACTGGACAGAAAATCAGTGGCAGAGCGTGATTTTCTGTCCAGTGTGATAAATCCAAATCTGAATGTTTTTATTTAAGACTGTATGTACAGAGGAGGTCAGGAGAGCGATACAACAATGAGTGTCTACAACTATCTGCCACACACCCTGCCAGTGCAGCAGAAGCATACCGGCATAGGAAAACACACAATAGAACACTATCAGTCATGGAGTGGTCCCAAAGCCCGGACCAGTATGGGATCAACTTGACAAAGACCCAAACAAAAGGCAACAAAAGAAGAACTTTTGTATCGGTGCTGATATCAGAAGAACTCTGATACTTCTGATATCAGCACCAATATTTTTAACTTATAAAGGCAGCTTATGTAGTGGAGAACAGTGTGTCATGATTTCTGAGACGACTTTGAATATATTTCAATGACAACTAAATCACTGAGATTTTTGCTTTCCACAATAATGTGTTAACACAGCAAAAACATCTTTCATCTTCCTTTGTATTTTGAAACAGGGCTTTTTCTTGGAGACCTGCAAGGACTCAGGGTCAGCTTCTGTTGTTTAAATGTTCTATAAGCTACAAATAAAATAGACCTGACAGTCAACGCAAAAAGGTTCAGACATTTTTCTCAACTTAGATGATAGAAACAAAGTATCAATAATATTGTGATAATATCTTGCAATACTGCAGGAAGCCTGGAGAACTACTTAAAGAAATAACAATAGAGCTTGCCTAAAAGAGTTCCGACTGTGTTGATGAATAAAGGCAGTCATACCAATTAACTTTAAACATTCTTAGAATTGAACAAACTCTGTTTTTGCCTTATATACATTGCAAGTATGCTGTCGCGGTCAGCGATGGCAGACCGTGGAGTTGAGGAAAGTAGGGCCCAAACGCTAGACTCTTATAGTGAAGGACAGTGCATTTATTTATAGTGAGTGGACAACAACAACAACTATGCACAAATCCAGCACTGTGGCTCTCGTGGCGATTCTGCTGTGAATCCCACACAGTGCACGTGTCCATAAACAGTGAAAGAGTGACGACTCCAAAACTCCTCGCTCCCGACTCCTGGTGACATAAAACACACACAGCTCAGCAGGAAACCCACAGTAGCGATGTCGTTCACATAAATACTCATCAACGGCGGTGCTTTACAGGTTTGTTATAGTATAATCCCACGCTGACTGGAGCTCCGCCACCTTCCTAAATAGGACGCTCTTGATGAGGCCATCAGCTGCAGCTGGTGAAGGATAACGAGCGGCAGGCGCGGCAGCCTCCAGTGCGGGGACACTTCCGGGTCTCAGTCCCCTCAGCGACCCAAAACAACCGGGAGCACACAGGGAGAAGGAGGACAAAAAGGAAAGAAAACCACCTAAAACACAACATACGGAAAAATAAACACATACAAAAAATACATGAGCCCCGGGTCTTCAGACCCAGTCCATGACAAAATCAGTAAATCTATATCCCATTTTCCTGGCAAAGTATGAAGTAATGAGGGGTAGCTAAAGACCTTCACACAGTACTGTTCATATACAAACACACACTTGCAAATTTATATGGTCAAAGTGAGTGCAGTCTAATATTACAGACATAACTGAATGGACTGAGGTGCAGATTCTCTTTTATGGCCACAGTGTTGCATTTAACAGAGAAGTGGGTGTAATCTTTTGTCCACCATTGTGTATATGACCAAGTCAGTGTTGAGCTGTTGAGTTGTCAGTGTAACACACTACAACTCAACAGCACCACAAACTTTATACTTCAGATGATCACATGATCACATTAAACAAACGAATACAGAATATTTTCCCTCCATAATATTAAGATCTATTTGAGACTTTGCATTAGACTGCATTTCTCTTAGTTGGATGAACCTGACAACTCTGCCCAAAGCTACAGTAAGTTAGTCTCATGCTAAATTTAATATAATTTTAATATGAAACGTTCACTGACTTCAGAGTCCTACACAGAACTGAACTCAGGAGAGAAGTGACAGGATTCGCCGTTGCTCAGAGAGATTAAAGTATCCCTGAAACATGAATAATATACATAATGTACAGAAAGTCATAATGAACCCTCCAGGGTAGCCATCATGGTGCCAACGTGTCCGTGTGAGCACACAAAGCTGTCATATCTATACCAGTGAGTGTTAATATGTAGAGCCCTTATCTGGCAACAGTGACAACAGGAGATGTGTGTATTCTATTTTGAAGGTAAAATTATGCTGCTAGGCAGAAGTGGGTGTTTATCACACACTGCTGCACATAATGTTGGCCTGAAGGTCCATCTCCCCAACGCGCCTTTTAACTCAAGGACTAACAGGAATGGGAAAACTGAAATTGAGGCAGATAATAAAACTGTTATACTAGCCCGGACAGGGTAAAAATATTAATGGAAGTACATCAGGAAAAAAAGAGTGCTTGTGGCAAGTTTAGAGATGATTGGGAGTTTGAAACAATGTTTGGCAAAATGGGGAGAAATGACCTTGAAGCAGTTTCATGTCAATTTCGCACCTGGATTTTCATTTGTATTTTGCACAAGGTCTTATTATGTCTTTATTTTCCTGAAATTTGTATTATCTTTGGTCTGCCCAGTTGTGGCTTGAAGGTACTAACTGTATTTATTTTTCATCTCGGTGCATCACAAAAACACTCCTTCAAAAGCAGCTCATCTGAACAACAAATATGGCTGTGATTTACTACTTGCCCAGACATATTCCGTTCCCCCTGTGTGAGAAAAGCCAACCCTAGAGAGGTTCCTTTAGAGCTGGAAACTTTCTTGTTATTTCTAGTTATGTGTAGTTCAATATTCCAATCATTAGACATTATGCTACTCTAGTGTGCAGAGCCAGGACTGCACACAAAGCAGGAAGCGCCTGCTGTGGGATTAAAAGCAAGCTTTGCATAGCTAAACAGTGAGATCCCTTGAAGCTGCCAGTCCTTTCCGTGTGCCAACTTCATAAATCAATACGGACATCAAGTGTGACAGCTATAGATTTAACAACTTCGCCCAGATCTCAAAGAAGAAAGTTCACTTCACTGTAGTTACCTTCTTTTCCTCTTTGGTGCCCTACCCCAGTAAAGCATTATCGACTTTGTCGACTCAGTTTGAACCAGAGTAGCTATTCTTTCCCCAATCTCCTCTCTTTGCTTCACTTTGAAATTATCAGCATTCGAAGCTCCTGCAGCTCCTTTTTCAGTGGCAGCGGGGCTCTTTGATAATATTATAAACACGTTATCTATTGCAAATCTCTTTCACATGCAATTTTCTCACTTTCACATTCCCTAAACTTCAGTTATCCTGTAATACGTTGGGGGTGAGGGAACAGAGTCCAGCAGGAGTAAAGGAAAGAGAGGGAGAAGAGATTACTAGAGCTGCTTGTAGAATTTTAAAGATCCATTATCTCATATTGGCCTGATTTAATAAGCACTAGGGGACACTGAAGTATTAAATCTATCAATGCTTTAATGAAAAAATTCACCTAAATTATGTCATTTTCCACTGAAAGTCTTCCTCTGATTCCACGCAATTCACCCTGAATAATTTGAAATAAGGGAGGCTATAGGGGGCACGGGGACGAGATATATTCCCAAATCTGGGAAACTGACCGTTTTTCTTTGCTGATTCAGCCAAGCTGACACAGAACTGATTTCATAACGATGTGCATTTCCATGTGTTTGTGTCAGCAAAGGTTGGAACCATAAAATAATTGCTCCGATCGTTTATGGTTGCCTGTGAGGAAATATTCATTTTTTTGCATCACTGGAAAATCGTGCATCTTGTCAGCTGTGAAACATTTAAATCATAGCCTAGTCAAACAAGTCCTTTCATTACCTGCTGCTGTACTGTCATGTATTTTTCTTGTCTTCTATTCCTTGGCCTTCATATCTGCAATATTACTGCAGAAGAGTGGACTGTACGCCCACACTCTTTTACATAAATGAAATAATCCCATTCACAGCTGCAGCTGACAAGCAATCAGCATATTATTTCACACTGCAGACCTGTATCAACGCACATTGTATAGATGTATCTGCTGCTGAAATGTTGCGCATATGATATATATATATATATATATATATATATATATATATATATATATGATTTATTTATTTATTTATTTATTTAAATACAAAACCAGCCCCTGTTTGTGTACTTCATTAGGGTATAATTAGGCAAATTTGTGCTTTCTGATTAGTGTACTAGTGGCACTGCGGGGCCTCAAAAAGAAATGCGTTGCTGTAATGAGGGGCCACATTACACACAGAAGCTTTTTTCCTTGAAACAGTCTAAAGTAGAGTACAACATGCCTTTAAGTGCTTTGTCTTATGGGGTACAATGTATTTTCTTAAAGTTTTGATAAAATTAAAAATACCAATATCTCAATAGTTTTTAACATCAACTTCTGACTGTTGTTGACTTTGCTGAGATTTAGCACTCTGGTCTAACAACATAGTCTCTGGACTGAAAAAGTGGGAGGCTTCCATGTGTGCCACAAAATATGTAGATGATTGCAGGAAATAAGGGATCAGCTGAAAGTTTTAATAAGAAAGTTGAAGCTAAAGCTAGAATTTTCTAGTTAACTTCACAGGTATATTGTAATTATGGGAACAAGAAACTTCAAATTGCCAGAACTCGTCTGAATTTGTAAATCTTAGCAGAATCAAAAGCTGCGAAATATTATTTTTTTCTTTGTTTAAATAGTATACATCTGGGATTTCACTCATGCATGCAAGCTCTGCCAACACACTTCAAGAACAATTAAGCTTGATGTGTCAAAGTCGACAAACCAGTGAATTGTGCTACATCCACAACTTCAGTGCTCTGTCTGTAGCGCCAGTTGAAAAGGCTAAAGTCAGAACCTTAACAACATCGTGTTGTAAAAAGATGACAGAAATAAAAGTGTAAAGTTTAAATTGCACAAGGTTTGACAAAGGATTGTGAAAAATGTTAATTAGCAAATCAGTGCCATCAGTTTGCAATCACCTTCCTGATGAAGGTGAGACTGAAAACACAAAATCATCAGTACAGACAATCATGTTTGTATCTTTTTTATTCTGGCACTATTGTTAAACACATTCAAATTTCAATTTATGACTCATGGTGAGAAATACATTAAGTCTAGAAAGTGAAATCAAAAGATCGTCTGCTGTCTCAAGGCAGAAAATTGAAAATTAAGATTTTATTTTGATAATTTTTTAAAATTTATATTCAGTCTTACTATGATTAAGTTATTTTACTGAAAAGGAAACAATAAAGTGTTATCTTTTTTAAAAAATTGGGTGTAAATGTGGGTTTTATATGCAGTTCTCATATTGTCCGAGTCCTTAATCTGTTCCTCACGGAGCCAAAATAAGATGTGACTTTCTATTTATTATCTACAAACCTGCTGTGGGCTCTGAGTCTCCTTTACGCATCAGTAAAGTGAGCCTGCTCTTGTGATTGCACGGAGCGCATTTCGGTCTGTAATGGCTTTAGAAGTCATCCACCACGAGAGTAGCTTACAGGTGCATCAGAGACTTTGAACATCTAATCAAAAACATCCAGTTGTCTTTAACCCTGCAACCGGCACCCCAGAAGTGAGGGAGTCACTTCATGTGCAGGATTATTAAGAGGAAAGAAGTCTCAACTACTTTACTCCTAACTGTGAGGATGAGTTTTTTCTGTTGGACACTTACAAGTCAGTCAATCTTGAATCGTTCACAATATTTTCTACTCTGTCAGCTGAATATAGATGTTTCATCAGCTTAATAAACTGTAAACGAAATGAAAGTGACACTTGATATTCGACTATATTTGTGTGTCTTCTACTCTATCTGTTCATGACTCCAGATCTTTTCTTTCTTGTAATGGCAAGGAAAACTAAACACCTTCAGCCAATTCATGTCTCACTCCGAATATGCAAAAGTCTCATGATATTTACTTATGTTGTTTTGTGTTCTGTTACAGTGGTTGAGCAAATGCAAATGTTAATAGAAGAATCTTGGCAAGGAATATATCAGCTCTAAGAAGCACGAAATGATGAGGGAAATAAAAAATATATATTAAATTTGCTCTCACAGGTGGGCTTGTGTTTGTGAGAAAGACATTTGTGTATGTCAGCACCACCACTGGGATGGGCACGATTGGTTAGGCATGGATCCACTGCAGGTGGGAAACAGACAAGTTCAGTTAAAACGATCAATTTAAGAGAAACTTAAAAATGTGATGCTATTGCACAAAGCCTTTTTTAAATAACATTTAGATAGGATTTTTTTTCACTGCTCACAACAATAACATTGCAGAAACTATTATAAGCCAATTTTATTTTGTAACAGTGAATTTACAAGGTTAGCTCAAGCACATCAGCCTCCACCAAATAGAATGCCCTGCAGTTTCAAAGGTATAATATGTGAGTGCTTTCCCTAACCTTCATTCATACATTATCCCCTGGATTTAAAGTGGGACATGGCATGTAGGGAGACCATAAGTCATTATAATTTCTATTGTGAGCTTCAGAAGCTTTTCTTTGTTGACAGTCTGTGGCAAGCTGACCTGCTGCTGCTGCTGCTCTGGGGTTTACTGCTCCTTGTGGATTTAGCCAATTGAATTCAACAACCATTACATGAGCTATCATGACTGTATTCCAACCTCTCACAGCTATAAAGCTAAAGGTAGAAACAGACAAGTTCTAAGAAAATCATCAGGTTAAAGTGAAATTGATGCCTCCAACCATTTCTTAGTAGTGTCACTTGCTGAGTAGTCCTTACTTTTTTTCTCTCTTTAGAAAATGCAGCTTCTCTAGGTAAACCTATAGCTTGCAGAACAGTATGGCAACATTTATTTGAAACAATCAATCTGTAGTGCTAGCTAAATGCTCAAGTACTGCAAAAACTCGACAGAGTGACAACCTCTGCATGAACGCACAACAGGGAGATATGGACAAGAAAGGAAAACGGATGTGTACAGGAAGGAACTGCATGGTAACTTTACTCTATCCATTATATGAGCTGGAAGGATCACCAGGATGCAGCACATACTTGACAGTATTTTGGGTAATTCCACCTACCAGATTGAATTACCCAGTAACTGCAGGTGCCAGCATGTTCCAGATCATTCTGGCCCACTTTAAGGGCTGATTATCCCAAATATTTCCAGCAATGTAACTTCAAACCCAGAGGAATCAGTAAATTGGTTTACTGTAATAGTCTTCTTCATTTTGGTCACCCTATCAGGGTCCATCATATCCCCTTTTGTCACAGAGCTAAGACGAATCGTAATGATATAATGTTACAACAATGCTACATTTACTAATGATACTACTTTTTAGTTACATTACTGACTATCAGTAACAGTTCTGAGCGACACCATGACTGAATATATCACTTTATCTTAGCTGCTGTACCTGTATGGATACACAGCTTATCTTTTGGGACGTTTGCAATTAATTTGACGTTACAGAAGAATAATTGCAGCTGTTTCATTTGAATAAAATGACACAGACTGAAGATATACCATGACTAAAACTTACAACACAGTACAGTACCTCAGTCACCACGAATGGTGCCTTATAACCTGATTGACTGCTGTTTGAAGGGCAGTCAAACAAATGACACTGAAATTATACATTTGCTGAGACAAAGAGGAAAAAAAGCCTTACACAAAGTAATAGCGGGTACTTCTGCCCCCTTATATTAAATGCTCGCTACCAGATTGGTATGGAAAGAAGTAAAAAAAAAAATACCACCCTGTACGTGATATGTAATCGTCATATCACTGTATATTTTAGAGAAATATAAAATTATTACAAGTTTGTTTACAATTTGTGAGGGGGGCATGACTGAGGAAGGCTGTTGTTAGTGTTATAGCCATACTATTGATTTATTCAGGTACTTCAAAAGGAATTTCACAGCTGGAAAGCGAATTATGTCATAAAATTAGAATGCCGGTGTAGTGGAAAGGTGCAATTATTTTCATCCGAGGCTGCTCACTGGGAGGTGAGCCTCTTGAAGAAGACATCAGCTGACTGAATAGCAAGCAAAATGAAGGGAGGTACTTCATATAGATGTTAAAAACATTTTATAATGACAAAAATGCTTTTTTAAAAAGGAAGGAAAAGTCTCAGTGTTTACTCCTCTGTTAAATATGTAGTTGGAGGAGTGCATCCTCCAGCTGACATAATGGTACAGATTACATACATTATACATTATAGAGAATATATATATTGGAAAGGTCACGTTTTAAAATGTAAAAGGTTGCACATATACTATTTATATACAAATCGAATGCTGTAAATAATCTAACCATGTCTGCTGGACCTGTACTTACAGGTTTGAGTATTTCAGTGCTGGTAGGGCAAACTACACTGTATGATAACAGAGTGAATTATGATGACAGAAGAACAGATTGTAAAAAACAATACTTCGCGTGTGTGTAAGATGATGTTAGCAACAATGGCAGCAAAGGGAATGATTCTCCAGGCTTCTTGAGGGACATTCAAAGCTCTTCTTTGGGTGTCGGCTGCCCTTTGTTCTGTACTGTGTCAGGAGGAGCCCACATTACTTCCCGTCCGGAAATTTGACATACCTCAGCCCTTCCTATTTAGGCTTTGGATCATAAATGGATCAACTGAAGGGCCAGATGTGTCCCCAGATGCATCTCTAGGTTCTTCATATAAAACTTTTTTAACAAATATCTTTTTGGGAATATGTCTGTGAAGATTGTCAGTCATCCAGGTCATCGTAGTCTAAGTAGCTTGGAAAGAAAAGCGTCTGGACTTCCTTAAATTGCTTGAAGACGTTTCACCTCGCATCTGAGAAGCTTCTTCAGTTCTAGGGTAAAATGTGGAGAGTCCCAGATTTAAGCCCTATGGGAGTGTCCCCCCAAGAGGGACATGGACCCCCTACTGATCCTCTATCTAATCACACGAGCCAAAGTGTGAAAACAGGTGTAGGCCACAATCAGTCTGGGAAGGGATCTCAAAACTGGATTATAGATGGCAGACAGTTGGTGTCGTAAGCCACCGGCTCTGTTCAAAGATGGTCGTTCACAGTGGACATAGATGGCTTCTTTCAAACCATCTGTCTTCTCTGTCCAAAATGTGAACATTGGCGTCCTCGAAAGAGTGACCTTTGTCCTTTAGATGCAGCTGGACCACTGAGTCTTTTTTACATAGATTCAACTATTTACCTATTTTTGTGACAGGATACTAGTAACAAAGTGCCAAAGGCAAAAGTAAAATTGGCTCTTTGCTAAGCTGTGTGTTACTCTATGTGTTGACACAACACTGGTTCATCCCTTGAGACTTTATGAAAGCCCGGAGAACTACTGCTCAAGACCAGTTTAAAAATTACAAAAAAGTGCAAGTAAAATATGAATAAATGAGGGATGGCTGAAGAGTTGTGGACAGTGCTGACAAAAACATTCCTTCATAACGAATAGATGCAAAGCTACAGAGTGAATGCTACGTTCTTCAAGCTTGCTACTTAAAAGAATCAGATGTGGTGATCACATCAGCATCAGCAGTGGTGTAGAATTCAAGCTTACCCAGATTACTTCAAATGCACTTCCTCGGTCTCCAGCCTTAACGTGAGGTGCAGTAGCATGAACAGTTGTCATGAAACAGACAAAATAAGCACATGTACAGAGATTCCTTTGTTTCTGTAAAGTTTACAAAAAACAAACAAACATAAAAGCATACAGATCCTGTGGTGAGCAGAGGGCTGTCATAAAAAAAGAGATGCAGTCTGATTATTGAAAAGCAACCTTAAAGTAAACCTGGCATTTCATTCTTGTCCCAGAAAACAGTACTCGACATCAGAAACTCTTTACTCAGCTTTTCACTGCAACAAGTGTTTTATTTGTTTTCAGATGAAATCTGCTTAGTGCTAATGGGACTGTAAGATTCTGATGTGCAGCTGGAGCAAAGTGAAACTGAAGAAGAGAGGAATACGAAGACATTAACAACAATGACAGCAAAGGGAAAGCAAAAGGGTAAAATGTTTTACACAGGTTTGCCGTTGCTCTTAAATACTAAATAAATCAGTACAGTACTATCAACTGAAATACATTAACCTTACAGTCTTACTGCAAGGTAGTGGCTTTGTCGATGTCATGTTGTTTTGGTGTGTGCACGGTTAACATGCTCTAGGCTCTCTGCTGAGTTTACAAATGCTTGCCAGTTTATAGGGTACATTAGATGGTTCCACACAATAAACTAAAATCAGCCAAAAGGCTTTCCAGTGAGAGGCACAAAGCTTTCACTGAATGGTGGTTGTAACCTAGCAACACCTCACCACAAAGATTTAAGTCTGCTTTGTGTATACTGTTACGGATGTCAGACACCCCTAACTTGGCAACATGTCAACATTTCTTGTTTCCAAAAAAGATGAATGCATGAACACGGACATCCTGGCAAAGATGTTTCTGGTATTGGGTGTGCAGTGACCTTTTGAACAAATATGTGAATAAAGATATAGTGCTGTACCTGATCCAGATTTCACTTTGCTGCAGTGGAATTAGAACAATGAAAACAGGGTAGTGCGAGAAGGAAAACTGCCACAAAAAAAGTCAGAAATATGCAAAAATAAATTCTGCATTACTTTTATGGCTGAAAGAATTTTAAAGAGGCACAATTTTTTTGCACTTTAGGTGGGTTGTGAAAGGCAAAAATAAAGAGAGATCAAGTCCACATAACGCTCAGTGGGAGTTACACAGTGATGTTTACAGGCTCAATATCAACCCGAGCTGAATGTTTTGACTCCACAAGGGGCTTACTGAGAGAAACTGTTTCATTAACACACCACCACGACTATTTAGTTTACCTTCTCACCTCGACTTTTTCTCTCCTTTGTTGCCCTGTCCATCAATATGTGGGCAATTTCCATGGTGATAAAACTCAGCTGCCAGGGAAAAACCAGGGTTACTGAAATTTTTTTATTTCCCACTGCAAGTCTGTGTAAGTCTATCTAACACTGCAATTGAGCTTTATAACATAAACAACAGATTATTCCTGTTTACAACACAAGTGACAGATGAAGCAATACTGAAATTAAATTTCTAATTGCTGCATTTTGTGTAATCTAAATGAGATTAAATGAGATCCATTTTTAATTTGTCATTAGAGGATCGTTCTAAAAGATAAATTAAAATACCCCGTTTTCTGTGTACAAAAATATCGCCACATTTTTCTGCACACAAAAGAGCAAATGTTGTCAGTTTTGCTGTACATACAGAAGAAGACATGAATACTTTATTAGGCTGTGTATCTAATATTATACAGTACACGTTTGGTGTGTGACAGAGAAACTGTTGACAGAAAGCTAGCTCTGCTTTTTCACTATATTTTATATAGTTTTGATGAAACTGAGGCATAGAATTAACAGCTGTGCAAGATTTTTGGTATGCATCACTACACAGAGCCCACCTCATCTTCAACAATGTGTTTAAATTATTTAGAGTGTGATTCTTCACATAAAAAGCTCGCCTCAAAGTCGCCTCAGTGCTCCTCATCACCTCAGTCTTTGGCTGCCTTCTCTTTCTCGACCTCACTGGTGCCTTTGATGTAATCAAACAGCTATTCTGTTCTTCCTCCTCAGCATCTCACCATACAATAAGATACTTTCCTCTCCTGGTTAAAATGCTATAGCACATGACTGTTTAAAATTACTGCACCTTCTCCAACTCGTTTCCGTCCTAAAAATGCAGTGCTTGCCACTTGGGCAAGTGTCAGAAAATGTCAAACTGTGGTGTTTCTTTATGTTTGTGTTATTGTTGGCCCTTTAGCTTTGTAGTGGACCAGAGAAATGTCATAATGTACATAAAATGTATGTATATATATAAGTGAAATAAAGTAAAACAATTAGTGCTATCAATAGAAAAAAAATGAACTAATTAATCTCACAATTTTCTGTAATTTATCGTGATTAATCGCATTACTTGATCAATAGCCTGGTTGCAATTACATTTTTTCAACTTTATATTTAAGCTTGTAACTGACATGTATGCAATATAATGAAGTAAATACAGAATAAACACAAAAATGTTAGAGTTCTGCTTAAATTCAAAGAGAATTTGAATAGTTTTCTTCAGTCTTTAGCACAGGTTCTCTTCTGTGAAATGCAACAAAAACCTATATAATAATAGGTAAGTGTACACTAATATACAATATATATATTAGTGTTGTCAAACACTTAAAATGTTTAATCAGATTCATCACAGGATTACAGTGGGTTAATTTTGATCAATCAGAATTATATATAATTCATTTTTATTCTATATTAATCACATTTCATTTTGCGTGAGCAATCAGACTCGAGAAAAAAGGGAAAATATACGCACTTAACACATTTATTGAACATCTTGCACATTCATGTTAACAAAAAACTCTGTAAACATTTATCCACTCTCTCTCTGTCACTCTTGGGGAGGCACTTCAAGTCCTTGAAACGAGGAACCAAAGCTTTGTAAAGCGCGCGTTCTCAACGATATTAATAGTTCTGCAGTTTGTTGCAATCCACTTGGCAATTGTGACAGTCAACATGTCTGAGGTAGACTTACTGAGTCCCAGATGCTCCGTGAGTGGTTTGTCGCAAGCTGGGTGACGCGTTAGCCAAAGTGCTAGCAGCATCCTGGCTAACGTATGCTTTGCGTCAATGTGATATTTTGAGCTGGAAGTGCTTCAGTGAAAAGAAAATTCCTTCTTGCACAATGTGCATAATACTTGTCAATCGACTGTTCTGTCTTGTTATTTTTTAATACTCAAATTTTCCATCGAGAGGCCCAATGTGTGTTCATCATCTTCCATATTGAGTCGATTGGTTCAGCTGCCTGTCACTACTAGATTAACTGCTCATTTGCGCATGTACGAAGGTAACTCTACTTGGACAAACTGCCTGAAATGCGTTGACACAAACATTTCAGGGATTTTCATTCTGCACTCCAGATGCGTTAATAGCATTAACATGAATCACATTAACCGTGATGGCGTTAACGCGTTAATTTTGACAGCACAAAAAACAATAAAACTGCCTGCTGCAGTTGTTGGAGTCTCATTAACATTCTTAACATTCTTATTAATGTCTTTCACAGAAAAGCCATTTCAACCAGTCATTACTGGGTAAAGTGTTGGCCTTTTGAAAGACTGTATTCAAGTGTATCCCTGTAGTTTCTGTATGTGGTTAATTATGGTTGACTTGACAAAATATTTCCCCAAAGACCTCCAACTCATAGCAATTTCCCCATAACTTCTGCATGAGGTATCCCTCAGGGTTCAGTGTTAGATCCTCTTTTGTTTATTCTTTGTTTGATTCTCCCCTAGCAACTGTCATCCATCATCATAATCTCCCCTCCCACTGTTACCAAGGAGATATTTTGCTCTAGATTATTATTCCGTCCAACTGAAACTCAATCCACCCTCACGAACTATAGCAAAACTAAAGCACAAATATACACTAGTTGATAAAATGATGTAACACAATATATGCCTCTCTCAACACGGACAATACCAGTCTCTCTCTTCAGTAACCCTCATCCGCTGGGTAGTTAAACAACCTCCTGCTGTCATCCCCCAAACTGCTTTCCTCTCTTATAAAACCATAAGTGATCTCTGCTTGAACTCTAACCCTCACTCTTTTACTTCTGCTGAAACCTTCAACCGATACCTTCATTACGTCCAGACTCCACTGTGACATTCTTTATAGTATATGACCTAGTCCTCAATAACTCAATAAATGCTAGTATATCTAGAAATACTGTATGCTGCTTGCCTGCTCACTCATTTCAGCTCCCATGACCTCAGCTGCCCTCAAGAACCTTCACTGGCTCCCTGTCGCACAACACATCCAATTTAAACTCAATCTCATCACCTACAAAGTGCTTCATATGTCAGTCCCTGTTCTACACACATTCTCTGCTACAGCACTCCATTCACTGACAAACCTCTTATCCTGTCAAACACAGGACAAGGGATAACAGGGCTTTCCTCTTTGCTGCCCCCACTCTCAGGTTCTCTTTGTCCACATCAGAAAACCCACGAAATTTCAGAAATCAGTCAGAAATTTCTGTTCTGCTTTTGGAAGTTTATATTGTTATGATATTTTTCCTGAAAAAATGCTTTAAACTATAATGTGTCATGCATCTCTTTTACTCAAGAGAGCTATAGAAAAGTAGGGTTCAGAGTAAGTGGTGCAATTTTCAAATTCTTTGATTGTTCAGAGTAATTTTGGGACATCTTGGACTAAGTAATATTAGGATGAACTTTATCGTCCTTGGAATAAAAACATATTCTTTATAACAAAAGAATGAAACACAAAAGTGAGGTGCCAGCATCTTAGTGTAAAGCACTCTCTCGGGTCTTTTGTATAATTACTTTGCGGGTTAATTGTGTGTATCTACTGTCGATTCTGCTGTTACAGGTACACCAGCATAATTCACATGCGTGCCTTCAAGGATGCTTCTGAGTTTTTTTCCAATAAGGACACAAATATTTGTTACTTGTAACGCGTTACTGTAATCCGATTACTTTTTTCTAGTAACGAGTAGAGTAAGGGATTACTATTGCAAAAACAGTAATTAGATTACCGTTACTTTCCCGTAGGAACGCTGCGTTACTGCGTTACTAAAACCGTGAGTTTTTTGCGAGTGTCATGGCCCAGCAGCACGAGGTAACAGAGATGGACACCCCTTTCCCGGCCACCCCTTTCCCGCTTTGGAAAAAGGGGTGGCTGGTAGCCGAGTGAGGCCTCAAAAGGTGAGAGACCTGTCGCTGACAAGGTGAGGGAGTTGTGTGCATACTCCGCCCATGGCAACAACGATGACCAGGAAGCTGGGTTGGAGGCAGTGACGCAGCGGAGGATGGCCTCCAATTCCTGGTTGAGGCGTTCCGTCTGACCGTTAGTCTGAGGATGGTGTCCTGAGCTCAAACATGGTTTTGCTCCTAAGGATGTACAGAACGCCCTCCAGACCTGCGACGTAAATTGTGGTCCTCTGTCAGAGACGATCTCCGTGGGTATCCCGTGCAGCCTGAACACATGGTCGACTAGCAGATTAGCAGTTTCAGTGGATGTGGGGAGTTTGTCCAGAGCAATGAAGTGAGCTGCTTTGGAAAACCTGTCGATCACAGTGAGGATTGTGGTCTTGCCAGAAGAAACTGGTAGACCAGTAACAAAATCCAAAGAAATATGCGACCAGGGACGCCGTGGAATAGAGAGAGGCTGCAACAACCCAGCCGGGCGTTGCGTGTTAGATTTGCCCCTAGCGCAAATGCAGCAGGCGGCCACATACTCTTTGACATCTTTATCAATAGACCCCCACCAGAAATACCTTTTGATGAGCACACTTGTCTGCACGCCCCCTGGATGACAGGAAAATCTCCCCTTGTGGACCCAGTCGATCACTTTGGAGCGGGCTGCTTTCGGGACCGTCTGGAGGCCCCGTGCCTGTACGAAGGTAAGTCAAATTCTTGTGATCAGTCCACACTATGAATGGGTGTTCCGCTCCCTCGAGATAGTGCCGCCACTCCTCTAAGGCCAGCTTCACGGCCAACAGTTCCCTATCCCCCACGTCGTAATTCCTCTCAGCGGGCGATAAATGACGGGGAAAAAAAGCGCACGGGTGGAGTTTGGACGCCGTGCCAGAGCGCTGAGACAACACCGCCCCTACCCCGACGTCAGACGCATCCACCTCAAGTATAAACAGCTTCCCGGGGTCGGGGTGAATTAAAACCGGCGCCGAGGTAAACAGTGCCTTTAACTTGGAAAAAGCCGCTCCTGCTTCCTGGCTCCAAATGAAAGGAAGCTTTGGAGACGTCAGCCGGGTCAGTGGTGCTGCCACTTGGCTATAGTTCCTGACGAAGCGGCGGTAAAAGTTTGCGAAGCCCAAGAAGCGCTGCAGAAGCCTCCGGGACGTTGGAATGGGCCATTGCACGACTGCCGTTATTTTCGCCGGGTCTGGCTTCACCTGCCCCCCCGCGAGGACGTAGCCCAGGAATGAGACGGAAGGAGAGTGGAATTCGCATTTCTCCGCCTTAACGTACAGTTTATTCTCCAGCAACCGTTGCAACACGGCTCGGACATGCGTTTGGTGTTCCTCCAGGTCTTTGGAAAAAATCAGGATGTCGTCGAGAGAAACGAAGACGAAGCAGCCTAGGAAATCTCGCAGTACATCATTCACTAGATTTTGAAAAACCGCCGGGGTGCTTGTGAGACCGAAGGGCATCACTAGATATTCAAAGTGCCCCAAGTGAGTGTTAAAAGCGGTTTTCCACTGGCCCCCCTACTGATTCTGACGAGGTGATATGCGTTTCTGAGGTCTAATTTAGTGAAAATGGAGGCACCGTGAAGCGGCTCGAAGGCGGAACTGATCAGCGGTAAGGGGTATTTGTTTTTTATGGTTATGTCATTAAGCCTCCTGAAATCAATACAGGGACGGAGCGAGCCGTCCTTCTTACCGACAAAGAAAAATCCGGCCCCTACAGGCGAGGAGGAGGGTCTGATGGTGCCCGCTGCCAGAGAATCCTTTATGTACTTCTCCATGGCTGTCTTCTCGGGTTATGTCAGATTGTAAAGGCGGCTTGTGGGTAGGGTGGAGCCCGGTAACAATTCAATGGTCTGTGCGGGGGTAGTGACTGAGCTTTGTCTTTGTTAAAGACCTCCCTTAGGTCGTGGTATACCAAAGGTACAACAGAAAGGTCTATGTTGGCGCTTTCGTCACGTGCGGGCTCGACAATGGCAGACGGCGGGGCTGAGACGAGACAATTGGCGTGGCAAAATGGGCTCCAACTTATAACTTTCTGCCCAGTCCAGATGAGGGTTATGTAGTTTTAGCCAGGTGAAACCAAGGATAAAGGGAATGCTGGAGGAGTGGAACGTCAAGAAGGGGAGCCTCTCTCTATGGTTTCCTGAGGTGACTATAGTAATCGGTGCGGTGCGGTGAGTGATGTGAGAGAAAACTTGGTTATCTAGTGCTGTAACTGGGATGCTAGACTCCAACTCAAACAGGAGAATATTCAGCTGCTTGGCTAATTTCTTATCAATGAGGCTCTGCTCAGCGCCCGAATCGATTAATGCCCGGGACGTGTGGGTTGCGGACCCGAGCAAGAGCGTAACCGGCAACAAAAAACGGGGCTTAGAATCACTACTGGTACCGCCCACCCGTATCCCCGGACCTACCGGCGGGCGTCTCCTTTTCCCTTCTCTGGACAGGTGGAAATAAAATGCTCTGCGGAACCACAAAACACGAGCGAGAGCGACGTCGCCTCTCCCTCTCTTGCGGGGATAACCGGGATCGCCCGAGCTGCATGGGTTCCGGTTCCGCTTCAGTCCTCTCCCCAGCGACTGTGGCCGACGGCAGAACCGGAAGCGGTGACGGAGGAATGTAAACCGGGGACGCACGCCGCACTGGCCGACGGGTACTGGAGTTCCTCTCACGCTCCCGCTGTCTGTTGTCAATGCGAAGCGTGACCGAGGCTAACTCCTCGAACGTAACTGGTTCGTCTCGGGACGCTAGCTGGTCCTTCATGTCCTCGTTTAGCGACTGCGAATAGACTCCCTGAAGGGCCTTCTCGGGCCAGCCGACTGCCGCTGCGGCAGTGCGGAAGTCAATCAAGTAATCCGCGATGCTACGGCAACCCTGACAGAGATTTAACAGCCGCCAAACCGCACTGCCCACCGAGATGGGGTGAGCAAAAGTCTTCTTGAACTCGCCAAGAAAAGCATCATAGCTACAAGTCGGCAATGGGTGTACGCTCAGGTATGCCTCGGCCCAATTCAGGGCTCTGTCGCGCAGTTTACCTATTATATAGGAAACTCGAACTGTGTCTGAAACGAAAGAGCGGGGCGAATGCCCAAACGCCAGCTCGCACTGTAAAAGAAAACCACTACAGGCCCCCGGGTCACCTGCGTACGGCTCTGGCTCCGGGGAAGCTGCGTCGCGAAACAGGTGACCTCACTGGGGCTCGGGATCTGCCAAGGGCTGTGGTAAAGGCGCCATCGGAGCGGGCTGAGCTGAGCTACTGGCGGCGGGTTCTGACTCCGCCGAGGGCTGAAGGGACTGAATGTCAGATTGCATTTTAGCCTGCTCGTCTGTGAGCGTGTGTACTTGAGCGAGTAGGTACTGCAGTGTCTGTTCGTGACTACCGATGATAGCCCCCTGCTTACTTATCGCTACACGGGCCGGGTCTGCTGTGTCCATAAAACTGGCCTGAGTATACTGTCACGGCCCAGCAGCACGAGAGATGGACACAGGTGCAGAAACCAACCCGGAAGCGAGACGGTAAGAGAACAAAGGATTTATTCCCCCCCACAAGCGAAAGCAAAACGACGCCACCACACTAGTGGCGCGTAGGATAACCTAAGGTAACTAAGGGTGACCTAGACAATTCTAGGAGGCAGCTGAACAGCAGAGGCAGCGGGGGGGTGGAAACTGGACTATGAAGGGGCCGCGGCACTGTAATGAGAGGAGATCATAGTCAGTGGGATCCAGCAGACAATCAACGATCCTCAACAGTTAAACTAAGTTGCTTTACTTGGTTTCAGGTGGAGGGGACAGGTAGGGCGGAAGGCCCGGATGCGGTCGAGACGTGGGGAGGCAGGCAAGTGAGTGGTGGGCCGGCAGGCAACGTCGTATCAGCAGCAGGGGGCCCAGGTCCAGGAAAGCAGGGAGGAGGAAGACAAGACCTCCACTCCAGGAGCTACCTCTGAGAACAAGAAGAACAGGTAAGTCGTCACACGGGTTCTGGACAGAGCAATCACACTCCACTTGACTAACATGGGGATAGCAGCTACTCAGGCGATGAACGGTTAAGTGCGCAGGTCTGATAAACTGCCGGAATAATTGCCCACAGGTGGTCAGCCAGGGAGGAACAACCGAACTCCGCCTAAAGGAGGAGGAGCCACTGTTGGAGACCTGCAGGTACCCACCCAGACCATGACAGCGAGAATGTCTCATGGCAGTGACGTAGGCAAGTGCGACGTTCGTGGCAACAGCTGTGTGCAGATCAACAATGGATCATATATCGAGTGGGGAGAGAGTATGAGCGTGCAGCGTTTAAAGCGTGGAAGTACTGACCTTACTTTGAGTTTGATTCCATAAAAAGTGACAAAAACATTAGTGTCCATTGTGCGTGGGAAGAAAACTTCTTTTTACAGCGAAAAAACCCCCTAAACTTCCAAGCAAGCTCCGAGTGCGCAACGACGTAATGGGAAACTCACAGAGAAACTCGCGGATTCTTCCACTGACCGCCGCGGCACACCTGCACCAGGGTAAACCTCCGCCTACCCAACTCCTGCTTTACAGGTGAAAATAGAGCAAAATGACTGCTAGTCTTTGATTTTATTTATTTTCTGCTGTGTTTTACTTGCATCTATTTGAAAGAGTGATTGTAAACACACACACAAAAAAAATTATGTGCTGGAATGTGCAGAAAATAGGTTTAAATATTAAACAAATTTCTTCCAGTCAGAGAATGTTGCATATAATTAAGTTTTTGCTTGATGCATAAAGTTAAAAGATTAAAACTAAAAAAAACAAGTTTTAAAAAGGGACCTTTCCATTTGATTACATTTTTTTTTTTGTTTACATTTTGATGGATTATGTAGAAAAAGTAGAATTGGGCTGAAAGATCTATCGCTTTATCACCTATTCAGGTTGTAAATCGTGTTTTTAAAAAGTAACTAAGTAACTAAGTAATTAATTACTTTTGAAAATAAGTGTATTTTAAGCATTTTAAGTGTGATTACGTCACCGCCACGCGACAACGGCTGTCCCGACTTGAAGTGTACTTCAAATGCATACTCCAAATGCGGCGTCGATTTCCCCAAATATCAAGCGTGGTCCGGTGGACGCTTCGTGGTCCCATATATCCCACAATTCCTAGCTCGGCTTTGGTTTTCATGTGACGTATGACCCTGAAGGTAAGCGCGTCATGGACTAAAGTAAAACAGTATATTGGATGTGCCACGCAATGCTTAATTACATGGGTGGGAACTAGTGTGTTAGCGCAGTTAGCTCGTTAACGTGTTGGCCGTCTAGCCCCATGCACGGGGCGATCAGGGGTAGCTCGTTAACGGAGATTTGCTGTGTTGTGGCGTTAAGGTCATTTCAACGAGATTAACCTGAAAGCACTAGTGGGAACACAATGAATATGACTGCACATTTACATCATCCTAGTGCAAAGACAAGTGGAAGCAGACAAAAACGACAAGCATGCATGCTACAAACTTTACCCGAGTCATTTAGACAGCCGTTAGCACATGATTCTCCTTATGGGGACCTGATATGTTTAATATGCTGCTGAGAATATAGCCCAGAAGAAGCGTATAGTATAGCTTTTATTTTGGAAAGAGCCATTTCTCTGTAATAAACTCTCTTTTCCAAAGATGAGTGATTCCTCAATCAGATACACGCACAAGGGTTAGGGTTAAATTTAAAAACTGTACTTTTGAGTTAAAATATATATTTATAATTTTAATAAATGACAAATTAAAAAGGCATAAACATTTTTTTTGTATCAAAAAAATATCAAACCGAACCTTGAATTTTGTGTATCATTGCACCCCTAATAAATAAATAAATAAATATATATATATATCATAATAATCTGACAATACTATAATATTGGCCGTATTATGTTTACATTATCACAGTGAGATGACTTTAGTCTCATGACTGTGATAATAGCACAGTCGGGGCGACTGTGGCTCAGGGGGTTGGGAAGCGTATCTGTAACCGGAAGGTCGCCGGTTCGATCCCCGGGCTCTCTGTCCTGGTCGTTGTGTCCTTGGGCAAGACACTTTCCCCTACCGCCTACTGGTGTTGGCCAGAGGGGCCGATGGCGCGATATGGCAGCCTCGCTTCTGTCAGTCTGCCCCAGGGCAGCTGTGGCTACAACTGTAGTTTGCCTCCACCAGTGTGTGAATGTGAATGAATAGTGGCATTGTAAAGCGCTTTGGGTGCCTTGAAAAGCGCTATATAAATCCTATTCATTATTATTATGAACAACATTAGCCAATTGTTATTTACTACTAATCTTAAATGACTGTTCAGTACAGAAATGAAGCCCAACAATCATGTTTTACAGTCCCGTGGTCTCAGCCTCAGATACTCAACTAATCACAGTGATGTCATGACAAAAATGAATGACCAACAAAACATTTTTTCTCCATTTCTGTCAAACAATGCTGTATGAAACGTTTCCAGCTGTTAGTATCATGGTTGCTAGGCAACCTGTGCAGCGCTACGGAGGCTAGACCGTCCCATTTCACAAGCCTCTCACTTCCGCACTTCTCGTACTTATAGTACGCACCGTACGTAGTGCGCGTAGTGCGCGTACTTCAAGCGTGCAGACCCTGAATTGGGACACAGCCTGTGTGTATTTATAGTGTGTGTTTTCTTGTGCACAACACTGGTCCGTCTGTGTCAACCCACGTTTCTCCCTGTGTGTATGGTTTCGGGTTTTGTTTGTTGTGTTTTTCCCAGTTTAGGTTTTGTGTTTCCACCTGTTGGAATGAAGCTCACTCGCATAACAGCCAGTGTCTGCATCTTGGGTCCTTCTATTACCTCCACACGGCTTGCCTCACAAACCGTGACATCGCCTTTGTCCCTTGCCAGATAATCAGTTCACCTCCCTCCAGCTTCCAGGTTCTAGGCTCTAGGGTCTGAGTGTTTAGTTGTGCCATGTGTAGTTTGTAAAGTGTGAGTCTCCTTTTGCCTGTTGTTTTGTATTCTTATTCATTTTTTTCCTCCCAGCCTAAATAAACAGCTCGCTTTTTTGTGAAGTCCAGTCCCGTTGCCATGTGTCTGCTTTTGGGTCCTCTCTCCAACACACACCCAGACATTGGCATAATTAGAGAATGGCTAGTAAGAATCCCCCTCCGACCCCCCACCCCTCCACATAATTTGCTTGTGAAGTTGGAAGTAAGCATGGAAAACAAGAATCTCCAGAGTAAGTGATATAAAGTGTAGAGACCGGGTAGTCCTTGGCCCCAATGGTCTCATCAATACTCAAAAGTGAGTCATTAATAACTTGAGGAGTAAAAGATAATGCTATGTGGAGCTGAGTTTTTATCAAAGTCAAGGGCAGGAAAGTAATAAATTCAATTTATGCAGGGTGCATAATTTTCAGAATACTGGCCTACTTATATTGAAGTCTGATAGCACACAATCACAGCGACGCACCTGCTGAGACTCAAACCAACAATTATTACAATTTTGGGCTTTTGAACATTTTGAGCTCACCAGTGTTTTTACTTTCCAGCAAGGAAACAAATGACAAAGCCAAAACATATGTGGTGGCAAAGCATCTATTTACATTGAATTGATAATTTCGCTGTTCACAGTGTGCCTGATGAGACTCTGCTCTAATCAGTTAAATTGCTGACAGGCCATTGGAATCGTAGCTTCATTATCATTCAGTGCAGACAACTCCACTGGCACCGTCTGTGGATCTTAGTGCAATTTTTTGATGGGAAACAAAGCACTGATGATTTAGTGGCAACAGCTTCACACATCACATTTAACATAAACAGTCTTTATAACAAAGAAACATTTTTTCACAAACTTATTATAAACAGCAGATAACACATAAAAAAAATAAGTTAATCGCTGCCAAATGTCCCAGATATAAAGGTTATATCATACATCACATCATAAAATACATACATCATAAAATCTAGATGTTTTTCAAAAAGATGTATTATAATTTGTAAATTGTTTAATTTTCCTGTTTATTTCATCATCTCTCAGTTCAGTCCAGTAGCACCAAATCACAGCAGTCACCTCCAGGTGCTGTTTATTGTAAGGTATTACTACTACTAATAATGATTATAATAATAATAATAGTAATAGAGATGTAGAGATGTCCATTATCATCTCTCTCTCTGTCTTGTTTTCTCTCTCATATATGTGTATGTATGTTATGTGGAAACTTGAAGCACACTGGATATTATTTGAGTTGCCATTTCATGGCTCTTTATTGTTTATAAGAATTGCATCCATCTGGCAGGCAGTTTACAATAACGTATAGTTCTAATAAAGAATGTAGTGCTCCAAGATTGCTTTTCTTGAAATCTATCCACATAGTAGCAGCTTATCCACTGGGTTGGGTGGCTGGAGCCTAGGACAGAGCGTGAGAAGATAGGCAGATGGCCAGCACACTCGGCCAGTAAAATACAGAGTTTCCAGGTGTGGAGGAATACTATAAGTGACTGTGAGAATGATGGTAGTGTGCATTAGTATGAAATAGGTGGATTACTTACTTAGCCGTTCATTTTCTTTGATGTCTTTTGAGGAACAAGATCAAAGAAAAATAGAAGACAAGGTTAGTATAGGTAATAATTCTTTTTACTGTTTCCCATGTTTGCTGTTGAGAGGAGAGACAGCTTGGGCCTTACCAGGAACTGTGGATTTGAAACAACAGTTGTTATAGTGGGAACATGTTTTGTTCTGCTCATTCCTAGAACATAAATGGATTTTCTGAATTCACTGGGCCCACCAATCCATCCTTCTTGCATATTCTGTTTACAAATACAAAGACAAATACATACAAAGAGTTTTTTGGGATCAGATCACTCTTTGTACTTCTCTATGGTGTTGTTATAGAGAACTTGCTGTGTCAAAGTGTATATAATGTATCAATATACACAGTAGCAGTAATGCTTGACGTGTCCTAACAACTGAAATGTATTATTTGAGTTGCGATTTCAGGTCAGGGTGTCGGGGTGAGTCTACTTGACTGAGTAAACCATGGACAGCTTTCTTAAATTTTAACAGGATAAGAAGATCAAAATAAAATGTGTTTCCAGATATGAAAATGTAGAACTGATGTGATGTATTGAGCCAGTTAAGATTAAAATCCCAACACCAATACCAAGTATGATTTTTTCCAGTAGTGAAGCTTTAGTAAGTCGCTTTGATGAAACAACTTTAAAAGCAGCCAACACAAAGAAAAACACATTAAAGGCACTTTAATGTTCTGTCTTTGTTTGGGAATTTACTGCAGTAATTTCTAGACACAGCTCACCATTCATTTAAGCACTCGCGGTCATTTCAAAAGCCCTCTGTTACCTCTAAATATACCCTCCACTATCAGTGATTAGTGGGCCGCCAAATTAATGTTCCTCTGGTGTGACCTTAAGTAGAGACACTGCTGAATCTGATCATTGTGTTTGCCTTTACAAAGTTTGAACACTTTGCAAGGCATATTTAAACACAGTGGTGGTGCAGGTTAATTAAATATCTTGCAGACACTGACGCAAAACACTGACTAAAACATCCATCCATCCATCCATCTTCATCCGCTTTGTCCGGGGCCGGGTCGCGGGGGCAGCAGCCTAAGCAAAGAGGCCCAGACCTCCCTCTCCCCAGCCACCTCCTCCAGCTTATCCGGGGGAACACCAAGGCGTTCCCAGGCCAGCCGAGAGATATAATCTCTCCAGCGTGTCCTGGGTCTGCCCCGGGGCCTCCTCCCGGTGGGACATGCCTGGAACACCTCACCCAGGAGGCGCCCAGGGGGCATCCTTGTCAGATGCCCGAACCACCTCAGCTGGCTCCTTTCGATGTGGAGCAGCAGCTGCTCTACTCTGAGCCCCTCCCGGATGGCCGAACTTCTCACCCTATCTCTAAGGGAGAGGCCAGCCACCCTTCGGAGGAAGCTCATTTCTGCCGCTTGTATCTGCGATCTCGTTCTTTCGGTCACTACCCACAGCTCGTGGCCATAGGTGAGGGTAGGGACGTAGATCGACCGGTAAATTGAGAGCTTCGCTTTTACACTCAGCTCCCTCTTCACCACGACGGACTGGTACAGTGTCCGCATTACTGCAGCTGCAGCCCCAATCCGTCTGTCGATCTCCGGCTCCCTTCTCCCATCACTCGCGAACAAGACCCCGAGATACTTGAACTCCTCCACTTGGGGCAGGAACTCATCCCCGACCCGGAGTGGGCACTCCACCCTTTTCCGGCTGAGAACCATGGCCTCAGATTTGGAGGTGCTGATCCTCATTTCCGCTGCTTCACACTCGGCTGCGAACCGTTCCAGTGCGAGCTGGAGGCCCTCACCCGATGAAGCCAACAGAACCACATCATCCACAAAAATCAGAGATGAGATTCTGAGGCCACCAAAGCGAAAGCCCTTCGCCACTTGGCTGCGCCTAGAAATCCTGTCCATAAAAATTATGAACAGAACCGGAGACAAAGGGCAGCCCTGGCGGAGCCCATCACCCACCGGGAACGAGTCCAACTTATTGCCGGCAATGCGAACCAAGCTCTTACAACGGTTATATAGGGATCGAATGGCCCGTAGCAATGGGCCAGACACCCCATATTCCCGCAACACCTCCCACAGGACACCCCGAGGGACACGGTCGAATGCCTTCTCCAAGTCCACAAAACACATGTAGACTGGTTGGGCAAACTCCCATGCACCCTCAAGTATCCTGGAGAGGATAAAGAGCTGGTCCAGTGTTCCGCGACCAGGACGAAAACCGCATTGCTCCTCCTGTATCCGAGGTTCGACTAACGGACGAACTCTCCTTTCCAGCACCCTGGCATAGACTTTCCCAGGGAGGCTAAAACTAACTAACTGACTAAAACAGTTGGACAGTAATATTCAGTGATGCAGAAACAGCATCACTGAATCGCTGTGCTTTTTAGGGAAAGCACTTTAATGGACTATGAGGAAGCACTGCGATTGTCTTTGACAAGGGTGACAACTTGAAATAAGTAAAAGTTGCTTTGGTTTTTGAAACACTTTTAAGTCAACAGAGATTAATAAAAGCCACAATCTTGAAGACACAGTTGCTTTGTATGAATGAAACGTAAGAAAGGCATACAGTATTTTCTGGTCCATTTCCTTTTTCTCCAAAGAAAACATCCACTTTTATATTAAAAAAATGCTTTAGATGTGTCATCTTTGATACAACAGTAACTTAAGGTAAGTGGCTTCCCAGTTTTTATAGTTTGGAAAAGATTAATGATGCATGAGCAACATCAAACTGCAGTTTGGGATCTTCTGTTATCTATGCTTAAATGTCAAAACGATGGAACAAACTGTAGTTTATGAATGAGTAATGTTTGAAAAAGCGATATTTGCACACAGCATTGAACACGACTTAACGTAGGACCGTTAAAACATCATAAAAAATGTATTAGAAATTAAAACAAAAACACCCAGTTCTCTTTTCAGGTTTCTAAATTTAGCTCTTCCGTACTCCAGCGCAAGATTATGAATTATCTTGCCTCCAAGGT
Source organism: Mchenga conophoros (assembly GCF_057382185.1). Classification (NCBI taxonomy): domain Eukaryota; kingdom Metazoa; phylum Chordata; class Actinopteri; order Cichliformes; family Cichlidae; genus Mchenga; species Mchenga conophoros. The sequence continues at coordinate 32,239,505 of NC_140526.1, forward strand.
CAGTTAAGGCCAGCAGGAGTTCAGTGAGTTGATGACTTTGATGTTAGAATGGATGTCATATTTTAGTTTATTTGAAATTTTACTGAAAAGCTTTTGGTATCAAGGTCTCAAAAGGCTCTTCTTCTTCTTCTCTACCTTTTTTGCCTCTTTCCCTGTCTTTCCATTTGCTCTCAGGTGGGGTTTGGGCAGGGCTTTGGTCTTGTCCCACTCTTAGGTGGGGGTTACTTCACATCTAATCATTACACTGAGATTCTAAAGGCTGCTGTAACTTCCACTCTTTTCCAGATTGTTGTTACCCATGTGGTATTTTCCACCTGGTGTTTGCTTTGGCTGGAAACCTGCAAACCATGAAAATGTTTTGAAAGTAAAAGTCTAAAAGCAAGGATTTACCTCAAACGATTTCCTGATGATCCTCCTGCCTGTCCACTCTCCACTGTCACTGCTTCTTGGATCTATTGCTCACCTTCAAGTTGACAAGAAAGTGCAAGTATGAACCAAAGTCATATCTGTAAAGAATAATTCTGGTTAAATAGTCACCTGGAAACAACACTAACCTATCCTTCAATCTCTGCGCTGCAACACTTACCTGAGTTATACTTGTCCAAATTCTGATTCCCTTCTGGTTTATGTAGATTTACTGGTCTTCTAGGTCTTGCATTTGCCTGACAACCCGGAGAGAAACCACAGAAGCACAGGGAAAACATGCACACGCCACACAGAAAGGCCCCAGTTGAATTTAACAGTGCCACACCAGCATGCTGTTCTGATAATTATGAGCTAGTGCAGGGGTCAGCAACCTTTAACACCGAAAGAGCCATTTGGACCCGGTTTCCACGCAAAAGAAAACACTGAGAGCCGCAAATTGTCGACCCCTGAGCTAGTGTTATCTAAACGGCAACATTTCATGGCAACTTCAGTTAAAAAATGTCACTGAAGTCAAGGAAAGTTTTGTGTCAAATTCAGTTCAAGTCAACTTTGATCCTCAAATGTACATTTTACCAGTACAAACTGACAGTGCTGTCTGTATCGTGACAGTGCTGACATTTCAGGAGATTGAGAGCCCAAAATGAAGGAAGCTTATAAGCAATGCTCCACAATCCAGTTTCATTTAACCCCCCCAAATCCTCTGTTTGCAGACAGAAGTCGATTGCACAAATACGTCTTCTAAATGAGACGTGTAACCTTATTGTGAGAATGAGAAATAGGGCTAATTTGTTGATTCATCAGGAGTCAGTGAGCGTTTCTATTAACTGTTTTTTTAACCAAGTAAAAAAGCTTACAGTGGTGAAGAAAATTACATTTGAAGCAAAGGGTGAAAATCAGGCTCTGGGAGCCATTATGGCTGACTAGCACTACCCAAGTTAACTGGTATATAACTGGTTAGCTTACCCCTTTGAGTTTACGGTGGGGTCATTCAATGGAATGACAGCCTCAGAATCAGCTGCATTTTTAGTGTCTGTGTCATCAGCATTAAATTGATTTAGTTCTTCTATTGAAAGTATGACATATTCTATGACGTTAACACCCAAATTAATTATAGAAAAAAGAATTTTTTTTGGTCTTTATTGTAAAGGGGAGTGGGGTAATTAATTGCATAATTACTTAAGTACTAATCTAACACAAATTTTTACACTACTTGGTACCCATATAACACTAAGGCTACTGTTACACACACTGACACAAATCCTTATTCTAATGAGGGCAAATATACAATTTTTTTAACCAAAATGCAAAGTTAAAAGCTAGTCCAACACAGTGTAAAAAAATGCCAAAATACTATACTGTGACAGATGATTACTATATACAGCAAAAAAACCCACCAATGTTTTCCTTTTTTACATAAAGTGCAGTGGGAATGATAATATTCATGTATTTATAAACAGTATTTATAGTGTGTGTATTATACAGTCTGGAGGACCTGTGAAAGCACTGAGCCCTACACCATGGTTGTAACAGTCTACTGCTGAAGAAGCTGCTCAGTACCTCTACAGTCTCATACAGGGGGTGAAAGGTATTGTCCACAATGGACATTAGCTTGGCTAACATCCTCCTCTCCACCTCCTCTATGGAGTCTAGGGGACTGTCCAGGACAAAGCTTGCTCTCTTTACCAGTCTAGTAAGCTGTCCCTGTCCATGCTGCCACCCCACCAGCAGACAACTGCATAAAAGTTAGCAGAAGCCATCACAGTGCCATAGAAGTTAGTACTGTTCTGACCATCCCAAAAGACCTCAGCATGCCCAGTAGAAGAAACTGACTTTGGCCCTTTTTGTACAGAGTGTTGTGTGACCAGCCCAGTTTATTGTTAAGGTGAACCATCAGGGAATTTGTACATGTCAACCACCTCGATGTTCATTAGTGCGATGCGCATTGGTTTACTCCAGAAGTCGACCAGATGACAAAATTGTTGCCGAGTGTCACAATCTGGCAGAGGCAGACTATATGGATTGATGAAAAGGACCCAAACCGCAGACACCAAGGAACGTGGACAAAACTTGAATGTTAGCAGAAAGCGAGCCGTTTATTAAGGCTGGTGAAAACTACACAAAACAAAAGGCAGAGATGAAGCTAAACGATAATCTAAACTGGGGAAACTAAAGCATAAAAAACCAAAAGATGAAACTCAACATGGATACAAGGATACCTGAAACTTGGAGCATAGAACATGGAAATGCGAATCGATTGATTGATTGATTGTATCACAAGTGTGCAGGAAGAAAAATCACGTCTGATGTTCATGATATGAGTAGTAACTTTTGCTCTCATGATGTAAACTTGCAAAATCATATTTCTAAACATGTGCTTTATAAGTAGATCAGTGATTTTTCTGACTCTGAAATGCATATGAGTAATTTTAGATGATTACATTTTAATGAACTCTTCAGATGAGGTCAACTTTTGCAGTAGTTTTATTGAGTGAGTCCTTAGTCACAAGGAAAGATTGTATTTTGTTTTGCTTCCCCCCCCTTACTTCCATTAATAATTATGCTATATTAAATAATAATTAGCACTTTGTGCCCGGTGCTTCTGTTTCTAAGCGTTTTCCTTATATCCATTATTATTCTGCAGTTAAAAAAAAAACAACTTTGAGTCTTAACTTAATAATTTTATTATTATGACCTTAAATTTACTAGTAACAATAATAATAAAGCATCTTAATAATGTCAACTACAGTATGTTTCAATAATGAGGGAGTGCTTTAAGACTAACAGTCTCTATTTTTATTTTATCAGTTTACCATTTCGTTGATATCATACTTGAGTGATCCCTGAATACTTGTGCAATGTGACACCAAGCAGACTTGTTTTCTTCTGTTGTTGTCAGCTCTTTCTTTATCTGACTGATGAGAATTATGCTATGAAAAATAATTTATGGAAAAGATTTTTTAAATGCATAGCAATGTTGTTGTTATGCAGAGGCAACCAACAAATTTGTGTTTTCTACCAAATGCTGTCCAGTCAAGCTAATGGGCCCACAGAGGTGCTTTTATAAAACCAAAGATGGATGGTTACTGAACTGAACTGTGAGAGTCAATCCTTTTTACCATCAAAACAACACGAGTACAATATATTTATCAAACATGACAGGATATTAGTTTTTTCTTTAGCAGTGTAAGAATTTAATGAATCATTTTCACTGTAATCGACATTCCGAAGGTGTGTTTTATTATAACAACTGTCATATATTTTCAAAAAGTTCTTAAGATCGTCCAATATAGAGCCAGACAGGGAAAGGCAGGTTGTGGGTGGAAAACAAGAATCACACAAAAACAACAATAAAAAACACTGCAAGACGTTGTTTATCCCCAAAACTTTAATTGACAAAAGCAGATGAACGCCAAATATAAAGAGCTGGTTGTCTAAGAAAATTAAAACACGTGACCTGATACTTCTGCTATTCTGCTTCTTCTTCTTCAGTTTTTAAAATCAACTTCAGTCTACAAAGGTTCTCTTTTTGTTTTGCTTTTTTGTTTTTTTTACTGGAGCTACAGTTTATGTCTCGCGTCCACGTTTAAGACAACATCAGATAACGAACACACATTGAACCTTGACTCTTCATTATTGGTCAATATATGACTAATTATGACCAACGTGTCTTTAAAAATTAAACAGTGTTCACAACAGTACTCCAAGAGCAAAATTATTTCTCATACATCTATTCTGTATGATGCATTTGTAGCAGCATTTGTTCCATGAACTGTGAAAATTATTCAGTGAAAACTGATGCAAGCTATACTTAATTAATTAATGAGACCAATAACTTGTCGGTCGAGTGAGCATTTCCCTGCACATATGTGCGCCCAACAAAGGCACATTAAACAAAAGCAGCGCTTTCATATGCATACTAGGTTCTGGTTATCTTTGATACAACACTTCAGAAGAAGCACAGTGAAATCTGTGTATTCATGTCCCTGTATCTCTGAGACTAATATTATTTGGGTTTCTGATCATCTGCACAGTCTTCGCTTTGACTCCCACGCATTCAGGAAAACTGTCATGCCTCTACAAAATGACTTACACAGCTGAGGATGAGCCCACTTTGGTCTCTGGTTGCATGGGCACTGCTGTATTTGCCACTCCACTGGATTTAGCCACAATATATTTTATTCATCAGACTGACTCTTTCGTTCCAACAAGCATATTACATATAAATCCACACACACACAATTACAATAGTGTTGAAAATGTAAAATTAAAGGGATGCAACAAAACAGCAAAGACACTTTCTGATCCGAGTGAGATTTTAGAATATGCCACAATGTTGCTGTTTTCTCTACGTGACTATTAAACACATGATCGGATACGATGTTTACATACACCAGTATTCTGTTTTTAGTGGTGCCAATACTGTGTTTAGTGCAAGCAAACCAGTCATGAGTACATACGTGAAAAGCAAGACTTTTGAAGTCTATCATCATCTTCCAGCATATTTTAGACAGGTTATTGCATTCTTCCTTTACGTCAGAAGTAATTCTTAACATGTCAAATGACCTACATTAATATTGCAGTAATGTCATTGATGACTTTAGTTTGAAGACATTATTATTTTAATGCTATGTCAGTGCAGACAGTAGATCTGTATTACTGGGAAATGAAGTAGGCAGGCAGAACCTGTTCATCACTCATTCTGCTTCTGTTTTACACAATCACACACCCACACACACCCACACACCTACACACACACATGCACACTTTACTCCTGCATGGCTGTCATCAGACATGCTCTTTCACAGCCATCTTTCATTCTCTATATTTATTGTCAAGCTGCCATGACAATGTCTAGTGCAATGCACTTTAAATATGCATTGCACTGGCATCAAATTGAGTTCAAAGTGTGTTTGTATTCTGAGAGACGCAGCAGACAATACCGGGCTTGAAAAAGTGAAGTATGTGAAAAGCGGCAAACTGACCAACAAGCATGAGCTTTAATGGATAACAAGGACTTCAAGGTGAGGAAGGTACGTGTCATGCAGCAGAGGTATCGGTTCCCTTTTATTCTGGGATCAACAAGCGATTCATTTCTCTTTTTTTTTGTGCGAGTCTCGGCTTTGTGCTTCTTTTTGATCAGAGTGCATGTTCCCATATAATCTGCTGCACCTCGGTGTAAGGGAATAGCATTGGAGCAGGTGTCATACTCACCTGACAGGAGGTTAACTCAACTCATCTTTAAAATCCATGCAGCCCTTTTGTGTTTGACATCTAATAAGCCCAGACTTAAATTAAAAACCCATTAATGCCACCTAATCGGGCTTTGCCGTGCTCCCTGCACCAACCCCCATCGCACTTCCTCCATGAGGAATTAGACTTGGCTGTAAGAGTGTATCTTACCTATAGTGCTCACTGCATGGTTCAATAGTTCACTCCATTAAAAAGTTTCAGGCCTGGATGGAACACAGATTAGACAATGCTGTAATGGTGATCCACAAGGGGGGAAAGCAGTCCACTTCCTTGCAGCACACTTATGTACCATCCTACAGTTAAAAGCAATTCTCTTTTTATTGGTCATTCACGTGTGATTGCCACATTTACTTGTGGTATGAAGAGAAAATCTATATCTGAATATCTTTCCTGGATAAGGAAATGGTGTTAATGGCTGCCAAATGGACTGTGATCAGAATGACCTGACTAAACACTCCAATTATACTGAAACTCTGACTTTTCCCTTTATCTTAAATGAACAAAGCAAAAAGCGGTTGCCGATGACCTTCTCAGCTAAGGAGGAATGAGCACATCTTGAGGGACTGATGAGGTCATGTGACCATTAGGGCTTTACTGAGCTACAGTTGTGGTAAAACCTTTTCAGCTGGCACAGAATTCTAGTACTGCTTGTGTAATAAATAAAATGAGCTTAGGTAGGGATGCTAACCCAATTCTGAAAAAGTTAGGGTGACATTTATTTATTGTTAATCACAGTGAATAAAATATAAAACCATAACAGAAAATATTTTAAATGTTTAAACGTTTCTGGAATTGAGGTGGTAGGAAAATATACTAGGGGTAACTTGGTTTAACTACAGATGACTGTCCTAAATTAAGTCTTGATTTGCTGTAAAATTTTCCCCAGTTTCCCACATTATGGAAGAGAGAGAGAGAGATTATAAGCATAACTCAAGATTTTTCAGACCAAGTCAGCTGAAATCTATATTTCACATGCTTGTAAAAGCCCTTTTCATAGTACTATGGGGACAGATAAAATTTTTAGAGCTCTAGCCAAAGGCAGCGACCCAGTCTCCAGCTCTTATAAACTACTGACCCAGTCGCCTTTTAATTAAAATTCTCTATGTGACCCAGTCCCAGTGTGATGGAGATTTTGGGAATCACTCAGATTATGTTCCTATTTGTAGCTATATGGCTGTGGTTATCAACCAAAAGAAAAACAGTGTACAAAAATGCGCTTCATCTGAAGGGTGCCTGGGCCTCTCTTAGAGATAGGGTATGACTGATGGATATTTGGGAGGTGCTCAGACCGTCTAGAATAAAAGGAGCTGTTTGAGGTCCTGGATCTAGATGATAGATCCTAGATGAGGTATTTTCGGCATGTCTAAATGGAAGGAGATCCTGGAATAGAACAATTACACTTGGAAACTCGTCCCCCTCCCTCCAGAAGAACTGGAGTGGGGTTGGGGAGAGGAGACCAGGAAAAATGGCAGAAAATGGATGGATGGATAGATGGATTGATTGATTAATTTAAACCTACTGAGCTGTAAGAAATGGAGAAAAAAAATCACTATTGTGGATGCATTCACACAACATTTTTTAAAACTGGCAGTCCTGGCTTTGTTGTGAGCAGTTTTTTGAAAAGTAGCAATCAATTTCTTGTCAGTCATTGGATGTTAAATAGAAATTTCTTACATAGTTGTGTGTATAGTTCGTTCGCAAACTCCAAAAAACAGTAACTTTGTCCTCCTTAAATTGGGAAATCAATGATCACGTCGTGTTATAAAACAAACCAGCTTCAATACATAAAACATGGACTTTTGAGTATTATGACGATTATTGGCAGTATGGAAAAACTGAATGAAAACTTGGCATGCCGTCTTAGTTATTGAGCAGTCATATAGCAATCATTTAATTACTTTGGCTCAAGATAACAACGGCCTGCCTGCCTGCCTGCACATGATAAAAGGTAAATATTCACAGACGTCCACCTTATAATTATAGTTCCATTTACAGATAAAAAGGACGGAGCCTCTTTCTCCTAATCTTTTCAGCACATTACATGCAGCCCAGCTGATTGAATTAGGAAAGTATTTCACAAAGTACCTGTCTAGTGGAATATATCCTTCTTAATACATGTTCACAACACATAAATGCTGAAGTTTTCTTTTTTATGTCATAATTCATTAAACAGCGGTTCCTGGGGATTTTGTGTTTTAAGTCATGAGGTGATGGAGAGATTCTTCTCTCTTATGGTTATGTCAGTGTCCAGTATCTCACTTGGATGGATTTGTTTTTGTCATCTTTATATTTGCCTTCTTTGTGTTTATGTGTATGTATGCAAGTCTGTGAACCTATCATTTTGTTTGGGAAGGTCGAAGTTGCAAGTTAGTGAAAAGGCCAACAGTATGTTTAAAGGTTCTTTAAACAGTGTTTAGTGTGAATTTATCATAATACAAAAAGTGTGACGTAAAATGCTTGCGTGTACAAAATGTGTGGCTTTGAATTTATTGGACGGTGGTGCAACAACAGCTCAGTGGCTTCGGGGTTTCTATAACAAGGGCACTGACAAGATATGTTATTCCAATTAGGTATGGGTAGTGTTTGTTACTTATGAGCCTCAGGACTCCAAGGACAATTGTAAGTCGTGAAAGTAAAGCTCTTGATCCTGACGTAACGTTTTGAAAGTTTTAACGATATATTCTACGAAAACATCCTCCGACTTGTTTTTACGTCACCGCTCAGACAAACAAAGGGTATATCTGTGCTTTTATTTAGAAGCTGCTCTGATTAAGTAATTTCCAAAAATCAAAGATGAATTAAAAACCAGTGGAACTCATTTTGATGTTGATGATATGAAAAACAATGTGTGAACCTTTCGACCTTGTTTCATTTCGTTCTCTATCAAATTTGGAGTCATACTGAGGAAATATTTTTCTATGAGCTTCTCTCAGCGCAAGACAGCTATGACAAAGTGCCTCTGAACCTATTGCTTTGAAACACATCAGAGGAAAATAATGCTTTGTGGCACATCTAATTCATCAATGCACCCCCTTTTTTCCAGCTTCAAGTGTGATGCTTTTTTTTTCCCAGGTTGCTCCTGCAAGAATCAATCAGCAGAGCAGCATCTTAACATGTGCTGTTCAGTTTGACCCAGTCAATTACATTTTAGCTCAACTTATCAGCAACACTTTAACTTCAAATTCAATTTATATTCACAATTTGGCTTGCAGAGAACACATGACCACTCATTTTGATCATTAGCTTTTCTCCTGTCTGCAGTGAGAGCAGCTGCCACCCCTTAACCGCAATTCACACCATGAAACCAATCAAAGTTTACAGCTTTTTGTGAAAATTGGGAATGTGCTCCTGCTGTGCCTATTAATGGTGTCCCATTGCAGGTGAAGAGTCTGCAATATTTAATTGCTACAGTAATTCACTCTCTAACACACCTTTAGCCCAGTGACAGATCAGTAGCTGTGCAAATTGGCTGGAATTAAACTTTGCAGTCAGGAAAACCACTGGAAATGCTGCAACCTTCAAAATGGCCTAGTCACAGCTCTGACACAACAAATAATTATGTTTTTGTCAGCTGTGGTGCTCCTGTTTCAGGTCTTTAAAGAGTTTAGTCTCAACCATTTAGATGTGTTCCTTGCCTGTAAGTATATGGCCCTTAAAACCCCCTAAATTGAACTGCACTGTACTCTAAAGCAGATGGGTTTCATCTTCTGCTTAACAACACGCATCTCAGCAGTCAGCCTCTTCCTGTGTGGTAGCAGAACGTGTGTCTCAGTAGGTTCAGAGAAGAAGAAGCACAGTGCGCTCAGAGGCTACTTGTAAAAAAGGATGGTGAAAGGATGAGACGGGGACCAATTTGCATACAAGAAGTGGGTGCAGAAGAAGGCCAGGCAAGGTTTATTTGTATAGCACAATTCAACAACAAGGTGATTCAAAGTGCTTTACAGAGACATTAGAAACAAAAACAAATAAAAAGCATGATTTAAGAAGAAGAAAAAAATAAGTAACTTCTTTTAAGCCTTAAACCTCAACCAAAAACACCCCAAAACCAAAGCAAACCAACAAAAACAAGTATTTAGACAGTGGTTACCAGCAGAAGAAAGCAATACTAAATGTTCAGCATTGGTGCTCCTATCTGAGGGTTTTGTATCACCATTATTTTGTAAAAATAAGAAATGCATAAGTTACTTTTTCAATATGTTTTGATGATTCTTTGCATTAGTGTGAGCACCTCACCCTTGAAGTTGAAGTGTCTCCCTTCAGCAACTACAATATTTAAACCAGTGGTTTTTTCTTTTCCTACCACTGACTACAAAGTAACAACATTCAAAAAAATGTGAGCATGACTTTATTCAGGCATGAACTAGCACTTCTCTGTGTTGATGTAGTCCAATCACAAATAGTCTTTAATCGAATGCATCCCCCAAAGCACAATATTCTGGAGCAGTTCCTAAAACTGCCTTTTGATAATTCTCACCTCTTCATGTCTCTTAGAGTCAATACTTTTTAAACGTGATGGCTGTTCAGCTTTAAAACCAATAAAAGACTGCATTTAGTAGTTCACATTTATCTTCCTATACCCCAAAATAAACATGAAATATTCACTCCCACACCTACTTACAGTGTATCTTTGCAAACTTAAATATTCTTAAATGTGTTAAAAACACTAAACTTCTAAATCTTCCAGATAAGGCATAGTGTTCTTATTTGACTTTAGCGCATTAATATACATCAATCAGTAAATGAGCAGTTGGCTAAATATGCTCTTTGGTCTTGAAAGTTGAGCAACATCGAGGGGATCACATGTGATAACACGCGCTGGGGTTTTTTTCAGTCAAACCCCCCCAAAAGGAGGACGTGCTTGGTGCTGTTCCAACTCATGTGCTCTTTGAAGCTCAGAGCAGACTGAATCAACATACATGTGCATTTCAGGGTTGTGTTAAATTATAGGGCTTTCGTGAGCGTCAACAGACACATCCCGTTTCCCACGGCACATCAGTGCAAGCCTACTTTACTGCATGGAAACAGCTCTATCTGTTTAATTACCCTCCTCTGAGGCGTCAACACATTTCAACTGCCACCCCCACCACTCATGAATTAATGATGCACATCTCTAGTTGTTATCAGTAAGCTGCACTGGGAAAAAAGACTGGTCCAAGTTCACTAGGATTCAGCTGTAAAAAAAAAAAAAAAAGTAAGAAAACTTCTGTTTATGTTTTATTTATGCTGATTGTGGAAGTAACAAATATACATTCGATTTGTTACAGTAAGTTATGCTGGCCTTAAGGGTTTAGCAGTACACTTGGATACAAGGTCTTCCTAACTTCAAAAGTAATGTGTGGATACATGTATATGTTATATGAAAAAAATAATTATTCATGCTTAATGAGTATTGAATACGTCTTGTATTTCTAAATAATCTGAGGATTATTTCTGTGGCGTGTCAGTGTGTTACAGCAGCTACCTCTGCTCTCATCTATTTGCCTGTGTTGCCTCTGCATTCAGCAACACTCCGCCTTGCTCACAAAACTGCATTTCTACTAACCCACTCAGTCCTTACCATTCAACACCTGACCGCCAGATCCCTCAGACTTCCCCAGTGGTCTAAATCACCTGCTCACCTGTTTCCTATTCCCAAGTTACCCCAGCAGTCAGCATTTGCTCCATTATCACCTGCTTTCTGTTAGATTGTGTTGTTTTGTGCCCTGAAGCCCGTAGACTTAGATTCCTATGGGCTTTTGGTTTTTACAGGTTTTATACCTGTTGTACATCATTCAGGTGTAGATGAATTAATTTGTGAGGAGAGTGACAACAGATCTTTTGCACATTATATTAGTAGGTAAACAGAGATATTTACCTATGATTACTATTACCTCGATTTCTGTCAAAATGTATGTAATAGGTGTACCGTTTCATGTAGGTGGAAATGTTAATATCTAACTAGATCATTATCTAGGTTTTTGCCTTTTTACAGGTCAAATTCATATGAATATTACATTAAAGTCAAACATAAGGTCAAAGTATAAGATATATTTGTAAACACATTTTTGTCTATATTTTTTTGTTACCTTTAGTAAATTAACATATAGAGGATTAAAATTTCCCTTTCATGCAATAATAATTCCCAGTGAAAGATAATAATTAGCAAATGTTACAGCTGAATGCCATTGGTTCGGTTAATTTCCTAATCTTTTGATATGTTTTTTGCAGTATAAATAGAAAATGGATGCATATAAACACAGGATGAATACATGTGTGCATGTCTTTTACATTACATTTGTGTTTCTTTATGTTTTTAGCTGTTGCCGTTGCTTTTAATTCCTTCATTCTTATGGCATAGCCACAGCTCAGTCCTAGAACATAAGCTTTAAGCTATACAAAAGCCAAGTGAAAGACTATGTTTTATTTTCAAATAAAATATGTATATTGTCCATTCAGTTTATGCCCACATTACAGTGTGGGCAGTTTTTCTATGATCTTGATGCATCACAGCAATAGTGAGGAAAGCCTTTGGCTGATGAAAAGGTGTTGGTGATAAATTTCGCAGGATTACCTGGCACGTCTTAATGCAGGCAGATCAAATTCATTACAACTCCAGCACACTGTAATAAAGAAGTAATTACTGAGAAACAGAGACCTCAGATCTTTTTGAACTTTGCTGCACAATTTTTCAAATGATACCCAGATCTGATTTCAATATTAGTATGCAGAGTTCATTAAAGCGTTTGGTTCCTGCAGGGTTAAGCTGCTCTCGAGGTGCAGCATCGAGCCTCGGCTAATACATGGTAATTTCTGACAGGAGAGGAGTTCTGTGGCAATTTAGCTTTGTACAATAAATGGAAAATGTTTTCAGATTCAGAGTATGATGTGATTAAAATAGCAGGCAACATATGTGTTTGGGATGCAATAACATCAAAAATTAGTTTATTAGCTGTTTAATGGTATTGCTTTTAGCCAATACCAAACAACTCTGTTATACAGACAGATCGAGGAGAGCTGTTGGTGGAACTCTTGATCACAGTACAGCTACAGCACAAGCCTGCCATCAGCTTATCCTGCTGTCAATAGTTTGTCAAGAAAAACCTTAGAATTTCAGCCACAAATGTATCATTTCTATTTCTAAAATTGAACAGAAATTTTGAAGTGTGAGGGAAAATCCTCTAAGATGACAGGGCAGCTATTGAGGGCATGTTTCTGGAAGCAGCGCCTGTGCTTCCAGTCTCTCTGTGGGCATTTTCCATTTCCAGTTCTTGAACATTTGATGATTGGAGATGTGCTGTCAGCGCTCCTGGTGCAAATTAGCTCTGTATGATCTTTGAATGTTGATTCAGATCACTTTCCATTTTTCAAAGCCTACTCATGGTTTGGTTTTAAAAAAAAAACTTACACATAACAGACTTGTTCATCTATTTGGCAAACAAACGAATAAAAACATATTATTTTATTCATTACATGATTGGTTATCTTAGTGATTAATTGACATACAGTACTGTGACGCCTATATTTATGTTACATTCATCTGATCTCACAGAGGTTTTTAAGACAAACCAAACACAAATAAAGCTAAAATCTAAAAAAGTTTGATGACACTTTCGTTACGATTTTTTAACCAGGTATGTCACACCAAGTACTAATTGCCACTGAAATATTATTTTCATTTAAGTTCGATTCATTAGGGACTCAATGCTCAATTTATATTTGTGGTCTTACAGCAGCTTCACACTGTACTGACTTCAAAAGAAGCTTTAGGATCCATTTTTCTTGTAATGCTGAAACTTGAAGCTTGTATCTCATGAATAGTGTGAATCATAACACCTACACTCATTATTTATACCATACCATAACCAAAAATAATTTTTATAGCACTCCTTTATATGTAAAGGAGATGCTATTCTGCAAGGACAGATTATCTACACAGACAGGATTTCTAATTTATAAAGTAAAAATTGATATATATGACCGGCAACAACAGAAGCAAACGTTATATTTAAACTGATGCACAGACTGCTTAAACTATGTTTGTGGTCCATATAAGACATTGACTGTATGATAGTATACAACACTTATTGCTCTGAAATGTCATGTCTCTGCTACAAAGCTTCGAGAAAAGCTTGAGTGACTTGGCATTTCCCCCCCCTATCAATTCTCCCTGATACTGTAGTAAAATTAGCTGTGAGGAAAAAGGCTATATTCACTCATGCCTATCTTGGAGCTGTGCGCAAAACACATTACAATTCAAGGCTGAATTGGCAGTCTGTACCCTTGATTACTTGTTCTCATTTAAAATACCCTGCAAAACCTCACAATTAAAGTGCACAAGCTGCACTTGAATATTAACAACTTGGTGACTTTCCACTCTTCCAGGTTATAAGAAGACATATATGAATAGCTCACCACCCGGCATGTCTTTGACTCTGTCTGGGTCACTTTAATAAACTCTTTATTTTGTCTTTCTTTCACACAATAATGAAGAAACTTGTATAATGTCAAATGCTTATATGTAAAAGTTAACAAACATGACCTTTCTCTAACAAATCCCCCAGATACAGATCATTCAGGGACAGACTGTGCCTGTGGAATGATGGGTAGATAAAAGTAAAGGTCAGAGCTGATATCCGTGTTGCAGATTTTAAAATACTCTGTTGCTTGTCGTTATAATAAAATTCGCTAAAGTTAACTCCCCACAGTGTAGACTTCTAAGGGGGGGAAGAAATCCTATTGATCGAGATAGTTGTGGGGATTCTCCCAAGCTTTTCACAGCACATTTCTCCGCATCAGCATTGCCTCAGGGCATCATAGTGAAAGCAGCAGACTAGTGTAGCTCTTGAGAAGCAGGGTGGAGGAACTTGATACAGGTGAAGTGAATATAATGACTTATCTCTTGACATACAGGGGAGACTGGAGCACTTCAGGGCTTGGTAACAACATCCCAATGCCTTGATCCCTTGTTAGAGCACAGAGTTTATTAGATATCAAAATACATTTGAACTTTTTTACAATCTGATTTTCCCAAATTGAAGCATCAAACTAGTTCTGATATTTTAATATCAGAACTAGTTTAAATAACAAGGGGATTCCTGAGATGGGATTTCTAAACAACTCTCTGAATTAATAATAACCACCATTAGTAATGTCAAAGTACTAAGTACACCCTTACTGGACCTTTTAGGAAGTAAGTAGGTGAAGTAGCCACCAGGTGCTATTAACCAAGTACAGCTGATCATCAAAAAAACATAAACAAAACATTCACACCAACACTTGTTATCTTTAGTACTTCCTCTTGAACACACACTTTAGTACTTTGATGGATAGATCACAGTAGTTTCTTGCCTAAGGATGTTTGGCATGCAGACTGGAGCAGCCAGGGATCAAACCACCAACCTTCCAACCAGTAGAGGACCTGCTCGACCTCCTGAGCTGCAGCCACATGTTAAATAAAGTTCATGACAGCCCAATTAGAAAATTGCCTGAATGGGTATGGCTTGTTTGTCTCTAAAAAGAACATGACAGCACAGTTTAGGTTTACAAAGTTGCAGCTGAGAAAACCCAGCAGGATTTCTCAAACAATGGCCTTTGAACAGATGAGAGCAAAGTGAAGATGTTTGGCCAGAATTCACAGCTACACGTTTGTCTGACAGCTAAAGCTCGGCCAAGACTGGGTCACGCAACACAACAGTGACCCCAAGCACAACAACAGAATGGCTGAAAAAGCAAAGAATCAAGGTGTTGCAATGACCCAGTCCAGGTCCAGACCTCAGCCTGATTGAAATGCTGTGGTAGAACTTTAAGAGAGCTGTGTCTGCAAACCTTAGTGAACTGAAGCAACTGATGTTGTAAAAAAAGAGTGGGTCAAAATACTTTTACAATTTTGTAAATTTCTACATATTAATCATTTAAACAATGATTAACATGTATTTAAAACAAAAAAACAAACAAACTACGATACAATGCTACACAATGTTATTGCATCATAGCTAGTCCTCGTTTGCTAAAGACAATTAAAATCAGAGTGGTCATACACTCCTTGAACTAATACTAGTAATGTGAAATAACATACATTTAAAATATAAATTTACACACACAGAGCACGATAATAATAATTTCATATACAGAACAGAATATTAACAAAGAACAGATTTCAATGTAACAGGCTTTATATTTCATTTTATAATAAAAAATTTAATATTTTTGTTATTATTTCCCAGAATGTTGATTTTTGATTGTAAGAAGAAACATGACCACACGGCTACTAGAGGGTGTGGTCCTTGGTATTTGAGTGGTATCCAAATAGTTCTAGTAGGAAATAGCAATAATTCAGATGGCAAAAGAGCCAAACGGGACAGGCAAAAAAAAAAAAAAAAGGAAATAGCAATGGTAATGTTGTGTAATGTGTGTTTGTTGACCACTCTATATGTCACAACGGGACTGAACGGTCTCACGCACAGGCTCTAGGTCTTGGAAGCACAAGAGTCTTTATTATGATACACCAGGTGATTATTTGCAAAAGTGAGGGGAAAGCCGGGCTCCGGGGGTCCACACACGACCGGGAAAGACGCCGATAGTCACACACACACACACTCGGGTAACACAGGGGTAGGTCCAGGGAATCTGTACACAGAGACACGAAGGGATAGTAAGGTAAATCGCTGTGAAAACACTTCAGAAGTAATTGAGCTGGGGTTACACTGACGAGGGTCAGCAACGGTCCAGCGACGAGAAACACAGGGCTGCCATCTTATAAAGGAGCTGGATCACTCGTGATGAGCCACAGGTGCGTGGGCCAAGGGCAGGAGCCCACAGGTGAGCTCCGCCCAGGCAGAGGGAGGAGGGAAAGAGGGGAAGGGAGAGAGCAGGAAAAAATAAAAAAAGAATACAAAACATATGTAGCCATACTGAGCCGACCGGGTACGCACAGGGACCCTGACACTATATGATGTTAATAGTGTGCAGCTATAGAACACAAATGAATACAGAAGACTTCAAAACATACTGCGTAGAGTTACAGTATAGTACAGTATAGCATATCTTTGCACACATTCTGAACTCACGCCACATTTTGTTTAATAATTCAAAAATAAGTTATTGTTTAAGATGAGGAAAGATGAAACAGTGCTTGAAAATGGTGGGGATTGCTGGCGTGCTTATAGAATGACCCTAAAAGCAGAAATGGGAGAATGGGAGACAAAGAGTAACAAAAAGCAAGCCAATTTATTGGGCTTAATACGAACCCCCCCAATAAAACAACACAAGGCGAAACAAGAGGCGGAACCAAACTGAAACCTAAACTGGGACAACTAAACAGACGGGGGAGACGGGGGAATAATCCAAACATGAGCGTGAACATCACCCTGAACGGTTGTAACAAAACACTGTGACCTGACGTGACTTGACATGATGAAATCAGGTGACCCAACAAAGAACAGAGGAAGACAGAGGGCTTAAATACACAGGAGGGTAATGAGGGAAACACAGAAGACACAAATGAACCTGAACGCCACAAAGGAAATGAAACTAAACACAGTGAACGGAAAACACTAGACCTTACAAAATAAAACGGGAAACATGGAGAGATGCAGACATGACAACCAAACATGACAATAGGACGTAAACACACAGGCATAAATTCCATGATAGATTGGGGGAATGGAAAGGAAGGCCACGGTCCCAGGACTTCTGACCTGATGTTTTGAGTTTTGACATTCTGTATTAAGTTCATTTGTATTCTTAAGATCCCTAGGTTTTCTGTTCAGTATTGGTTATTAGATCCCCCCCCCCCCCCGTGTTGTCGTCTGTGTCTCCCTTTGTGTGACCGTGTATATAGTGATTTGAGTTATTGTGCTTCGCTTCCACTCCTTGTGTCCCGTGTTTTCCTCTTTCCATCGTGTTCTCTCTCTCTGCCTCTCTCGGCTGTCTCTGTGTACTTTCTGTGTTATGTTTAAGGTCCGCGTCTCGACATCAGCATTTTCAGTTTCGTGTCCTCCCCGCTCTGTCGTGTGTAATTGTCCTCAGCTGTGTTCCCCGTGTGCTTCCACTTCTCTTGTTACCTTCTGTGTATTTATGTCAGCGTCCCCCTCTGTTCCGTGTCGCGTCGTCCCTCATGGTTGTGTGCGTTTCCTTGTATCTCCCCTGTGCCTTAGCTTTCTCCCAGTATAGTTTTGTATCACTCTTTGTGTTCCTGTTAATAAAGACCTGCCTTTTGAGTTTATCCCCGTGTGTCTTGAGCCGTGCGTTTGGGTAATCTCTTGCCTACACACAGCCACTCCTTGACATAAGGAGGACGAGGACCCTAAAACACACACACATAGAGAGAGTAGAGAGACATAGAGGGGCAAGACACAAGCGCAACCTACATAGACAAGGAGACATAAAGTAAACATCAACCAGACGAAAACTCAACTACGACAAACTAATAGTAATACCAGAAATTAACGTCATCTTATTATGTATATCAGAAATACAAAATAAGTCAACTACATACAAAATAAACTCGAGTTGATGGGTCACAGACCCAGGCCCTGAAAGAAAATAGGTTTATTTAGGTTTTAATTTTTTTTTTAAACATTTCAGTTTTTGATAAATGAATTTAAATGTTTAGCAAAGACTGCTATACACAGTACATTACATTTTTTTTGGTTATCTTTATTGCAGTTAACTACATTATCAGTTTTAGAGCAATCTGCCAACTCACACTTACAAGTTGGCTCTGAGGAGTGCTGGTGAAGCAGTTAAAAGAAAGTGCATGCTGACAAATGCTAAAGACGAAGGTTACACAAAACAGTTTTGGCCCCAGAACAGAGTCTGATGGGTAGAAGACGAGCCAGGCTTTCATAGCCCTAGATATACCAACTTTATTCCCTAGTCTATCAATTACAGCATGATTAATCACATGCGCGGTGGGGCTTAGGTCAAGTAGTGCTAACACTTGAGCACCTACTGGAATATACATTAATCAGATGATAATTAATAACCCAGAGAATGGAGGTTTTTGTCCTGTAGGGCTTAAAATGTTTCTTCTTCCTCCTCAACCTCTATATATTGGAACGGAACATTTTTTGGTAAATACAAAGGGCTTAATTACGCATCTCATTCCAAGTACTTATATTCGGAAAAACAGTTTTAATGGGCTAACAGCCCTTTAAAGTGTTCCACATTTGTTTACACCATCATAAACACATCTCCACTGACCTGACAAAAGGTTGCTGGCAGTCTTGACTTTCCCAAGCTACACAACAACAAGGGTAAGTCTTCATCCTCCTGTGACTTTCATATTCTACCAGATCACATAAATGAGACGTATTTATGAACTACGAGCAAGAAAAAGTATTAACCACCTTTATGGTCTCTCATTCAAGTCGTTCCCTTGCTCACAAAGATCATTCATCGCTTGCTCTGCTCAGGAATGAGATAATTGCTTTAACAGCTCTGTGCAGATTTGATATAACCATGTAGTGTGTGTACTAAAACCACTGAAGTAATTTCCCCTGTCCCGTTGATGATATAGGGAAAGGCACAGGTAATTAAAGTGTAATTTAATTGTACCTTGAGCTGCCATTTTCTGAGGCTACAAGTCTCTAATCATTCTGGAATGCTCATCGGATACATTTATGTATCCGCTTAAGATGAATGAAATGAATACGCGAATATGCGGTTAAAGAACGTGAACATGTTCCATGAGTCAGCCGATCTTTCTCCGATCGATGAGTAGACCTTTTTGAAGGAGGAACCCGAGGTCTTTCAGTGGCATCGAAGATGAGCGTCTTAACAAGTGAGCTCTCGAGTAAATAAGCGTTAACGGGGGAACCGATGTGCAGATAATTGCACGGTTGATCATTTCTCTAAGTTAACATTCAGAGCAGCAGGAACACCTGTCAGGGCAACGATTACAAAGTGATTAAGGGAAGTGAATAAAAACCTGCAGAGGTAAGTTCACAAAAATTTAATTTAGGTCCAGATGATCTAATTGCTGATTGTTTCCTGGATGGAGCAATAATATGCACAGCTGGGTAAAATCATTAACAGATTCATTGTGGAGGAGACTGAGCCATTTGCTGCTCAAACTGACAAAGGAAAGACTATTCTGTGGGATGTTCATTAAAGATGTGATAGCACACAGCATGCTCATCATGTGTAATGGCTGTTGTAAAAAGGAATGAAATAACAATACACTTGTGATCAAAGACAAAAATGGATGCGGTCCCTTAGGGGCATTTAGAAAAAGACCAGACACACACAAAAATGGCATGGTGTTTGATTTAAACTAACAGCGATATATAAATCCAAATAAAACTCTCTAAACTAAACCCCTGTATTACAGTTTTTCTCGATTGCTAAAACACATTTCTTGAAACTACGCCTCATATTCTCACAACAGTAAACACAAATCCATAACATCTCACTCAATTTCCCAAACATCCTATTTCCAGGTCAAAATGAAGCTCTACACTCAAAACTATTCACTCTTGCTGAAAAACCAAACTTTGCCCTCAGACATCAAACACAAGCCCTCAAAAACACACACACTACAACAGAGTTTTGCACACTGGTACAATTAATTCAAAACAATAGTTCCAAAACAATTAGGTTGCTTATGGTTCTCCCCTTCAAAAACCTTTTCACATGATAAACACAAAAGACGCAACCAATGTATGTACAGTGGCACATTGTCATTCATGTACTATACAGTACAACACACACCAAAAAACATTATTCCACCTCAGCATCTTGTCTTTGGTCTGGGTCAGGCCAGAGAATCTCATCCACATCACAGGCTATATTGGCCCTAGCCAGGCAGCGGGGGTAAAATCCTCTTGCATGCCTGATCCACCCCTGGCATGCATCTACTGATATGTCTAGGCAGGCCTCTTCCATGGCCTGAAGGAGGTGAACACGGACATAAGGTTCTCGGTCATACACTTTCCACCGCCATGCCGAAAATAACTCCTCTATCGGGTTTAGAAAGGGAGAGTATGCAGGCAGAAAGATATTAGAAAACCTTGGGTTATTGGTAAACCAGTCACGAACCAGAGCAGCGCGATGGAAGCTGACGTTATCCCACACAACAACGTAGTGAGGCTGCTCTGGCTGTGCTGGTTCCCTGTAGTCCAGCTGGAACATATGTTGTCTTAAACCATCAAGAAAAGCAAGGAGAAGCATAGTGTTATAGGGTCCTAGTACGGCATGGCGGTGGAGTACCCCTCGTTGGCTGATGGCTGCGCACATAGTGACATTCCCTCCACGCTGACCAGGGACATTTACAATAGCCCGATGGCCAATTATGTTCCTCCCCCTTTTCCTTCTTTTGGTCAGGTTAAAACCTGCCTCATCCACAAAGATTATTTCATGGGGAACAGGCCGTCCTTCAATCTCAAAGATTCTCTGCAAAACACATAACACAGTAGAGTCAATCGGTACCCTGAACCACAGTTCAAGAGTGCTGAAATGGCAGCATAAACTGCCATGCTGTGATGGTACACAATACTTTATACAATATCCAAACTCATACCTGAACATATTCCACACGTTGGTTTTTCACTCTGTCAGAGTTTCGTTCGAAAGGGACTCGGTATGCCTGTTTCATCCGGAATTGATTCTTTCGGAGGATGCGGTCAATTGTGGAGAGGCTGATGGCATTTATGCCTCGAAAAAGATGATCATCCTCAATCACTCTCCTTTGAATCTCTTGCAGGCGGATTACATTATTTGCAATTACCATGTTTACAAGTTCCCTCTCTTGCCCCTCCGACAAAAGCCTTAACCTGCCTCCACCAGGTGGTCGTCTCTGTGTCCTACAAAAATAGAAGCACTCATTACTGTAACTGTCACACATTCATTTTACAGGCAAATAATGGAAACATACTGAAACTCAAGAAACATAAGTTCAGTAACTTAAACGTTACTGTACAAAGCAGTCTTACTGCAAGTACACCTACCTGTTTTCCTCCCTGAAGGTTCTGATGATGGAGGCAACAGTGAAGCGACTCAAATTCGGTTGTACTCGTTGCCCAGCCTCCCTCATAGTCATCCCATGGACAAGGACATGGTCAACTAAAGTGGCTCGAATTTCATCCGAGACTGACTGTCTTCTTGCCCTTGCTCTTCCCCTTCCTTGTCGCCGTCGTTCTCCACCTCCACCTCCTTCACCACGTCCTCCTCCTCCTCCACCTCTCCCTCCTCCTCCACCACCTTCCTGTTGTCCTAGACCACCTCCTCCTCCTCCTCTTTCACCACGTCCTCCTCTTTCACCACGTCCTCCTCTTTCACCACGTCCTCCTCTTTCACCATGTCCTCTTCCTCCACCACGTCCTCCTCCTTCAACACGTCCTCTTTCTCCACCACGTCCTCTTCCTTTGCATCTCTTTGGATCCATTGTTTCAAACCTGAATGAGCTGACTTTGGCCCTTTTATCTATCCATCGAAGGTTCTGATTGGTGTGTGATAAATTTTGACTCCTAGTGTTTCCACCTGGTTAATTGTGTGCTAATTGAGCTCAAGCTATGCTGACTTAAGTTAACATTATTGAATGCTAGTGCTTTCTAAATGACTACATGGTGTAAGCACTGAAAAATGTAGGGATTTGTGTGTAGAGTTTTGCAGTAACAGTTCACCAAATTTGACTCATGTGTCAAAGCAGGGAATAGTGTTTATAGTTCAGGGAAATGGGTGAGCTTTTTGAAAAATAGCGTTACGGTTTTGAAATTTTAGTTTAAAAGCCTGGTTATAGTGTTTAAGCAATCGAGAAAAACTGTAAAAACCTTCAGCCCTGATTCATCGACTTTATGAAATCTGGCGGCAAGGCGACAGATAAAAATAGAGCAAACAGCTACGTAAAACAGCCGGTGATAATGATATTTAAACAATGTATCAGTATTCCATAGTAAACCTTGAGCCCACTGAACTTTCCAGCAGTCTTTAATGATCAAGAAGTATAAAGCATGAACAATGTGCAGGTCTACTCCATATATACCTCTCACACAAGGAGAATATGTCACATAAAGAATACAAAAATGTTGTTGTGGCTGGCATATCGCCATCAAACCACCATCAGCATCTGATTTTGCTGGGGCTCTTTCTCCACAATAGAAGAGTTTTACTTACAAGAACTAAACTTGCAGGAGAAATGGTTCACTGGCCTCTCAATACAGGCTGCTTCCTGTTATAACACTCCAACTCCAGCACACACTTTTCTAGCATCTACTTTCAGTGTGAAGCTTTTCCAAAACAGGAAGCAACAAGCACTGGATCAGATTTTGATTTATCAGGGAACATTCATACCAGTTCTAAGTTTATTTTATGTCCTGGATAGGCAGAAGATCTGTAAGGATGGATCTAAAGACCAGTGAACGTAAACACCAGTTGTTTCTTAGCTCATTTTCTCCAGGGATTGTGTAATGATGTGATTATTTAAGATTATAAAATACACTATTGGCATTTCCAGCTTTGCTCGCCATATTTTATATGTCCTGTCCTGGCACTCTCCTCCTCTTTTTCCTCTCTCGCTTGCCTCTTCCTCTTCTGTTACCTTCACTCAGGCAGAAAAGCTTTCCTTATCCCATCGCTTCCCTGCTCGAGGCGGGCCTTCAGGTCAGCCGCGGGTTGCTCCGCCTGCAGGCGCTCACTAACCGTGCCTTCATCAAGCTTGTGAATCGAAAGAATGGTTCATTCTGCCACTCTTCACCAGACTGTTGTCGCTTCTTCAAATGATTACGGTTCAAATTTAGTTACTTACCCTGCCTCTCCGTCTCCTTCTCCTACTATCCTGTGGTGCATCTCTGGCTGTTTTGGTGGCTGGACTGGAGTCTGCCCTGCTGTAAATAAACCATCGTAAACATCACTTGGTTTCTGGGTTTGCGTTTGAGTCCTCTTGGTTATGACATTTTTGTTTAGGTGAAGGTTACTTCATAAACACACGAGACTAATATAAAATATTTGAAATATATACCATAAATTTTGATTGATAGTTTATTTCTATTAGTATGCAGACTGTGAACATGATAAAATTCCAGCTTGTGCTTATATTCTGCCACGGATCACACTGGAGGACCAGTTTCCTCTTTTCATGACACACTAGTTTGTCACTGCAGTATTTCACATGTTATGCCCCTAGGAAGACTTTAGCTTTGCAACTTAAGAAGGGAAAGGGAACTGTGAGTTGAATTTCAACTCTCACTTTTTCCCTCTCTATAAAATTTTCTTGGAAGTATTCTTTTAATGACTTTTATTATTTGGTGAGCACTTGCTACTTTTTCCCCTGCATATTTACTAAGTTTACTTTCAACACCTTTTGCATAAGGAATGGCTTTTAAATCTCAGACGTCATGTTTGTATTGTCATTTCCAGTTTCACCTCCTATGCTGCTGGAGGGAACCTGCTCTGTACAATCTGATTCGTGCATAATTATTCCAGTTACCATTACATGTCCTTGCCCTTGCATTATTCAGGATTTAGCATGAAATAACACTTAATAAATACCTTACTCCTCACATTTCCTATTGTGCCTCACTGTCCTCTCCAAAACATGTATATATATATATATATATATATATCTTTCCTTGGATGATTTTACTGCTGGCCTTAAAAATATCCAACCCTTTGACAAAAACATTATTTTTTCCATGCTTTCCCTTCTGTTAGATAACCCTCATATAACACTGCAAGATCCCATCTCAGTCTGGCGCTCTGTGCTGTTATGGATCCCTTGAAAGTCCATTTTCAATGCAACACTAGTCAAAAATACTCCCCTCATAAAACGTGATGCTCTCTGAAATCGGTGACTTTGCCACTCTCAATGTCTGACAGATCAGCTGGATAATTGCAACCTGTCTTTTTCCGATGACTCGAAATATTGCTACTGCTTCTAATACGTTTTGCCAAATACATTTTGCAGGAAACTAGTAAATTGAATTTCTTGAAAATGAATTTGTTGTAGTTGCATCATTCCC
Organism: Mchenga conophoros; assembly: GCF_057382185.1. NCBI lineage: Eukaryota > Metazoa > Chordata > Actinopteri > Cichliformes > Cichlidae > Mchenga > Mchenga conophoros. The sequence continues at coordinate 32,264,116 of NC_140526.1, forward strand.
AGAACTTAGCAATATTCCCACCCTTTGCCAAAAAGGCGATCCATTAGAAAGAAGAAGTCCATTTCCTCATTTGAGAGATGCTGTTAAGGTTTTGTTGTTGTTGCTGTTTTTACAATATTGCTAAAATCTTTGTCATTTTGTTAGGGCTCTCTTAGCTTCTCTGTTAGCTGTGGATTTGTCCATCACAAACATTAACCAACCAAAAGAAGCTGTAGCTTGTGAAATCCGTGTCCGTACTTCTGCCCTGGCAGAGCTGGATTAGAGTATCACCTGAAGAGAAGGACATCACAGTAAGTAGTGTGCTTTTGGTGGACTCGGAACAGATGGCATCAATTACGTTTTCATCCACAAGTAGAATGAGGCTGAATCCCAGAAAGAAAAAATGCTGAGGATGGCCTTGCCTGCCATTAGAGGGAAGTCGATGGATTTTAAATTTATTTAACAGAAAGCCTGATGGTGCACTATTTTCCATTCCTTTTTCCCTCTCACTAAATCTATCATTTCTACTCAGCATTTTGTCTCTGTCGCTTTAAACTGTAAGTGTTGCCCTTAAACCGTCTTTATTTTTTTCTCCTAATGTGACACTTTATCAGTTTGACAAACAAAAAGGAAAAATTACAGTCAGCAGTTTATTCATAGGAAGTAAGACAATAAATTAATGGATGGCCTCAGCTGAAATTTCTAACTTCAAAGCTATTTTTCTGCCCCAAAGTGTAACGTGCGTACTTTATTCAGTTCAGAACTCCCTCTATAATTGTCTCAGTGAGATTCATCTAATGACTTCTGTGAATATTACTGCTGACAGCTGCTGAAAGACCAAGCAGAAACAATAACAATAGCAGTAGTTGATCGTAGGAAAAAGGCTCAGCTGAGGTTGCAATGGGTTTGCGACCCATGAGACCGGTAGTCAAGGTTTGTTTAACATGCTACCTAATTCCAAACTATGACAGCTGTGAGTTTGATGGTTACTTACAGGACTGCAAATGGCATGAACCTGAACACAAACGTGGGGTTTAAAAAGAAGCAGAAAAAAATAGAACAGAAAACGTCTGCCCTTAGCTTTGTTAGAAAACAACAACCTGAAAAGACCTGGAAAAAAGGATTAAATCTATAGTCCTTGACCAAATCCAGACCTCACGTCACAGCACCATGTGAGATGCCAAAGATAAAATACATTCAAGTAAAGTGACAGACAGCAAACCACACTGTCCATATGAATGAAAAGAAAAGTGGAAAAAAAGAAAAAAATGGGGGTGGAGAGTCAAAAGTTTAAGCAGCCAAAGAAGGAAGTGACCAGCAGGCAGAAACCGCCAAAGTAAAATAGCCTAGGGCTATACACGAAGGGGAATTGTGAAACTATGCTTGAAAACAATGCTAGATTAGCTAAAAGAAAGGAAGGGAGACTCGATAAGGTGGAGCACGCAGAGGATGTCACACAGTGTATGACCCAGGAGAAGAAAAGGTGAGTTCACAGAAACAAAGAGGTGGCGTCAGCGAGGCAGCAGAATTAAAGTGGTATAAGTGACAGCGAACCACTGTAGTGTGAAAGAGACGCAGCTCAAAAATGCAGCGGAGAAGGGAGGATCAGACAGATCAGAATCCAAGTGTCAATAAACTACAAGTAAACAAAGATTTATTTGATACTGACAAGAGTCTTTGAGGGAAAAGAAAAATAGAAGCGACAGTGAAGAAAGCAGTTATGACAGTATTTTACAAGCACCTCTTTAAATATGCAGAGCATCTCCACAAAGGATCGGGCTGCTGTTTTCTTTTCTTTTTGTCATTAACAATGATTCCCCTGTAATTTTCTTTCCACTATATGTTGCCACCGTCACAATCAGGAGACTTGGTTAGTAAGTGTGAGTGCATCCAAAAGACTTTTAAAAGTTACGTGGACTTTCCTTGAAAACAAAGTTTCTGTTTACATTCAGTGTTGTGTCCTTGCAGCATCCTTGTAAACTTACACTTGAATTTCCTTTGTAGTAGAACTTTTTTGAAAATACTGAAAACTACTGTTGTAGATTTACCATTGGTGGTGATCTTCTTGCTAGCATTTTCACTGGGTTCATCGCAGGTTTCTCCCACCCGTGGAGTATCTCTGCACCTTAGTAGGGAATGATTTTTGCATCACCTGTATGTAAGCGCACCAGAACAAAGCAGCGTGTTTCGTTAAGAAATCCATCACAAAAGCCCCAAAGATACCTTTAGGACATTTTTGAAATCTTTAAGCAAAGTGTTACAGTGGCATTTCAGTGAATTTATTCTTAACACTGCTTACTTATACTTTCATCATTCTTCATTGTCATTCAAAATAGAAGTAAGTGCTGCTAAATCCAAACCATTATGCTTGTAAATGCCTCACTCTTTGTAAGGTACTGTATAAATAAATTACAATGTATCCCTGGGAACACTGCAAAATTGAGCAAAAAATACAGTCAACACTGTGGCAGCTTGTTCCAGCACCTTGTTGCGGACTGGCACAGGCAGCCACTCTGCCACCCTTGAGCTGCTTCTCTGCCGCTCTGCTATAGTACATCTTGTCTGCAGAGCCTCCACCACTCTATCACTGTTTCTCTGACACCCATTGTGTGGTTTTCTCTCTTTCTCTCTCTTTTCCGCCAGTGCCAGACCACCATGAAGCTGTTTCTTTACACCTTTTTCTACTCTTAAAGCGAAGACCAGAAGGAAAAGCGAAATATTAAACACCCTAATGGTTTTCTGTGTGAAATAAGGACACCAGTGAATAAGATAACATGCTGTGAAAACACTCCAAGTGTTCCTGCTACAACCTTAGGATCACTGAAAGTTGCATTTTGCTTGTATTGAATGTGCATTAATTTAGTGAAACAAATGCTTTGAGTTTTGTTTTTTAATCCCAGCCCTTAAAATGATTTTATATGAACTTATAAATATGCTACAATTGATGCCAATACTCGAATCCAGCAATTTCAAATTGAACCATCAGAAACCTTTCAGTATTTGGCAATATTTGGACACTTAAGGAACATAAATACATACTGCTAATCAAGCTTTTTAGGCAAAGAGGAGCACTGAGGTCTTAATAGGGATAGTGAAAGACAAAGGTAGATAACAAGAGGCTGAAATGCCAGACTGAAGTATGCCACATAATCTCCTGCTTCTGTTTTTCTCTTAAACAACTAAAAAGGTAATGAAGCACACCTACACAGGCAATTTCTCTTCGCGTACATGTGTAGGTGGTTCTGGAAGTTTATGTATTTTGCAGGTTTGCTCACGAATTCCATCTTTGATATGTCAAAGTCCCCTTTTCTGAATATATTTGCAATATTAGAAAATAAGAAAAAATAAATACATAAAAACAAAATCTTTATTAACCATTATTTCTGGCTTAATGTGCTTCAAAAATAGCTCAAACACGTTTGACATTTCAACTGGAAAAAAAGAAAAATCAAGCACACGGCACAGCGCAGCAAAGCTTGATATGAAAAATGCAGAGTACTTCTTGACAGCTACTGAATCTCCTGCTTGAATCACCTGAAACATGATGTAATAATCATGCAAAAGGTATAAAAAGCAATGGAGAAGAGCCGAGTGGAAATGGAAGAAAGATATATGATGTGTTTAAAAAAAAAACTTATGTTGGCCCATAATCATGCAGTCATATTCATGTTTCTCTAAATTAATCTCAAGTACCTGCCACTGCCCCAGGGACTTATTCCAGGCAATAAACATGATGGTCAGCCCACAGCCAGCAAAGGGAAGCATCCACCGAGGTACGAACAGTATGAACAGTTTCTTAACCATGCTAAAAATAAAAATACATGGCTAAGAAATATATATATATATATATATATATATATATATATATATATATATATATATATATATATCCATAGGTCCCTCATCCTATTCATGTAGCCCCTTCCGCCGGGGTTACTTGCGTAGTAGCATTCCAACAACGCCCTGTTTTCTACAATACGGCAGCAGTGATCAGTGAGATGCTTGGCTACAAGTTGAACAGCGACAAGGGGCAGTACCCTCCATGGAGAAGGAGGCTAGAGGGCAAGATCAAAGTAGCACGGAGGGAGGTTAGCCAACTAACAGAGTTGCAGCAAGGTGCGACAAAATAAAAGAAGAAATACAGCAAGCTGTCCATACCTGAGGCCTTGGAAACTGCCAAGCAAAGACTCACAGCCTTGGCCAGCCGCTTGAGGAGGTACACCAGAGAGAGGTCTCCAGTATGAAGAGTTGGACAGCACCAGGGCCCGACATGGTTCACGCCTACTGGCTGAAGAAGCTGACTGCACTCCACGAGCGTCTGGCAGCACAAATGAACCAGCTGCTAGTTAACGAGAGACACCCGGAATGGCTAACTGAAGGCCGGACGGTCCTGATCCCCAAGGACCCCAAGAAGGGACCGTTCCCCTCCAACTACCGACCAATAACCTGCCTCAGTACTACATGGAAGCTCCTGTCAGGCATCATATCGGCTAAGATGAACAGGCACATGGGTCAATACATGAGCGGGACACAGAAAGGAATTGGCAAGAATACCAGAGGCACAAAACACCAGCTACTGGTAGACAGAACAATCAGCCGAGACTGCAAGACCAGACTGACCAACCTGTGCACTGCCTGGATTGATTACAAGAAGGCCTATGACTCAATGCCCCACAGCTGGATACTGGAATGCCTAGAATTGTACAAGATCAATGGGACCCTAAGAGCCTTCATCAGGAACTCAATGGGGATGTGGCGTACAACACCAACTCCAAGCCCATAACACAAGTCACCATCAAGTGCGGGATCTACCAAGGAGATGCTCTGTCCCCACTGCTGTTCTGCATAGGCCTGAACCCCCTCAGTGAGATCATTAACAAGACTGGCTACGGATACCGACTACGGAACGGAGCAGTTGTCAGCCACCTCCTGTACATGGATGACATCAAGCTGTATGCCAAGAGTGAACGAGACATCGATTCACTGATCCACACTACCAGGCTATACAGCAATGACATTGGAATGTCGTTCGGACTGGAGAAGTGTAGTCGGATGGTATCAAAGAGAGGGAAGGTAGTCAGAACTGAGGGAATTGAACTACCAGAAGGCAACATTGCAGACATAGAGGACAGTTACAAGTACCTGGGGATCCCGCAGGCAAATGGGAACCATGAAGAGGCCGCTAGAAAGGCTGCAACCACCAAGTACCTGCAGAGGGTCAGGCAAGTCCTGAGGAGTCAGCTGAATGGTAAGAACAAGATCCGGGCCATCAACACGTACGCCCTGCCCGTGATCAGGTACCCTGCTGGGGTAATAGGCTGGCCAAAGGAGGAGATAGAAGCCACTGACATAAAGACAAGAAAGCTCCTTACCATGCATGGAGGGTTTCACCCCAAGTCCAGCACCCTGAGGCTGTACGCTAAGCGGAAAGAGGGGGGCCGGGGACTGGTGAGTGTCAGCACCACAGTCCAGGATGAGACAAGGAACATCCAAGAATACATTGGGAAGATGGCCCCAACTGACCGAGTGCTCAGTGAATACCTCAGGCAGCAGAAACCCAAGAAAGAGGAGGGAGACGAGGAACCATCATGGAAGGACAGGCCCCTGCACGGTATGTACCACCGGCAGATAGAGGAGGTGGCTGATATCCAGAAATCCTACCAGTGGCTGGACAAAGCTGGACTGAAAGACAGCACAGAGGCACTAATCATGGCAGCACAAGAACAAGCTCTGAGCACAAGATCCATAGAGGCTGGGGTCTATCACACCAGGCAAGACCCCAGGTGCAGGCTGTGTAAAGATGCCCCAGAGACAATCCAGCACATAACAGCAGGGTGCAAGATGCTAGCAGGCAAGGCATACATGGAACGCCATAACCAAGTGGCCGGCATAGTGTACAGGAACATCTGTGCCGAGTACAACCTGGAAGTCCCGAGGTCAAAATGGGAGATGCCCCCAAGGGTGGTGGAGAATGACCGAGCTAAGATCCTGTGGGACTTCCAGATACAGACGGACAAAATGGTGGTGGCTAACCAACCGGACATAGTGGTGGTAGACAAACAGAAGAAGACGGCCGTAGTGATCGATGTAGTGGTTCCGAATGACAGCAATATCAGGAAGAAGGAACACGAGAAGCTGGAGAAATACCAAGGGCTCAGAGAAGAGCTCGAGAGGATGTGGAGGGTGAAGGTAATGGTGGTCCCCGTGGTAATCGGAGCACTAGGTGCGGTGACTCCCAAGCTAGGCGAGTGGCTCCAGCAGATCCCGGGAATAACATCGGAGATCTCTGTCCAGAAGAGCGCAGTCCTGGGAACAGCTAAGATACTGCGCAGGACCCTCAAGCTCCCAGGCCTCTGGTAGAGGACCCGAGCTTGAAGGATATCTTCATCACATATTTAGGACAGATTCTTGTCTGTTGGTGTGTAATGTGGCAGTCCCCAGGCCTCAGTTGTGGGTCCCAATTTATTCTCCATGTATATGCTTCTGCTGGGGCCGAAAATGCAGCACTAATTTTCACAGTTTTGAGGATGATATGCACCTATTTGTACCAGTAACAAGTAGTAACATGCATACAATCTCAAATCACACAGCCCTCTTGAAAGCTTAATATTCTTGTGTAATCTGTAATTCAAGTGTAATCTTGTAATCTTGTTTTCCTCAGAAATGACTGATTTTTTACATTCATGCTTTCTCCAGTTAAAAAATACTGCAATAAATTAATATTTTTTTTAACTCAAGCATACCTTGAAAGACTTCTCTGCATCATGTCTTCATACTTAGATTACTATAATTTCCCTCTACTTGGGTCTCAGCCAAAGTCTATCCCCTGCCTCCAGCTTGTTCAAAACTCAGCTGCTAAATGTTTAACAAAATCAGAGAGACAAGTTCACATCATTTCCATCCTTGCCACACGTTATGAACTGAGCCCCTGCATTCATTCCTCAGGTCACACACACCTAAGTGATCCAACAGGCCTCTCATCATGATGGGACTACACCTTTTTAAACACCTTTTTCCTCTAATGAAACAGCTATATCTCACTACAAAAGATGTGAAAGAGAGTGGAAGATGAATTTGTGACTGTGTGTGTGTTTTGAGTATGAATTTTACTGAGTAAAATTACATGTGAAATATTACTATACAAGGTAAAATGATATTTTAAAGCATTATATGGAAATGCTAAGAGCCTTACTGCATTTTGTCCCATTTTCTGATTTACTTTATATGACTTAAGAGTGAAATCAATACAGGAAAGGCACAAAGTGAAATAAAAGTCACCAGAATGCAGAAAATGTGACTGATGCTAAAACTAAAACATGGATTATACTGTAGGGACAGATATTATTTGTGTTTGAGCCCAAAGTGATGGTAGAGGGGGAGGACGTCAGCTTTGACTATACACACCCTCTGTATTGCCCTGTGTTTGACATGCCCAAAATTGACAAAAGCAAAAAAAAAAAAGAAAAAAAAGGGGAGGGGAGTATTTAAATGAATCATACAAATCTTATTTACCACAATTTTAGTGTAAATTCTACCAATATTTGACAGAATAAGTGCATAATCGATGTGGGTGGATTGCTCAAAGCCCTGAGTGCAGTGCCAAAATTTTGGCTTAGTCCTGTAGCTCTTCATCCTGTATGTTTTGAGCTTCGCCCTGCATATTTCTGGTCCTCAATACTGAAATTTTAATGTAACAGAACAAAGCTTGACGTCAACCATCAGAGAGACGGGGAGAATAGCAAGAGAGAATAGGCCATACAAGCCACGGCTGTATCACAGGCAACAAAATTATTTTTTTACAGTGAGCAGAGTGGTTTGCAATGCTTCAGAGATCACTCCATAATAAAATCTGCAGAGGGCACAAAGGTCTCAGTGTGTTTTTACTCAGCAGAGCACATTCACAACACTGTGCATCGTGACAAATTAACTTTATTTTTGTTACATATTAAAGTGCCTGCTAAATTACAGCTGCAACTCTGGTAGATCATGGGCATGGTGGAATAACTTTGAGAATGAATACTACTGTTAGGATGCCTGGGTTGCTGACCGAGAGTTTTGAGTTTATTATGTGATTTATCATTTCTAGTCTTTGGTTTCTTTGTTAGAGTTCTGTCTTATGGTTTGTCCCTGTGTAATCCTTAGTTGCTGTCTCCCCTGTCTGCTATATCCCCGTGTCCAGTCAGTGTCTGTGTCTGCCCTGGTCCCACGTCTCTGTTCCCTCTGTTGCAGTGCCTGCCTGTGAGTCTGTGGCTGTGTCCCAATTCAGGGTCTGCACGCTTGAAGTACGCGCACTACGCATACTACGTACGGTGCGTACTATAAGTAAGAGAAGTGTGGAAGTAAGAGTCTTGTGAAATGGGACGGTATAAGCTTCGTTCAGGTTGCCTAGCAACCATGATACTAACCGCGAGACACGTTACATACAGCATTGTATGACAGAAATGAAGGAGAAAAATGTTTTGTTAGTCATTCATTTTTGTCATGACATCACTTTGATTAGTTGCGTATCTGAGGCTGAGACCACAGGACTGTAAAACACGATTGTTGGGCTTCATTTCTGTGCTGAACAGTCATGTAAGATTAGTTAGAAAATAACAATTAGCTAATGTTGTTCATGAGACTAAAGTCATCTCACTGTGGTAATGTAAATATAATATGGCCAATATTATAGTATTGCCAGATTATTATGATTGATATATATATATATATATATATATATATATATATATATATATATATATATATATATATATATACATATATATATATATATATAGTGGGTGTATATAGTGTATATACATATATCACTGACTTTCAGCTTGTTGTGTTTGTGGATATATGACTGACTTTAATTATTACACATTCGCACATAAATAAGTGACGTCATATTCAGTACTTTTGACAGTTCACTCTTCGGCCGCTCCACCTTATTAGGGAAATTCCACATACATAAATGTAAATTTCAAAACTCGACCCCATCATTTAATTTGTTTTTGATTGAAATTGAATATTACTTAAACTCTCTTAAATTAACTTCCAATAAAAAAGGTTTATCATTGATTGAAATTCATTCAGAAATGTTTAACGAATGAGCTGTCACAACTTTCAAGTACAAAGTTGTTATGAAGTCTGTCACATTCCCCCCCTTTTTTTCTTTTTTCGCCTTTATTTATTTATTTATCCTTCTAATTTCATTGTACTGTATATTGTTACTCTTATTTGCTTTGTATGTCTACTGTACAAACCGAACTGGAATGACTGACTGTACGCTTTATAAGTTCAATAAAGTTTGGGGAAAAAAAACAAAAAACCTCTTCGGCCGCTCCCTTCTGCCGTATTTTGCGGCAAAATTATCCACACCCACCGCCGCGCTATGAATTGTGGGATATATGGGACCACGAAGCGTGCACCGGACCACGCTTGATATTTGGGGAAATCGACGGCGCATTTGGAGTATGCATTTGAAGCATACTTCGAATTGGGACAGCCGTCGTCGCGTGGCGGTGACGTAACCGCACTTGAAATGCGTACTTCAAGCGTGCAGACCCTGAATTGGAACACAGCTACTGTCTTTAAGTTCAGTCTGTGTTATGTTTCCTGTTTTACTTTGGAGGTGCATGTCTTATGTTAATGTATCTGGTTTTGCTTCCCGTGTTTTGTTAGGCCTGATTTGCCCCAGCTGTGTTTCCCTCCTGTTGCCCATTCCCTGATTCCTCCCTCTGTGTATTTAAGCCCTGTGTTTCAGTTTGTCAGTGTTGTGATTTACACTTATCTAGCTGTGTGTTCTGTCTGCGTATTTTGGTTTCCTAGTTTTGTTACCCTTTTGAGTTCAGCATTAAAGTTGTGTTTTGAGTTACTTTCTGTCTCCGGAGTCTTCACTTTGGGTCCTTCTCCTGCCTGCACACAGCCGTCACATAACAACTACTGCTATTACCACGACTACTAATGATAATATCTGGCAGATGTCTCTCTTTGTATTGAAAAATAGCAGATATTTCAGGTCAGACGTTACCCAAGGCATATAGATATTTTTCAGATGTCAATGAAAGGTTTTTTTTATTTTTTTTTTTATGGATTGGTCAGAAATCGTTTAACACCCACAGGTGGCTATGTTATTTTTTTTTCACTGACTTCAATAAATATTTAAGTAGAACTTGAACAGTAACATGTTGATAGGCCTGATTCTGAAAGTCGATGATGTTTTGTGTCCTTTTACCTACTTCACAGGTGGTTTATAGATTTATAAACAGCACAGTACTTCATTTAAGATTTGTCAAGAGAACAGCTGCACCTACCTCCAAGACCCCAAGTCATCTCCATTAATTTCAAGGAGTTCACACTCAGAGCATATCAATTCTTCTTCAGCTGCCACTTCTTGATCTTAGTTGCCAAGTGTGAAGTCTGCACTTATACTGTGTTATTTCTGTTACTCATACTCTGTTTTGGACCCGACTTGACTTATTTGAGCTGCTGTTGGTAGATAGCATTAGTCATTGCTAATGGAATGAAGCTGCATCTGTGTTCTTATATTAGTAAGCTAATTGTTAGCGGATCACTCTCCGCTCCCATGAAAAAATAACAACAAAAACATGGGCATGATTGCAGAAGCACTGGAATGTATTAGGTCAAAAAATCCTAAGCGTCTGAGAGAGGCACTGCTGTTTAAAAAAAGAAGAAGGAGATTTCATCATCCCACTCGAGAAGAACAGATAATTTTAACAATAAAGGTGGGATTTTGCAGGGGGTGGGGTGAGATATCTGACAATCAGTGTGAAGCAGATGGAATAAACACCTGTTCTGAAGGTAGTCACACTGCACCCACCAGTCAATCTCTTTGCTATCCTAGCATCATCTGATGCTTAACCTGCAACCCTTGACTTCACTTTCGCTGTTCAGCTTTGCACAGAGGCTGTCATCACTCTTCTGACAGAATAAGTGGCAAGACAGTGCCAAAGGTCAAACGTGGTGGTGGAATAAAAGAGGAGTAGTAGGAGCATGATGGAAAATGAGATGGGTTTGGCAGTTACGTAGATCAACTGGGCAGCAGAGCCTCATCAGTTAGCTGCTGCTTAGTCATGACTGAATGAATGGGAAAAGTCACATTTACTTACACACACACACACACACACACACACACACACACACACACACACACACACAAATAAAAAATAAAACTGTCAGTGTTCACTTTCTGATCAGATTAGAGCTGAAAATCTGTTACTGGAGTTGCTACTATGTGGCTACCAGCTTGACACTCCTTCATTAGATGAGTGCTGGGTGAGTTTTCTTGGGTGTATATTAGTCCAACTTCATGAGCTAAAAATAGCTAGTGGAATGGATCAGGTCAGTGGTTTGCCACTTAACAAAGATTCATGCTTTAATTTTCCCACTAATGGAAATTTTAATATTTCGATTACCTTACAGCTTTGATCTGAATGTTAAAGATGTTTTGCAGTAAAGCATCAATCTTCATTTATTAACTGTTTTAGGCTATACACATATCTCTGGTTTAACACAGCTCATGCTTACTCTTCATCTTACCTGTCATCATGGACACTGTGCTCTGTAGCTGTCTTTCGCTCATCCATGTGCTGAAACAGATTTTATGATAATTTTGGGAGGCTTGACTTACATTTTAACTGCTTGTTTGTGCTCTGGTGCTTACTTAGTACTTAGTTCCTCCTACGCCGAGCAGCGCATCGGGCAGCTAGTGATCTCCATCGATGTCGGTCAGCAGCGACTGCTTCAGCTTCGTCCCAGGCAATGTCGACAGTTCTCAGATCGTCCATAAATGTTCGACGCCATGTGATCTTTGGTCGGCCTTGCTTTCGCTTGCCAGTGCGTGGACGCCATGTCATGGCAATCTTAGCTGGGCGATGAGGGGGTAGGCGTAAAATATGTCCCGCAAAGCGAAAGCGCCTTTCTGCAACAACATCGGCTAATGGGCGGGTGCCTGCTCTTCGTAGGACCTCCTCATTTGTTATTCGGTCCCGGTAGGAAATTCTCAGGATTCGCCGCAAGCCACATTGTTGAAGCACGTTCAGGTGTTGAATAATTGCACTTGTTGAGCGCCAGGTTTCACTAGCGTAACGTGCAGTAGGGAAGACTATAGAGTTCAGTAGTCTGATCTTGACCCTTACATTCAGGGAGGTCGAGTTCCAAATAGGTTGGAGACGTCGCAGGACACCAACTGCCTTCCCTACTCTGGCGTCGACATCCTGATCAGAGACCCCATCATTCGAGATGATGCTGCCAAGATATGTAAAATTCTCCACCTCTTCAGCACGTTGTTGGTTGATCATGACAGGAATGCGGGCACGTGCATAGCCAACTCGGAGTACCTTGGTTTTTTTGGCACTGATTCTTAATCCAACTTTCGTTGCCTCCCTCTGCAGGGCCGCGGTCAACTTTTGGAGGTCTTCCTGAGTCGAGCCCAGCAGGGCGATGTCATCTGCGAAGTCCAAGTCAGTGAGATTACGCGCTTCATGCCAGGGCACACCGATGCCAGCTTGGTCAACTGATCGTCGCATGATGAAGTCAATTACCAACAGGAAGAGGAAAGGGGATAGCACGCATCCTTGTCGGACGCCAGTATTGATCTTGAAGAAGGCTGTGCAGCCGTCATCCGTCGCAGCAACGGGAGTTGGAGTAGAGACAACGAAAGGCATCTACAAACTGCTGAGGGACTCCATAGTGGCGTAGGATAGCCCATAGAGTCGGCCGGTGGACGCTGTCAAAAGCCTTCTCGTGCTAGATTATTATTATGATTATTTGTTCATTTTACATACCAAATCTCCAATTAAGTTATGCACTCAATCATATTTTCTCATTTAAAGAGATTTATTATTTTTTCTTGGCACAGCACTAAGGTAGTTGAACTTTCACTATCACTCGCAGCAACCAACCATGCAAAACAGTAACATTGGAAAAATTTACTGTGACAGTCAAAATGGGTTAAGGTCTCTACTGGTTCACCTGCTTTTCATTTTTCACTTGCCAGTAAAGTACATTCAACCAAAAAGTCAGAGACCCATAAGAGTATGTACAGAACTGGAGCTAATCACAGGTTACAGCTTCTGAGTGGAAATTTGCCTCCAACCTGGCAGATGTGGCAACGTGAATAGTCAGTGAAAAACTCATTTTTCCCTCTTTGGGTAGGAAAGTTTCTCTGGAATGCAGTTTTCTGCCTATCTGTGGCAAATGCAGTATTCAGTAATGTTACAATATCGGCAGCTCCAAAGACAATTATATCAGGATTTAAATGAAAATATTAACATCAAAACTAAAACCTTTGTCTATATCATCTTTTCCCATTCATTAAAGCAGTGAAAATCATGATATGATTTCATGATAAAGGTATATGTACTATAAATGCATATAATGTGATGAGAACAAAATGGATTAAAAGCATAATAAAACCCACCACTGTGTGTTTTAGATCTTAGAATCTTCCTTCTGGTGACATCCATCCATCTTATCTTTTTCAGGGTCGCGGGGGGCACTGGAGCCTATCCCAGCTGTCCTGGGGTGAGAGGCAGGGTACTCCCTGGACAGGTCGCCAGTCTGTCGCAGGGCTAACACATAGACAGGAGACAACCAGTCGCACTCACATTCACCCGCGCATTCAACCCTATGGGCAATTTAGTGTTTCCAGTTAACCTAACCCCACTAACTGCAAGTCTTTGGACTGTGGGAGGAAGCTGGAGTACCCGCATAGAACCCACGCAAACACGGGGAGAACATGCAAACTCCACACAGAAAGACCCCATCAGACCCCCTGATGGAGGAATTGAACTCACGACCTTCTTGCTGTGAGGCAACAGTGCTAACTATCTGGTGACACAGCACCTTTAAGGACATTAGCAGGAAGACATTTTTTCTGTGGGCTCATTGCATCTTTTTAGGGCAGTTTGAAGTCAACTGGCCTACCCTGCATGTTGAAATTGAAATTAACTGTATATCTACACAAAAATAGGATGCTAGGGGTCCCCATCAAGGTTAAATATAGTACGTGAATCTAGGAGGGGGCCTAAGGGTACATCTTTCACCATCATACAATGCTGTGATTGCAGCTATTCCCCAACGCTCTGTGAATAGTATGTGATGAGTTAGTTGGCCTCACAGGAGCAATTGAAAAAAAAAAAAACAACAACTTTGGTAATAGTCTTTTTCTAAACAGCTATAATGTAACAATAATTATGAAAGACTCAAAGACTATCACAGAAAACAGAAAACAACTGTTATTCACAGTTTTCCTGTTTCTAAATCTGGAACTATGTAACAATTACTGATTAAGAATGTAATGATTTTTTTTTACACAGTAAAAGCAAAATCAAAGCTATATTTGAATTCCAGACACTCAAAACAAGATGAAGGGGAAACACTGGACAAAGTGATACATCCCCACATTCTTGACTGCTACAGGCTCATCTTCAAAGTGCAGACACACACATTTACGTGTCTAATTCATATTCAGAGTATGACACTCGCATACTTCAGCCATATCTTGTCGTATACCACACTCTTTCTAGTAGTCACCTAATTTGTCATTTTGCCTTTCAAATAATGGTGTGCGGGAATAGAGAGACAGGCAAATCATTTGATTAAAGTGGGACATTACAGTGAGTGTGGAAATCAAGCTGACAGAGAAATGTCCCAGATGTTGTGTTTTGGACAATGAATATGCAGAGGGGGGTGAGACTCTTGGCAGTTGCCACAGGTTTATTCCCTGCATTCGGATGGCCTCATTCCTGTCAGCCACACAATGTCCGTCTGGAGAGCTAAAAATAGTGACAGAGGCAAAGAACACCGGAGAACTGTGCTCTCTTAAGACTGCTCTGACCTGAGCATATTCAACTATGTTGCGCTGTCATACATCACAACTTTTTTTCAGTTGAGTTTGTTGTACAGAAAACTGTACAAATGACCAGATTAGGCACTGAAAAGTACAATGCGTCTTCTTCCATAATCACTTGTTTTTTGTTTGTTTTTTTCCTGTCAGGCGCTCAGCTGCCCTAGATAGAAAAACATCAGAAATTCCCTCGAGCTCAACTAGCTTCTGCTTAAGTCACAAACGGTCCAAAGATCAGTCCTCTCCTGATCATTAAAACGACTGCAGCATTTGAGTTTTGATGGCTCCACGCTTTTGTGCTGAAGAAATGACCGTCGGGCTGTCGACCATCTGCAATCACGACTGCCTGGAGCTCCCATTCTTTGGGCTTTCATAGTTGGCTCTCCTCCCCATTGTTGCCTCTACCATTTCTCCAGAACAGCCAGCTTTCAAGTGTGAATGCTGCAGACAGCTGTAAAATATTCGGCCTGTCCATGCATTGTCGCTACAGTGGTTTTCAGAAATTTGCACAGCTTTCTTAGGTTAACTTAAGATACACAATTGGTATTCTTAGCTGAGGCAGCAGCTTTCCCCCTGCTTTTCTCCCTCGCTGCAGATAGTATCTGTTTCATCCTTCACTACCCGCTTGAAGAACCTCTTCTACTCAATGTCACTTTTGCCTTTCATCCAGATAATAAACTGAATAGTTGGGAGGCTGTTAAGTTCATTCCCTATGCCACTACCTGTCCCAATCCACAGTGGTACAGTTGATCCTACTGAGCTGGCTCCTGAACCTTTTAACTTCCTACCACTCTTCACTTTTAAGTGAAAACTGTCAAACTTTCTGCTTAAACTTAAACACTGGGATGGTGTGGAGTAGCTAAGTCATTCCTTAAAAACTATGCACTCTATTGTAATGCAGTAATTATAATGGTGTGAAATTACCATCCAACAGGCATATCAGGAGAAAAAAAGAGCTTTGAATGTGACCGTGTATCCCTTTTTACTGGATGCTGTCTTATGGATGAATAAAACTTGACTTTAACCCTGTTGGTTAATCAGGTTGCTGCCATCTTGGTCTTTTGGCAGCATCACGCACATCGCTTCATGTTGATTATTCTTGGATCTACAAACAATCTTGGCATGATTAATTTAATCATCTGTGACATATTGGTATATGTTGTTGTTTCTGGGCAGAAGACAATTAAAATCTTAGGAGATGTAAGACATCAATTAGTAAAACGAAACCAACAAAGAAATGATTAAAAACTAGAGTTCTTTGAAACTGGCACTAAAATACAGGCATTATACAAACGATGGATGGAAAGTGATGAAAATGTGAAGCCAGTCCATCTAATCACTGCGAACAGTAGGAAATGACTTCTCTGGTTGCAAAAAGAATTTTTTTGCATGGTAGTAAATGGGTAAATGACTCACAGACACAATATTCATAACCTCAATAAATGGCCTGTATTTGTATAGCGCTTTACCCACCCACTCACACACTGGTGATGGCAAGCTACATTGTAGCCACAGCCACCCTGCAGCACACTGACAGAGGCGAGGCTGCTGGACACTGGCGCCACCGGGCCCTCTGATCACCACCAGTAGGCAACGGGTGAAGTGTCTTGCCCAAGGACACAACGACCAAGACTGTCCGAGCCGGGGCTCGAACCGGCAACCTTCCGATTACAAGGCGAACTCCCAACTCTTGAGCCACGACCACCCATAAATATCATTTGCTAGTTTTCACTCTTTTTTGGTACAACATGGCGCTCTTTTCATTTATGCTCCATTTAGAATAAAAGAAATAAATGAAGAAGAATGTGCTCAGGACTTGTAATTAACATGTCTCTACCTTAGATGCAGTGTCCTTAGTTCCTCTGACGTATAGACCTCTCGCTCATGACATAGCCAACCTCTCCCCTCTTAATAGCTTGCTTGCTTAATGTGTATTAGTGCCTTTTTTAAGGCACTTGCACCAGCAGCTAACCAAAGTAGCTATCTGACGATAGTATTTGCTGATAGCTTCATAAACCAAAGGATTAGTGGTAAAAGTGCTAAAGTTGAACAATCATAATGAGAGTACAAAAGCCAGGGGGTGGCATCCTGACATCTTTACGTACACATAATGAAACCGCAGCTCATCCCTAACACGCTGTATATATTTAACCTTTTATCATTCAATTTTTTTCTTGCATTATATTTGTATTTATTAATAACTACTAATAATTTATCAACAGTGGTCTGCATTAATGATCTAAAAACATATAAAAGGGAACTGAATAACTGTAAGAATTTGTTGTTGGGAAAATGCCATTTATTCAGGTTAAATCGGGTCACTGTTTAGTATTAAATTCTGCGGCACTTATTAAATATGGGACATGTTATTTAAATTTATGTGGAATATTCATAATTTGTAGCTGGTGTAGTAACTACAGATAAACATGTTGTAGTCATGACATTGTTTTCAGTTGCCAAACTGAATGCGCACAACTAAAGCAGCTTCTTATGCTTCTGCCGTTCTGTAATAAACTATTCCTTGAGCTGCAGTGTGTACATATGTTTTTTAGAGTTGTGACTGCAATCACCTGCTACACACATTTGTTAATGGGCTTCTTGAGTGACTTGCAGCAGCCAATTAATGTAGATAAGTTGGAACGCCTACGTTCTGAGGTTGATGGATTTTTATGCAGGAAAAACTTGTATTGCAGCCATCTGCTGTGCATTATCAAGTCTACTGTGTCATCTCATGTTGTTTTTTTTGTGGCAATTATTCTTTGTTATTTAAGTTTTAGTTGAATCTGGACTTGCTGTATAACCAGCTACAGGTGCTTATGAGTATACCCTTGCCTAAAAACATTCATGTGTGCGTTTGTAAGTATTACGCTTGTGTTGCGTGTGTTTTGCCGTCAAACAGCACAGATTTTACAGACCACCAATATTAGGTTAGGCTCTCTGCATAGGCTCACAGAGCTCCAGCCTGCATCTGTAATTAATGGTTGCCTCATCTGTTATACCTTGTTATACTGGGACACTGCAGAGATAAAATAAACATTAGAGAAGACAGAGATTGCATGTTTGAAGCTATACATCATGTGTATGCTCTTCATTAATATATATCCAAGATTCCCGATCAATTGTTATCATTTTTTGACACAACGTTTAACAATGAAATTGTAGATGTAGCTCCCCATACTGCTAAGCAAAAAGCATAAATCATAAAAGAAGTTTGGTCATTAAAAGACCAAAATCGTGAAGGATGAGCTCAGTAATGTCATTGCCTGAAGAAAGAAACTGCTTCAATGTCTCATGATACTTCAGCAGGATACTGCTGTATGTCTTGCCAGATGGCAGCAGGTTGAACAGGTTGTGGCTGTGCTGGGTAATCTTTTAGTATCCTCTGGGCTCTGCACAGACACCTCACCTCACTGATATCATTGATGCTCTTAGTTTCATTACATATACGTGCGTGTACGTGTGTGTGTGTGTGTGTGTGTGTGTGTGTGTGTGTGTGTGTGTGTGTTACTACTGGATTCAGGAAAATCCAAGAGCCAGTATTAACTCAAATGATGTCAAAGTTGTCTGTAATTTGCTCAGGGCACTGTGCTTCATGCTGGACACAACCAGTGATATTACAGCATTATAATTTTATTACAGGAAGTTAAAAAAATGGGGGAAATTGAAGACAGATTGAATAGAAATATGTATATGCTTTTCAAACAAAAAAAAACATACAATTTTTGTTGCAGTGAAAAAAGGGGGAGTTTTAAAATTAGAGTTGGCAGAGCAGAAGAATTGCTGCTTTGATGTGTTCTGAGTTGTGTTCAATACTAATTACCCTCACTTCTCTGCTGAACTAGAACTTGTTGCTAGTATGACATCAATAATGGCTTGTATGAGTCCTCTTTTGAACTAGAAGTGGGAACATTTAGAGATTTTGATGCCAGGGGAAACACTGTTGCTGTTGCTGGCAGAGTACTCTTGTTTAATGCGGTTTTCATAACTTATTTAAGCTGTTTTTTTCCGTTTTCTTTGAGACCAGGAAACAATCAAATCCTAAAAATGTTGTTTTTTCTTTTATAATTATGACAGCAACTTCTAGGCACTTTCTTTTCAGTAATAGTTAAAATGCCTTTATCTCATGTACTGTAACCTAAAAGACTCATTTTAGCATGCAAACACTCATTCATGGAGCAAAAGGCTCATTTTTAATAGTGTTCCAACTATTAGGATGTGTAACAGGCTTGTCCAGTGATCTGTATGATCTGTACTAGATTACATAACAGGTTGACACACACAGACATTACAACATTACGACACGTTGCGTGATGAGGTGAAAGGATAAAGATACAGGTGAGCACAGGGAGATAAGACACCTGTTCGACCGCCAGTAAATCACATGGCAGCAACTTGGTGCATGTAGAGATGGTCATGATGCCCCACTGAAGCTCAAACTGCATATCAGAATGTGAAAGAAAGGTGATATAAGTCACTGTAAAGGCGGTATTGTTGTTTGAGCCAAATGGGTTTGAGTATTTCTGAAACTGCTGGTCTTGCTGGGATTTTCCTCCATGACCATGTTTGGGGTTTACAGAGAATGATCCTAAAAAAGAGAAAACATTTATTGAATGGCAGCTATCTGCTGCTTCCAGCAGGATAGCGCACCGTGCCACAAAGCTCAAATCACCTCAAATAGGTTTCTTGAACATGACAATGAGTTCATTGCACTCAAATGGCCTTTACAGCCACTAGCTCTGAATCCAACAGAGCACCTTTGGGATGTGGTGGAGTGGGAGATTCACAGGTCATATCAGTACGGACCAAAAATCTCTGAGGAATGTTTCCAGCAACTGTGCCATGAAGACTTATTAAGCTATTTCTTAAGGCAAAACAGGGTCCAAACCCAGAGCCTTTTGAAGTGGCCTGGTGAGTGTGTACATACACCATTCAAAGATCACCTCAAACAAATCCAATTTTAATCCACTCACCCTTTCTTACTCTTTTCCTAATATCAAATATATGTCTTCTAAACAGGTCCAGGTTACACAACAGAACAAACATGAAAGCAAGTTAGAAGTGAAGGCCGGGGGAACTTCCAAACCAGTCCTGATAAATTTTATAAGATATAGTGAAGTCAGTATGAAATAACTGAATTCTTTATTCACAAACAATTGAGCACAAAGCAAAAGGTGTTTCAGTATGCATGGAGTCATTCTGTAGCATCAGCATGATTTATTACTCACTGTGGCACTTTGGTAATGACATGCATAAAGCAAATTCTGCGGTTCTGATGTAAATCTAACTGGGCTTTTAGATAAAGATCAAAAACTTCAAAACCTTGCATCTGTTTCTCAGACACGCAAACAATAAACACACACATGCACGTGCACACACACACACACACACACACACACACACACAGAGATCCTGCATTTTATTGGATGCTCTGAGCCACAGAGGGCCTCTTCCAGGGAATAAAAATCTTCAGGAAGGGCCTAAACATGAAGTGATGCAATTTATCTGACATATCCTTCAATTGGTGTGATTGGAGAAGCTAACAATTCACTATTTTCCCAGTTGAAACCCCATGCTTGTGCCTCTTCCCTCTCTTCCAGTGCCTGGCTGATGAGGGTGCAGTGAGCATTAAAGGGCTGCTTTGAACAAAAAGATTCAGTATGAAAAGGAATGGGATATTAGGCACCATGAAGGGATCGCAGAGCTGCAGCTCTCCCTCCCTTGAAGCTGTCATATAATTAGATAAAGGTAGATTCTCTGCTCTGAGTCCATCCCCACTGAGAATTTCCTGCGACCTACAGGTCAGCCTGCAGACAGAACGGCAGGGAGAATGCAAGATGTTTCTACCTTCATGTCAAGGTGACATCACCTCACAGGAAAGAAACACAAATGATTACTGTATAAGGATTGTTTGATGATAAAAAAAAAAGTCAGAAAAAAGGACGCCTTTGCATTTACCTTACAAATGACATCTCTGTGAGTTAAAAGAAAGCACGGTGAAGTGGTCTCACCACTGTGCTACATGCAGTCTGATTGCTCTACAGTCCAGGTCACAGTTTACACTAAAGCCCCAGCAGGATGGAAATTATTTTTATCATCCTCTCCTAACAATGAAGGAATGATTTATTAGTGGCGAGGCAACGCAACCGAGGAATATTTGGTCAAAAACTTCACTTGACGGGTGTAATCTCTCACTTGGCAATTGCTGTTCACTGCGAGCAATCAATGTAATGCTCAGTGAAATATCTTTATCTGAAAATCTCAAAATATAAATGTTCAGTGCCACAAGTCAGACACCCCATGTAGTTCAATCAAACCAGAATGCTTGGCATGCTTTAATAAGCATAGGTGCACATTTTCCACTTTCAAATCTTTTGCCTCATTCTGACCCAGTTTTCCCAAAGCTTATGTGATGTACTGACAAATGAGCTCCTCTTCTGCACACAAAGTGCTCTGAAACTTGTAGAATTGCAGGCTTTTGGGCAATCGTTTTCTTTGGATGAGTGATATTCAGAAAAGCAAACCAAAAATTTACTCAGAATTGTTCATATAGATGAACAAATTAATTATTTATGTCACGGCGAGTGAGATGAGCCGTATAAAAATAATAAATGAGGATCCAATTGCAGGCAGTAGTGGAGGAGTGAAGGTGGTTTATTGGACACGAAATAAATATAGACAAACAGCAAATGGAGCACGAACTAAACTAGACTGGAGACAACTAAACTACTGAATACAAACCGGAACTCAAACATGAAGCAAGGTGGACGACGGTACAAGATGGTGATGGCAGGGAAACACACAGATGACGCAGGGTGGAAACACAGACGGACCAGCAACAACAATGACGGAAGACATGACTTAAATACACAGAGAACCACAGGGGAATTACACACAGGTGGTGGACACAGCTGGGAATAATCAACAAGACGAGACAAAGGTAAAAATGAACACACTCACATGAGACGCAGACCTTCACAATAAAACAGGAAACAAAACACACTTTACTAAGACACAGACTAGACAGAGACAGACTTGAAATGACATATGAAACTAAACCCACATCTTAGACCCGGATAAACAGAAACATGGAACTCTAAATAGACATAAACATTACCATAACACGACAAGAGAACAAGAACACAATCCCTGATGCAAACATAAATCAAAACACAATAAACTCAAAATACTGGGTCCAACGGACCCAGAACCGTGACAATTTATTTGAAAGTACACACTATAATGACTCTAATTTCTACACAGTTTTGAAAGTTGTGCATTGCACAAATGAATTCATATCCACAGTACCAAAGAAGGGACGTTTGATTTAATGATGCTCACCAAAAACTTTTAGGTAATTATATTATTTTTGGTCCTTGGTTTCTTGTTTCTTTGATTTAGATACTCTTAACTTCATTCATTCTAAATTAGCTGACAAGGATCACAGTAAAACCTGGATATGTATTAGTTTATATACTGAAAAGGTTTTTTTTTTAATCACAATGAAATAAGAAAGAAATATAAAATCAGGTAACCAGATTTTAAGTGAGTGCACAAAGTTAAATAAGTATATATCATCAAATATGGCTTTCACAGTTCATTAAAAATTAATCAACATGCCACAATTTTGAGAATCACAAGTTTAATTTACCCTGAGAAATGACAAAAGCCTTCCTTAGGCATTTGGTAAAGCATATTACTGAAATGTCAAATGGCTGTTGACAGTTGCTTTACTGATCCCCAAATGTGACTGACGCCTTCTCAGTGTGCCTGCAAAGTGACTTGGTGGTATTTGTGATCTTTTCAGAAAATAAACAGTTACAAAAAAAGAAACCAGGGTAAAGATTGATGTGTCTTTTACCTTTAAAATAAACCGGCAAGCATTAGTGAACAGGCAAATGTCCAGGAGGACAAGGGGATTACATCACCTAAAATGAATGTAGTTCTCTTTTCCACTTTATCTCGTGCCTTCTGTAAAAAGATTTATAAGTATATACTACCAAGAACCAAGGAGGGGGGGAAAAAACCTCTCACGAACACGACAGTGCCACTATGTCTTTGATGCTTAGTCTTCTAATAATGATCAAAAGTAGACTGGAAGATCTCTCACGTTGGCAGGGAATTGAGTTTCATGACTTTCTCACTAAAGTCACTAATCTCCTTCCTTTTGTTTTTTAAAGTTTGCCAGGTTCAGACAGCATGCTGAAATTCAAGGCTCAAATGAAAGTGACAGCAGATGCAGTAATATTTTGAAATTATCTCGGGTTAACAAATTTTTAAAAAGTTATTTTTTGAAGAACCCTGAGCTCTTGTGGCCGTGAAAATATATTTTTTTGTGAAACAGAAATATTATATACACAAAAAAGGAACTTATATGTATAACACCGCCTCATGGCACATTTTATGTTCTTTTTCCTCAAGGTTGCTATATATCCCTGGTTGCTATATAGCCCTAGATGTGCTAATATATATATATATATATATATATATATATATATATATATATATATATTATATATATATATATATAATATATATATATATTATATATATATTCATGCATTTTTAATTTGTCATTTATTAAAATTATAAATATATATTTTAACTCAAAAGTACAGTTTTTAAATTTAACCCTAACCCTTGTGCGTGTTTTTTATTTTGACAGCGAATGCGCACCTGCGGACCACTTATGTGCAGCCCTGGTTATTTAGCTCGTCATATTGCAGCCACAGAAATTCTTTTGTCCATGAAACCATAAAGCTGCACTTTCTTTTTGCCTTATAGTCTGATTTGTCATAACTTCTCCGTTTTGTGGTAAGCTTTTCTTTGGCTGTCATTTCTTCACCCTGACCTGTCTTATTTGGCTCAGCAGAACTAAAATATATATCTGTCTGTGAAGGTTCTCAGTCATCCAGGTCATCGTAGTCAAATAGAAATCCTGCTGCTTTTACACACGCACTCACATAAGCTCAGCGATTCTCTGCGCGATCAACCTCTCACATGTTTAAGCTGCGGGAGATTTCACTTGTCATGTTTGCATAGTAAGCTAACGATTAATAAGACGACGTAAGAGGAATTGGTGCACAAATTATCATCACTCACAGATCAGTGCTGTCGCTCTCTATACACAGTTCGCACGATTGCAAAGTGAAAGCAAAAAAACAAGCGCAAATTCAAACGCGATTTCAATATGTCACATATTGACAGTGGCTCACCGATGCCAATGACATAATTACCCAGCTACATTTCTGAAAGAATGCAAAAGCATTGACATATATTTTTCCTACAATAGCCCGACGGGCAGGGCAGAGATAGATTTTGGTAGCCCGACTGAAAAAATCGCTAGCCCCAGGACGTCGGGCTAGCGATATTGCGAGCCCTGTATCTGATTGAAGAATCACTCATCTTTGGAAAAGAGAGTTTATTACAGAGAAATGTCTCTTTCCAAAATAAAAGCTATACTATCCGCTTCTTCTGGGCTATATTCTCAGCAGCATATGGTAAATGGTAAATGGACTAGTTCTTATATAGCATAAGGAGAATCATGTGCTAACAGCTGTCTAAATGACTCGGCTAAAGTTAGTAGCATGCTTGTTGTTTTTGTCTTTGCACTAGGATGATGTCGGCGTAAATGTGCAGTCATATTCGTTGTGTTCCCACTAGTGCTTTCAGGTTAATCTCGTTGAAATGACCTTAACGCCACAACACGGCAAATCTTCGTTAACGAGCTACCGCCGATCGCCCCGTGCACGGGGCTAGACGGCCAACACGTTAACGAGCTAACTGTGCTAACACACTAGTTCCCACCCATGTAATTGAGCATTGCATGGCACATCCAACATACTGTTTTACTTTAGTGCATGACTCGCTTACCTTCAGGGTCATACGTCACATGAAAACCAAAATAATTCCAAACGCCAGATCTGAATGAGGGTGGGGGAGGTCACTAGCTTGCCCTGCGCTCTTCCTTCTGACGATGCTGTCTGTGTTGAGCGCTCAGTGAATCTGCATTCGACTACTCCGCCTAGGCTGCACTGTCGAGCCTAGGCGGAGTAGTCGAACGCAGATTCACTGAGCGCTCAACACAGACAGCATCGTCAGAAGGAAAGTTGATAAAAGAAATTACAAATTTTGTATTGTTCGATACATATGCGTACCGAACCGAAAGCACTGTATGTATGTATATATATATATATATATATATATATATATATATATAGTCTTGGGACATAAATACATGGACAGAGTTCTTGAGCTAGGTTCTCTTTCAGAGAACAAAAAGGGGCACTGTTTAAAACCTTCCTGTTGTGTTCGGGTCATATCTGACCAATTTACAAATACTCATAAATATTGTGTTTTACATCTGATTGCCTCAAGGCCTTATGACATCCTCCACACTATGAACTTGAAAATATAAAAGTGATGAGCACTTTTTTCATAGAACTTTGAGTGTTTTAATCAACCTTGTTACATCTGTGGTGTTCCCGGTCAAAAGTGATAGGAAATTAATGGGAATCCATCCCACCTTTGGCCTCTGACTCCCTGAATGGCCCACTGAAGGACCCACTGAACGACCCACTGAAGTACTCACTAAGCTGAATTTGGTGGTGAAAAATGTTTCTTATTTTAATTTAAGAGCTGTTAAAACTGACCGGTCAATTGTGATCGGGAACACTAAAGTAAGGGGGTGGGGGTGCACACAACTGGAGGGTTAACTTAATCATACAAACTGATTGCCATTTAGAATTGAATTGCAATCTACTGCAGATTGTTCCATCAATACAAAAAGGTTATCAGAAAAGTAAGCGCATGCTATATTTTTGCCTGTGACATACAGAGCTGTGACTATTGTGGAAACCCAGAAGGAGATGTTATCACACCAGCTGCATAACTGCTGTAAGTTGATGGTTCAGTGCTTTTGGCTGTATCCTGTAGCTCTTCATTGAGTTTTCACCCGAAATATTTAGAGAAGAAATCTACATTTTCTGTGCCTTAATATTGCAATTGTAATGTAACAGAGAAAAACTTAAGCTGAAGAGTCAGAAGAAGCAGGTAATTACATGTCGCACACAGCCCATGGATGTAAAACAAGCCATTAAACATGACTGAGACAGCTATGTTACTTCCCGGGTCTGTGTTGTGATGGTAACCACTGCATCACAGAAGGCCAAACATTAATCAATTTATTCAAATAAAGAAAAAAATGTATCTGTGTTTTTAAACATAATGGTATCTGATTGGCAAGTTTTGGGGTTATGATGTGGTTGTATTGTTTCAGGTTTTAAGTCACATTTCTACAGAGCTGAGTGGCAAATCAACTATCATGTACTTCTACACATGAGAACACTTAGGATCCACGAGAAAAAAAAGTTATATTTTCTGCACATCTGACCGGTCAGCTGTAATACACACAAATCAGGTTTATACAGCAAACCTTTTTGTAATATAGCAGCCCTTCTCTCGATGAATCATGTGCATTCACTGAGCTAAATTTATCCTGAGAATAGCTGCCCCAATCTCCAAGACCTGAGATAGTCTCTATCCACTTCTAATGGAAGAGTTCACCCTTGTATCAGAACATATTGATTCCTTTTTTTAGCTGCCTCCTGTTTATTTGAATTGCCATGCTTTTTCCAGAGAGAAACACAACATCCACACTTAAACTCGCTCCCTCATCAGGCCTGTTTGTTTTTGACCCACTGATTTGATCTTGTGTTGGTCATTTTTGAAATGAACTGACTGCAACTGTGTTCATAAATTTGTACATTGTAAGCAGATCAACCACAGAACTTTCCGCTCCCATCATACTAATTTACCCTGCTTTGTAAATCCGGCCCCAAGTGTTTTTACCTAATTTTCCAGATGAGACCCCTTTTGTAGGGCTCTGCAATTACAGATTCCCTATTTCCTCATTTGATTCATGGCCTTTTCCATTGTGAATGTATCACAATGTCAGGTAGTGAGGCAAATGTTGCAATACATCTTATTGTAACTCAGGCAGTTTGAAAAGGCTAAATATCAGATAGCATTATATGCGTGTTAACACTGTATGTTACAGCTTGTGCAGTTAATGCCGTTTGTAAGTTGTATAAAATCAGACAGTCTTATTGTTTATTTGCAGTTAATAAATTTACAGCTTCTTTTGTCCATTGTTATTCTGTCATTATCATGGTTCTGGGTCGTTGATCCACTGCTTTGTGTTTATGGACTTCTTGACTAATCATTATGGTGTTTCTAGAGCGACTCATTTTTCCTAGTTTAGTTTTTCTTATAATTATTTGTTTTTCTTGTTGTTTATACCTTGTGGTTCTGGTTTAGTTTCCTTAGTGTTTTCCTAGTGTGTTGTCTGCAGTGTTTCCTGTGTTTGTCAGTCTTGTTGTCATGTCCCATCCATTATAGTCTTTTTGTCTGTGTTCTGTCTTTAGCACACTCCTTAGTGTCTCCCTTGCCCTCTGTGTGTCCCCCTCCTATTGTTAATGGCCTGTATTTGTATAGCGTTTTACTTAGCCCCTAAGGATCCCAAAGCGCTTTACACTACATTCAGTCATTCACCCATTCGCACACACATTCACACACACATTCACACACTGGTGATGGCAAGCTACATTGGAGCCACAGCCGCCCTGGGGCGCACTGACAGAGGCGAGGCTGCCAGACACTGGCGCCACCGGGCCCTCTGACCACCACCAGTAGGCAACGGGTGAAGTGTCTTGCCCAAGGACACAGCGACCGAGACTGTCGGAGCCGAGGCTCGAACCGGCAACCTTCCGATTCCGAGACGAACTCCCAACTCTTGAGCCACGATCGCCCCCCTGTGTTAGGTTCAGTTTTGCTTCCCCTGTTCTGTTACTCAGATGTGTTCCTGCTGTGTTTCTACCTGTTGCCCATCCTCTCATTATCCTGTGTACATAGGTCTCTAGTTTATCGCTGCTTCCCGTCACGTTGTCAGTCTTTATGTCCTTCCACCATGTTTCCCACCCGTGCTGTGTGCTTCATGTATTGCAGCTTAGTTACAATGCCAGGAATTTGTTTTGTACTTTGAGGTTGTACCGTATTTTCACGACCATAAGACGCACTGTACTAAAAGGCGCAGTCTCAGTTATGTGTGCCATTACTGTATTTAACACACACATAAGGCGCACTGGATTATAGGGCGCATACAAGTACCGTATGCGTATTTAAAAATAAAGCGGGAGCAAACCTGAGTTCGGTACCTTACTCACATTTCTATTACCGGTAATCATCATCATCAACAACACACAAGCATACAAGTGTGCGGATTTAAAAATAAAGCAGGAGCAAAACAAAGTTTGGTACTCACATTTTTATCATCAATCAAACCCATCGAAGTCCTCATCCTCTGTGTCTGAATTGAACAGCTGCGCTAAATCTCCATCAAACATGCCAAGTTCACTTTCTTCACTGTCAGAGTCACTTTCCGTGCCGTGCGGCTCCTCGGAAATGATGCCGGCTTTTGCAAAAGCTCGAACAACAGTGCCAGCAGACATGTTAGCCCAAGCATCTACAATCCATTGGCAAATTGTGGCGTAACTCGCCCGGCGCTGCCTTCCACTCTTGGTGAAACTGTGGTCTCCATCGGTCATCCATCACTCCCAGGCCGCTCCCAGCCTTACTTTGAACGGGCGGTTCACACCGATGTCCAGCGGTTGGAGTTCCTTTGTCAGGCCTCCCGGAATGACAGCAAGCTCACAGTTCATTTGTTTCACTAGTTTTTTCACATCGGCTGTGAGGTGGGCACGCATAGAGTCACAGATTAAGAGCAATGGTGATGCGTGGAAAAAACCACCTGGTCTCCTTACATACACCTCCCTCAGCCACTCTTTCATCATTTCCTCATCCATCCAGCCCTTTTCATTTGCCTTAATGATGATTCCTGCTGGAAACTTCTCTTTAGGCAAAGTCTTTCGCTTAAAAATCACCATAGGCGGCAGTTTCTGTCCATTAGCATGGCAGCCAAGCACAACAGTAAAAGAAGACTTTTCATACCCCGTTGTGCGTATCGCTACCGTGCTGGTCCCCTTCTTCTCCACAGTGTGACTCACCGGGATGTCAAAAGTGAGCGGGACCTCGTCCATGTTTGTGATGTGGCTGGGCTGGATGTTTTTGTCGCCGATGTGTTTGCTGCAGTAGGAGCGGAAGATGGCCAGCTTTTCCTTATAATCCGCTGGAAGTTGCTGCGCTACCGTAGTCCTGGTCCGGATGGAAAAATGGCACCGTTTCATAAAACGAAAGCACCAAGACGGACCTCCTTGGAAATGTTCAATGTTCATCTCTTCAGCTAGTGAAACTGCTTTTAGCCGAATGGTGACCGTCGAAATGCTTCTCCCGCTCGTTCTTTGCTCGATGATCCACCGCTCGAGTCTTTCCTCCAACTCGGGCCACCTCGCCTTATGTCCGCGGAAACTCAGCTGCGTTTTCTTGACCTGCCGGAGCTTGTTTTCTAGCTTCCTCCATTTGCGAACCATCGATTCGTTAATCTTAAATTCTCTCGCCGCTGCTCGATTTCCATGTTCCTCCGCATAGCTGATGGCCTTCAGTTTAAACTGTGCTTCATAAGCGTGTCTCTTTGCCATTTTCAGGGTTGTTAAAACAACGATGTTCCACATAATGCACATACCTGTCCTTTTAGACAGGTATGTGCGATTGTCCGGTATATACGATCAACGCCCACACTTCACCCTTTAGCGTTCTCATGGTGTTCTCTACTACGTCCTCCTTACAACACACAGGGCGCACTGCGCTATAGGGCGCGTACTTTTTGAAGAAAATCTAAGACTTTTAAGTGCGCCTTATGGTCGTGAAAATACAGTAGTTCATGGAGCTGGCCAGATCTGAATAGTGTAAATGCTGTGTTAATATGGAACAAATAAATTTCTTGACACAGGATGTAGGATATTTTATATTGTGAAATGTTGCGATATAAGTTGAGCCATGTAAGTGTCACCCCTTCTATTGCAAGGCCCCCACAATTTATTTATATTTATAATGCTACTAAGCTAACACTACACCAATACTTTAATAACAGACTAAAAACCAACACATCCATTATGGCATAGACGAGTTGTGGAGTGGAGATACGGTTTTCCTCTAATACTACAAAACACTTATCCAATAAATATGCATATGATAAAATCGTATAGATATACAAAAAATGGTAATTGTATTATAATTATGCTGGAAATGGTTAAAAGATAATAAAAAGCAAATGTGCAGTTAATTAAGGCACAATGGAAAAAAAGATTTATTCAAACTAAAAATAAAGTGCTAAAAGGGGCCGCTGTGGCTCCTAAATGTAAAGGAGAAATCTGTTGAGACACATCAATAACCATTCTCCTTTACACACGCACACAGCAAAGAATAACATGCAATATGCTTAAAATTACAAACCAAAATATCTGGGCACCAAAGAATGGGCAAATCACTACTGAGTTCCTTCATTTTATAGGTGGCCATGCTCACTAATAGCACACACAAAATTCTGCCTCTCAGTAATGCTGACCAACACCACCGATATACACAATGTCTCAGAAGAATATAAAAATGATGAAACAAGTGAAGCTCAGGCAGCTAAACAAACTGAAACTGAGGAAAAACAGAACAAGCAGCTGAAGCCAGGAGCTACTAAAGAAACATGAATAAATCAACACGCCGCCGACAAATACACAGTATGATTAAGTACTGTGTGGTGGTTCAAGAGAATTTAATGCCTAGCACAAACCTGTAGCATGCCACAAATGAAGAACTAGCAGTAAACAACTACACAGCAACTTAATGTGGAAGTGGGGAACAGCATGCTGAGACCTCCAAGATCACAGCAGGAGCCAGAATAAAGCAGTATCCCGAGTTGATCCCTGGTCCTTAGCAATCAATGCAAATTATGAGGAATTTAGGGCATTGATCTACAGTAGCCTAATATAATAATACTATACTCTAATAACTATTAGAGTATATTAATAAGTAATAATAACTACTGAACAAGAACTTACAGCAATGCACAGAAAGGAAAAGAGAACTTTGGGTTCAATGAGTCTATGCACAGATTGACAAAAAAAGAAGAGAGAAAACTGCTGATAATGAACATTTTTGGTGTTCAGTCACTTCTTCTACCTATTCAGTTTAGGGTACGGTGTACATTTTAGGACATCGTCAGGTCTCAAGAAAAAAGTTGTCAGGTATCAGACAAAAAATTGTCAGGTCTCAGTTCTCAAGAAAAAAGTTGTCAGGTATCAGACAAAAAAATGTCAGGTCTCAGTTCTCAAGAAAAAAGTTGTCAGGTATCAGACAAAAAAATGTCAGGTCTCAGTTGTCAGGAAAAAAGTTGTCAGGTATCAGACAAAAAAATTGTCAGGTCTCAGTTCTCAAGAAAAAAGTTGTCGGTGGCGGTGTTGCCATGTCCCACCCAGTGTTGCCAACTTAGCGACTTTGTCGCTATATTTAGCGAGTTTTCAGACCACTTTAGCGACTTTTTTTCTGAAACGCGACTAGCGACAAATCTGGCGACTTTTTCTGGCGTTATTAGAGACTTATTTATGATGACTTTTTGATGTGAAAGCGCGTATCGCTCTTACTCTCAATAAGCAGCGGGTGCTGCGGTGGGCACCTCGCCCGTGCCAAAGCGCTCACAGGCGGAGAATAGTCCTCCCCCAGCTGCTATCAGGGCAGGGCTCCCGCACTGATTGTAACGCAGTCAGTTCTTCTTTTACTGTTATGTTGTTTTGTGGACCACAAAGTTTAAAACTACACACAAAATAACTCCACCAGAGTGCCTGTTTTGGGTCACTTTTGCTGGTCCAAGCCGGGATAAAGGAGCAGGGTTGGAATTGTGACATTAAAAAAACAATAATTGCTAAAAGAAATTTAATTTGTAGTTCTAAATAAATTCTAAATGCATTTAAGACATTTTTTACTGACTTTATGTGTCTTCCACGATGTTATTTCTCTCTCCAACAGCGTAGGTTACAATTACATTAGCATGACCAATTTTGCAAATTAGGCGATGACATCATTTAGGCGACTTCTAGCGACTTTTAGGACAACCAATAGCGATTTTCCTTACTGAGGAGTTGGCAACACTGGTCCCACCCGAATTGATTGGGACAATTGTGTTGGTGACAGCTTTTGTTATAATATCAATAACATTTCTATGAATATGGGATACTGTTACATGTTTGCATAGACTTTTGTGAAATATGGAGACACTCCTGGCATTATTTGAGCAAAGTGAGACTCATTTTTTAGGGTTGGTGGAGATGAGTGTGAAGATCCAAACAATCCCTGTCAGTGATGGAGAAGCTTTGATGAAAATATTTGGTAAAAAGTTCACCAGCATGAAAGAAATGAAGTTTCAAACTTTCCTTAGGAGGAGCCCAGCACGCCTGCTTAAAGAAAAGTAAGTGTTCCGATGTGGATGCTTGCAGCGACTGCTGTATAGAGGCCATCCTGCTACACATGAAACACATCAGAGTCATAATTGTTATTTTAGTCACGTGTTTGTTTATTATCCTTATTGTTTTATCTGGGACCGTTTGCAGACATCTCAGAGAGAGGAGACACCAGCATCTGAACAGAGACTCAAACCAGCAACCTGCAGCTCCCTGCTTGGCTGCTCCAGTTTTCTCCTCACTCATGTTGCCCACCAGTGATTTCTAGCTGCCCACCCACACAGCAGGCTAGAATATGCGCTGAGCCTCAGCACCCAATACTTGGACATGTTTTTGTGGCGAGACGAGGTTGGGATATAAAGTAAATACTCTTCAGTTTTAATGAACGACAACGCCACCCTGGGAATTTCACCCAGAGAATACTGGAAATGACACTAAATCACCAAAAAGGCACTTAGGTTCGCTATACTCAATCCAGAGACGAGGTTCAATAATAAACAAATTGACAATTTATTAATAATTATTTAAAACACCATATAAAAGCACAATCATAAATATTCAAGTACAAATATGCTTAAAAAGGTATTCAGAGCTGAGGCTTACCAGTGGAGGGGCAGGGATGCCACACACAACTAAAGAAAGAAAACACACCAAAACACAAGTGCAACACACTATCACACACACTCACACTAATAAACTAAACAAGGCAGGTGTGTACACTCAAGGGATCCCACCACCAAGGCACCCTAGTCTCCTCCACGTCGGCACTCCGCATCTGAATAAAAAGAAACAAAGAAAATTTTAATATATTACAACAAACTAATGTGTAGCACCGGGGGATAACCCAACTGCAGGACCACACTGGTGATCTACAGCTAGAAAAAGGGCCTCCCACCAGTGGTGTAACAAAAATCCAAACTACAAATCAAAAGCAATAAAACAACATACAATCTGGATAAAACTCTAAAATCTGGAGCAAACGGAATCGCCGTACTGCTCCAACTTGCCGTCCACACGACGATAAGTTAACAGTCAATCAATATGCACGCCAGCTGACTCCGATAACCGGCATGCATATGGCCGTTGTCCACGCCGACGTCCACTGTAAAAGCTGACAGCAGCAGGGAAAGAATTCTCACAACGGGAACAGACGGTAAAAGCACAGCAAGGCAAAACAGCAGCACTTCAGTTCACGTAGCTTGGCGCAAAAGGCCCACACTTCCTGCGAAACATAATAAATAATTACTATAAAAGAACAATAGAAGGCAGAGAGCGTAACAAAAGTTGATTACGTACCAAGTAAGCCGTGTCACAGAACGTAAGCAGAATAGCTCAGAGGAGGCTTCTATAGCTACGACCAGCCGCGATGGAGACTTTAGAGGAGTAACCCACAAACGATCTCTACCACACCGAGGAAGTCAGGTGACCAAAAAGGAGATCACAGGCAAGCGATGCAGAGACACTCAAATGGCCACTATTTATACCAGCGCCCCCTAATGGGCCAGGCTGAAAGTGGGTTGGACCGAGGGATAACATTCATCCTGCCACATTTTCTTTATTAAATAATGAACCAGACCCCAAAAAGTAAACAGCTGTTATTGCTAGGCAACGGGAGCAGCATTTGGTGATACAGCACCTGACATTCCTGACCATGTGGGCGGAGCATGCATGAAATGGAATGTTTAGTAGAACTGTGCAACACAAGCACTTAGTTACAGCATTGTTCATTGTATCCAGACACAGCTAGAGACACATCTACAGCAGCATCTCTGTGCAGGACAAACGACAGTTGACGAAGAAAACATCAAAAACTTCACTTCACTCCTCTACAAAACGTTGGTTCCTTTGTTTAAAAGGCCAAAATGAATCAAGGGCGAACGAGAAGAGGATCAGCGAGTGCTTCACCTCACAATTCAGTACAGCTGATTAACCTGCAAGAAGAATTTGAAATGATGCAGGCTGAAAATGTCAAATTAAAAGAAGAGGCAGAAAAATCAAGAGGAGAAGCTAAAAATTCAAAGTTTGAAACTGAGGTAGTATTGCAGGAATTACTGCATGTGGGTCTCAAACTTAAAGGAGAGAAAATGGGAAAACAACAGGCAGAAAATGAGAATGAAAACATGAAGAAAGAACTGTTGGAAGCTCAAAAAGCATTGGAGGAAGAGAAAAGCACAGCACAAGAAGCCAAAAATAAATATCAAGCTGCAAAGAAGGAGGCAGGAAATGTGATACAGGAATTACAGGAGGTGCAGGAAGCTTTTGAAGAGGGAAAAAGGAAAATGCAGTTGGCAACACAAGAAGCTGCAAATGTAATGGCTGAAGCTGAAATACTGAGGAATGATCTACTGCATGTGAAGCAACAACTTCAAGAGGAGAAAAAACGTAAACATGAGGCAGAAAATGAGATTGAAAATATGAAGAAAGAATTGTTGGAAGCTCAAAAAGTGTTGGAGGAAGAGAAAATTAAAATACAGGAAGCAAAGAAAGAAATGGAAGATACAAAGAGTTACAATCAAAACATGAAGAAGGAACTGATGAAAGTGCAAGAAGAACTTGCAGAAGAGAAAATTGAGGTGAAGATATTGAAGAAAGAAATGAGCGGCTCTGCGGTGACCAAGAAAGACTGCAAAGATGCACTTAAAGAAATACGAAAGCACAAAAAGGAAGCTAAAGAGCTCCTCAAACACAAAGTGAAACTGGCCAAACAGCAGCTGAAAGAAAAATTTAAAGATGCCGAGGAGCAGCTCAACAGAACCTTAAAAGAACTGAAGGCAAAAGAAAAGCAAGCCGAGGACAGGAGGGGATTCTGGAGCAGACTGCTGAGAAAGAACTGATCCAGCAGCATCAAGTTTGAGGAGATCAATAGTTTCTTCCTCCTCTCTCCACCTTTCTTTCACCCCATTCTTCTTCTTGGGACGTTTGTTTGTTTTTTAAAAACTCTAATCTAAATACATGTACTGAAATACACAAATAAAATTGCCATAACTTGACCTCATGTTGCCTGCTTCTTTTCTTGTGTGTCTGTGGATGTAAAACAGTAACACACTTCCTGCTCTGTGTGTCTTTAATTGTAAATAATTGCAATATGTTTTCATTTTAAAACTCAGTGCAAAAAACTTCTGCTCTAAATCTTTTTTTTTTTAGCAAAAAGCTTTTTTTTGCCTGTTGTGGAAGTTTTCCATTCAAATAAAGCTGCAGACGAGCGGTGAGCGGTAGCTAACATTCTTTAGTCAAACACACAAAGAACAGACAACCAAGCTTGATGAAGTCCCTGCATGACCGCGGGACAGATGGTCAGCAGAGTCTCACTGAGCCTAGCATGGCTCTCAGTTAAATACCTTCTCCAGGAACAAAAGGCAGTACACAGCTGTTTCACACATTAAGGTTCACACTCCCTTGCTACCTCCCAGAGTCCTCGAAGACACAAAGACTCTTCCTGTGGAGTTGTCTGCTTCCCCCAACTTCCTTACTACACCCCCACCATTTGTCTTACTGTATGAGTGTGAGACATGTTAAAATCCAGTGGCACCAAGGTATCATACAACAAAATAATGTGATTAATACATAAGTAAAAGAAATTCCTATACAATCCCACCCTTTGATTCTTAAATCAAAGAATCACATTAATATCAGAATTTCTTTCCTGACATTCTGTTTATCACATCAACATTATTGTTCACTTAAAGGAGTTTCACACTGTGTATCCTCACTTCACTGTTCTCCCACCACCCTTTGTTCATCTTTAATCTTCCCCACAATTTAAGCTCTCACGTGCAAATGGCAACAACAATGACACAGAGGAAAGGTTTTCTCCAGAGTGTCAAAGTACTTTGCATGGCAAAGTGAAACAGCATTAGGTGGACATTCCCTTTCACGGTCATGGCTCCTGGTGTCTGTGCCATTTACAGAGTCATAATTCCAACGCTGATCTCCCTCTGCGCTGTCACCTTTGGAGCTTGGCACGCTCTCTTCATTCCTCAGTTTCTGTTCCAACGCTGCGGACGATTTAAGGCAGAGCATGTCGTACACCTTAGTTGTCTTCCTCACGCTGAATCTCTTTCACTTTATTTTAAGGTTTTGCTGTTCACAATCTCATGACAATCTCCTGGAAGCCTAGTGGTGCAGTCCACTGTCGTTTGTCAGTTGTCCTGGAGATGGTCCCTGCTTCTCACTGGTCCTCTTGAAGCCTTCTCTCCTGGTCATGGTCTGCATCTGCGCCTCAGTCAATCCTTCCATATCCCTCATGTCACGGTCTCTGCAATTTAAAAATGAAAGCTTCCCCGGTGTGTGAGGTGCAATCTTGCATACTGGTGTCCAGTCAGTCAAGCTTTTGTCAGTCCAGTCAGTTCCCCATTTTTTATTTGCTGACAGTAGAACCTCTCGTGACGCAATCAGTTTCTACTGCCAGCAATGACGCCATTTCAAAAAAGGAAAAAAAAGAATGTAGACTGGGTTACCTCGCTAAATCCTTTTTGGCAGGGACTTGTTTTGTGATTGTCCCAAATAAGTGGCTTTCTCCCGAGCCCATTTTAATTTTGGAGAAGCTCACTTGCGATTGATCAACATGTTGTGTAGCGCTTTCGATCCAGATCTTGCAGGCCTGCTTGAAAAGGAGAAAATTGCCAAACAAAAAATCTCAGTGCACTGTTAAAATCAAAAAATATGAAGGCCTCTTTTAGAAGTTGTCTAAGCGTACTCTCTTAGAATGATAGATCAAGACAAAACTAATTGGCAGGTTCAAAGTGGTACCAAAAGAAAATGCATCAGTAAATCTCCAAAACTTTCATCCACCAGTCACACACCTCGCACAACAGCAATATTCTATTAGATGATGAGTTTCTTCCCATGTACCCAGATGTGTGTCATGATAAGACCTCCCCCACACATCAGAAACAAGAAACTCAATAATCTATTAGTCTCCACTCATCTGACCCCCCTGCAGCATTCTGTTCACCCCTGCTATGATTCAATCATCCTTCCCCAAAAATAATACTAGTTCACTAGTCTATGTATCACTTCTTAACCCACTAAGTGAACCGGACAAGATGATGGTAACAGAAACGCATGCTTATAATACTGTTTGATCTTCATGAGCTTCATTGCATGTGTGTTTGTGTTAGTATGATTAATGCACTTTTTCTGTTTGTGTAATTTTTGTGTACCTCTCCTCTTTGTGGTGCTATAGACACTTTTCAATTCTCCACGCAAGGCAGTCGTTTTTTCTTCCCAGTTTCCTAAACCCAAATTTCATTCCCACACTAAAACAGCCTTCCTCCATGTCCTCCCCGGCTCCTTCCACTGTGGTCTCATCTCATCTCCCCCCCTTGCAGCAGTCCAGTGAGAGTCAGTTGTCCTGTGTTTTCCACTGTCTCATTTCTTTTCTCCAAAAGTGGGAAATGTCCAACTCAGGCAGTCTTTTCAAAGGTCCATTTACACACACAGTGAAGTTGCAGCTCGTTGGAAATGCACCTCTCCATCCAGGGCTGGACTGGGACAAAAAATCGGCCCGGGCATTTTGACTAGAGACGGCCCACCAGGATAAAGATTAAAAATGTGACGTCATTCAGGGGTAAAACCGCAAAGGATTCTGGGAACTTGTGGCAAGAGGTACTAGCGATAAAAAGAAACCCAAAAAATGCCAAGAAGCTGTTGTATTATTAACTGCAATAGCCGGTCGCATGACAGCCATGGGAAGCCGACGGGTAAAGAGATCGTTTTTTTTTTTTTTATCGGATTACGTCGTTGAAGAGAAATTTTTTAAGCCATGTTTCCGAAGTAAGAGCCGACGGATGGTCTGGATATACCAAATATAACGTCTCAGAACACTTCAGCTCACATGTTAGTCTGCTCCAAGCATTCCCACAAAGGTCAGAGTTTTTAGTCGTTAATACGTCATTTTTCTTAACATAATTGGTGATATAGGTTACAAGCAAGTCTGGCGCTGAACAGAAATTGTCGCGCTATGCTCCTTTATTTATTGTGTTTATTGTGCATAAATAGTGAATTGTCCTGACACAATATTGCGTTTCGCTTCTGTTATTGCCATGGTACATGACAAAAACATATACTTTTATTCACAGGGTAAAACAGT
The DNA here is from genome assembly GCF_057382185.1 of Mchenga conophoros. Taxonomy (NCBI): domain Eukaryota; kingdom Metazoa; phylum Chordata; class Actinopteri; order Cichliformes; family Cichlidae; genus Mchenga; species Mchenga conophoros. The sequence continues at coordinate 32,302,436 of NC_140526.1, forward strand.
TGTTTTGTATCACTAATTGTCCAGTGCGATTACAACATACAATATTATTGTCACTGCTACATTTCTGTAATGCTACCAGAAATTATTTCCACTACTAATTAATTACCGTTGAGCTCAAAGGTTATATTAATAAACGGTTAACGAATGTGTATCTATGACGACGATTTGTGAGACTGGTAAACTTACCTTTGTTCGTACGATCTTTCGTTCTACACGGTGCATTTCAAGGTCCTGTACCCATCCGTCGGTAAACTGTACCTGGGCTTGTTGCAGTGACCTGAAGTTACTGAACTTCATGAGTGTATGCATTCACTCCAAGAACCGTATAATTATAAATCTGAGCGTGGTGAAAGTTGGGCAGCACGCTAACGTCTTTTGTCCACTCTGTGTGCTCGTAAGGATCTGACCCTTTCACTCCTTTGATTTTTTCCTCGTATTTTCTTTGTCTTTTCGTCGAGTCTGTCTTTGTACGGACCGGCATTGTTCTCCTTTTGTTTTGTACATTCCTTTTTTGTGCGGCAAAGAAAAAACAAGAAGATATTGGAACCGGAGAATGAACGTTTTGCGGTGCTGCAAACGCTTGCATTTGATGCGGTACTTGGATTGTTTTGCCACGAGTTCCCGGCATGCAATGCGCGAAAATCACGTGATTGCTAAACAAGGGGGAGGGTGCATCCAGCCTCCTCGGCTGTAATTGGTCCAGCCCAGAGTCGATCATGACCAATTGGCCAATCCAACACCTTTCATTATATATACCCTTCCTAAAAAAAAAAAAATCCATCGGCCCATAAAAACAAAAAATCGCCAGCGGCCCACCGGGCAAATGCCCGGTGTGCCCGATGGCCAGTCCAGCTATGTCTCCATCCATCCAGTCATGATGATGCCATTTTTCTCCTTGCTGTCGCTGTCTTGCACAGCTGCTGCTGCTGGACCTTTTCTTCACTGCTCAGGATACTGCTGTGAGCTCTTGAGATCCATCTCGTTGTTCTGGAACTGCATTTCTTGTCTTCAGGGAGAGATTCTTGGAGCTTGTGTTCTCAAGGTGACAAACACATGGAAGTTAAGCTTTCTTAAAAACCCAGAGAGATTGTAGTTGCCCTATGTTGAAAAACACCAAACCCTCTTCCTATTTTATTGCTTATTTTCATCAACAATTCTGCTAATTTTGTGTGTGTGTGTCCACCCTAGGGGAGCTGGTGTACCACCTTCTCCCGCTAGTTTTCAACATTTTTAACCCGATTTTTCACTGTTTTTACACACACATCAACTTTTCCCACACAACCATTCTCTTTCATCTCACAACATACTTGCGCTCACATTTCTTACCATACAGTCAAATATTGAGTTTTACCTCTGGCCGCTGGGTGAAACGTCCGCCGCTACTGGATCTAGATCCCATATTTACATTCAGAGCGTCCCCTGCAATGGCCTTCTTCCCTTCTCGGCAGAAAAGTGCTAAAATACCGTCACTCCGCACACTGTATTGTGCAGACGTGATTATCAACAGTGGACCACACCGTTCCCTGTGATGGACCGGTGTTTTTGTAATTACTTTCTGGCAGACAATTGCTTTTCTTTGCACAACACCGGAACCGAACACCAGCCTGGGGGCTCGAACCCAGGATTTTCCTCCCGGAGACTCAAACTCCGGAGCAGCAAGAACTTCACGGCTCGGCAAGACAAAAAACTCCTCATGACTGTATACAAAGTTAGCTACAACTCACCCATCTGCAGGAGTCCCCTTAAAGTTGATGATCTCAGTGGTAACTGAAACACACGGTTCCGTGACGCTTCCATTTCCTTTGCTTCAACAGCTGGTAGGACAAAGGTACCTTTTCCCTCAGGGGTGATCAGCCCGTCCACGAAACCGTTGTTCAGTGACCACATGGACTATCATGTCGACAACGCCATTTTGTTGTGGAAGTTTTCCATTTAAATAAAGCCTGCAGACGAGCGGTGAGCGGTAGTTAACATTCTTTAATCAAACACACAAAGAACAGACAACCAAGCTTGATGAAGTCCCTGCGTGACCGCGGGACAGATGGTCAGCAGAGTCTCCCTGAGCTTAGCATGGCTCTCAGTTAAATACCTTCTCCAGGAACAAAAGGCAGTACACAGCTGTTTCACACCTTAACACTAGAATTACTGAGCCTTTTTTTCCCTGGTGCGAGTCCCTACTACTAGATTTACTAGCCCTGCGCAAATTTGCGTAAATTCCACTGGCACTGCGTTGTCTTTACAGTCCCTGGCACAGCAGCTGCAGCAGCTTCAGCAGCCTGCGTCTGTGCTAATATTTCCTTGTGCTACATGAATCGGCAACAAAGTTCCTGAGCTAGAAGACTGAGAAAACAATCTTCTTTTGCCTGTCCACACTGTACATGCCTTGTACAAAATGTAAGCATTCACCGCCGCCAGGTCCAGCATATTGTAGAAAACCGCTACTGGGTCTGGGTGCAGTTCCCCCCTCCAGGGGCAAGGGTACCTAGACCCGGTTCGTAGAGTACGCTTGGGGAGTGTGATCGTGTGTACAGCGTCTCTTTATGTCTGTCTCCACGTTGGTTGAGTGTGGAGTAAGTGCATATGAGAGCATGAGGGTGGGAATGGATGTTTGTGTCTGTGTGTGCCTGTATGTCTGTGTCTATATGTCAGGTTGGGTATCAGACGCCACCTCTCTGGGGACATCTCAGGCCCTCCAAGGTTTGGAGGCCTATCTCCACCCACCACCACTTCCCCTGCCAGTGGCGGACTCCCTCAGGTGTCGGTGCGTTGGTGGTTCTTTGTGTCTGGGGGTGGGCGTCCGGGTACACACCGGCTCACTCCTTGGCGGCCGCTTATCGGGGCCTGGAGCCTGGGGCTCGCTCGGGCCACTTCGGAGGTGGGGTGCCCCCGGCCTCTCGGCCTGGGGCTCGGTTACTCAGGCACAGCTGGCTGCCGGCGGAGCTCACGGGCGCGTCACTGCAACTCCCCCTGGCTTCTGCTCCGCGGCTGCTGAGTGAGCCCTCATCTGGGACTCTCCTCAGCTCTTATTGGGACAGTGGCGCGGCTGCCCCTCTGTTGGTCTTCCTTGGTCTCTTGTGTTCTAGGGGCCTCTGGATGTCTGGAGTTTTGATCTCCTCCATACCTGCTTCATACCCTGGAGGACGGGGCTGTGGCTCCCCACACTCCCTAGCAGACATAGCTGGACTGGCCATCGGGCACACCGGGCATTTGCCCGGTGGGCCGCTGGCGATTTTTTGTTTTTATGGGCCGATGGATTTTTTTTTTTTAGGAAGGGTATATATAATGAAAGGTGTTGGATTGGCCAATTGGTCATGATCGACTCTGGGCTGGACCAATTACAGCCGAGGAGGCTGGATGCACCCTCCCCCTTGTTTAGCAATCACGTGATTTTCACGCATTGCATGCCGGGAACTCGTGGCAAAACAATCCAAGTACCACATCAAATGCAAGCGTTTGCAGCACCGCAAAACGTTCATTCTCCGGTTCCAATATCTTCTTGTTTTTTCTTTGCCGCACAAAAAAGGAATGTACAAAACAAAAGGAGAACAATGCCGGTCCGTACAAAGACAGACTCGACGAAAAGACAAAGAAAAATACGAGGAAAAAATCAAAGGAGTGAAAGGGTCAGATCCTTACGAGCACACAGAGTGGACAAAAGACGTCAGCGTGCTGTCCAACTTTCACCACGCTCAGATTTATAATTATACGGTTCTTGGAGTGAGTGCATACACTCATGAAGTTCAGTAACTTCAGGTCACTGCAACAAGCCCAGGTACAGTTTACCGACGGATGGGTACAGGACCTTGAAATGCACCGTGTAGAACGAAAGACCATCGTACGAACAAAGGTAAGTTTACCAGTCTCACAAATCGTCGTCATAGATACACATTCGTTAACCTTTTATTAATATAACCTTTGAGCTCAACGGTAATTAATTAGTAGTGGAAATAATTTCTGGTAGCATTACAGAAATGTAGCAGTGACAATAATATTGTATGTTGTAATCGCACTGGACAATTAGTGATACAAAACAACTGTTTTACCCTGTGAATAAAAGTATATGTTTTTGTCATGTACCATGGCAATAACAGAAGCGAAACGCAATATTGTGTCAGGACAATTCACTATTTATGCACAATAAAAACAATAAATAAAGGAGCATAGCGCGACAATTTCTGTTCAGCGCCAGACTTGCTTGTAACCTATATCACCAATTATGTTAAGAAAAATGACGTATTAACAACTAAAAACTCTGACCTTTGTGGGAATGCTTGGAGCAGACTAACATGTGAGCTGAAGTGTTCTGAGACGTTATATTTGGTATATCCAGACCATCCGTCGGCTCTTACTTCGGAAACATGGCTTAAAAAATTTCTCTTCAACGACGTAATCCGATAAAAAAAAAAAAAACGATCTCTTTACCCGTCGGCTTCCCATGGCTGTCATGCGACCAGCTATTGCAGTTAATAATACAACAGCTTCTTGGCATTTTTTGGGTTTCTTTTTATCGCTAGTACCTCTTGCCACAAGTTCCCAGAATCCTTTGCGGTTTTACCCCTGAATGACGTCACATTTTTAATCTTTATCCTGGTGGGCCGTCTCTAGTCAAAATGCCCGGGCCGATTTTTTGTCCCAGTCCAGCCCTGCTAGCAGATCGTTACATGGAGAAACCTTTGGAATGCAAGCATGCTGATCCACACAGGTATGCACACAGGTGTACACACGGGTATTCACAGACGCGGACTACAGCTTTCTTGGCTGCTGCCTCAAAGCACATTGTGCGCTGTCTATCTTGCGTGCTGCACAATATCGTTTATTATTTAGTATCTACTGATATCTACTGCTAGCTAGTTTATTGTGATGGTGCTGTTTTTTTTATTATGTTGCTCTTTGTTGTTTGCTTTCTCTTCTGTTTTTTTTCTCCATACAGGTGATCCAGGTGTTTTCTTTGTTTTTTTTTCTTTCTTCCCCCCCTTCTCACCGTCTCTTCTCCCCTTTGGTTTTCTTTCTCTCCCTCTCTTTCTTTCATTCTTTCTCCCTGTCCTATCCCCCAGTCATGTCTGTCCCGTTTGTAGCAACTGAAAATAAAATAAATTCATAATTATAATAAAGGTCAATCAAATGGACCAATATGGCAAGGCCATGATGATCCACTTGGTAAAATAAATCCGCTTGGCATCTTTCTTGGCCTTAAGACAACAATTCTGATGGCTAAAGATCCAAACGGGACACAAAAAAAAAAAAAAGAAAGAAAGAAAAAAAAAAAAAAAAAAAAAAAAACCGCTACTGACCACCTGCGTGTTGCTGCTCTTATGGAATACATCTGCACAAGTTGAGTAAGTTCACGCCAGACTTTATTCACCGTGCCCCATAACGGCGTTTTGCGCTGCAGCAGTCTGTGCGACAGTGAAGTAAGTAAAGAAATTGTCTGTTGTGACGTTTCCCTGCTGTCATACAAGGCGAGAGCGGTGCAACCTGGACTGGTTGGCAGATTGTGGCACTGTACGTGTTGCACGTGTTTAATAAAATTACAAACACTAACCCTCATAGATCACTATTGTTAATGGACAACTAGGAAACTGTCAAAAAATCACAAATGAATTTCATTTTAAGAGATTAAGACTGTCACCATAAATACATCTCTAGCAATTCTTACACAAAAATCTGGGAAATCACATACTGAAGGAATGGTGAAGTGCATGCAGACAAACCAAAAGGTCCAGAGAAAAGAAAAGAATCATTGTTGTTACTTTCACAAAGAAAAGAAAACCTGTGTTTTCAGTTCAGGTCACCTTGGTTGCATTTATATGACATCAAATCTCAACAATAAACACCTCAAGTCGCTTTATACTGTAAGGTAAAATCCTACAATATTAAAAAGAAAGCCCCAATTATTTTACAGTCCCCTATGAACAAGCACTAGGAAACCGTGGGAAGAACAAACTCCCTTTAAAAGGAAAATGACGGAGTCAGACTTGGGAGGTGGTTGAAGGGAAAGAGAAAAGGAGAGCAGATTAAACCACAGACTATGGGAGAGAGAAGACGGAAGCATAAGACTGGTGTAGCTGGATAATAGAATTGGATGATGTAGCACCATAATTCACTAAGCATGTGTTGCACAGTCTGACATCCCTCAAATAGATTTTGTACAGATTGAAACCAAGATTTCATTTGATCCATCTTGCACAGTGTGACATGAAACGTACACAACTGTTGCTGTCACACAGTCTAAAGATTCGTTCAGGGAGCGATCACCTTCATGGTTAAAGGAAAACATTGTTAACTTTAGAAGGAATAATATACCTTTTACCTGCAGTTTGTCAGTCTTTCCTGCGTTGGTACTGAACAGAACGATTTAACCAAGTGGTCCTCGCTGTACAAGAAAACAAAAATAAAAATAATCATGCCAACATATCACATAAATGTCAACCCAGATGAGGAATGATACTAAAACTACTCTAATGCACTGTGGTAGAAGCATCTCTCAAGAAAGAAATTACAGAATAAATGAAATTAAATGAAGTCAATGTATAAAATTACACAAGTGAGCAATAAAGGCTTGTCCTCGGTTTTACTACCCGAAGAGCTGATTGCTGCTTACAAGCCCCTTCCAGTGGGATGTCCTTGCGTAAGGAGTGTAATCTTAACATGCACTGCATTAGCAGCTGAGTCACAACAACCCTGCTGAAAAAAACCTTTTTCAATGTTTGGTGCTGTTAAATCCTACCCACTGATAACTCATTGTTCTAGTGACTACAGGAAAAGCAGCTGGCAACTGTATAAGATATGAAACAACAACAACAATAATAATAAAAATAATACAAATAATAACTACAATAGATGCTTATATTTATCAGTTCAATGTACTTTTGCAAAAACCGAATTATGAAGCATGTCAGTGCAAACAAACCCTGTTATATTTATTTATTTTAGCTTATTTTAGCTAAGTACAGTAAACATATGTTTTCTCTAGTTTTAGATCAGTATTTAGAGGATCTTAAATGTGCTCTGTATTATCCTTATATGAATACTTCAGGTTGTAGATGTCTTACTACATTTTGTCACTCATCCATGTGACTGATTGTGACTGAAGAAGTCACTTGGATTACGAAATGGTTCTCCCACGGAAAACGCTACGTCCAAATGAACAGAATGACATGAGTAACATGCTACTATTTAGTTCAAAGATGTGAACAGTGGAAAAGTTTGGAATCAGAATATGAAACTAATACTACTTATTATGGATGTTTTGCTTTTACAGGGCTGCCTGAAAGGCAAAAAAGATAGTTGTCATAGAATAAACAGAATACAAAATATATGTGTTTAGTATTAATATACGTGTTACAACATGGAAATCTTGTTAAATAATTTATTATTATTAATAATTATGATCAAACTATTTTTCAAAGTATGGATGCCTAAGAGCTTTTTGACAACATTTTTTATTATTTTGCACCAAAATAGTAGTTTGGGTCTTGTTGCTCTTTTACCATGACCAGTGGAGATGAATATAGCGAGGCATTTATGATTCTATTACTGCTGGATCCATCCATTCAACAGGATATTTTAGTTTGTGAGGTTTATAGTAAGGCAAGCTTTTGCTGGCAACATAAATAAGCACGAGTCAGAATACATTCCTTTCTTGCTGATGGCCTTTCAGCTCAATAAACAGGAGGAAGAGGAGGAGATGCAGAGGCTTGCCTTGCTCTACTGTCCCCTTCCATCAAAACAGAATGCTAAATCAAAGCCCAAAGCTTTCCCTAACTTCATTTCATTTCTGTTTCCATCACAGAAGTTTTTGTGGTCTTTTCTTCCCCATATCTAAATATCATCCTAATGGATGATTGGATAACTGTGCATGGTGAGATATGGCTAATGTTCTATATTCCTATTTTAAATTTGGTTCAACCAGGGTATTTATTCACAATAAATAAATATAAGTCTCTCTCTTTGACATACGTACACACAAGTGAAAGAGCTTAAAACTAATACTGGAAAAACAAGCCCTTTTCACAGGTGTTATTATAACTAATGCCAGTATTTACAAATGTGGGTTTATTTGTAAGTGCCAGGAAGCATCAGCAGTAATTATCAAAAGGACCTCAAACTGCTCTATCGAGTATAGGAAAACACTAACTCAATGTAGTACCAGAGTAGGTAGGTAGGTAGGTAGGTAGGTAGGTAGGTAGGTAGGTAGGTAGGTAGGTAGGTAGATAGATAGATAGATAGATAGATAGATAGATAGATAGATAGATAGATAGATAGATAGATAGATAGATAGATAGATAGATAGATAGATAGATAGATAGATGTTTAATTTGCATTAATCCAGGGCTTTTTAAGTAAAAAAAAAGACATGACCATGACATGCTTTGGGAAACTTTTTTCTTTTTGTATTGTCTTGGCCCTGAATGTGTGAACCACTAACATCCTGTTAATAATCCCCTTGTTTGGTCTCGTCAAACATCAAAGGATAAAACACCACAGGCGTAGCCTAGTTTTGGATGAGGGTTTCATCTAGGGAACTTTAACACTTACAACTGGGAGAAGGGTATGTAATTGGTATTGAAGGCTTGTTTTTAATTATGTCATTTATTTATAAAATCCCAGTCAACTACAAGATTCTCCGAAAACATGAACTTGTCTGTAGCTGTCTTAAACAATGCCACATTCTTGGAATACTGTAACAGGGGTGTGTTTGGTCTGCTGTAGGGCTGCAGCACTTTGTAAGGAGGCTAGAACAGTAGACTCCTTGTTTCCATGGTAACTGTGTGAGTGAATAGGAGGGGAACATGGTGGAGATGCTTTAGGTGAGTTCATTTTGCAAAATTATGTGACTGCTTAGTTTTCCGTTCTTCATCACTGGGCATCGCAGTGTGCATGTATGCCTGTGTTTGTGTGTGCATGTGTGTGTGTGTGTGTGTGTGTGTGTGTGTGTGTGTGTGTGTGTGTGTGTGTGTTGTTATTTTCACACGATGTCACATGTGACTCACACTTACTGTACTTTAGTTTTCTCTTAACATCATTCTTGAGGCTGAATAATGCTGATGGTACATTCAAGGTGGCAGATTGACAATCCTGATGAGGTTATCTTCACTATTTTTCCTTCCTCATTATTTCAGAAAGGAAAAGAGCTTTGATGTGTAAGAAAAAGCCTCTGGAGAGTTGACAACTGCGTGTATAATGCAAAATATCTTTAAACTTACCGCAGCTTCTGAATATCCAAAGTCTCTTTAAAATATTGTTTTTTCCCCCTGACCTTTCTTTACAAAGCTACCATGTTTATTCCATAGTTTAGTCATTTGTTGGATATCAAACATCGACTTTAGAAACATCAAGGGTTTAAAAAAGAGCTGTTAATGCAAAGATGATTTCACCTACTGACAGAGGGACATGCATCACATGAAACAGAATATTAAAGATTTTGTGCAAATGTATTGTTATCATGCTGTTAACTATATGCTCAAAGTACGAAGAAAACTGCATTTATTTGGTTTTGCTTCTGCAGAGCTGAGGAAAATACGCAGCTTTAATTTATCGGCAGGGGTTATATATGACATTGTTTACAGTCATTTATTGTAGAAGTAGTGACAAACCACAGTTCAGTAACTGTGGTTTACTCAAACCAAGGGGACGAACCAGTTCCAAATGTAACATTTCATTCCGTTTAGTTTAACTTTATTTAAATTCATCAAACAGTCCCTTCAATAATACATAGAAAACCTCAACAATAAGAACACCAATAACACAATGAGCAAACACTTGCGACTCCATAAAACTCCATTTTAATAGGAAGAAAGCACCAACAGAACCAGGCTCAAGGAGAGGAAGCCATCTGCTGTGGCCAGTTGGGAGTGAGGGGAGGAAGACAGGACAAAAACAAACTATGCAAGAGAACAAAAGATGATTAAATGATTAAATTCAGAGTGGTGTATAAACACATAATGAGTGATGAAGAAACACTCCATGCATCATGGGAAGCCCCAATAAGCCCAGGCCTATTGGGGGATAACTAAGGTTCATCTGAGCCATTAATCCAGCCTTAACTATATGCTTTACCAAAAAGGAAGCGTTTAAGCTTATACGTAGAAAGAGTGCTTCACCTCTGATGCCAAGCCGGGATCTGAAGAGGGGTCTGAAAGGCTGAAGGCTGAAGGCTTTGCCTCCTATTCAACTCTTAAATACCATAGAAACCACAAGGAAGCCTGCAGTAGAACAGAGGTGCTGTATTCGGTGATACGGTACAGTATGAGGTCTTTAAGAGAAATACAAATAGTTTATTTTCTAAAAGTGATAACCTTCCAATTTAAATGCAGTTAAACACAGTGACTCACTTGTGTTCTTAATATTTTTATCTTTAATAAAATTATTTAAGGTAAACAAAAAATTACACCTGTAACACTTTTCCTGTGCTTTTCAAATTTGTAAAAAGAAGCTTAAATAGAATAAAAATAATGAGTCATTGTCTAATTAAAGGGGTCGTGAGCTAAAAAGGTTGAAAGCCACTGGAAAATTAACCTCATGCCAATCAGCTGTCAGACACCAACAGCTTGCCCTTCACGGTTCATTGAAGTACTGCTGATTGTCCTTCCTCTTTCTGGAGATTTAGCTGTGCCTCAAGTTTTAAAGAAAATGTAAACACTGTAAATTAAGTATGGCTTTGTGTCCATTCTTGCGCTCTTGCTTTTGTTCACGCTGTACAACAAATAAATATACTCATTTGGCATCACTGCTGGAGAGCATTAAAACCTGCTTCCTAGACATAAATGGGTGGCTTGGTGTAGCACCACAAGCCTGAGCTGATAGAGTTGTCCTAAAAAGCTTCTGGATTTGCTGCTGGACAGAGACCAAAGTGCTTTAAAAGTCCATCTGGAGGCAAATATAGCAGATGATAATGCTTTGCAGTGCCATTTACAAAAATCATATTCTTTTGCCCAGATTCAGCCCTCATCTGGGCAGTTTTCTGTTTAATATTGTGTTCAATATGTAAGCCAAGATCAAAGAGTTTATGATAACAGAACTCATTGTATTAGGAAAAGATGGCCACCCGGCAGTCAGAATATTTTGCATGGATTAAGAAGAGCAGATGAAAGAGTAAAATAAACACATTTCAGCTTTTCTATAGCATCTTCTTTCTTTGTTCTCTTGAGAGTAGCGGGGATATTGCTGCTTTCTCACACTCCCACCCACTCCTATTACAAGATGTGTCTTATGTCGCTGTTGATGTTTATTGCTCTCGCTGCTGGCCATATACCACTGAAAACTGCAGCTTATCCCCTTCCCAACACAAAAACCTTACTTGGTGTTCCCACTAACGTGCACCCATAGGACCAAACAACAACAGCATGTGCTACACCTTGAGGTATTACATCAAAGGTGGCGGTGCTCGTGGAGGCAGTGGGAATTTTATTCAGGACTGGGGCAAGGACCAACCTCTGGAATGTATTTGCTCAACATTTTAAAAAACATTATGGATTTTGCAGAGTAATTTCATTACCCCTGTGACCAATAAACCGCTACATCATTTGAGGTGGAAACAAACACTTCGCCCTCAAGCAACTCTGCAACAGCTTCTCCTTCCTGGTCTCATTACAGGACAAACTCTTCTCCAAGGCTCCTCAGATAATAAGCTGATAAGTCAGATGACAGAATATGCCTTGCATTAGTTAGATGCCAAGGGCTTACACTGGCCTTCCATGTTGTCCTTGGCCTCTATTAAGGAACTGCAATAAAGAGGCTGGTTACCACTCTGTAAAGGTCGTGTTTATGGTCACCAGTGTTGGGTAAGTTACTTTAAAAAAGTAATTAATTACTAATTACTTAGTCAATATTGTATTTAAAATACTTATCTAATTACTGTGTGAGAAAAGTAACTTAATTAATAAATAAGTAATTTAACTAAATACTTCTTAAAATCTCTATAAACCTTGAGTGGGCAAACAATAGAAATTAAACTCTTTAAATAATAAATAGATTTTTTTAAAGATGGAGACTCTACAGTACGCAGCGGTAGCATCTCTTCCACAATGTAGCCCGCAATCATTCTTTTAAGCTCACCTTCAGACGTTTTCTGTGCTGCTGAAGTAAAATCAAGTTTTGCCTGCTTAGCAGGAGTTGCCGCGGTGTTATCCATGGATGATGAACAAGGATCACTCAGAAGTGTTCGTCTATGCTCTCGTGTCAGGCGCTTCTAGATTACTCATGCTATTAACAGCAGCCGATAGTTTTTACATATTACTGTAATATTCTTGTCTGCTTGTTTCAGAAAGGTGAAGAGACGGGAATATGTCCATTTCATAAAACAGCCACTCGCTTCATCCGAGTCCGACATCTTCCGCTTTAGAATACGACTATGCAGCAAACTGGCGCGAAATGACGTGCAGCTGCACTACAGCGATGTTAAAGCGGCAGAGTTTACTTCTACGTTTAGAAGACAAATTATTGAAATTAAATAATGATATTCAGCGAGTTTAATTATTTTACAATGTAACGCAAGTATTTTGTAAGTAACTGTCATTAAAATACCTAAAATGGAACAGTAATTAGTTACTCTACTTTTTCAGTGGAAAAGTAATTTAATTACAGTAACGCGTTACTTAGTAAGGCATTACACCCAACACTGATGGTCGCGTCTTATATATGTGCATACATGTGATAATTCATCTATGAGACCTTATAGAATTTTATAAGTGCTTATAACCATGCAAAACAACACGCATGTTAGAAATATTTTAATTAATAATTAATTGATAAATAATGACCATTTAGGAGCTTTAATTAAACTGACATTACCATAGACACTCATCAGCCACTTTATTGGTTACCTGTTTCACAACACCATTAATTCTTCATGGCACAGGTTCATCATCCATGGTGTGCATCTTCCTTTCCACCACAATCCAAAGATGCTGGATTAAGATCTGGTGACTGTGCAGGACCTTTGGGTACAGCAAACTCACAATCATGCTCAAGGAAATCAGTTTGAGAGAAAATTCATAGAGAAAATGAATGCTCATTACATAATTTATTTAGTTTTTAAAAATTCTTCCATTCTCTGTAAACCTTAAGACTGCGAGGGAAAATCCCAGCAGATCAGCAACTGTCAGCAAACAACAACTCATCCTACATTCAGGCACTTCCATGACTTCTCTTCCTGTTTCTGAGCCTCAGTTTGAATGCAGGTTTGAGCTCAGCAGGTCATTATGGCTAGATTGAGTTGCCATGTGACTGGCTGAGATACAAACAGCAACAGTTTTACCTAGCAAAGTGACTGGTGAGGGTACGGTTATTAGCATTTTTATGACACAATACAATGTTTATGGGGGTTTTGAGGAGTATTTGCTGTCTGCTAGTGAAGTGTAAAAGCTTTATGTAAAAGCTGTGAACTCACTACTAGCACTGACAGCACATGCTCACATGTGAACTAACATCTTTCTTAACTCGTGAAATTCACACCTGCGCTTTGAGATTGCCCTGTACTACCTAGTCTTGTATCATTTGTCACTTTATATGGTGTGAGTTTTCCAGTTTTTGCTAAGATGAGAAATGATGTGTTTTAGAAAATAAAACACAATTTTTTCTTTCATTTTCTTTTCTTTTTTTTTTTAAATTGAACATTATTTAGTATAGTGTATAAACACGAAAATTGCAACACTAGAAACTACCTTCCTACTTGTCTTCTTATTTAGCTTCATCTCACGTCTGAGTACTGTACACAGTGCCAACAGCAGCAGATAATTATCATAGTGTGGATTGCAAGTTATTGGGGGACACTCCTCTGGTTGCCCTCCTTTCATTACATTGAGCTTTTCATCGCCCTACACATTAACCTCTGTCCGGACTTCACTGCTTTTGCACGAAATGTCATTGTCACTTTACCAAAGAGTCAATTTTGTGTGACACGTTAACGATTTTGCTGTTTCTGTGGCCAAACGTAAATAATTTTTTGCTGGTCTTTGGTCTAAATGCAACCTTGACTTATTTGAAATTCCTCTCATGCATCTTGATATGCTGTAATTGGATGCTGGTTTCATTATGATCAATTTATCACATTTGGCTGACTTCTCCCAGACATTTCTTTGGTATTCTGTTTGATCCAAAAAATATCATTTGTACAAGGAAATGAAATGTTAGAAAATGTTTCCACGTTTTTTTTTTTTTAAAGTTTGGGTTAGGAGTTTCCTTTAAGTTTCCTTAAATACAGAGTAGTGTTGTGCTATGTAGACATGGTTTTTAACTTTACCAGAGCTTTGACATTTGAATGAGTCTATACAAGTACAACAGTTTTGTAAGAATAACATTAGGGTTAGCACTTTACCAATGCAATCACTTAATTAGTTGGCACAGTGGTGTGGTGTTTAGTACCACAGTAAGAAGGTACTGGGTTCAAATCTGATGGCTGGGTCTGTGTGTTCAGCATGTGCTTGTATGGCCACTCCCACTTTTTCCCACAGTCCATAGATGTGTATATTAGGTTCACGCAGAGTTCTACATTGGCTGTAGGTGTGGTTAGTCTCTGTGATAGCCCTCTTCTTCATTTTTCCACACCTTTCAAGACCATGTAGTCCTTGGATATCTTCATAGTTGTATTTGTAGCTTACTTTACCTGAGCTCATTCTGACTTTGAATAGGCTTCCCCCCTTTGTCATTGGAGAATCCATTAATAAATGTTTAAAGAGTCAGATGTTTGATCTTGTTTCAAGTCACTTAGTTGGGAAAGCTGATGGCTAAATGTAATTAATGGCCCACGGTGTGTTTATGTGAGGATTCTGAAGCTGGATGTCACAAGGCTGACACAGTTACATGAAACATGAGGGGGAAAAGAGGTCCAGCAACTCAGGAAACCTTTGGATGTATTAAAAGTTTCAGTGCACACATTTTAAATAATATAAGCCTTGCATTCATTCTTATTATATTTGGTTGCTTAGTTGCATAGTTGGTTGCTAGTCACAAGGCACTAACTGTTGCTTGGTTAGAGGGTTAGTTTGCTTTTTTGGGGGTGGGGGGGGGTTGTTCCTTTTTTTTACTTGTGTAGATAATGTGCTATTTTCCACTTATGTTTTACAATGCTACATGGTTTAATTCACCTCTCAGCATCACCAGGACCTGCAGCTTAACTGAGCAGCCATAAAATGGCCATAAAAAGCTTAATCTAAACCCTTTTCATGACAATTGACATATTCATTATTAAATGTCAGCATCACTGACATTTTAATTTTTTTCTTTTCAGTATTTATCTTTTTTTTTTTTAAATAAAATGACTAAAATGTTTTTTTTTTCATATTTATCAGTTTTTATCTGCTTCATCAAATACAAACCAAACCATGAATTTTGTCTTGATTTGCCAAATCCCCATTTCTCTCGTCTAGGCAAAAGACTTGATTTTGTGAGCTTCAGAGGTATAACAAGCTTTTTCTGCAAATCAAGATTTTTTTTTTCAGTAAGTGCTGCCCACACTTATTGAAAGAATTAATCTGCTGCAAATCTGGTAATGTGATAGATTTATTGTTAGTCAAAGTTTTGTGTCAAGTAAAAGTCGTGGTCAAAAGTGACTCAATTTATTTTAAAAATAAGTTTGTAAATGTATAAATAAGGGTAAAAAACAATCCCGTCAAGGCGATGTAATGCAAAACAGATTAAAACAACTAAAAGAGTAAATAACTCTGTTGAACTGGATGAGAATGCTGACTGGGACTAAAGCCTGTTTAAAATTAAATCCACCTGCTTAGTGAGACAGGCATAATCCATGTGAATTATTGACCGTGATTGATTAGTTATGCCTTCAGTTGCCTGAAGGTGGAGCTCTGGCCACGATGCCTCATTCACAAGGAAGCTGCTGTGTCTGAGCGTCTTTATTGATTTATCCCCTTTTCGGGTATTAAATGAGCATTTCTGCTTTTGAACTGTACAAATATATATGTTAAGCTGCACTGACTTTGTTTGCAAATGTACCAATAGGATATTAGGAATGTTTAGTTAATTTATGTTAGTATTGTTAGGATACTGTTAACCAGCTAGCTAAGCTAGGCGCTCTAGCTAAGCTGCGCTACAGCATTTTGTGCATATTGTATTTGATTTAGTTTAAACACGTTTTATTTTGATTGAAAGGACAAATGCCTTTCAATATTTTTACACGAATGCTTTGTTTATTTTCAATCTTTACTCACCTGTAAGCAGTGTTGGGTAAGTTACTTTAAAATAGTAACTTAGTTACATTACTAGTTACTTCTATCAAAAGTAACTCAGTTACTTCAAGTTACTCGTTACTTTCAAAGTAACTAGTTACTAGGCAAAGTAACTTTGACCGCCGCCATGATTCTAGCCTACGTCACAGCGTCATGTGCGCTTTTTATATCCAACACCAAAACTGCAGTTGTGGTGCTTTTGATTGTACTCAGAAATTCTGCCGTCTGAATAGGAAGATGTAGGTAACACCAGACTGCAGATGAGCTGCATACAGGGCTGGACTGGGACAAAAAAAAAAAAAAATCGGCCCGGGCATTTTGACTAGAGACCGGCCCACCATTATAGGAAAAATCATAAAGCCTTTGAATGAAAACAAACACTGTTGTGACAGTGATGTACACAGTTTTGATGGTATATATATGTATCAATCTATCAATCATTTGTTGTAAGATTCAGATAATTATTTATTAAAAGCTAGATATTTTAAATGAGAATAAGAAAGAAAAGTATTTCTTTGTGCCCCCCTCTCCCTGTTAATGACCTACCTGCCCCCTGGCAACACTTTACTAGATCCACCCCTGCACAGTTACCAGCTGTCAGCTACACAGAAAAGGATCCTGGTTTTATTTGTCTCTCAGAAACAGTTCATAACTTCCCCTCAACTCATTCATGTCACCTAAAAGGTAAACCTGTTTCTCCATCACAGCTGTGATGATTCAGTAAGAACATCTCCTGGTTTCACCTTCATGTTTCCCTCTCACCAGATAACCAAACTGACATCATGAGCAACAGCTTTACAGCTGTGGCTCCAGCAAACATCAGCTGATACTAGAAATTAATATTAAATAAATTCTAACAACAGCTGATCAAGCTTAAACGTGCTGCTGTTGTTTAGTGCGACATCCGCTTGTTTCCTCTTTCTGGCACAAAGTGGGCGATAAACAAACAAGAGAGAAAAGCTGATCAGCTGATCATTGATCAGTTTCATGATTGAAGTAGAAACGGGAGAGGGAGGGTGAGAGGATGAGAGGAGAAGAGGCAGCTGTGCAGCGTAAACACAGAATAAATCCAGCTTTGTGTCTTTTTCATTCTAGCTGAAGTCCGGGACACACTGTGTTCCTTTTCACCTAAATACGAAACGAAAATATTACGAAACGCGTAATATTTTCTCTGAATACGGAACGATTCCGTTTTTTTACGGGATGGTTGGCAACTCTAATAATTAACCTTATGAACAAAATAAAGTTTAACATCAGTAACATAGCACCCACCCAGCTGTATAGTCATGCTAGCTAGTACGCAGTACGAAAACGTCAGCACAAGGAAAATAAACTCCACCTAAACTTGGTTTATATCTGACCCAGATGGACTGCAGGTTATAACTTCTTACCTGAAGTTCAGTTCACCTGACACTCGGACCAGCGGCCGCTTCGGGTCTCTCCTCTTGCCTCCCTTTTCCTTCATCCACCTGCTGGCCTCCACCACTTGCTAATGTTACTGAATCTGTGGAAGCTCCGCATAGCCACCACACGATGTAACGAATAACGAGCCTATCTAAATCCCAGTAACGACTAACGCGTTCCTGGTTTTGGCATAATAACTAGTTACTGTGCTCGTTACCACAATAATAACATAGTTACTGTAACGCGTTACTTAATAACGCGTTAGTCCCAACACTGCCTGTAAGTGAAAGGAAAGAAAACTGCCTTGAGATGTTGTTTTTTTGAACTAACAGAAAATGTGCATCGTTGTTAAGCTGTTTCATACTTTTGTATGTATGTCTGTATTTCTAGGTCATTCACAATGAAGCTGTTGACTGAGAAGCATCACGTCCAAGCATCTTTATTGATTTATCCCCCTTTCAAGGTGCAACAGTAACTCTGATACAGTCTAAGTCAGGAAACATACATGAAATGAAAACAACTACGCTGACTACGTTACATCGATAAATGCATCAATGATGTCATACTGCAAATTACTGTACAGACTTACTCCAGCCCGAAGACAGCTGCCTATATATCTGGAAATCCTTGTGAGTACAGAAAAGCCCGGTACACTCAGAAGAGCAATAAAAGCGTCTAAAGGACAATACAGGGAAAAGGTGGTGTGCAACATCGAGGAGGCTCTGAGCCTAAGAATTTCATAGCGATGTACCATTTTAACCTGTATATGACAATAATAGAACTTGATATGCAGGAAGTTTGAATTGTTTGCTATGTTTGCATGAAAAATCACCTAAATGAACATTTTAAAGAGCAGTAATGTGCTTTGGCATGCCAATTATTTGGAAACTGTACTCCATTACTCCAGAGAGCATACTCCACTACCTACTATAACTGCCCATTTCTGCTTTCTGTTTTTGTGCATGCTTGTGTTTAAATGACTCCCCCTCTCCCCACAGCATTCCCAGATACAAATCCATTTTTCTGGTAAAGATGAGGAATCTGTTTGAACAATGTGTAGGTATCCACTCCCACAGTGGGCAGGACAGCAAACCTGGTTTTGTTCTTTGACAGACTACGGAAAATCAAAGTCTTTGTCGTGTCTTTAACAGATTGTCACAAAAATACGAAGCTAAAAGCATTTTTTTTTAAAGTGTGGGTGTCTCAGTTTGAGTGCTCAGTATGTTTACGTCTCCTTTGAAAAAGCAGGTGCAAGGTTTACTGATGAAAAAGGCTTGTGCTGGCATGGCCTTAGTCATCTGTGCAAAAAGGAGACATGCTGTGTATCTCACATAAATGTGCTGACGAAGGCATACATAGTGGGTCTCATTATTTCTGGCAACTGAAAATATACTGTCATATTGAAGGCAGCGGAGGTTGTTGGCTTATAGATGATCAGAAGAAATTAATATACGTCAAACTATGGATGTAGTTTCTTGCCCTGTATCCTTGCTGTTAAAAAACATTCAGGCATTTGATGTCTTGAAACTGGATCGATACTGAAATATCGATTCCTCCGATACCAATCATTTATGTTCTAGAATCGATTCTCACATTAAAATGTCGATATTTTAGTAATTTAGGGTAAATTTGTAGTTTATCTTTAACAGGAACACAGTGGAAAGAACCTATTTCATTCGGATTGTCTACATTAGAAGGAACTACTTCCTCTTCCGCCTTTCATAGTCATGTGCGAAATACGGTTGTATAAATGTGTCGCAGCCCCTTGGCGTGCGCACTCACAATAATGGTCGAGCGTAATTGGAGTTATGTGCGCACTTATTTTACATCCACAAACAACCGAAACATGGTTAGCGATACATGTGGCAAGAAAGTGAGGTGTTGTGGCAACACGACAAATTTGTCAAACACCTCAGAGTAAATCATATCACAGAATATGACGAGCATATGTTGAGGCGAACTGAAGAGGAGGAGTGGACAGGGACAGGTGCTGCTAGGGTGAAACAGACGTCTCTCACGGAGTGCTTTAGTGCTGCAGGTAGGCAAGGTGTTCAAATAGCGCACAACTTCAGGTTTTTTATTTCTATTTGATGAATTCTGCATTATTACATGATAAGAACAAGTAGTCTGATGTCCTGTAATCATTATGACGCTATAATTTTGTACAAAGTATCGGTATCGGATCAGTATCGTCGATACCACCCTGAATTTTACTTGGTATTGGATCGGAAAGAAAATCAGTGGTATCGCACATGACTAGAAACTGCATCTCTAAAATGTGTGTTCCCATTCTATTAATAACAAAAATATAAAAAAGGCAGAAACTTTTGGGTAAATTTTTTCAAATCTGTTATATATACTATGATTTTAAAGATGTAGAAAGAGTATTTGAGCCAGACGCGGTTTCATCATCATAAGAAAAATAACAAATGACTATTACCCATGAACATTTTTCCAGTGATGGCAGTGTGTTCTACTGTTATCAAATTACTGACAGACATTGTGTCTCACTGGTGGCAAAAACGTGAAGCTATCTGTGTGTGAGTGTGGGAGGTATTGTACAGTTCTCTTTCAGCTAGTTCAGTGAGTTACAATACATCATTATAGCTTTTGCTGTTGTAAGACAGACCAGTAAAGGCATTTCATGACCTTTGCTGAAGCATAAACAGCTTGTGGAATAGCTCATTCTCCAGGTCATCTGCATGTTACCTTTAAACTCCACAAAAGTGTTTTTTTTTTTTAAGGTAACTCAGGCGTACGGACTGTGAGGCACCTTCATTATGTTAGCGCTTCAATTCTGAATGATGCTTCAGTTGAGAGCTTTTTAATGAGTATATAAACTGAAATTAAATATATGCATGCTCACCTGCCTCTTTGTTGGGTGCACCTGTTAAATTGCTCATTAATGTAAATATCTAATAAGCCAAACAGCTGCCAGAAACTAAAGGCAGCAAGGCATGATCAAGATGACCTGGTGAAATTAGAACTGAGCATCAAAATGAGGATAAAAGGTGATTCAAGAGACTTTGAATGTGACACGGTTGTTGGTACCTGATTGGCTGGTCTGAATATTTCAGAAACTGTTAATCCACTGGGAGTTTTCTGCACAACCATCACCAGGGCTTACGGGGAAGGTTCAAAAGTGTTACTCCCCTCGAGTCGTAATAAAGCTCAACTTGTTCCTTGTGTTTTAACTGACATTTATTTCGGACAGGAGGATTCTTCGACATGCCTTAACATGTAATGATGTCCAACCACAGCCGATACAATGCCATCAGAACTAAAAAGAAATACAAACTTAAATGAATATTCTTAATAAAGCCCCTAAGCATTATATATGGCGAAACATTCCAACAAAACAATCAATAAAATACACATTACACCTCACACTGCGGTAATTGCACTAGAATATCACGCAACACTAGCATATTTACATACAACGAAAATAAACAAAAGAAAACATTTACCTCATTGGCCTCACTCAAAGGGAATAAAACTTTAATCCTTACATCGTGGGGAGGTCCAAAAAAGGCACTCTTTTATTTATCTTACTATTTACTATCTTACTGTGGACGTGCAAACCTCGTGGCTCGTCTCAATTAGCTTGCTGAGTGTGCCAGCCAAAAATACCCTCTTAGCAACAACAGACGGAACTATAGAAAAGGTTCCTATCTAATTGCACAATTAGTAAAAATAACACATTTAAACATATAAATCCAATGAACAAAATATGAATTACTATTGATTTATTTCTTAATATTTCAACTACTAATTGTTTCAACCTTACATATCTAATAAAATGAACTTAAATGCGAGAGTTGCCTATGACGGCAGCTACACAAAAGCCTCTGGGTGAAATGTCAGAGGTGAATATCCAGACTGCTTTGAGCTAATAGGAAGACAACAGTAACTGAAAAAAACCCCCACGATATGCAGAAGAGCATCTCTGAATGGACAATATGTGACACCCTACCTGCAATAATAATGTTTCCTTTTACTGTGTCTACAGAATTTTCCCATATAGAAAAGATATATATAAATCTTATAAAGTTTTTATCTGTCTTGTATGAAACTTGTATGAAAAGCATACAAGAGTGAAAACACATATAAGATCCCTTGAAAAATTATATAATGAAACTTGTATGTTTTGTATACTTACTAAAAAAATATATGAAAGTAATGAGAAAGTGGCCACTTTCATGAGTAAATCATGTAAGCCTTATATGATTTATATATGATTTACTCATGAAAGTGGCCACTTTCATGAGTAAATCATATATGTTTTTACTATTTCTTTTCCATATGGGTTAACTTCAAGCTATCAAGGCATCAATGTGGAAGAAGAGCAGGCAGCAGAGACGATGGGTCTGTTCCTTGAGCGTAATGAAAGTGGACAAGTCGGGAATGTGGGAATTCTCATTGAGGGCTCCATCCTACTCGACCACTTTGGGTATCTCAGCAGGCACGATCTGATATCCTCATGTTGGTGTTGTTCCAAGATCATCATACTAAATGTTGTTCCAGGATCAACATTGCAAGTGACCAATCAGAATGTTGTGACGTCATACTTTTGCGACTTCGGGAAAAACCGGCGTAAAACAAAAAACTGTACATAAGCTGCGAGAAACCGCCTCTGTCCGCCGATCAACGGACCCTGACCTTAACCCTAACCCTAACCGTAACCCTTTAATAAACAGTAAGCAGAATTGATATTGTCCTTGCAACATTGGAATTTCATAAATGCACAAATGGCTTGGCGCGCAAAAGAATAACATCACAACAATGTGATTGGTCACTTGCAATGTTGAACCTGGAACATTTTCATGATGGTCTGGGAACAACACCAACACGAGGATATCAGATCATCCATCTCAGCAGAGCCTGCTGCTACTTGCTTGGACTAACTTATGCCTTGGACCTGAAATAGCCCAAAACTCAACAAGATACATTTTTGAAGTATTTCAAAAGATACTTGTTGAAGTCACTCCTGAGAAGTTGTCAACAAAGGCCCAAAGACTAAAAAGCAGCTTAATGACCTCGTTGACTGTTATGTTGATAAACACAGACGAGACAGAGCGTAACCTCAGTTATTAGTGAGGCTCTTATGAAAGCATGAACAATCTATGGGTTAATTTCACCAAATCATCTCAAAGTGTTGTCTGACTGATTGTGTGATCTGATGTTCTTCTGGCTGCACATTTATGTTTTGCATTGATATTCATTTTTTCTTTCTTCAATCGTTCATGTGAGGTATGAATCGTCTATTTTGAATTTAGAGTTTTAAGACAGTTCACACAAAGTTACTTAAATGTTGTTCTTTCTAAGGAGGAAGTTGTTCTTGCATTTTCTGTGTCATTGTTAGAAATTCCAGTTTTTAAAAAAGCATACGATTTGTGTATTTTAATATGTTAATATTAAGCCATATATATAGTCTTCAGTCTGGTTCACATAGTATTTTTAGTTACATTTACTCAATTAGTGAAGTATTTCTGCTTAGATAGTTCATTCAGATGTAATTGAAACTATTACTTAGATTTACTTATTACTCCTGTTTTGTTATAGACTCAATATTTTTAAGTGTGAAAATGTTATACTACTTAAATTAAGTAGTACACTTTTTACAGTGTAGCTCCTGAGAACAGCAAATTAATACGTGGCTGCTGGTATTAAAAAAAGCAAGCACTCACAGCCTAACTAGTGAGTTTCTCACAATACTAATGCATGATAGGCACATTTTAGTAGATGGCCTTTGTCGTTTTGGTACCAGCTTGGAGCAGAATAGCAGTAACACAATAACTGCTCTTTTATTTGGAGATTCTTGATTCAAATAATAAAAAATAAAAAAAAGCAATTCAGAATATATGCAACAATGTACTGAAAGGATGTGAATTGTATGTATAAAGCCTTTGAAATCAAGTCAAGTCAAGTGGCTTCATTGTCCAACCATGTGCAGTGGTACAGTACACAGTGAAACAGACAACGTCCATGGTGCTACATATGACATATAACAGACAATCAACACAGGACTACATAAAGTGCAATTTGCAGAAATCACAAAAAAAAAACCCAACAAAGACAGTGCAACAGCAGTGCGGGCACAAGACAGCGCAATAGAGAAGTGCAACAATGACAGTGGGTTGTGCAAAAGGCTGAGCAATGTGCAAAAAGTTACTTGGTTTATGAAGGTGTGTGTATGTGTGTGTCAGTCCAGTCACGGAGTGTTCAGGAGTCGGATGGTTTGGGGGAAGGATTGAGGGCCTGAATCCTCCGGTACCTCTTGCCAGAAGGCAGCAGGATGAAGAGTGTGTGAGAGGGGTGCATAGGGTCCTCCACAATGCTGGTGGCGATAAGTGTCTGTGATGGAGGGAAGTGAAGCTCCAATGATCATCTCAGCTGTTCTCACTATCTGTTGTAGGGTACTACGATCCAATACAGTGCAGTTTCCATATCAGACAATGATGCAGCTGCTCCTGACACTCATGATAGTCCCACTGTAGAAGGTGGTGATGATGGATGGTGGGAGCCGGGCTTTTTTCAGCTTCCGCAGGAAGCAGTGACACTGTTGGGCCTTCTTAGTTATAGAGCTGGTGTTGAGGGACCAAGAGAGGTTCTCCACCAGGTGAACACCAAGGAATTTGGTGCTCTTGATGACCTCCATAGAGGATCCATCAGTATTAAGTGGACAGTGATCTCTCTGTGCTCTCCTGAAGTCAACAATTATGTGTTCTTTTTTGTCCACGTTCTTCATGAACTAGATGATGTGGTTCAAACTGTGCATTGCAGCACAGTCATGAGTCAGCAGAGTGAACAGCAGTGGGCTGACCACACAGCCCTGAGGGGCTCCAGTCCCCCGTGTGGCAGTGTTGGACTGTCTGAGGTCTCTCCGTCAGAAAGTCCAGGATCCAGTTGCAAAGGGAGGTGTTGAGGCTCAGCAGGCTCAAATGGACATTTTTGCATACAATTAATTAAGTAAGTCATAGTTGTGATATTGCTTTGAGTCGTGATCAACAAATCAGTGGGTTATCAGAATATACAATAAATTTAAAAACATTTATGTCTTTTATTAATTATTCTTATGTTCTTGCTTTCATAATTGAATTGACAGAATAATTGTTAGTAATTATTCAATCAGAAAATAATAACTTACAATAATAAACTTGCTTGTTGTTGTTGTTTTAATTTGCTTTTTTTATTTTCTGTATTTGTATTGCAAATTCTGGAAGTCAGCCAAAGCACGAAAGTTTCATTAGTGCCCTCCCCAAAGAGGAAAATAGTCCATCATAGTTGGCAATTACCGGGACAGTCAACACTAGTTCACCAAACAATAAAAGAGATAAAAATTTATGTAAATGAAAATTTAGTTCAATTTAATTTCAGTTGGTTTTTTTTATTTCTCTAAAACATCACAATGTGTTTTAAATCAAGCAATCTCAAAGCTCAAAAGTAATTTGACAATTGATTGGCCAAGTAAGGTCTGTTTCCTCATAATTCAATAACAAATTGAGAAGATATGGAGATCTTTTCACTAGAACTGCCGATATGAAGTCCAAAGAAATGTCAATGTGAGTGAAGGAACAGATGATTAGGCTTAAAACTTTTTTTCCTATCTAGTCATGGTTCCTTATAAAGAATGTGGAGATCCTTTTTATAAACTGCACTCTCACAGCAGTGCTTGACTTCTCCTGTGCACTCCTATACTCTAATGTCATCCTGTAAAAGCTCAGCCATCACCCTGGGGGTTTTAAGGGAAGTCACCAGACATTTGGATCCTTTCGGTTGTCTACTTCAATATCAGATATGGAAGATTATGGCAGAGAGAAGTTCTCCACCTTCAATGACCCCAAACTTGTAAAAACACACTAAGACTCAGCGTTCTTCTCCATAGGCTTAACAAGCGATAAGTTATGATGAGAGTATAAGGTGAAGCTCACTATCACAGAGATGAACACACTTTGTCTTTGTCACTACTCCACATATTTCTATGATTCCAAACAGTTCTGTTCATATCAGAAAGGCTGTGTGCTTCCTGTGTGGGGACTTATTACAAGAAGGAAATAAAATGGCAGCTTCTGACCAGGAAGTTTCTAAGATTTAATCTTGATCTTGTCTGATGGCAATAGCCATACCTCATCTAATAAAATTATTATGTACTGTATACAGGCCTCAATTACCATGTTAAATGTAAAAATTTGTGACAGTGCAATTAGAAAATTACTGAACAAGTATGCTGGTTTGGATGAATTCCAAACCAGGTATGCAAACTTGTATGATCCTGGTCTGTGGTGATCAAATGTGGTCCAATGAAGGATAAACCAGCAACAGAGTCACAGACAGCCAAAGTTCACTGATGCAGCATCAGAACTGGACCACAGAGCAACAGAAAAAGGTGGTCTGGTCTGCTGTGTCGTGTTTTCTTTTACATCACATGGATGTTCGGGTGCATGCGCTTACCTGGGGAACACCTGGGACCAAGATACAAGATATATGTATACATATAAATAGATAGATAGGTAGATAGATATGCATATCCGATAATCTAACAAAGCCTCAAAGGAAGGTGACATGGACATCCTTCCATTTAATGATCTAATTAACTTAAAACTGACTGGCTTTCCCACAGGGGAAAAAAGCATTTTATAGTACTTAGATGAGGTCACATGTCAATTTTTGCATTTCTCTAAACTCAGGTTTTCTTTATGAATTTCACAGCAGAGCAATATTGTGTGAACATAGAAACCTACTTTTATGTGCAGACTAAGCAAAAGGATGTGGTGGTGCTGTTATGCTGTGGAATGGCATTTTGGTTACATAGTTTGGGTCCACTTGTGCCTTCAAATTCAAAACATCCTGAGAGGGCACCTTTTTTGTCCACTTCTGAAACATTTCAATCCAGGTGGCAGTGTTTTCCTGTGGGTTAACAGTGCTCCCATCAATAGATACATGATTTGACTCATATTCTATGGCCTTTACAGTCAGCCAGTTTCCTTTTTTCACGTTTGCAACAGCAGCTCTTGTTGAGCATTGTTATTATTGTTGTTTTTATAAGTATTGTTATTAACAAACATGTTTTATGTCAGTTTTCATTAAAAAATGATTTACTTGAGTTTACAAAACAAAGGAATAATGTTCAGAAAAACACAATTAGTTTGTATGAAAAACACAGCTGCATGATCACAGAGGCTTGGATTTTATCGTTTCAAAATCCAAAGCAGCTCTAATTCCACCGCCTACATGCATCTGACCTCAGTTTCGACAGCATCTTTAAGCTGCTGGCAGTCAGCCATGTCATTAACCACCAGTTACTGACGATATTTGATTGGGCCCAGAATTTAAGGGAAGTATAGTAGATGAGATTGTCATTCTTTGGTTCTACAGTTTTTCAGTGGTATAAATTCTCCTTTACCATTTCAGGTTGTACAAATTGAAAAGGACTTTGAGTTCAATAGCCTAAAAGCCTCAACAATCAATAGTTTTACATTAAAATTAAATCAAGTAACTTTAATAATGTGGACAGGGCTACTGACAGTGATGATCTCAGAGAGAATTAGCTTCCAGTATATCTTTAAACAGCCTTTTAATCTTTAAAAAAAAAAAAAAAAATCATTGCTCTAGTTTTATGGCACATGTATTCTATGGATCAGTCGTATGATATGTTTGTTTGTTTTTGTCAAAAATAAAAGCACCATTACTGGAAAAAGCTAGACCACTCTTTACAAAAGCAGGAAGTCATGGAGACCACACCAGAGCAGATGATGGAAGGAATTATGCTGTTTGTTAGCCGAATATGTATTAGTAACCAACCACCCATTTTCCAAAACACTGTCTATAACAACTTTGACCATGCTCTGTGTTTCTGTCAAATTATTTGCTAGTGATTTCCCTTTTCTCAAATAAAAATGAACTGTTTCTATTTTTCAAATGTAACTATTTTTGACTTTTAAATTTAGACCTTTGCTCTTTAATCTGAATTACATTAAATTTACATTACATTACATTACATGCCACTATACCAAAAATCCTTCTCACAGCTGCAGTTTTGACATAGCAGGAAAAAACATTTGAATGAATAACAATAAAAAGTATGCTAGAATCCTTGTATTGTGCATTCTACCTCACTGTCATAGTTTGGAAACAAAGTCCTTATTGACAACATTTGCCTGACGTGCTTTTTTGCCACATTGTCAAAGTCTGTAAGCATGACAACTGTAACTTTCCACAATGAAGCACAAAAAACGTGTCTCTAAAAGACTCTTTATACAGTCATTTTGGAGGTGTCTAATGCCCAATGGACTAGAGTAACCTAGAATACTTCTGCAGTGAAGTATGCAGTCTATAAAACTCCCAAATCTAATGCATTATCAGCGACAGTGACATGTTTTTCTTTTCCCAGGTTTTATCTATAACACAGATTAAATGCTTTTTTGTCCAGTTGGTGTATAACACTCATATTAGCATCAGCAAGATCTTCAGAAAGAAAGGAAGGAAAAGAAAAAAGACATCTGTGCTGACCTGTGAGCTCCTTTTGTATAATCAGTGTAAAAAAAATATTACTCTTTGCCAATGTCTGATCTCAGAACAGCAGGCGCATATATTTATGTCCATTTAATTGTCCAAATCAGTGGAACAGATGAAAGTGTTTGTGTTCAGCATCGAGTAACATTCAGGTACTTGGTTTGGGTGGATGCAATGCTATTTATTATCTTTTTAACTGAAATGAGTTTTGCTGAGTTGGAAAGTAACAGAAAATCAGGCTTTAAAAAAAAAAAAAAAAAAAAAAAAAAAATATATATATATATATATATATATATATATATATATATATATATAATAAGAGAACAGCACCACCAAGGCTGGAGACGGAGCAATACTGGAAGAGCATATGGGAGAAGGACGCAACCCATAACGGCAATGCTCTTGGCTAGTGGATCTGAGGGCAGACCACAGCGACCTCCCTGAACAGGGTCCAGTAACCATCACAGTGGCAGATATCCAAGAAAGGGTCTCCAGTATGAAGAGTTGGACAGCACCAGGACCTGACATGGTTCACGCCTACTGGCTAAAGAAGCTGACTGCACTCCACGAGCGCCTGGCAGCACAAATGAACCAGCTGCTAGTTAACGAGAGACACCCGGAATGGCTAACCGAAGGCCGGACGGTCCTGATCCCCAAGGACCCCAAGAAGGGACCGGTCCCCTCCAACTACTGACCAATAATCTGCCTCAGTACTACATGGAAGCTCCTGTCAGGCATCATATCGGCTAAGATGAACAGGCACATGGGTCAATACATGAGCGGGACACAGAAAGGAATTGGCAAGAATACCAGAGGCGCAAAACACCAGCTACTGGTAGACAGAACAGTCAGCCGAGACTGCAAGACCAGACTGACCAACCTGTGCACTGCCTGGATTGATTACAAGAAGGCCTATGACTCAATGCCCCACAGCTGGATACTGGAATGCCTAGAATTGTACAAGATCAATGGGACCCTAAGAGCCTTCATCAGGAACTCAATGGGGATGTGGCGTACAACACTAGAGGCCAACTCCAAGCCCATAACACAAGTCACCATCAAGTGCGGGATCTACCAAGGAGATGCTCTGTCCCCACTGCTGTTCTGCATAGGCCTGAACCCCCTCAGTGAGATCATTAACAAGGCTGGCTACGGATACCGACTACGGAACGGAGCAGTTGTCAGCCACCTCCTGTACATGGATGACATCAAGCTGTATGCCAAGAGTGAACGAGACATCGATTCACTGATCCACACAACCAGGCTATACAGCAATGACATTGGAATGTCGTTCGGACTGGAGAAGTGTAGTCGGATGGTAACAAAGAGAGGGAAGGTAGTCAGAACTGAGGGGAACTACCAGAAGGCAACATTGCAGACATAGAGGACAGTTACAAGTACCTGGGGATCCCGCAGGCAAATGGGAACCATGAAGAGGCCGCTAGAAAAGCTGCAACCACCAAGTACCTGCAGAGGGTCAGGCAAGTCCTGAGGAGTCAGCTGAATGGTAAGAACAAGATCCGGGCCATCAACACGTACGCCCTGCCCGTGATCAGGTACCCTGCTGGGGTAATAGGCTGGCCAAAGGAGGAGATAGAAGCCACTGACATAAAGACAAGAAAGCTCCTTACCATGCATGGAGGGTTTCACCCCAAGTCCAGCACCCTGAGGCTGTACGCTAAGCGGAAGGAAGGGGGCCGGGGACTGGTGAGTGTCAGCACCACAGTCCAGGATGAGACAATGAACATCCAAGAATACATTGGGAAGATAGCCCCAACTGACCGAGTGCTCAGTGAATACCTCAGGCAGCAGAAACCCAAGAAAGAGGAGGGAGACGAGGAACCATCATGGAAGGACAGGGCCCTGCACGGTATGTACCACCGGCAGATAGAGGAGGTGGCTGATATCCAGAAATCCTACCAGTGGCTGGACAAAGCTGGACTGAAAGACAGCACAGAGGCACTAATCATGGCAGCACAAGAACAAGCTCTGAGTACAAGATCCATAGAGGCTGGGGTCTATCACACCAGGCAAGACCCCAGGTGCAGGCTGTGTAAAGATGCCCCAGAGACAATCCAGCACATAACAGCAGGGTGCAAGATGCTAGCAGGCAAGGCATACATGGAACGCCATAACCAAGTGGCCGGCATAGTGTACAGGAACATCTGTGCCGAGTATAACCTGGAAGACCCGAGGTCAAAATGGGGGCACCCAAGGGTGGTGGAGAATGACCGAGCTAAGATCCTGTGGGACTTCCAGATACAGATGGACAAAATGGTGGTGGCTAACCAACCGGACATAGTGGTGGTAGACAAACAGAAGAAGACGGCCGTAGTGATCGATGTAGCGGTTCCGAATGACAGCAATATCAGGAAGAAGGAACACGAGAAGCTGGAGAAATACCAAGGGCTCAGAGAAGAGCTCGAGAGGATGTGGAGGTTGAAGGTAACGGTGGTCCCCGTGGTAATCGGAGCACTAGGTGCGGTGACTCCCAAGCTAGGCGAGTGGCTCCAGCAGATCCCGGGAATAACATCGGAGATCTCTGTCCAGAAGAGCACAGTCCTGGGAACAGCTAAGATACTGCGCAGGACCCTCAAGCTCCCAGGCCTCTGGTAGAGGACCCGAGCTTGAAGGATAAACCGCCCGCAGGGGCGTGCTGGGTGTTTTATATATATATATATATATATATATATATATATATATATATATATATATATATATATATATATATATATATATAGATATAGATAGATATAGATATATATATATATTCTTATTTACCAAATGCATGATTTTTTAAATACTGTTCATCAACTGTAGATAATGTTTTAGGTCTGCCACGTCTTCTTTTGTCCTTTCCAGTTTCCTCAAACTAATTAGGGACACATGCCACACCGTGACTAGAAGCATTTTTCAGAGATTCAACTAAAGAAATTGTAACTAATCACACACTTTTGCTAGTAACAAAGATATAGTTTTAATTTGGTTCTTTGCTTAATTGTCAGTTATGTGTAGACGCAACATTTCAGCCCTTTGATGAGTTTGATGACTGTCTGCTTGAATGATTTATAGACTGCTTTTGAGTGGCTCACTAAATAAAAACATCCCTCTAAAAATGGTCGGTTACAATGACTGGATTGAAAAAAATTATAAAAATATTAACTAAAAATTAACAGGAACTGCACGGCTCACAATATTTGAACAGAACTGCATTTTTCTTCTTCTATATTATCTTTTAATTAATAAATTTTTTCAGATACATAACTTAAAATCTGCATTTTAAAAATTGTCGAAAAATCAGGGGTTAGGAAAAGACTTGATTTTACAATTGGCTAATTCAGATCCCCACAGGTTTAAAGCCTTTTTTTTTAAAAAAAAGATTGTGGTTAGGGCTCTTTCAAGTGACCCTGAACAATTGCCTTGTTGTCCTGGTGTGGGCCAAGGCCACTCAAGTACCTTTTATGATACAAAGCACTTCTCTCCTGTTTTCTACTTTCCAAGCAAGTCTCCACTAGTTTGTAGTTTGTGCTATTTGTCGGCTATGGTTAGTGGATGGAGGTTTTCTGTCCATTGATGCCAGTTAGATGTAAAGTAGTTAAACCTAGAGAGGCTTCTCATGTGACATCATATACATATTGCTTGAGAGTTCTCTGCCTACTAAAGGTGATACAGCATCACCAGTCTCGAGGGTTTCTGGCTGGCGAGTGGTTCCTGGAGGGTGCTTGATATTGCTTGTTGAAAATGGTTGTGAAGAGCATGTGGCACCAAAAACCTCCTTGTGATTACTTTTAATGATTGCTTCGCAAGTGTGGCCTTTCTCACCTGTAGAAACTGCGAGTGTCTACAGCGTTACATAACATAGAACTGAAAAGTGAATACTCACTCCACTGATTGGGACAGGTACACAGAAATGGAAATGAAGGAAAGTTTTTTATGAGATGCCAAAGACAAAAAGAAACCCAATTTCCTCATTGAAAAAAAATGGATAACATAGAAACAAGGAGATATAATGAGTGAAATAGCCATCTTTTGAGATGCTTCTCATCTCATTATAATAAGTATAGAATATTTATGTGTCCGCATGTAGACTTTTTCCTCTTTAACAGGTGGGCAAAACTGAATTTTGTTTTATATATATATAAAATCTAATTTATAATATAATATATATCAGATTATATATAATAAGATGATATATAATCTTTTGATTTTCTTGTATTTATGTTCATTTCATCATCCCCCTGCAAATGTGATGTTATGTTCTCACGTTGCATTTGTTTCATGTGCCATGTTTCATGTATGTCACCTGGAATTTGACACATGAAACCAGTGTATCTGTATCACCTATGTAACTTAATGGTGGCCCAAATTTGTGTTTTCTTCAGTTTACCAACTATTTATTTCATTGAATTTATTTACTGCATTAACCTTCATCCCTTCTTTTGTTTCCACTTCTTATTTCAGCACTTGCTTTTTAGATAAACATTACTTATCTCCAAAGGTATAGTTCCCGCAAAAATGAATGCTTTGACATTAAACCTCCATTTTCCTGGCTAAAGTAAAGCGTTCATTGATTTGAAGCAACAAAAAAGTTTCCCAACAACAACTCACCGTTATTTGATCCAAACTTTACATTTTCTCACATTTTAATCCAGATTAGGTATAAATAAAAAGATAGTATAATATATATTATATTGAGAATACCACCTACTGCTGAACAAATGCTTCTGCCAAGATACTCTAATACCAGTCTGATAAATTACCCCCCGAACTGTGGTACACATACTACAATTGGTGGAAATTGCATAGATGCTTCTCCTCCTAGTATATATTGTGATTACAGCCTTGTCCAAACCACTTAACATGTTAGGCAACTAGTGAGCTAAGAAGGTTTTTTTCAGTCTTTAGGTCTGAGTAGGGACATGGTCCTTTAGTCACTACATTCTGCTCTAATAAATGAATTTTACATAAATTAAGAGAAAACACCATCAAAGCTGAGTACTCTGAACAGTCAGAGACATTCTGTGTATTAATATTTTTAATGGTAATTACTTTCTTATTTATTTTCCTTTTCATAGCTCATTTGAAAAGGATTCTTTATTGTGTGACAGAGGATATTTGCAAAGTGCTCATCACTGTAGCTAAAGAATTTGCCAAGGCTGGAATGTGTTTAACAATCTTGCTTTCACACTGGGTGCGATTATAAAGCATTTGGAATCAAAGGGGCATTGGGCTGTTGATCTTCTCCTTGAAACCTGTGTCAATGTGTCCATTTTTTTCAGTCAGATTAATTTTTGAAATTAGTTACTGTTATTTAGTTTTGTACTCTTTGTCCTTTTCATTGCATTATACTTTATAATTGGGCCACATCAATTCTATTTAATATAATAATACAATATAATATAATATTAATATAATAATAATTTAGTGTAAAATTAGGGATTTTAAAAGTTAATGTAGAATTGTTGAGTCTTATGTGCTTATACTGTGTTTTTGACCATAGAATGATTATTGCAAGTGCTAATAAAACAGAGGGAGTATAAATTATAATGAATTAAAAGAAATTAGGCTGAATATATTTGAGAGACTTGTTGATTTTTTTCTCAACCCAGTGTAGGGCACCAAGAAAGGCAGTGCCTGCTTACATGTGCTAGCTAGAGAGTTCATATATAGAGCATTGCATGTTTGTTTGCCTGTTTTATTTTTATTTAAATTTTTTATTTGCAATGCACAGCAGTATTCTGCTGCTAGCTGATCTCTTAGCTCTCTTCTGCATAGTGACTGAATCTAACTTTGAGTCTAAAGGTGCCCTACTAAATACTTTTTTTGGTTAATTCACTGCCAGTTGCACAGACTAAAATAGCCCAATACAGTTTCATCAGGTCCGTAAGCAGTTAGCAATTAAAGATTAAAAAATTAAAGTTCACACCACTTACTGATTCTTCTTCAGCCTTCTTTTATCTGAAGTGCTGCACTGTTTTCGGAGAATCCCATGTATGAAACCCATGCTTACATTGTATTATTTGTTAGTACATTACTTGCACCCCCCTGCAAATTTGTGCTTCTCATGGTAATAAAATGAATAACATTTGTTTGTTTGGATGTGTATACATTTTATATTTGTCATAATTGATCTAATAACTTGATAATTAATCAACATAATGATTTATTTTGCCTTACAGAAACTGTATTGTAAATTTTATCTGAATTCTCACATAACGTACACGATGTAGTGCTCAGTTCAGATGAAATAACTAAGGTCTGCACTTTACATGGACATCTTTGCCTTCTGCACCCCTTCCTGTTTAAATAATTGTAAAATATTATTACTACTACAGTTAAATAATTTTAATAACTAATAACTATAAATAACTATTATTGATAACAAAAAATAAGCTCAGTTAAAAGGCTTGATCAACATATAGCATGATTAACTGTCAATATCTACAGGGAGAATTGAAATATGAATGAAAAAGTGGATTATTGGCAAAACTCCTGGTTAAACTTATTACCTTTAGAAATTTTCATAGATGCTAATCTGAAAGTGCTGCTGAGTCTGCACTGGCTCAACTTTCCAGTTTTATTAAAGCAGACATGGTCAGAGCTGCCGTCCCATGCCATCATCATTGTCGATGATTTTTCTGCTAATGTACCAAAGAGCGGATCACATTTTGCAGCAAAGACAAAATAGTCTTTATCTGATAAACTACAATTAGGCCATCTAAATGGGAAACTTTCTCAGACACAAAAGTTGAGTTCCACAGAGTTCTGTGCTGGAAGCAACTTTTTGCTATGAATGCATTCCTTAATCTCAGGTAAATCTCTGTCTTACCAGGTACTTCATTTGGATGGATGTACCTTGGCCTTAAGTACTGCTGTGACAAACCTAAAGGGACATTCTTGAACATTATGTCTAGGGATGGGTATCGCTTAGGTTTTAT
Organism: Mchenga conophoros; assembly: GCF_057382185.1. NCBI lineage: Eukaryota > Metazoa > Chordata > Actinopteri > Cichliformes > Cichlidae > Mchenga > Mchenga conophoros. The sequence goes on from NC_140526.1 coordinate 32,337,474, forward strand.
CTGATACCGGTGCTAAATCGGTACTTTTGAAACGGTGCCGGTGCTCAAACGGTGCTCAAACCGGTGCTTAAAGAATGGAGAACACAAAATTGGTCCAAAAACCTCCCATGTTCAGCTGTTTTTTTTGTAAAAAGATAACAATGTTAGCCTTTTCTGCAGCTATAGGGCATATATGGTATCACTCTTGGCTGGAAGCAATGCTTAAACAATGGAAAAAAAACACAAACTTTGTCCAAAAACCTCTCATGTTCAGCTGTTTTTTTGTAAAAAGATAACAATGTTAGCCTTTTCTGCAGCTATGGGGCATAAATGGTATCACTCTTGGCTGGAAGCAGTGAGTAAACAATGGAAAGAAACCACAAACTTTATCCAAAAACCTCTCATGTTTAGCTATTTCCCTCTTTTTCTTTGGTCATTTTAGCCTTTTTGGCCAGGGTGAAGGGAGTATCTGCCATCAAACAAGAAGACAGCTGCATGTAGCTATGATGATGTTTGCTAGTTCACCTTACATGCATTAATGTAATAACGTGGTTAGCCTACTCAATGTAAATTACACACGAACAACATTAAGCTACTCACGCAGAGAAGAACGGCTGCTGCTGCCATCATCATCCGTCATCATTTCTGCTACACTGGCAGGGCTAGGGGCCAGGACTCTATTCTTCGGGTTTTTGGGGGATGTTGCTAACTCCGGGTCTGATAACAGGCACCACACCCGCAGTAGATGTGCTCGGTGTGAGGTCTCGCAGCAAGCTATCAAATACGGCGCATTTCTCAGCTTTAAAAAAAAAACCCTATGCGTCGCCAGGTGTTTCATCGGATTCAAGGTGTTACCTCCTTTGACAGTATCACAGTATCAGCTTAAAGCACTTGTTGCAGACTTGTTTGCATATTTTGCTGTGAAGTACAGCCATACTTTTGACCGCTTTGCCTTGGGCATTTTTAATCTGTAGCTCTGCTCTAAAAGAACGTACGTACCTGGACCCGCCTACTATCCTCAGAAACGTAAAATGAATGGCTAGAAGTGTATCACAGCTCAGGAAAAAAGCACCGAAATAAAGCACCAAAATGTGCGCTGCTTTTCGGTCTGGTTACTACCGTTTATGTCAGAACCGGTGCCATGATGGCACCGGTTCTGACATAAACCGGTACCCATCCCTAATTATGTCCTAATTGAACAAATATCCAGCCTTTTTCTTCTGAACAAGAAGCAAAATATTTCCTAACATGGACTAGACAGAGAGATTATATTTTCCCATATTATCTTCTATTCGTTGGTTCACTGTTAAATCCAGAATTTAATTTCAAATCTTTCTCCTTACAGACAAAGAAACTGACAGCTCAGCCCCTCAGGCTTTGCTGTGGTTCTAGCCCCTAGTTTGGATTGGATGACGTTGGGGAAAAAAACCCTCTCTACTCTAAATATTAAGTTTAAAGCTTTTTGATAAAGCTCAGCTATGGATCAGGGGATGAAATCCTCTCTCGTTTTACGGTCAGGCTGCTGGTGGATCTCCAACTCTGCTCTTTCACTCCCAATCCGATTGCATGTTGTTAACTTACCATTCCCTCTCTAATGCCATTTGTCTTTTTTAACCTGTCTGTTCCTGGTAGCCTCTCTGTGTTCCTTATTTCTGTCATCTCTTTCCGCCTCACCCAACCCAGCAACAGATGGGACTTCTTTTGTCTATTGTAGGTTCTTTCGTTTTCAATAGCACCATGAGACTACTTTTATTGTGAATATAAATAATTAAATCAAATGAAGTAATATTGTTCACATTTGGGTTGTTAAAAACATTTTTATTTTATAGTGCATTTGACTAGAGAATAATTAATTATCTAATTTAAGCTTTAGTAATTAAAAACAAATGACACACCTTGGTAATTCTATTTTCATTTGATATTCCATATATTATTCACTGATCTCATTCTGGCTGTAAGTCAGTAGATCTCTCTAACGGGAATCATGGACCCAACCTCATAGTTCGCTCGTTTAACACAATTTATTCCCGGTTGCTTCTCTCACAGCAGTCGGCTACAGTTTTCCAGGTACAGCCACACACAACAACAACAGCCCCCAGGTCCCTGCACACTCTTTTGAATGGGGCAGGTGTGATGAGCTGATTGAGCTCCGATGTGTCTCATCCTCCCCTGCTGCCGTGCCCAAGCCACACCCTGCCACACCTCAGTATCCACAATACATAATGAGTGATAGAAAGCAACTGAAGAAACAACAGGAACTGCATCTGAGACACTAGAAATTATGGACTTATTAAATGGTTAAATAAATACTTCAGTGTGCCTTACTTTCTATCACAGAACTGACCTTAACAGTTTTATATGTACGTGCGTGTGTGTGCGTGCGTGTGTTTTTACACTCCCTTGAATGTTAAAGACTGGTCTTAAGAAATGTTTCACACTCAGCCAGAAAGTAGGTCCAAGAGCCTGGGAGCTGCTGATATTGGAAAAATAGAGATGGACTGAAATGGAAGAAGATAAATTAAAAAAAAAAACACCTTCTAAGCATCAGCGTTTTTCTCATACATGGAAATACGGATAAACAAAAAGCTGGATCTTACAATAGTATAGCCCAGATGAATCTTTGTCATTAAACTACTATAACATACATTCTGAGGAGAAAAAGGCTTTTAGGTTTACATAGCAATGAAATATTGTACAAAATAATGGTTGTTAAATTCATGGTTAAGCTTTATGTAAAACTTTGTTCATGAGCAATGCTCACAGTATTCTAATTCACTGACACTGTTTGCATAGAATTCATATGCCAGTAATTGGATTTCCTAATTGGTTAGCTGGTGATAAATTGAGTAAAATTGAGGAAATTAACACATTTTAAACACCTGGGGGTACAAGGAGGTACAAGACATTTGTATTTGGAAGTAGTTTCCTGCTGCTGTAGTCTAATTAGCTGCCAAGTGGGTGGTGTTTGCCAAGTAGGAGTCCTGGTATTTATGGGTGTTTCATAGCAGAATATTAAAAGTCAAAACTAATCTGTGACAGACATCTACCCATTTGGACTCGATGCTTATTCTGGTACTCAAAACAAGTTTAAAATAACTGCTTATAAATGATCTGGATCAGTTTTGTGACTCAGGGTTGCTTTCCACCATGCTTAGAATTGATGGGTGTGCAAAGCAGCTCTTCCATCACTACCCTGCACCTCATTAAAATCATTTACTCTCTCAGAACATTAGCAAGCTGAGCTTTAAGAGCTGTGGAGAAAAGAGGAGATGAAGTGGGCAATCTTGACACACTTGTGCACGCTCTATAAAGCTTTTGCTGTCATTCGCATGTGTCTCAATGCGGTATCACCCCCAACAGCAGAATTTTAAGATGTGGTTCCTGGCTACATAATTAGAAGGAGTGTTTAATTAGGTTTCTGAGCTTAAGATGTGAGCTATTCACTGTCATAATACAACTGACCTTTGCTGTCTTAAAACATATCCGTGGTCCTGGTTAGCCATTTATAATTGTATGAGAATGCCATCTCTTAACTCCTTTGACTTCAGTAGGGTAGACAGGTTATCCACACCCTTAGATATTATTTAACAGATTCAATATAACATTTATTTGCTGGGAATAACAGAAGAATAATGTGTGCACCATAATGCAGTATATACTATTAATAGTGATTCTGTGATATAGTAGTCATCTACAATGCATAACTTAGAGGGAATATATACCCCAAAAATCAGGAATATCTGTTTGTAATTCATCACATGAATAAATGGAAATAAATAAAAAATATTCTCAAGCTAGTGAAGGATAAAAAGGTAAAAAGACCTCACACTCTGAGGCAGATTTTCCATCCCTGTGAGCTTCCTGCCTACACAGTGAACTGCTCGCATCACAGCTTTTTAATGGTTACATCAAAGGAGTGGGGATGTTTGCAACAGTCCCACATGTTAAGGGCACCGTGCAACAAGTGAAGCAGAATTTACAAGTAGAGAAAAGATAAACAGCACAAAAGTTTTATTTATTTAGTCAAAAGAACAACAAAAAAGAGGCTTTGCTGATACTGGGTGGTGTGTGAGTGTTCACAACCTTTCAGTAACCAGATTAGCTGTCAGTTACTCAGATATCAACAAAACAAAAGACAGACAAAGACATGTGGGTTTAATTTCTTCATTTCAGTAATCTGATTGACATTCCCTTCTTTTGTACCACTGGACCTCCACTACATTTTGAAGTACTGCTGACAAATGTCTGTTTCAGTTCAGTTTGTGCGTCAGGATGTGACCAGTTTTGATCAGGCGGTTCTTCATGACTTTTTCAACCATGTTTGCAGAGTTTCTTCTTTTTTATTAGAGGCAAACTTCTGCTCACTATTACTGCCATGCATCTGAAAAAAAGGAGTCATCAAGTAATGCCTCTGGGAAGTCCAGTTGGTAAGGAAATTGGTTTAGTACCGTTGTATCAGTAACATATTGCACAAGAAAACCTATCTATTTAATCTATTATGTTTTGTCCACCCTGGGTATTTGGTTAGGTAGCAAATCACCTATAAAGTCACTATCTGAAAAAATTAAGTTAATTATGTGCTCCAGTTTTGGTTCCATGTTTTGTTTTTCTTGTTTGGTCACACATCTGTCACTTTAGTTCCCAAAGTGTCAATGAATTCATCACCTATGGAAGCTGTTAAAGAGCATTTTGAGTGAGGAACTTGGATGGTTCAGTGTTTGCCTTGTTTCTTTGCATTGTCATTGCTATTTAGTTAAAATGTTCACTGCTTGAATGCAAGCTCCTTGTACTATCATGCATCTGCACAATTATGATTATGAAGCTGGCACGTACAGAACCAAAAGAAAAGGTGGGGGATTGGGAACATCTTATGAAGATTTATTTATTTGAAATGAAATATAAAAATAAACAACCAAGAGAGAAATGAACATTTTTGTGAAAGAGCAGATACATTTGTTGTTTGACACTTTCCCTAATACAGATTTTCATTGTTATTATTAATAATATTTTGCAGCACACATAAGTAAATACTGCAGCTACCATTGCAGGAATGTGATTATGCAGCATAACATGATGCTGTGTTTGAAATTTTTGAAAGCAATGCTGCTCTCAGCTTTGTGAGGAGTGAACATTTTACCACGTCTGCTGCAAAGAGAAGTTATTGATTTAAAAAGAGAGAGTTTAGAGCCATAACAAAACCCTTTTATTTTGTTTGTACAGGATTGAATGTTCAACTGAAAATGCCCTTGAAGGTCCAACTGAAAGTTTTCTTGTGAACAAACAAGTCAGATTTTTATTCATTGTCACACACTGTATCTGTCATGGTCCTGGGTGGGTGACCCAATGTTTATGTGTTTTCGTGTTTTTTTAATATTCTTAGATTTAGTGTTATTCATGGTTCTGTTTCCTTGCTACCTCTGTGTCCACATTCCACATTTAGTCAGTCTTGTCTTCGCATCCAGGGGGCTGAATGCGAACTTGACACGATCCTCCTTGGCAAAGCTCAAACCACCGCTACTAGCGCTGAGCTAGCCGACACAGTGCACCATCCAGCTGCTGTGTCCCAAGATCCCGCCAACAGTCAACACAGGCTCTCAACTTGCGTCGCTGCTGCTTCTGCCAAGGACGAGAACTCCTGGTTTCAGCTAGGGGCCAGACCCAAGGCTCTGGTCAGCTCCACTCCACTCCAACCAGCGCCATGGACCATGGTTGAGACGCGTGGTGGCTGCAGAGAGGGCAGGAGGATCCGTCTCTCGCACCCTCACCCCTCCGGTGAGGTAGTATTGGAGAATAAATTCAATGTCCTGGATCCTGTGGACTTTCCTCCTCTGACTGCTAGCCCTCGCCATCCCGCTGTGTCGCAGAGGTCTGCGCCATCTCCACCACTACGCCCCCGGAGCCGCGGCGGGCAACCCGACGCTGTGGTGCAAACTCACCGCGGCTACCTGGGAGTCACTCACGCAGTCCGGCTGGCGCATCTCCATCTGAACACCCCCGGCGTCGCGGCGCGGGCATCTCAGATGGCCAACAGCCCCCAGTGGCACCTCCTCTCTCCACGCTGGTCCTCGGGGATTCCATCGTCAGGAACGTGCGGATGAGGGGGGCGCTCACGCTGTCGTTCCCGGGAGCCACTGTTGTTGACATAGTGGACAGAATTCCCAACATTCTGGCATCCCACCCACAGGTTAACCGGCTCATCATCCACATCGGCACCAATGACATCCCCAAACAGCAATCTGAGCTGCTGAAGTTGGACTTCCTCGAACTCTTCAGCCTCCTTGGTCAGCTGCAGGTGAGTGCTTTTATCTCTGGGCCCACCCCCACCTGTGGCAGAGGGATAGGCCGTTTCAGCCGGCTGCTCAGCCTTAACACCTGGCTTTCCTCCGCCTGTGTCTCCCACGGCGTGGGTTTTATTAACAACTTTGATGCCTTCTGGGAGAGGAGGCATCTTTTTGGGGCAGACGGGCTCCACCTCAACGCCTGGGGACGCCGTTTGCTGTCCGCCAATTTGGCATTTGGCGTACAGCACTCCCGCACATCGCCCTGTCACTACCCCAAACTGACATTACCTGCTGATCCGTCTGCCACTGACTGATGTTCACCTGGTCCCAGCTCCTATATTTGTTCCACTTTTAACAGTAATACACAAAACTCTGGACTAGGACCTTTCTCTCCCACAGTCAACACAATACCCGTCATAATCACAAACAGAGAGCAACAGAATTATCATAAATCCAGTAACTCCAAAAATATTAATAACCTCCGGCCTCTTCAAAAATATCAACATCCATCCAACTCTATTGTTAAAAATCCACCAGTCTCAATCAGTATGGCACTCTTAAATGTACGCTCTCTGTCGAACAAGTCTTTTATTATTAATGATTTAATTTTAGATAATAAACTTGACTGTTTATTTTTAACTGAAACATGGCTGGGTTCGGATGCACCAGTTGTTCTCACTGAGGCCTCCCCACCAAATTTTAATTTCTCTTTTTCTATTAGAAGTGGTAAGAGAGGTGGTGGGACTGCATCTTTAGCCAACAACACAATCACCTCCAAACAAATTTTATTTGATCATTTTACCACTTTTGAATTCCACGCTATTGTTTTCAGCAGCCCTCCAGTTTTATCTGCCACAGTTTATAGACCACCTAAAGACAGCGCTGCTTTTATCAAGGAATTCTCAGAATTTTTAACAAACATACATTCAAAATATAACATGATAATTTTAACCGGTGATTTTAACCTGCACATAGATAATCCTTCTGACCCTGCAGCAAAAGAATTCTTAAACATTCTTCACTGTTTGGATTTTACCCAGCACGTCACGCAGCCGACTCACAACAGAGGACACACTCTGGACCTGGTCATCACCCATGGGCTGTCCACCAGCGTGTCCTCTGTTGTTGACTTGGCTGTCTCTGACCACTACTGTGTGTTTTTTAACATCACCGGTTTTATTCAGAGGGAGACCTCGGTGCGAACTGTGAGGAGGCGCTATCTAACCTCTGAAGTGGCTGCAAATTTTACCAGGGTTTTAGACGAATGCCCCCCTGTGATTTTACCTGCATCCTGCGATTTGATTTTTAGTTATTTCAACAGCAAACTGAAGAAAAGCCTTGACTCCGTTGCTCCACTCACCACCAAAAAGATTAACGTAAAACATGCATCACCTTGGAGAAACGAAGAAGTCAAAAAACTCAAAAGAAATTGCAGGGCAGCAGAAAGGAGATGGAGGAAAAATAAAAATAATATCAACCATCAAATATTTTGCGAGCAACTTAAAGTGTACAATAATACATTAAGGAAGTCAAGAAATTCATACTTCGCCAAAATAATCAGTATTAACAAAAATAATCCCAAGGTCCTCTTTTCCACCATAGATCATTTATTTAACCCTGATTTTAAAAGCTCCAAAAGAACCCCCACAGACTCGCTCTGTGAGCAGTTTGCAGACCACTTCAGGGGAAAGATCAGCGCCATCAGATCTGATATTTTATCTAATCGTGATATGATTTTAAATACATCTGAGGGCTCGATTGTACCTGAGGAGACACTGGACAGCTTTGTCCTGGTTAATGCTGAGAACTTTCAGAAGGTTTTCTCCACAGTGAGACCCACCACATGTCTTTTAGATCCAATTCCTTCTTCACTCTTTAAAACACTTTATGGATTTTTTGAGGCTGAGCTTTTATGCATGATGAATTGCTCTCTTCAGTTGGGTGTCTTCCCTGCTGCCTTTAAAACGGCGGTGGTGAGGCCCCTTCTGAAGAAGAGCAATTTGGATTGTAATGATTTTAATAACTACAGACCTGTATCCAACTTACCATTTTTAAGTAAAGTCTTAGAAAAACTTGTTTTTACTCAGATTACTGATTTTCTCAATGATAGACAGATCCTGGAGATATTCCAGTCTGGATTTAGGGTGAACCACAGCACAGAGACGGCTCTCCTAAAGGTTTTAAATGATCTTAGATGTAACTGGGACTCCCAAAAGCTCTCAGTCCTGGTGCTACTGGATCTAAGCGCAGCCTTTGATACAGTAGACCACGCTATTCTTTTAAACAGACTGAAACACATGGTGGGCCTCTCTGGTGCTGTACACAGCTGGTTCACTTCCTATCTCTCTGACAGAACTTTTATGGTGAGTATGGATACATGCTCCTCTAAGATCCATAAAATGACATGTGGTGTGCCTCAAGGGTCGGTTCTAGGCCCTGTACTTTTTAATTTGTATATGCTCCCTCTCGGCGGTGTCATCAGGAGGCATGGAGTGAACTTCCACAGTTACGCTGATGACACGCAGCTGTACATCTCCGTGTCTCCTGATGACACCAGACAAATGGATGCCCTCTTTAACTGTATCTTGGATATAAGATCTTGGATGGCAGAAAACTTTTTACAACTTAACCAGGACAAAACTGAAGTTTTAATCGTCGGTCCTGAGGCTCAGAGAGAGAAACTCTTGTCTAAATTAGAGGCATTTTCACTATGTCCTTCGCTACAAGTGAAAAACCTGGGTGTTATTTTTGACTCTGAGCTTGGTTTTATCCCACATATTAAACATGTAACTAAAATTGGATTTTATCATCTAAAAAATATAGCCAGAGTCCGCCCTATTCTCTCTCGGGCCAACACGGAGATGCTGATGCATGCTTTTATTACCAGTCGCATTGATTACTGTAATGCCCTGCTCTCTGGTCTTCCTAAGAAGAATATTTCAACTTTACAACTCTTGCAAAACTCAGCAGCTCGTGTGCTGACGAAGACCAGAGGGCGGGCCCACATTACACCGGTTTTAGAATCGCTGCACTGGCTCCCCGTGTGTTTCAGGATCGATTTTAAAGTTCTTTTATTGGTTTTTAAATGTCTTAATGGTCTTGGGCCTTCTTATCTCTCAGATCTGCTTTTACCATACGAACCCTCGCGGACCCTGAGGTCCTCTGGTACTGGCCTTTTGATTGTCCCTAAAGTCAGGACACATACTCACGGAGAGGCAGCGTTTCAGTGGTATGGCCCTCGTCTGTGGAACAGCCTGCCGGAGGAGCTCAGGGCCGCAGAGAACGTACATGTTTTCAAGAACAGGCTCAAGACCCACCTTTTTAATTTAGCTTTTACTTAGCGTTTATTTATTTTATGCTTATTTATTCTATCCTGTTATTCTATTATTAATTTAGGATTTACCTAATATTTGTTTGATTTTATTCTTATTCATTTTTTAATCTTCTTATTCTATTTATATTTATATTATATCCTGTTCTTATTTATTTTATCATTTTACCCTATATATATTGTATTGCGTCATATCTCCAGTGTTTCCTCGGAGGGCGCTCTCTGCACCGGGGCTGTTATTGACCATGGCTGCTGGGTCTCTGGGGTCCTCTCAGCCTGGCTGGGGGGCTCCTTTGCCTCCCTCCTGCTGTGTGCCCAGCCTGGAGGCTGCGGTCTGTGACCGGCTCCCGGTGCAGACGGCTCCCTGTTATAGTGTTTCCTCACTTGGCTCATGCGAGCCCAGCCCAATTTTTACTCTTTAAGTGTGCGCGTGTGTGTATGTGTGTGTGGGTGGGGGGATATATGTGTATTGAGAGTGTGGGGAGTGAGTTGGAGGGTGGGGTGGGCTGCTTTTAACTATGTAAAGCACTTTGTGCTACATTTTCTCTGTATGAAAAGTGCTTTATAAATAAAGATTGATTGATTGATTGATTGATGTGTGTTTAACCCCTGTGTCCGTGTCTTTCTTCCCTAGTCGGCTATGTTTCCACATCTGTTTCTCCCCTGGTCCCAGTGTCAAGCCCTTGTGTCTTAGTCTGCATCTTTTTGTCTTTCCCGTTTTATTTTGACAGTCTTTCATCCTGTGTTCAGTGTGTTCAGTTTTGCTTCCTCCCTGTTTGATTAGTTTCAGCTGTGTTCCCTCCTGTTTCCCATCCTCGAGTCCTCAGTCTCTGGTTGTATCCCAATTCAGGGTCTGCAGCCTTAAAGTACGCAGCCTCAACGATCCTCAAGGGCCGCGTACTTAAAGACCGCTAAGGCCAGAAGTGCGAGGCTTGTGAAATGGGACGGTCTAGCCTCCGTTGCGCTGCCCAGGTTGCCTAGCAACCATGATACTAACAGCTGGAAACGTGTCATACAGCTTTGTTTGACAGAAATGAAGGAGAAAATCTTTTGTTCATTTGTTTGGTTGTTTCTACATGAGCTTTGATCATTTTCTGTAAGATTAAGCTCAGCTATTGAACGGCGTATATTTTAAAGTAAAGGCTTTAAAACCAAGTTAGTACAAACGTCACTAATGTCACATAACTTTGCCGACATGTGGTCAACAGTAATGTTTTAATGTTCTTCGTTATTAAACATTTGCACATAAATAAGTGACATAATGTTCAGTACTTACTTAAAGTTTACTCTTCGGACGCCCCTCATCCGCCGTTTTTTTCTCTGGCAAAATTATCCACACCCACCGCCGCGCTATGCATTCTGGGATATGTTGGGCCACGAAGTCTACACCGCCACATCCTTGAAATTCAGGGAAATGAAGGACGCATTTGAGGGACGCATTTCGAGCAGCCTTCGAATTGGGACAGCCTTCTTCGCGTCGCTGTGACGTAATCGGCCTTAAAATGCGGCCTTTAAGGCTGCAGACGCTGAATTGAGATACAGCCTCTTTCTGCTCATTCTCGCATTGTCCACATTGCCGTGTGTACACCTTGGTTTCCTCGCTACTCCTAGTTTTCTCATAGCTCCTAGTTTCCAAGTTTCCCAGCTCTTAGGTCCAGTGATCAATAATCTGTGATTATTTGCTGACATGGAAGAAGTGTATTGGCATTTGTGTAATGCACCCATACAGACTTTGGATGCACTATCCAAAAAATATAGAATAAAAAGTGTACTTGCCATGCTAGTATGTATCCTCCAATCAGTTGCCAAAATATTCTGCACGCAAAAAACAGTATAATAGTGTAGAAAATGCTAATGTTGAGAAAACAGGGTTCACATTGCAGCAGCTACACCCATCTTTTATAAGCAACTTATAAGAGAACATGGGAGCAAGAGGACCTGAAAAAAACCTGGTGAATATGGAACTATTTATTTACTCAGTGTTTGCCCAATAGTTAGGTCCTATTTTTTAAAGAAGAAACATTACACATTATTTCCAATCCTTGTAGAACCACAGTATAGTGAGAACTTAGTTTGAACTGTCAGCAATAAGTCAGATTCATTCCTAGTGTGTGCTGATCTCCACCATGTTCCCCTTTGTCAGTGAGTCTGTTTATAATATTTATGGGCAGAATTTCTAGGTTCCCTGTCCTACAGCAATGGATCAATTAGCAGCCAGCTGTAAAATGGTTGGGATGAGAATCAGCACCTCTGAGTCTGAGGCTCTGGTTCTCAGAAAACGAAGTGCCCACTCCAGATCGGGAATTAACTCGTACCCCAAGTGGAGGAGTTCAAGTATTCTGGAATATTGTTCACAAGTGAGTGGAGAGTCGAATAGAAGATTGACAGATGGATTAACACAGCATCAGCTGAGTGTGAATGTGAACCTGTCAGTCTTACAGGTCGATCTTTGTTCCTACTGTCACTTATAGTCACAAGCTCTGAGTAGTGACAGAAAGAATGACACTGCAGATAGAAGCAGCTGCAATAAGCTTCCTCTCAGTGGTGACTAGACTAAGCCTTAAAAACAGGGTGAGAACACTGGTATTTTGGGAAGGATACCTCCAAGATCAAACGATCCATTTGAGGTGGTCCAGGTGTCTCACCAGGATGCCTCACAAGCACCTCCTTGGAGAGGTGTTTCAGACCTACCGGGAAGAAGTCCACGAGTATTACCCTGGACACACTGGAGAAATGATGTCTCAGGGCTGCTTGACTGTGTGTTTATTTAAGCTGTTTTATATTGGGTCAAATGAATTACTGTAGGGGTCCCCATAGACCCAAATCAATAGTCCATGTAGTTTAAATATGCTGGCAGCTTATTTTGAAAATGGTGTATTTTTTTAAACAGCAAAATATGGAGTGACCACTGTTATTGCAGGTTCAACAATAGGCCTGCTGCAGCGTCATTTGTTCCAATGATTGGGGACGTGTAAACAAAAGCCAGCAGGCAAATGGTATCTGCACATTTTCAACAAACGGAGGAAAAACAAGTTCCACAGACAGGCTGGACCTGCAACCTGCATTATGGTCTCAGAGTTTCATTTGTTAACACCAACACTGGTGCTTTTAAAAAGAATTTCTAGGTTGGCATCTATAGCCTAGAAAATCAAAGATTGTAAAGAGTTATATTTTAACAGACTTGTCTTACAGCGATGTGTTTTTTAATTGTATAAAGCTTTGTTAACTAGAAAGAATGTAGCGAACTCAAGGACAAAGCTTAATGCTAACACTGTGTGGGATTCCATTACCTTTATTTCATAATCTCTTACAACATCTCTACCCAGTAAAGTAAATTTGTATTAACTTTACAGCAGTCAATACTTTGTATTCACATTGAACAGTCCTCTTTGGCTGGATGTAAGAATAGGTTCCCTGTCTAGGTCAGCAACGAATGAAATCTGACTCTCTGTCCTTGAAAAATACATCATTATCAGCAGTGAATAGGAGGCAGTAAAAAGAATATGACATAGAGACACTCCAATGCCACTTTGATCAAACCTCAGGCTTGTCTGTCTGATAGGAAAACTTTACCATAGTTCTTCTTTCCAATGTTCTGGAAACAGTTGGCTCCGAGGTGTAATGTCACCATTAGCAGGATGCACCCTGGGTCTCCAAATCCTGGCAGTGGTCCTTTTCTTTTCTTCTCTTCTCAGCAAGACACAGAGTCGACCTGGGAAAAGTTGTCAAACTTACAGAAAAGATGGATTGTGCGTCTTAAAATAGCATTCTCCACCTGTCGGCTAACATTTTCCAGCACGGTCACTGTTGTATTCGGTGATGATAGCCAAGTATCACATGAAGGGGATGCTGTGACCATAAAGCTGCTTAACACAGTTGTGAGCTTCCAAAGCTCTTAGAGGAGCCACAGATGTGCTTTTATAGTTAACAATATAGTATGAGCATTTGAGAGTGATGCTTAACATGTGGAAGCTTTTGAAATGCTGACAGCGATATACCATAGTCGATACTGTAAAATGACACTGCATCCCATGACTGATGAGACAGTGGGATGTTGGCGGTGGCTTTTATAAAATATATATTGCACGTCTTAATTCTACTATTCCTCTTTGTTTACAAGCTTCTTTGTGTAACTCTGGCTGTTTTCATGAACCTCATGAGAACTTTCAGTTGTTTTCATTTTCTTGTTTCCCCTCCCCTATTTTCTGCTTTATATTGAAAGTGAAATCACTAAGGCTTAACATAAGCACAGCTTTATTGAATTTAAATCCATTTTTACCCAGCCACATTTGTGCTTGAGACATAACTGTCCATGGCAAAGTTACTTTAAAAAAACAACCTTTTTTTGGCTATGAGTAATAAAGCTGTAGGATTTCTTTGAAGAAAACCTCAAGTGCGTTTTTTTGATATAAATATGTTCATATTTATTATTAGATGTTTATAATCCAAAAGGTACATACACTGTTTCGATAACCAATTAAATATATCAACCGATGTCTCCCACGACCTCGAGCAGTTCATATTCACAGGGCGTGAAACCGGAACTTTCTTTGCAATACGAAATATTTTCTGCCGTTAATCACAAACATACTCACTAATTTCTTTCCCACAAATAACCATTTATTCTTCACACATTTACTGAAAATTACAGTTTATTGAAAGGACACAGAAAGGTCAGATAACACAGATACATGTAGCTAGGAGTTACTACTCAGTGCATGGCACATTCTCAGGGAGACGACCCATTGTGAGTCTTTGGCTCTTTGCCTCTGGAGTGTTAAAGGCAGAAAGAGTGCTGAAATATTAAATGTTGAACAGTTGGCCAGCCAACTTGAGCCTCTATATTTCAAAATGTGGAGGAGTAAATTAACCTTGCTACAATGAGTGACAAACAATATTCTAAGTTGGGTAGTAGTAGTAGTAGTAATAGTAGTGGTAGGAGTACTTTTTTATTTGTCAATTGATATACTTATCACAGGATACAGTGTCAGACCTCACCAGTGCAAAGGGATTTTCTAGAAAGATCACACATTTAGAAAGCAGTGTCCTCACTCGGAACAAAACTCAGATAAGTAAACAACAAATGAACGATCATGAAACAAGTTACCAGTGCCATTGCTACCTTTGAAAAAAATTTCTAAACGCATGCCATTTTACTATGGAGGTTTTTTTAGATGACAGTTTGAAATTTGTTGACAATTCCAGTATCTCAGCTCTTGCTAACGATGCTGATATGCGCATGTGTGCATGTGTGTCGAAAAAGTGAGTGTGTGTCTGTGTGTGTGTGCATGCGTTTTGTAGAAGTGTGCGAGTATGTGCTCTTAGAAAGATCCTTCAGGCAATGCAGTAGATCTGTGCTCCCGTTGATATGCCGTCCTCTCAGTTGTATTTATGGGGCTTTGTCTTTTTGCTGCTGCCTCCCTCTGCCTCGTCATTGTCGTGTGTGGGCTTTGTGTTGAATTTTCCACTCTGCACTTGGCTCTTTTCCTGTTAGGTTCAGAAGATAAAGAACAATAATGAGGCAAGACTGACACAATGGTGTTCAATAGTAGGCATATGGTGGTTTGTAATCTTAGCAGAAAATACCTCCTAAATCTATATGAAATACAAAGAAAATTTAAACAGTAAAACACGGCAAGTCTTTCATATGATGACTGCTGCTATGCTCCTATATTCAAAGTGCTTCTCTCTACTTGTCCTAGTCCTTATGCTGTCTAGCATCTGTCCTATTTATATGCTACCACAGTTGCATCAGTTGCCTTTGAAAGACTGATAGCTACTGGCCTGCATCAGCCCGTCCTCCCCAAACATAATAATTCACCATAGTGTAATTGCTGGTTGTCACATCCACAGCTACATAGTCACTAAAAAGTGCATTTGGGGAGCTTTTTTGTAAAGTTGCACCAGCAAATTCAAACACACACACACACACACACACACACACACACACACACACACACACACACACACACACACACACACATAAAGGCATATATTTATGCTTTTTTTGTGAACAAAAGAACTTCAAAGTGTATCCTGCAGTTTAAACCTGCATATAGGTACTGGGAACCTTTACTAAAAAATCCCAAATTTTTGTCAGATGACTTCTAGCTGTAAAATAGAACACACGTCCTCAGCCAGTCATGTTCAGTCTCTTAGGATAGAAAATGCCATATCTGAGAATGGCTAATAAAAGGAGAAGATTAGGATGGGGAAAACATAGAGAGTGGGCAGGAGGTAAAGTGTTATGGACTAAGCTTAAGGTGTTTGGGTCAAATAGAAGATTGAGAGTAGGAAATGAAAAAATGCTGGAGGTGTGCTTGACATCTGTCAAGAATGGTGGAGAAATGTGTTGCTCTGCTGGTGATAAATTGCAAGATTGATTACCAGCAAAGAGATGGGATAATGGGATCTTGAACAAGAAAAGCTACCACTCCATTTTGCAATGTCATGTCATACCCTGTTAGCACCACTTGATTGCAACCAATTTCCCGCTACAACAAGACAATGACCCAATGCCCAACTCTGAACTATGCAAAAACCATTTCAAGAAGAGCCTGTAAGCTGGCATTTTGTCTATAGTACAGTGGCTAGCATGGATCTCTGAGCTTTTGTGGAAATAGGTTGTCTGCATGCAAGAATTGGCCATCAAACCAATCATTTTGGAGGTGCTTTGACAGACTTATAGCATGCATAAAAATGCTTCTTCATAATTATCATATTGTATTCATAGACAGATAGATAAATATTTTAGTTTTTTTTTTTTTCAAACTTTGATTCAAAGCACTTTTGAAAGAATCATATATCTGATCCAGTGGATGAGAATCAATCATGCTTCCTTTCATCTGTTCATCTGCAGGCATGATTCCTCACTTAATGCACTCTTCTGATTTCTTTCCACCCACTTTGATGTCAAGATTGGGATTTTTTACTGTGTATATCTTATTTTTCACCACCAAGAACTCTCTTAAGAACATCCAGTAGTTTTAGTTGACGGTCGATTTTTGGAAAAACTTTCAAGAGCTTTGTCAGTAGCAGAACTATGAATGTCACCCTACAAGCAGACATTCATAGTTTTGCTTTAAAGCCAATGTGGCCAACAATATGGCTGACGGACAGAAAAAAAATCTGAAATAATGTTTCCACCTTTTTGAATTTATTCTGATTCATCCTGACTCTGTACTTAATAATAAACAACCATACGACAATATATTTACATTGCATGGAGATTGTGAGATTTTTATTTATTTATTTATTTTTGTCTTGTACCCCGCCTCTCGCCCTATGACAGCTGGGATAGGCTCCAGCGCCCCCCGCGACCCTGAAAAGGATAAGCGGAAGCGAATGGATGGATGGATGGATGGATATTTATTTTTGCCTACAGATACATCCAACAGAAAAATCAGTAGCTATATAATACTTTAAAACACACCACTAAACACATACCACTGATTGAATAACATCATTATTAGCAAACTAGGTGAAAGCAGAAGGAATTCTTTGGAAGCCTAAAACATATTTTTGCTAATGTTTTCCTCACTTTGAATCATAAACAGTAGCTGTTTATTTGAATGACTGCATAGCTGCCTTACTTGATTTTTATCATTTCCTTATCACCCTTTGTGATTTTTATATTCCAGCTGGCGTGCTTCCACTTGCACATTTTTAATGAATTCAGGAATGTCAGACACAAACATTACTCATGCTGTGGTACTTCTGAAATATGCTCTGTTGCTTAAGAATGTCAACATGTGCTAAAATGGTATGAAGTTATATGTTTGACCTATAGGAACACAGAAAAGAAAAAGAAAATGAACCAACTTTTTTTTTTCAATGAAGTTATTGATGTGTTTAAACATAATCTGAAATTTAGATACATTGTATTAAGTTTAAATGGCACACTTTTGCAATTTTTTTTAAATATTGCTCTGTCACTCTGTGCATGACGAGGCCACATCAGTCTGCCAGAGGAGGCTAAGTCAATAATAATAATAGATTGCATTTATACACAATTTACAATTCATTCACTCTCACATTCATACACTGGTGGAGGTAGCTACAGCTGGCATATCGCGCCATTGGCCGCTCTGGCCATCACCAGTAGGTGAAGTGTCTTGCCAGAGACAGAGACTGTCCGAGCCGGGGCTTGAACCGGCAACCTTCCGGTTACAAGACGACCTGCCAATACTTTGAGCCACTATCGCCCTATAGATAAGGATTGTGCAATATAGCTCACCTAAAGTGTTTCCTTGTTTTTCTTTTTCATAACTACTGCGGCGTTGTACCAAACACAACAGGTACAAGACTGTAAATACTTTTTCTTTCAAAAACATCTGAACATAAGGAGAAATGACACTTGGGTTCTCAGTTGCCACAAATCGAACATGAAAACGCGTAATGAAGGTGGAGAAGTGACAGAAATACGGAGCACCTAAATGCAGATTGATCCACTGAGACTGGAATGCAAATTACTACTAATCAAACTGTTTACTACACCATGTATGGCAAGTGCTGTGCAAGAGGGATAAAAACTGACAGAAGGAAAACAGTCTATTGTACATTTGGTACTGCAACACAATATGAAAATTTCGCAATTAGTGATCTAAGAAGGATCATAACTATATAACCATTACGTCTTACAATGTCATTAGACCGACCTGATGGTGATGGCTGAAAACCTTGCTACTGTTTTCCTGCATTTCTTCTTTTTCAAAGAAAACAATACTAGGATTAAAAATGTACTTTGTGCCCTAACAAGGATTTCTTTTTGCAGTTACATTTTTTTGCCTTGGGGAATTCTTCTGACTCCCCTAACAAGTAACATCCTAGATTAAGTTCACTACATTAAATCGAAATCGAAATAGCATTACATCTCATAATGCTATAAATCAGGGACATAGTCCAAAGCGTTGCTACACAAGAAAACACTTGTTAAACTTTCACAGAATATCTCTCTGGCACAAAATAAACCTGAGAAGTCAAATAAGCCCATTTGTCTCCTTTGCAATATTCTTGTATTTGTTTGCAAATACTCTGCGTGTCTAAAAATGGATTGCTGCCACTTGGAATGCAAGACAGTTGCTCAGTTACACAGTATTGCACTGCATTGAAATGAGATGCATTGTTTTGCTGTACCATCTGCCACCACCAAACAGGTGTGACTCAATTCAATAATAGGATGAGGGAGGCAGTTAAGCATGGACTTTGACAGGACATTGAATATCACATACTGTAGGTGACATTGGCACACTGAATAATAGATTTTTATGGATTGGTTGCTTTTTTTCTCCACTTTTTTAGGAATGTGATGTAGATGTTGTGTGTCTCGCTTGTGTCTTGATGAATCATCAACTGTGTTTCATTTGATGTCTTTGGGATGTACTTCATTATATACAGAGCTAAATCAGTTTGTTTAGTTAGTAGTTGTCAGGAAGGACGTCGTCACAATGTGTCAGCTACATCTGTGTTGCCTTTCTTTCCATATTGTCGTTTGAAAATGGCTTGTCATGCCATCTGTTTGATTACACTGCAGGATAATCCAAAAATTATTGTCAAAAGCTATGACAGGGTAAAAGCTGCTACACTATCTTGTCATAAACTATGTAATTATATCATATATGTATTTCACTTGCTAGTAAAATGGTAAATGGCCTGTATTTATATAGCGCTTTACTAGTCCCTAAGGACCCCAAAGCGCTTTACAAATCCAGTCATCCACCCATTCACACACACATTCACACACTGGTGATGGCAAGCCACATTGTAGCCACAACCACCCTGGGGCGCACTGACAGAGGCATTGTGAAATGAAAGTGCATTGTATACAGTCAGATTCATTAATATTTGGACATAATTGAACAATATCCTCTGAAAATGGTAGACTCTAGATAAAAAAAGATGACTGTAGTTAATACAGTACTTTTGTTAAAGCTGAATTTTTGCACTTCAAACACATCTTGGCTTTTAGGGTGAGGGTGATAGGGCTCTCTACACCAGTGGTCCCCAACCCCCGGGCCTCGGACCGGTACCGGTCCGTGACTCGTTTGGTACCGGGCCGCGAGAGTTGAGGCTCAGGTGTGAAAGCGTTATTTTGTTATCGTTTTTATCGTTAACTTGGTTTTCCTGGGTCTTTTCACGTGTGTTATGAATAAATCTTCTTTTTTTGGTACCAGTACTAGTTTTATTTTGTTGTATTTATCCGCGACACCTTAAAGGCCGGTCCGTGAAAATATTGTCGGGCATAAACCGGTCCGTGGCACAAAAAGGTTGGGGACCGCTGCTCTACACCACTGTGATGGTGCACAAGGGCAAAATATTAAGAATTGTGTTATTTTGCAAAAGACTTGACTGGTCTTTGACCAAATTTTAAACACGTATGCCTTCGATATAAAGAAAATGGCATTAGGACTGAAATTGAATGAATTAACTTTTAAATGGATAAACCAATAAAATAAACTAACATAAAACTTCACTGTACTAATGAAAAATATGTCAGCATATAAATTCATATTTTCATATAAATCCCGTGACACACACCTGCTGTTGCTCTGGTAGCTTTCTGCTTTCTGGAGCTGATTCCTCCGTCTGATTCTGGAAGCAGTCACTCCCAGTCTAGGAGAACAATATGAGGACAATATGAGATGATGATGAGATGAGGAATACTTTATTTACCCAGTCAGCCTAACTTTATTTTTTCATTACAGTAACTAAAATGATGATGAAAAAAATATACCTCTTTGCCAGACAGATATATTGTATTACATAGGGTGATAAGCTGATGTAGCAGTGTACAGTGTCCCAGCTTTATGTATTCAGTGAAAACAGATAAATAAACTCACATCAGTCAAATTCATAAACCTCTTATTTTTACAAATAAGCTTCAAGGAATCACTGACTTCAACAACCACAGAGTAAGCAGAGTAAGCTGCTTATCTTATTCTCATTATGAAAGAAACGTAGCCTTATATGTGCACTTTAAATGTTTAAAAGTATTTATTTATTAGTCAATTAACATTTTATTATTCAAAATATAAAGAGCTTGGTTGTTATTTGTTGTTATTGTTGTTATTTGAAGCTGCTGATTGTTGAAAATGAATGATTGTTGTAATCTATAATAAGTACTAAAATAGTAATTATTTACACCAACTGTGATGTTTTTGTTAGCGCTGCCAGCATTAATTTTGTTAAAATGACATTAACGCCATAACTGCATTAATGCGCTCCCCGTGCATGGGGGTGCATGGCGTCAACGTGTTAGCGTGATTAGCTCGTAAACACGATGACGCCCTGCAGCCCCACTCATGCACGATCCACGCTAACTCGCTAACGGAGATTTGCCGCATCAATGCAGTTATGGAGTTAACGTCATTTTAACAAGATTAGCGCTGACAGCAGTACTTTTTGTATTAGCTGAATGTCAATCCTGTCTATAAAACATAGGTAATTTGTTAAAGTATAGCAAGGCCATCACATTTCATTTTCAAACCAGGGACACACTGCAAGCTACACATGCTCATACAAATTGTCTTTCTTCATTTCCTCCCCGCCCACAGAGAGAAAAGGACAAGGGGGAAAAGCAGCAATGATCATGGGCAAACACGAGTCTCTGTTTCAAATATGTCTCCTCTTATCTGTATCAGCATGTTTCTCCCTTTTCACGCCCCTGCCAAAATTATATAATCAATTATGAGACGCCAGTGAACATTGTTTTTGGCACAATTTCATTAAGGAACAATCTCTTTGACACAGTTTCCACACAGGGCAATTTCCTTCCAGGGCAGCACTCCTCACTATTCCCCTGTCTCCTGTAGTCTATCAACTTATGCCTGTAATAGTTCTTGATAGCCACTTGTCAAAAATCCTTACAGGCTCTGTTTACTTCCTCTGCTTCTTCGGAGCCTCTTGATTTTGACATTGTTGGAAGCAGTCTTTTGGAGCCTCCCTCATAGCTGACTGCTCACAGTTGCCCGGACCTTGGAGAAGCAAGTCTCTTGTCTGAGGTACCAAAGTCCTTCATGAAAAAAATCTGAACAGGAGAGGTCAGTGACTGCTCCACGCTCTCCTTCCTCAATAACTGCTGTCAAAGTGTCAATGAGGCTCTGAGTGAAGAGCTCTTTGAAGTGTGAATGTGCAAATTTTGTGATCACTGCAACTACAGTACTTTCCCATGCAATAACAGGTCAAATGAATGCACTACCTTGTTAGTGAGTTTCAAGGATGTAACAAAAAACATTTTCTTTCTCAATTAATCTTTAAGGTATTTTTGTATTCATTATTTTGCTTAAATTTACTTAAACCGATGTACAGACATGTCTTACAGCCCAAATCATGATTTCAGAATTGCATTTTGATTGACCCATAGTTCAGTATGAATATCCAGTTTAAAATGACAAACAAAAAGAAAAGCACCAAATCAATACTGCCAGTTTATTCAACTCATTAAAATGGACTTCTTATGCTCATTTACAAATGCACATTTATATGGGACTCTATTCAAGAAGATTTGCACGATTCACAGATAAAAATAATCCTTATTGATTTTTTACTGGGCCTTGCCGCACTAGCTCAGTTCATCCACTGCCTGAAACAAGTTGTTTTAGCTCCCTTGCATGCATTGAACCAAACTTTCTCAAAACAAACTCCCTGTTATGAATTGAAGGTTTGAACTGAAGGTGGATCAGACGTCTGTGCTCATAGCTAAACCTCCGTGACTGAGGGATAAAGGCAATAAGTGGGCTGATAACAGCATGTACCCATCTGGGCTGGTTAGTACAGGGCAAAACAGCATTGATCATGAAGGATCCCCACAAAGGTACAAGGGCCATCTAACTTACAATTACCTGATTCTCCACAACATGAAAGCTCTTCTAAACCATCACAGGAACCAAACCGAGAAGTCATTTTAGTCAACAAATGAGCATAGCTTAGAAAGCCTATGACTCAATACGCCACACATCGATATTGCTTGGCACAAGGCAACACTAGTAGTACACTACTGATGTTCAACAGGAACTCAGCGGGGCTGTGGAAGACCACTGGCAATCACAGAAGTCATAATCAAGAGTGGAATACACCAAAGTGATGCACTGTTAACACTACTGTTCTGCATTGGCTTCAATCCCCTAACCCAGCATATTGCTAAAAGTAGAAGTGGAGTGATCATCAGTCATCAGCTACATCCTGTACAGGGATGACATCAGCAGTGAGTCATCCCTGTGACATGGATCGACTCACTGATCCATGTCACTAAGATCTACGAGGATATTGGGATCTCATTTGGACTGGATAAAAAAGGTAATCTAGACTGAAGGGATGGAGCTATAAAGAGTCAAGTGAGTTAAGCATGTAGGACCGATAACAAAGAAAAACATAATAGGTCACCTTCAATCTCCAAAGCAATGTAAAACTGTGTTATTAGTCTTCATGCAGCACATGGTGTTCCTTTAGTAATGTCTAATTTCATTAAACCAAATTACTGCTGAGCTACACCAAAACTCCTAACTAAAGATGCATCATTTAGTTGAAACTTGTTGCAGACCTTCTATAAGATTTTGTAATTCATGAACCCACTAAGGACAATTGGAGCAAAAGCGAGTTCTTTGACTTTTGATGAGGGACTTGAGTATGAATTTAGTGAACAATTGAAAGTCAGATTAGAGAGGCCACTGTATTTTAATTACTCTAAAGGCTCACCTTTTCCATCTGGCACTCTTTGGCTCCACCATTCTCTCTCCTTATGACACTGACGTTCATGGGTGATTTACTGGCAGTGACAATTCTCTGAACTTTGGAGATATCCTGCAGAGGAAAACAGAAATATAAACTTGGGGTTAAAAACACATGAGCAAATAGGTTCTTGAAATTCTTCAAAACCTAGTAGTTCTAATACATATATGTTTATTTCATATTTAAACATATATTTTATTTGTGTATTTATGTTCAATTTAATTTATTACAGGATAAAACAAACAAAAGTTTCCCATTTTTCCAAAACGTAGGTCATATTTAATATTGCATGGTTGTTCATTTTGTAAGTTAGAGTTCTATTTAGATTAAAATAGATAATAAATCTGATGCACTGTGTAATTTAAGTTTTTAAGTGTTCATATGTACAGTAACTGGATACCATCATACTTGCATAGTATTGTTAGGATCAGAATATGTTATGACACTAAATAAATAAATAAATACACAGCTTTTACCAATCTTTCTGAGGTCTCAGATGTTGGACCTTCAAACAAGAATACCACTGATGTCTGTACAGAAATACACAGACCACCTCAGAGTGAGAAGTAGTTGCAGTTCAGAAGGTAGATTTGGGATTTAATACTATGAGACCTGCACATGATCAACAATGATGTTTCAGTGAAGTGACCCACTGCAAACAGAGCCAAAGCAATTCTGAGATAGAGGAAGGAAAACAAGACGGACAGTCAGAGATGAAAAGGTTTTCTCTGGAGGTAGTAGAGCAGGGGTGCTCAATACGTCGATCGCGATCGACCAGTCGATCGCAAAGGTAGTATTGGTAGATCGCATGGCATTAAAAAAATAGATGCCAGCCTATCATCCATCCCGTCACTTGATTGATACAGGGAAGCCAGTCAGATGACAGCAGATTTTTTCTGACGCTTAGGTCGCTGCGCATGCGCAAACAGCGGCGCGAAGTGTAGTAAAACTGACAAGCTAGTCAGCGAGTTAACTCCAATTTTTAGCTCTCGGTTTTTTCTCTTAAACCTGGCCGTCAGCAGCTACTGTCCGGACTATGCATCCCTGGCTGATTCAATTCAGTGCAAGTCATCAGAGTAAACTCAGGTAATGACAAAAAATTTACATATTTAATTGTGTTGTGAAATATTGGATATTGCGGTTATGCATGTATATACATTGTAGATATAAAGAATCCTCAATATATTTATAAATAAGTATATGTTTTGGATTTTTGTAGTGGGTAGATCATTTTGACTTGGTCATTTTATAAGTAGCTCACATGCGGAAAAAGTGTGAGCACCCCTGTAGTAGAGCAATCCATATCGCTACCACCTGAAATGATGTCTGCATAGAAAACATGACTTTTTCAAGGTTGATGCACTTTAAAATCAGTAGTGCTTGAGTCCAAAAGGCAAAAACACACAAAAACAAGCAAAAAAGTAAAATAAAAGTAAATAAAAATTGATACGGGTTTCTGGAGAGTTACATGACAGTCATCATTTTGCTATTGAACAGAGGAATTCATTCAAATACTGACAAATAATGGTATGGTCTTATGGGAAATGACTTCTCAGGAAAAAGCAAAAACCTAGACTATAAAAATATTAATGTTCCTCATTATCTCACTAAACTCCTGATGTCATTTCAAATGTGATTTATAGCCTGTTTTTGGATAATATGACTGATCTGGTGAACATTTAAAAATTTTACATACTTGCTTTAAGTAAGAGGCACTTAGAAAAAATTATAAGAAGTGGTTGTGGTTAAAGGAGTAACTAAACAGATAGATAATTTGTTAAAACACAAGTGTAGATTCTTAGCTGTAATTTGAGAGTACAGCACAAATGGCTGTACTCCCTATACATCCCTGTACATCCCCACTTTTCATGGGACAAAATATAATTTGACACTCAAAAGCTTAATGGACAGTTGCAGAGGATTCCATTATTTCTTCAATAATTATGGAGATAAAAGTTCTGGAATTGAAGGAAATGTGGCATTTGGGATCCTTATATGAGGATATGACCATGGATGAATTGCATGGATTCCAGTGACCATGGATCACAGAAGCAGCTGCATTGATTTTATTTGGTGGAGAAAAAAACAAACAGCAACTGAAGACGGCTGCACTAAAGGCAGGGCAAAGCATCACAAATGAGGAAATCCATTCTTTGGTCATGTTCAGGAGATCCAGACTTCAGGCAGTGTTTAACAATGATTCCAGTTTATCACTTTATAATAATTTCTTTCACCCCTTGAATAAAAGCTTAGGATCTACACCATCTTTTCACTCATCATGCCATTTTGTCTGGTAAGGACCAAGGGTTGAAATATTAATTAGGCTTGTTATACCAGATCTTTCTCCCAAAGTCTGACTGTCTTCTGCAGCTAGTCTTCTGCACAAGACAAGTACACTTTAACTGGGTCAAACGTGGTCTCTTGAGAGCGTAAAGCAAGACAGTTGCAAGATGAACATAAGCAATCTTAACCTGTCAATGTCAAACGCCATTCTTATTGTGTCAGCTGAAGCAACATCTTTTTAGGCAGGTTCAGGAGAACTGACATTACTTGTGGAAGTGACCACATTTGGGTGAACATTTCATACACAATTCCCCAACTTTTGACAGCATCTGTCAGAACCAGCCACACTTTCCATTCTTACCATCTGTTTGTCTCTCCATAAGGCCCCTGACTTTTCAGCAGAGCCTTAGTGCTTAAAAGCAGCAGTTTTCCAAGTAACACTTCATAATAACACCATTTATAATATTACAATACTACATATCATATTATTTGATAAGTTGTTAAACTTTCATAGCATGTTAATTTGATGCTAGCAAACAGTTCTACAACAAATAGATACTAATTAACAAATTATTTCTTATTACCAATTTGAATTGATTAATTTTGTAACGTATTCTGTTATAACGCCACGGACATACATGAGTTATATCATTCTGAAGGCATCTGGATATACATAGAAATATAATTATTGAATTATTAATAAAGCTTGTTGTGATAAAGGTTTCAGTGGTGCTCACTGTGAGCCTGCCTTTAACCAAACATGGAGTGAAATTAAGCAAAAGGTGAAAAGAAAGCTGAACAGTGACTGTTAAAGAACACAAACAAATATGCTGAGTTGTGATTATTTGCAACTATTATTGAGATTAACTTACCTAAGTGGGTTTTTGGCAACATTGTTTGGGTCTTTTTTTTCCTTTTGTAGAACACAAATTTGATTCTATCGCAGTTTTTGGATTGTCAGCTCGCTACTGTCTAGTCTTTGCCTGGGAGAGATGGATATCCTGTATAATTTTTATAGACAAGGAAACAATCATAAAAGTAAATAGTAAGCGCTTAAAGCAGGGCAATGAAATGCCTGATTTTCCTCCAGCCCAGTACTCTGAGCATCTAAGACATCATCTCCCATTACTTTGATGAAAATTGCATACTATCAGACCACAAGACTTGGCTCTCTCCCCAAGACTGTTAAATATGAAGCAACTTCCACTTCAATCCTGCTGATCTTTGCATCCTCACACTAATGAATCTTTCACCAGCAAGAAGAGCTTTGTGTGTGTGTGTGTGTGTGTGTGTGTGTGTGTGTGTGTGTGTGTCAGGCAGGGTCTGAGAGAGTCTTATCTGTGGTGTCTAACAGAGCTTAAGGCCCATTACGGTAACTCAAACTATGAGCGTGACACTCAAAGTGGTGTCACAGAGTGCTTGAACAAACATCCCTGCACTTAAGCACTTTAGGTTTCACAACACAAAGCAGATTTTAGTATAAATGTGGTGATGAAATTCAAGCATTTGAATATATGTGATCTCTTTGTTGCTATTTTTTGTAATTTTTCACATAATGCAAAGTTATACTGTCCTTGGTCATCCATAGCATTCAGCATACTCTATAGTGTATTTTTCAGAACTATTCACATTTCTTTAATTAACAATAATAATAGATTGGATTTATATAGCGCTTTTCAAGGCACCCAAAGCGCTTTACAATACCACTATTCATTCACTCTCACATTCATACACTGGTGGAGGCAGCTACGGTTGTAGCCACAGCTGTCCTGGGGCAGACTGACAGAAGCGAGGCTGCCATATCGCACCATCGGCCCCTCTGGCCAACACCAGTAGGCAAGTAGGGTAAAGTGTCTTGCCCAGGGACACAACGACCAGGACAGAGAGCCCAGGGATCGAACCGGCGACCTTCCGGTTACAGATGCGATTCCCAACCCCCTGAGCCACGGTCGCCCAAAGATACACTATTTAAGGTATTTAGGACAGATCTATTTTGTAGACATTCCTAAATTAATCAACAGTACACCATTATGCTGTCAGTGTACTCTGCTGTAAGGAACTGTTTTTAAACTTATCATACTAATGAGTTGGCCCTGACACAATTAAGTTGCTTTTCATTAGACTTGTTTTCTTTCTGAGTGGGTCAGAATCACACAATTGCCAGGCATCCCTAGAATGACCCGTCCCATAACAGAAACCTGTTTAAATACTCAAGTGCATTAGCACTTGGTTTCCTGTAGGATATGCCTATAGTAACTAATGCCTATACCTTGATAGTGTAGCAGGTCTTTTTAATGTTTTTATTATTTTATTTTAATGTATTCTTCTTATTTAGAGCAGAGCTGGATTGATATTGCAAAGACCCTCATTGGTAATGAGCACCAGCATGTAAATGTGACCATCCCCAGGAAGTTTTACAAAGTTTTGTTCGAGTCGGACACTGGCGCCACCGGGCCCTCTGACCACCACCAGTAGGCAACGGGTGAAGTGTCTTGCCCAAGGACACAACGACCAAGCCAGGGCTCGAACCGGCAACCTTCCGATTACAAGGCGAACTCCCAACTCTTGAGCCACAATCGCCCAAACATTCAAATTTGGTTGGTTGTTTAATAACAGATTGTCTCTTGGAGTGACACATGTTTCTGCTTTACATGGATTAAAAGATTAAAAGTTGAGGAAATGAAAGACTTGAAACAGCTGCAAAACAGCAGGGATCCCTTCTAGAATAAGTTATTTTATGTATTGCACTTCTAAGCTACAATAAGACAATCTTATACATGCCTCAAAACTACAAAAGAACCTAGGGTAAAATAAATAACAATTACACTAACCAAGTGATTTCATGCTGTTAGATACAACAATGAGGAATGCTAAATTATTCTTAGTGCTAAGTTCTCGACATTTGTCTCCTCAGCTGTGGAACATTTGACTCTTTTATGCCCTGTAAGTGCTACTGTATGTGTTTTTTTTCTTATTGCGTAATATGAGTTAAATTTGGCATTGAATTAAATGGGATCTGACCCACCTCTACATATACAGGCGGGGTGGACAGATGGAGCACCCCAGTAATTTTCACTGTGAGGGCACGCTGAGATTTATCAGACAGCCCGTCAAGTGTACAACAGCAACAGGAGATAATGAAGCCAGCAACTGCTCACAAGTGAAGTGCTGCTATTTCTATGCTAATGAAGGGGGAAGTAAAAACTTCATTAGCATAAAAAAATCAACCCACACCTTTCTTGAAATTCCTGTACTTGTCTTTTCTTTTGTATGATGCTGATTTTGCTCCTGTACTTGAATGTACTGGGCTGTATGTTTGAAAGGCAGATATGGGCGAATGCATAGTCAGATGAGATCCTTTTGTTTTGACCAAGGAGGGTGTAAACAGGAAGTGTCAATTATAGAATCTTGTTTTATATGATGCCACAGCAAAGGTACTGCAATGGCACTGGCGTGGATGGTATTACTCAAGCATGATTAAAAAAAAATCCTCTAAGTGGCATGTCAAATCTCTTAGGCACCCACGATAGAGACACAGAGTAAATTGTGACTGCTTTGAGGAGAGAAAAGCCTCTTAAAGCCAGAATTGCTCACCAGTATCATGGCAGATAAGACACAGCAGCGCTGTGGCCGACTTGATTATTTCAAAGTGACTGCAGCGACTGCTTTTCAGAAATCAGAACTAGCACAGTCTCTGATTGAAGTTGACATGACTGCTTGATAGGGGGTAAAACAGCTATGGGTAATAAAAAAGTATATTTTCAAGAAATAAAAGCGATCTGTATATTCAGCTGTATGTGATTTCTTTTGGGGGTTTTTTCTTGTGCACAGAGCCACAAAAATACTTGTAGGAATGTTTAAAGAACAAAATACAACTGCACTTTGACACTTGTCATTAGTCTTAAAATGTGGTTCAGTAGGAAAACAAGACACAATATCCTCACCGAAAGCATAATCTTACTTGTAGAATGAATCCTCTTGGAAGTCACCTTGTTTTACTCCTAAAAAGGATTAAATCCTGAGCCCTTAGTTGAGTCTGCTGTGACCCTGACTTTAAGAGGCTCCAAACAAAGACTGTGTCACATTGAGTTAATAATTTTCATATAGAACAAGTCCAACATCCAAAAAAACTCCCGTAAAGCCCTAAAATAGTAGTGTTTCTCTTCAAAATCTATAGAACAGAATACAAAGACTGACATAACTATTTAGACTGCCGCTTGATTTAGACATGTTATTATTCTGAACAACCTCTGGAAGTGTGTTTGCCCAACTGTTATATTTGGTAGTAATTATTTCCTGTGCTATTTCTCTCTAGAGAGTGATACTCGGGGCATCAGATTGACAAATAGCCACTTGAAAAGAAGGTAATAATCGCCTAACTCTTAAATTCATATTGCAGACAGTGCATTATGCGTGCTCTGATGTGCGGTGAGGTGAATATTTTGGCACAGAGTTATATTCCATGATGTCACTAAGTTCCTGTGTGAAATGAATTTCAATTTGAAAGTGTTTACACAAAGGGAAGAGGCAAAAAACTGCAGCCGGCTTTATCTTATCTGGAAAGTCAGAGGGAAAATTATACTGCACCATTACAGAAGCATATCCCAAATCCAACTTTCTTTCCACTTTACTTTTGGCTCTGCAAAGCAAACTTATCTCATTTTTATCCTACTTTTCTGAAGAAACGGTAATATTTGTGTTCGGACTGACAATCAAACTGATTGCATACTGTAAGACAAAGTCTAAGCCATTTTCATTACATACAGATACACTACATGGACTGTACTGTAAATCAACATATCACAGTGGGGAAAATACTGATTTGATCCCCTGTTTTTCTATAAGATGGCAGTCTGGTGACTGACTAGGCCACTCCATAACCTAAACGTGCGTCTTTTTTTGCTCCTCCAAACACAGTGGGATACAAAAGAGCTTGACTGTGGTTTCATTTGACCACAGCACTTTCTCCCAAGCCTTCTCTGAATCATTTAGATGTTCACTGGCAAACTTCAGACTTGCCTTCTTGAACAGGGGACCTTGCTGGCACTGCAAGATTTCAATCCATCATGGCGTAGTGAGGGACTATCTGCCTTCAGATCGTTAACAAGCTCCTCGCATGTAGTTTTGAGCTGACCCACTACCTTCCTCACGATCATCTTCACCCCATGAGGCAAGATCTTGCAGAGACGTTCAGACAAAGGGCATTTTAAATTTATTCCATTTCTAAATAATCACACCAGCAGTTGTCCTCTTATTATCAAGCTTCTGCTGATGGTCTGGTAGCCCATTCTAGCCTTGTGCAGGCCAGATGGGCACATAGCCAATCTGTGGGAGACAGAATTCTGACTGAGTTGTGGGGGATCAAATACTTATTTTACTCACTGAAGTGCAAATTTGTAATTTGCAACTTTTATGGGAAGTGTTTTTATTTCTTGGATTTCTGATTGATAATCTCTCTCTCTTTATTAAAACAAAACTACCATAAGAATAGGGACTGTTCAATTCCTCGAAAGTGAGCAAACTTACAAATTCTGCAGAGGATCAAATAATTATATCCCCCAGTGTATATCTACAGGAAACCCATGCAACAACTGATGTAACTAATAAGACTGAAAAAACCCCAAACCCAAACAACAATTGCACTTTCCTTTACTTGGCATGTTGCAGGGCACTATTATTTTGCATACTGTCTCTCTGACACAGTCTGGTGATGTACTTAAATGGAGCACAGCCATTGTTAATGGTATTAATTACACCTGCGACTTTCCTGATATGGCAAGTCAAAATGTCAGCTGTGAAAAAGGCCCATTGGTCATGCTTCTGGTAACATGAAAGGGCCGTAGAATTACATTTTGTATTCAGCCTGAATTATTCATTCAAGACTACTGTGAATGAAGCTGCCTTGGGACAAAATCGTTCCAACAATGCAATCAGCCATGATTAGAACATGGCTCCATGTTACAAATGTTGTTGCTCTGATTTCTTTTGATTATAGGTGTAAAAACTACTAGCACCATTACCTCATTAGAAGACTGTGATTCTGGTTGAATTATAATAGCAAAAGTGGAAGCTTAAAATATACTTTCAAGACCATGTTGTACTAAAATCTGTTTTGAAAGTCTCAGAGTAGCACAGATAGTTGATCTAGCAGTTTGATTTTATAACTTCTGTCAGGACTGAATTCATATCAAAACATAAAAGAACAACTGACAAAGATCAGGGTTGATTAGCATCAAAATCAGGAAAAAAAAAAGAAAATATGAAAAGAATAATAATAATGTTTTTGTAAGTGCAAGTTTCCTCACCAGACGATGTAAAATGCAAGCAATTAAATGCAGTAATTTTTCATATAGATTTCTTATATATGACTTCCCATAATTAGGTATTAGTGTTTCTTAGTGTAATAGTGTTCTTGACTGTTTTAATGTTTTTTGAGGGAGTTTAAAATCAAGAAAAGTAAACATGCACTAGTAAAAATTAAAAGTAGGATACTGAAAGTTGGCACTATTAATCATTCCAGCAATGAGGATGGATAATAATGGTAATAATGATAATAATGGTAATGGATAATAGTAGGGGAAAAGATCTGCAAATGTGAAGGAACTTGTTGAACTTGGAACTAGCATATGTACAGAGTAGGATTTTCAAGTAATTTGATACTCACACACAATTGATATTAAAAATTGTTAAAGGGTAGGATACTAATTTGTAACAGTATGACAGCAACGGTGCAATCTTCACCTCTTCTACATGACACACTGCAGGTGCCTGCACACCGCCCCTCCCCTCACTATCAGCTGAACAAATGAAGAGTAGCACAACAAATCTGGCAAAGCATCTTAACGACTGACATCCCGGTGTTAATGAAGAATTTTGAGAAGATTTGCATCACTTAAGTATTAAACAGTTATAATAAATCTTGACCAGTGCACACATTGACGTTAGCCATTTAAATACTATTAGCCATCTGTTAAGTTATCATTAAAGTAGCAGCTAGTGACTATGGCTAATAATAAAACACAAGGTTAATGTTGGAGTTAGGCAGCAAACATTATCAGTATAGCCCATCTGCAACTTTAATAGATGGTATTAACTTAGCTGGACAACTCAATGCTGTAGTATTGTTTTAATTTTTAGATGTTTATTTCTTAAGTTGTATTTTACAATATCTAGTTCATCTTTTTGAAAAACATTAAATAAAATAAAGGAGCTCTGCAATGAATTCTGAATTACCTTGGCATGTGGCTGTTGAAAGGTGACTCTAGAGCTGTTGATGAGCGATGAGTATCTGAACAAGTGGGTGGGGGAGGTGGGAAATCTGTGACTGCTGCTGGGCTGGTTGTGCAGGACGGCTGAGAAGCAGATGTGAACTGTGTCCTTCAACGCCTTCATCTGAGACTCCTGTCCCCAAACAAGATTACACACAAACAAGACGGTTTCTGAATCACTCACACTGCCTTGCATCCTCATGAGAAATTTACTTAAGCATTAGAGCCATTTTGCTCACATCCTTTAAAGTGATTTCAGAAAAGCTAGAAGGCATCGTTAGGCAAGACGTAAAGATTAAGAAGTCAATAGAGCAATATGAAGTAATGTGTATTTAAAAATAATTTGCTTTTCATCAATACTAATAGACAGGCTTAACTGATGTTAATATCACCTTTATCAGCTCTTTTTTCCCCGTGCAATTTTCACTCATTCAACTTAGCACATCCATAATAATAATAATGCCCCCACAAAATAAATCTGGTGCATGTGTTCAATGTGTTGAAGCTCAACACTGTGATGGGAAAATTGCTATGACAACCATGCTATTAAACTTCTGCACTTACTTTCATCATTAGATATCCACTCTTTAAAAAAGGTCTTTATGCAGACTAATATTACTTCACATTATTTATTCATTCGCTCATCATCGCTCATCGGCGACACCCCATCCCCTGTGTTATTCACCTTATCCAGCGCAGTCTTCTCCAGTTCTTCCTTGGCCACAGTTAACTTGTGTTCCAAGTCCATTAGCTGCTGCCCCTGCAGAAACACACGAGTTTTGAATCAGCTGAACCTCTCTCTTTGTACTGTGCAAGTAAAGCATTTCTCCAGCTCCACCCCATATCTTCAGCAATATCGATAGCAAAAATCTATAGCACAAGGGATTGAAGCTCCTCTTTGTTATTTTGCAGATCATCACTTTTGTTCTTACTTTTTAAAATATGTGTTATAAAACCTGACACACACACACAGATACATGCACACACATCTAATTCAATCAATTTGCATTCAATTTAAGTTTTACATTTTATTTTATCCTAAATTGACCTTGGAATGTATATACTTAATGTTTTCCATATTAACCTACAAACCAAAACTCCACAATGACAAAGCAAAGATTATTGTTTTTGGACTGTTTTGCACACTTTCCTAACAATGATCCACGGGATGCTTGATCTGAGTCCACCTGTGCCTCACTGAATTAATGGGATATAACTATATAAAGTTTCACAACTCATTATGTATGTCAGAGTGAAAAACTGAGCCATGAGATTGAGTGAATTGTTTACTAACATTGGTATTGCTCCTCAGCTATACACAGTTTTTTGTGGCAAAGGGCCTTCATCAGGTGACCAACCAGGAATCACTGTC
Source organism: Mchenga conophoros (assembly GCF_057382185.1). Classification (NCBI taxonomy): domain Eukaryota; kingdom Metazoa; phylum Chordata; class Actinopteri; order Cichliformes; family Cichlidae; genus Mchenga; species Mchenga conophoros. The sequence goes on from NC_140526.1 coordinate 32,371,713, forward strand.
AATGTGATAGGCATCCCAGCAATCCTTTTGTGGAAATATTTGTTCTTTTTTATGGATGGTAGGAAGCCAATCCTCCCTGTAATCACAGCCCATGAGGAGTTTCCTATAAAGCCCTTAAAAAGTCTCCAAGACTAAAGGTGAAATCCTTTAGTCAGATGGCCACAGTTCCAAAAAGCTTGTGTGAGCATCACTTCATTATTATTATTATCCCAACAGTCATCGCAGTGTCAGCAACACCACACCGTAGGGATGTTTTTCCACAATATGGACCAGGAGACTAGTCATAAAGGGAAAGATTAATGTAGAACGGCATAAAGTAATTCTGAAGACCTGAAAATACAAGTATAGGATTCACTCTTAAAAATGCCAGAAGTGTTTTAGCCAGGCACTAAGTGAAAGTGAAGGATCTGAACTGAAAAGGATACAACTGTCCTTTAGATTTAATAAAACGCTAAAAAGTCTGTTGCTGTGTTTGTCATTGTAGAGTATTTTGTGTTGACTGGAGCTGAAAAACAATGAGTCTCATAATGAGTCTTTATGAAACATAAAGATATCAGATACAGTGGACACAATGCTCGAGCACTGAACAACATGTGGATTGGACAGTACTCAGAGGACTCCTCGCGATTATTAAAACTGATCATAGGTGTTGTTCCCCACATCAAACAGACCTTCACAAGGGTGTTCCTGTGATAAAAAACACTACCGCCCCCCTCCCAGAATCTTAAGGATCTGGGGAGGGGAGGACAGAAATAATCCCTTAAAACTATGTACAAATGGTATACATAAAAATGACAAACAATTCACCTTAACAATAGGGATCTCAGTAACCTTCCTAACCAGTGATAATTAATTAATTAATCTGACAAAATCTTGGTTAAATTTTTGTGAAAACAAAACCTCTAGTCTTTTTAAAGCATTTTATGCACACCCTAGAAGTCGTATGAAACCATATAAGCATGAGTTAATTCACAGCAGCACTGAAAAGGATTAGATCTGCTTCTTGGATAGAAGAATATTTTAATGTTGTCATTTATAAAAACAGACCCTTTAAAACCATCAAACTTTAAAAAGGAAGTTTTTCTTAGACGTTAATCCTAGGACTGAACAGCACACACAGAAGGGCTGGTTTTAGTAAATGAACCAATGTAACTCCTTATGATGATCAACAGAGCTTCTTCTGAGAAGTCTTCTATTATTGATAAACTCATCCACAAGAAAAAAAAGAAAGCCGTGCTGGGATCATTTGCATGCAGCCTGTGTAAAACCGGCCTTGGTGATGGACTTTAAGCCATAAACTTTTATCGGATGTCTTTACTTGCCTCCGGAAATGATAAACTACAAAGGCTTATATTCTAAAATATCCAAGGCCAGGTAACCCAACAAACAGCAACTACAATCCCTCTCAAGTGTATTAAATTTTAGTGAGTGGTGATGTGACTGATTGATAGCTTTTGGTAAGCTTTATCAACTTGTGGTGTGTGGTGCCTCGATGAGTGTCCTGAAAAAGCTGGGAGGCTTGGCATGTTCACTGATTTCATCTCATTTTCATGTCAGTTTCTACCAGCAAAGTGGTTATTTTAATGATGAACATGTCTGTCAGTTCTACCACTCAATGGGGCGGTAGGAACTGTGTTTAAATCCTTTCTGACAGATGAGTCGTATAGTGACTCTCAAGGACAGAGCAACAATCAGTCCTATGGGTTTTCACTGAAGCCAGAGAGTCAGATCTCACCTTTAGAAGTTCATGTAGTGGGAGTTTTAGTCAGATGGAGTCTTAAGGTAATCAGGCACAGTTCATGGTCACAAAGCTTTGTAAAAGCCTCATAAAATCTCTTTGTGGCAAATTAAGATATTCATTAATACACACTGGAATCACACATTTTGCTCACAAGTACATTTTTTTAAATGAGGCTCAATATTAGTTTGTTGTCTAAAAGCTCTAAATCCTATGTGCACAGGTTTATAGTAAAGGCCATTACATCCATTACAAAGAGCATCATCAGTGGATAGTCCTTTGAGCTCTGCTGGCGCAACGGCACTGACCCAGAAATGCTGACTTTCAGGGTTAGTGCCCCCAAGTCTAGGGCTTCATATTTCTGTGCTGAGTCCATTATAGAGGTGTGGGGTCAGTGGGGTGCTGTCCACTGGGCTAGATGAGGCGTGTGACGACATCTGTTTTTTCTAAGCTTAAAAAGAAACAGCTCTGGGGGTAATTTTAGTGTCGCAATGAAGAGTACACTGTGAAAGCTTGAATATGGCTCCTCTGCCACAAATACTGTCTCGTAGGGAAATGCAGGGAAGTCGCTCTCTTTTCTTTTAATACTTTTTTTAGTAACATGTTTATGAAAAGCGAGGGAAACTGTACAGCTTATACCTGAGACAAGAGTTGCACTAAAAATGCTGGCTTTTTTTCCTGGTACTCTAGGTTACTCTAGGAAACATGCTGTAGCATTTAATCAATTTGCATTTTCTTGTATTTTACTATGAAAAACAAGAAACTAACTAACTAACTAACTAACTAACTAACTAACTAACTAATTAACAAAAAAAGGTATTCTTAAGCTTTCATAAATATAAGTTTTGGGGATTCTGCTGTATCTAATCTTGCAAATTTGTTTTCTTTGTTTCTTTTTTTTTAAACCAAGACATTGTGTTGCAAAAGGCACTTTGATAGGGTACAACAGCTGTCATAACCAATTCAATTGCCTCCTGGTCAAGGTGCCTTGACTGACATCCCCCCTGTGATGCTGATGACATTTCTGTATCTTGAGTGACTCTCCTCCACTTCCCTCTCCTTTGGCCCCTGCTGGGCTTTTGATCACAGCACATGGGGAATACAGATGAGTTTTTCAGGAATAGCCAGAGGGATTGGACGTGATGCATTTCTCCCTGACCTTTCCACCAGAGAAAAAAAGCAGCCATTTCTGTCATCTTCGAAAGATGACTGTTTTTACAAGATAAAGAGAATGATCAAATTAGCCTTATCTGTCTAATGCTGCAAATCACTACAGACCGTAATGTTTTAAAGATCCACTTGAAATGTTTGGTGACATTGAGCAATAACGTTTTAGTTTTTTTTTGTTTTGGATGACTGACTGATGCAATTTAGAGACAACGATTTACGAGCAGTGACACCAAGCAAACAAGTCGATGCATCAATCATTCAGAGACTAGAAATAGAACAATGAACAGGACATCCAGGGACAATATATTCAAGTGTAGGGCTAGAAGCATAAAATTCTATCCTCGAGGACAGAGTCCTTTTTTTATTCATTTATGTCTAACGTAGCTTTAGCAGTGATGTGTTCAAAGCATCAAAACATACACATAAGAAATGGCATTACAGGGCATTGTGGCAAAAATGTCAACTGACATTTTAACACCACAAACAAGGCCTGAAAGGTCAGTCCTTGTACCAGTAAATGCCAATAAATATTATGTGAGCGCTCAGATCCCAGAACGTTTAGTCCTCGCAATTCACAGGGCAATGGAGTATGTACGGGTGGGCAATAATACGCAACACTGCCACTGTTTTTATTGTGCTTGCAGAGGAAGTACGTGAGGAAGAGGCACATATCTGATTCCCTGAAATGGGTGTTACCCCTGAAATGTAGAAATACATGGTGTCATCTGTAATTTTGTCTTGAAGGTTCCCTTATATGATCTAATGCATAATTCTGTATCAACTTCATCCACTGCTGTCCAAACCATTTATCCACATACCACAGAAGATTAAAGAGGATGGGGTGAATCTTGCAGAGGTGGAAACAGAGGACGAAATTTGGTATGTTCACTAAGAGCTGCCGGATTGACTTTGCCGTGTGCTGCTTTGGCTGGATGGAAGTTTATAATTGCAGCCTGAATTAATTAGAGCCCCTTCTGTGATGGGATCATCCTTTGAAGGCGGTATGAAGCACCTGTTTACCCCTGGTCTGGAGCTACTATAAAGCCACCCACCTTCAGTTTGAGCTTACCTTAAAAATTAAATCCTTTTTCCCGTACCGCAGTTCTTTCAGTTGAGCCTGGATTTTTTTGGACTGCAAGAGGAAGATAAGGAAATAAGTGTTAGCTTATTCAAATAGCGAAATTGGTTTTAGATCACGTAGCAGGATTCTGCCAGCTGCAGCAGAAGACTCCTTTGTGAGCATTCCCTAGGCAAAGCTCTGGCTTAAAGGAAGGCCCTACTGAGAGGGAGAAAATATCAAATCTACCCTTCACTGAACTGTATAGTCCACACAATGATGCCGTCATGCACTGGATTCTTGCCCACTGTCTAAACCTGAATTCTCACTCCCACTACACACATTACTCCCACCATCGCCACACACGTGCAGGTTCCTCGGTTGTGACAGCGTCTCGCCCGCCTTCAGTTAAGCCACTCACACAAACAGAGCACTTCTTCACTGCCACCCCCAAACATGCACAGTGACCAGCGCTGCCTGACATTCACTCTGCTGCTCCACATCAGTGGGCACCTTGAGCACAGAGACTGTACCCCAGATAGCTTGATACATGGCCATCCTCAAAGCTGCTCATGATGTGAGTGTGAACACTGAAAGCCTCCACACGGGATAGAACAGAGCGTTACTCTGAGAGTCCTCAACGAGGCTGAATGATGTTTTCAGAGCACAGGTATTGTAAAGCCTTTTGTGATCGGAACCAATACAGCATGCTATGCAAACAGAATTGCTTCAACTTGAATCCTAAGGAATTGAAGTTTTAAACATAAAGATTATTAGGTTAATAATTCATTTTAATTAACCAAGCTTTAATATTCCAGATCCTGAGAGCTTTTCTTTGTATATTTGTGTCTCAGCCTTATTTATCTCTACATTTCCTTGGCACAGACAGGTGAAATGTGACATGAGGTCTAATTTTCTTTTACTAAAGCACACTGAACACAATGCCGAGGGAGAAATTCACTTCACAGGGTTTTGTGTACAAACACCTTTGCCTTTATATATGAGATTCTTCATCTTATTTTTTTTCCTCCCCAGGGTGACTCCATGTCCCAGGACACCTCTCACTGTTTTGTGTAACTGGATTCAAAAACTGCATCCTTGGGCTCCACATGAAAACAAGATGTTAGGTTAAATAAACACAGAGCAAACTTTACAACTGTGTCTCACAGACGTATGTGATTTGAAATTATTCAGCCTGTATTTTTCTCCCCCCTGTGAACCGGGTCATTAAATAAAATGTTAGCAAATTAATTTTATTTGCATCGGTTAAGTGGAGCTTTTTGAGATACTCACCGGTAATAGAATGATTCACTTTAAAAGGCCACAGAATCATATGCTGTGGAGTATTAACTCATAAATGCAAATATTTGAATGCACTGCACTCTATGAATTGCCAAAGCATTTTTTTTTTCAATTTTCTTTTAGTCCAAATAAACTATGTGAGTGTCTCCTGTGGTCCAATTCTCAGCCTATTTTTAGGGACACTGAAACATTGAAAAGCCTTTGAAACATTGTTAAGCTTTACAGTTAGCAGGCTAGTTACCTTGGCTACTAAGTAAGGAATCCTGTAAGCTACAGTAATGGGACAGAGCTCTGATGTAACTGAAAGAGACTTTTCAAAATATATTTCCATTACCTGCCTTGATGGCATATAGAGCCCTGGTGAATGCGGGAAGTTATGTGCTTGACAACAATGACCTTGAAATAAAGCCAAAACTCAGAAGAGCAGCTGGAGCCCATCATTCACTATTTAATGAAAGAAAACCACACATTTGTTTGATTCTCAGTGTAACAGCATTTTCAGTTATACAATAACTATTCAATATTTTGAAAAGCAGATTTCCCAGCAAGCAGTTTATACCCCAAATCATCAGTTAAGGTTAACTTTGTCCAAACTGTGTGTTCAGTCGCCTCCATAAATGTTAAGATTTGGACTAGTGGGAGGCCACTTTAGAAATGCCAAATACTTATTTATTATAATGTTAGAAAAGCCATGTTTTTTACCTGGAATAGTATGGTTTGTGTGCTTCAGGTCGGGGATGACTTGATTTCTCACGTGTAGGAGTATCTCGAGGGCTTGTTTTCAGGTGGGGGTAGAACTGCGCTAGAGATTGACAAGTAGATTGGTCCTGTGTAGGCATTGAAGCAGACCCTACACTATTGTGGGGACTAGAGACCTGAGCCTGAAGGTGAAGTTGTTGATTTACTGGTTCATCTACACTGCTATCTTCACCTATGGCCATGATCTGTGGGATATGGCTTAAAGAACAAATAAGACCCATGCAGCAAAAATCAGCTGGTACCATGGGATTCTGGGATACCCCTTAGGGATAGGGTCATTTTGAGTTGGAGTAGAGCTGTTGCTCCTCCGCTTTGAGTAAAACCAGTTCAGCTGTTATGGTCGTGTCCAACTGAGAGAAGACCCCAGGGCAGGCCCAGGACAACAGATTACATCTCTCAGCTGGCAGCTGGCCTCGATACCCTCACACCCACCCAATAGAGCTGGAGGTAGTGACTGGGGAGAGGGAGGCCTGAGCAGCTCTGCTTAGACTGCTGCCGCAATGAACCATACAAAGATAAGTGGTCGAAAATGGATGGATGGCTGGATGTTGTAGCAATGACCTGCAACTGAGACAGATCCTGCAGACCCCCAGGCAGTATGTTTTGCTCCAGTATGCTTTGATAATTTTATGATTTCACTGCGCTCTGCACAAATTCAAGCCACTGTGAGCAAGAGACAGCAAATGAACCCTGTACGGATGACTATGCTTCCTCCATTCACAGTGAGGAGATGTCCTCCTTTAACTGTCTATTTTTTTGTGAACAGAGATGAGTTACCAAAAAAATGCATGTAATTTTGTTACAGCTGTCCAAGTGTAATTACCAACAAACACTGTGAATTGTTGATATGCATATTAGTAAACTCCAGTCAGTGTTTTCTTTCAAATTTACTGGGCTTTCTTATATGGAGCTTTCCTTTATGTGTTATTTCTCAGGGTTGGCTTGTATACAGTTTGAGTTTTTGCTTGTTTCTGTCACCCAACATTTGTCCAAAAAATATTAAACTTGATTAATAAATTCCCATTCTAGCTATTCTAGCTTGTACCTTGACCTCATGACTGTTATGTTCATTTCTTTTTCCTCTACTTTGCTTTATTCTTTGGCAAATTTTGGCTCGATCCCAAATGAAAACACATATTTTCGCATTCAGCCATTTTAGTAAAGCAACCAAAGCACTTAATCAAAAATGGATGGAAGGCAAAGTACTTTTGATCCACTTGATAATAAAGTGGCTAACTTCAATTTAAAAGTAAACCAATAACATTGTCTCTTATCGATAGTTGTATAATCCATTGGATACTTTTATGAGGTATTATATACAAATAAAAATAAGGGTACAAAAGACCCAATAACATGGATGAAATTTAAATTTTATTTGAATCAATTTATTTTAATCTCTTCTGCTTGTTCACAGTTTAAATATAGTGAAGTGAAGTCATCATATTTATGTTCTTTTCCTCCAATAACAAGATGCAACCAACCAACACAGAGCTACTCAAAACCATCCACTAAGAAAAGTGCAGCTCAGTCTCATTTGCCTTGTCTTTAGTATATTTACCTTTTGATGGATAGTTTTGAGGAAGCAATTGGTTTCTTTAAGAGCTCAAACTTTACAGAAATCATTTAACTTTTCAGATTTTTTAGGAATCCATGGATTTCTTGTGAAGGGAGCAGCAGAGCATAGTGATAATGTTCCATGGATTTATTAGTACGAGGAACATTTTTCTCATTATACAAAGTCATTTAATCTGTCATTAATATAAAATACTTAGTGCAGCTATAAATAATGTATTTTTTTCTTTTTCTCTTTTTTGCCTTATCGGGCAAATGAGAAAATGTGTTTGTATGCATGTCAGTATGCTGATGTCAACACACAGCTTTTACTTTGAAGGTGAACAATCACCATTTGTGGTTTGCATCTAGTGAATGTTCGCAGAGAAATCAGCGTCAACCATACAAACTATGGGGAACCACAACAACCTACAAACAACTTAAGCAATCACAAGAAGGTTTTTTGTGCAGGCTACTTTTCTGACCCAGTAACAACCCCCAAGAAGCCACTCACCACTCTAGCGACAAGAAGTTGCCAAGGGCTTACTAACCAGGAATTCCTTAACAATCTCTAGGCGTGTGTGACTGAGACCTGAGGCACAAAAAAGGTGAAACGACACCAACATATGACAGATAAAGTGTTCCGGCATCATCATCATCATACATTGTAAGTGCAGTTGCAGCAGGAACACAGCAGCGTCACAGATTTGTCTCCTTTTGCACTGAAACAGATTGTCCTATTTGTACAGTGTGTATGGCTGAAGCATGCTAGCTGGAGCAGAACGGAGACTGGCTCCGAGCCAGAGTCGTACAGTCTGAAGCAAACATGTCACTTCAATCCTTCCAGTCAAGGTAATCTGATTTATTCAGTGTAGATATAGAGATAAAAATTTATTTTTTTATTTCAAGATTCTGCTCTTGTATGCTCCCTTTACACAAATCAGTTGTATCGTAGGATATATCACCGAAGCTAAAAACACCCATCTCCCCAAACGAGGTTTTATCAAAGAAGCCAAACAAATCTGCTTTCATTTCTGATTTGGTAAGGAGGAATTCTAATATTATATGGAATTTAACTTCATAAATCACAGCTTCAGTGCTCATTGAGAGGTTAGAATGAAAAACTAATATTTTAAGACTTAGAGATGGAAACAAGGAGCAACAACAAGGATGTACATGATGAGACGTATATGAGTGACACAGCTGTTGATATCGCATGCATATAAGGTAAATGGTTCTGGCCAAAGCACAGTTCATACCTGATTACACAAAAGTTTAAAACAGTGATACTGATAAATGGCTATCACACAAACATGGTAACATCAACCTTAAATAATGTAGGAATGGCCTGCATGGACTTTTAGTTTTGCTCATGTCGGATTTGCACACGTTATTAGAACAACTCCACAACTCCCTCTCTCACACACACACAACCAAAGTCTAATAATGGATGGAAGCAAAAAGCATTTATTAAAATAAGGGATGCTTCATTGGGAAAGACTCTGATATGTTTCCTAGCTCATTAACTGCCACAAAACACAGAAGATGACGATGGCACACTGCTCTATTCACAAAGCCCTGTAGAATTAATTACATGAGGCCATTCACCTTGAAATCCTTCATTACAGGAAATCCTCCCAAATCCAGCATATTATATCTTATCTGCATATGTGAGGTTTGGGTTACTCAGTGCTTCCATTAATCCAAATGTAACAATGAAAGGTAATTCGAATGATAACAGGGCGGAAATATGGAAGTGTAACAACATCCGTCATCCAAATAATGACACCATAAATTTGACAGAATGGGAAAAAGGTGACAAATTCGTTCTGGTGAGGAAAAGATGTGCAATGGATTAAATCACATCTCTAATGTTACGTGTCAGACTCCTTTACCGAATGGTCTTAACCTTGACACTGACTCAAGTTTCGTAAGCTATCAGATGTTTCCCCTGAAGATATTACTGTCTGTTTGTGGGAAGGTTGCATGACATTTTTCCAATGAAATGGATAAAAAGCAAATAAATAAATAAATACATTTCTAGCTATATATAACAGACAACTGAAGCTTTTTGGTATTGGTGAAGTTAACCCACTGTTATATGACACACCATGACAATAATGAGAATTTAATGATTGTATTTTCAGTGTTTTTGAAAATCAACAATAAAAAAAAAATCTTATTAAATTCAATTTAATACCATAAAGGTTTATTTACAGTGGGGCAAAAAAGTATTTAGTCAGCCACCGATTGTGCGAGTTCCCCCACTTAAAATGATGACAGAGGTCAGTAATTTGCACCAGAGGTACACTTCAACTGTGAGAGACAGAATGTGAAAAAAAAATCCATGAATTCACATGGTAGGATTTGTAAAGAATTTATTCATAAATCAGGGTGGAAAATAAGTATTTGGTCACCTCAAACAAGGAAAATCTCTGGCTCTCACAGACCTGTAACGTCCTCTGTAAGAAGCTTTTCTGTCCCCCACTCGTTACCTGTATGAATGGCACCTGTTTGAACTCATCATCTGTATAAAAGACACCTGTCCACAGCCTCAAACAGTCAGACTCCAAACTCCGCCATGGCCAAGACCAAAGAGCTTTCGAAGGACACCAGGAAAAGTATTGTAGACCTGCACCAGACTGGGAAGAGTGAATCTACAATAGGCAAGCAGCGTGGTGTGAAAAAATCAACTGTGGGAGCAATCATCAGAAAATGGAAGACATACAAGACCACTGATAGTCTCCCTCGATCTGGGGCTCCACGCAAGATCTCATCCCGTGGGGTCAAAATGATCATGAGAACGGTGAGCAAAGATCCCAGAACCACACGGGGGGACCTGGTGAATGACCTGCAGAGAGCTGGGACCAAAGTAACAAAGGTCACCATCAGTAACACACTACAACGGCAGGGAATCAAATCCCGCAGTGCCAGACGTGTTCCGCTGCTGAAGCCAGTGCATGTCCAGGCCCGTCTGAAGTTTGCCAGAGAGCACATGGATGATACAGCAGAGGATTGGGAGAATGTCATGTGGTCAGATGAAACCAAAGTAGAACTTTTTGGTATAAACTCAACTCGTCGTGTTTGGAGGAAGACGAATACTGAGTTGCATCCCAAGAACACCATACCTACTGTGAAGCATGGGGGTGGAAACATCATGCTATGGAGCTGTTTTTCTGCCAAGGGGACAGGACGACTGATCCGTGTTAAGGACAGAATGAATGGGGCCATGTATCGTGAGATTTTGAGCCAAAACCTCCTTCCATCAGTGAGAACTTTGAAGTTGAAACGGGGCTGGGTCTTCCAACATGACAATGATCCAAAACACACCGCCCGGGCAACAAAGGAGTGGCTCCGTAAGAAGCATTTGAAAGTCCTGGAGTGGCTTAGCCAGTCTCCAGACCTCAACCCCATAGAAAATCTGTGGCGGGAGTTGAAAGTCCGTGTTGCTCGGCGACAGCCCCAAAACATCACTGCTCTCGAGAAGATCTGCATGGAGGAATGGGCCAAAATACCAGCTACTGTGTGTGCAAACCTGGTAAAGACCTATAGTAAACGTTTGACCCCTGTTATTGCCAGCAAAGGTTATGTTACAAAGTATTGAGTTGTATTTTTGTTATTGACCAAATACTTATTTTCCACCCTGATTTACGAATAAATTCTTTACAAATCCTAACATGTGGATTCATGGATTTTTTTTTTTTCACATTCTGTCTCTCACAGTTGAAGTGTACCTCTGGTGCAAATTACTGACCTCTGTCATCATTTTAGGTGGGGGAACTTGCACAATCGGTGGCTGACTAAATACTTTTTTGCCCCACTGTATATAGTGCAAAATCACAACAAAAGTCATCTCAAGGCACTTTATATTGTAAGGCAAAGCTCACACAGTCCCCTGTGAACAAGTACTTGGTGACAGTGGGGAGGAAAAATGCCCTTTTAACATGAGGAAACCTCTGACAGAACCAGGCGCAGGGAAAGGAAGTCATCAGCTGTGACTGTTTGTGGGTGACATACTGTGGAAGTCTAGTGTTGGTACATGGTCACCTGATCCAGCTCCAACTATAAGCTTTATCAAAAAGTATCGTTTTAGGATTAATATTAAAAGAAGAGAGGATGTCTGTCTCCCAAATCCAAACTGGGAGTTTGTTCCACTTTTACATATTCTACAAACCACAAGTAAGCATGCAGTCTGAGGTCAAAGTGCTGTGTTGGGTGATATAGAACTACGAAGTCTTTAAAATTAGGAGCTGATTATTCAAGATGTTGTATGTGAGAAGAAGGATTTTAAATGTGATTAGCTTACAATTAAATACAGTAAAGTCAGATTTACTGAAACTATTCTAAATCAATTTAGTGCAAATGATAACACATCAATGAACTGTTTTTTAATGAAGCTCAGGCAAATTGAGTAACACAGCCAAGAGTCTTATTAGCCCTATTAACCCTCATAATATTGAATGGAGTTGTCTGCTCCTTGTGCCCAGATGGAAGAAATGAGTTTGGATTAACTGATCAACTGACTTGGCAGCACTCTCACATACTCTGACAATTATATTTGTTATTTCATAGGAGAATAATATTAAATATAAAGCCTGGTGTCGCCTCAATATTTAAGAAATGCATATGATGGCAATATTATCTAATACAGTGCAGGAAGCCTCAAAACCACAATTCCAAAATCCAAAAAATTAAGAAAAAAAAGCCTATATTTGTTGAGAAAAGTATGTTCCCCAAAGCTAAAGCTGAAAAAGTCCATCAATCATTCTCTGATCAGAGGATTAATAAGCTACTGCTTTGATGAATTATTACTAATTTTCCTTACAAAAATGTAAACCTGGCACTAGCCTCACCACTCGGTACTGCTAGGTTTTCATGTTATGCCACAACTCAAAATGCCAAAAAGAAGTATTAGTTTTAGCCGTAAACCACACACGTCTTCTCAACTCAAGATTCGATACAAGTCTTTAGTCAAGAAAAACGAAAAGTATTTTGTTCTAAATCAAGGGCTTTCCTTTTACACTAACAGCAGAAAATACATGGCTGACCACTTTGTTAGGTACATTTGTTTAACTACTGATTAGATATTTGGTAAAGCAAATATCCAATCACTGAATCACATGACAGTAATTCAGTTGATTAAGGCACCTACAGACATGGTAAAGAAGATGTAATGATGTTCAAACTGAGAATGGGAATGTAGAAAAGTGATTTACTGTAAGTGACAATGTCTATCTGGCCATGGTGTGGCCAGATAGACTGGTCTTATTGGTCTGGAATATTTTTTTTTAGAAACTGCTGATGTACTGGCATTTTCCCACACAGCCATCTCTAGGGTTTTACAGAGAGTCTACTGAGAGCAACAGCTCTCATATTTAAGACGTCAGAGGAAAATGACAAAATTGCTTTTAAGCTGAAAGAAAAATAACAATAACTCTAGTTATGACTCATTATAACCAACATATGAAGAAGAGCATTTCTGAATGCACAACACATCAAACTTTGAAGAAGGTAGGCTATGGCAGCAGAAGACCACACTGGGTGAAACTCATGTCAGCTAAGAACAAGAAGGTACGGCTAATAATTCACAAGGGCTCACCAAACTTGAACTACAGAAGATGCTACAACCTACCTAAATATTGCCGCTGACCAGTTATATCCCTTTATCTTCTTAGCCATCTTCTGATGGCTAATTCCAGCAACATAACCATGACACAAATTCATGACATGGATGTGGAGTCAATAACTCTGCAGGAACTTTGTGCTGCTGTCAGTCACGGACCAAATGCGTGGAAGATGTCGTCCCATCCAGAACAGTCAAATCCTTCCCAAATCAAAAACCCTGGATTAACGGAGATGTTCGCGCGGCACTGGCGGCACGGAACACCGCCTTTGCCTCCGCGAACACATCGGACTACAAACACGCACATTACCAACTCCGGAAGACGATCAAAGCAGCCAAACGTGAGTACAGGGACAGGGTGGAGCAACAGTTTGACAACCCTCGGAGTATGTGGCAGGGACTAAACACGATCACAGACTTTAGAGGGAAAACCAGCACACCGCAGACCACGGCCTCTCTGTGTGAGGATCTAAACGTATTCTACGCTAGATTCGACACAGCGAACACCATGAGACCGGACAGTGTGCGCACCGCGGATGACGTCAGTGCGCACACTGTGTCTGAGGAGGATGTGCGGAAGTGCTTCAGGAAGGTGAACGCACGCAAAGCTACTGGTCCGGACGGGATTCCCGGCCGCGTCCTCAGGTCATGCGCGGCTCAGCTGGCTGGAGTGTTCACGCACATCTTCAACCTTTCCCTCTCTCTGTCTGTAGTCCCAGCCTGCTTCAAAATGGCCACCATCGTCCCTGTACCCAAATCCTCCACCATCTCCTCATTGAACGACTGGCGACCTGTAGCCCTGACCCCCATCGTAAGCAAATGCTTCGAGAAGCTGGTCAGGGACTTCATCTGCTCTGCACTACCCGACTCACTGGACCCTCTACAGTTCGCATACCGCCACAACAGGTCCACTGATGATGCCATAGCCCTGACACTACACACTGCCCTGTCACACCTGGAGAAGAGAGACACGTATGTGAGGATGCTGTTTGTAGATTACAGCTCAGCATTCAATACCATCGTTCCCTCGAAGCTGGACAGGAAACTGCAGGATCTAGGACTGAGCAGCTCCCTCTGCAGCTGGATCCTTAGCTTCCTGTCTGACAGACGCCAGGTGGTCAGACTGGGCAGCATCACCTCATCCCCCATCACACTGAACACTGGTGCTCCACAGGGGTGTGTACTGAGCCCTCTCCTGTACTCACTCTACACCTACGACTGCACGGCCACTAACAGCTCCAACATCATTGTGAAGTTTGCGGACGACACTACAGTGGTGGGTCTTATCACCAACGGTGATGAGACGGCTTACAGGGAGGAGGTCAGCGCCCTGACCCACTGGTGTCAAGACAACCATCTCACCCTCAACGTCGCAAAGACAAAGGAGTTGATAGTGGACTTCCGGAGGTGCAGAGAAGTACACACCCCCATCACCATCAACGGCGCTGCTGTGGAGAGAGTGAGCAGCTTCCGGTTCCTTGGCGTACACCTGGCTGAGGATCTTACGTGGTCAGTACACACAAACAAAACAGTGAAGAAGGCCCAGCAGCGCCTCTTCTTTCTCAGGAGACTGAAAAGATTCGGCATGAGCCCCCGCATCCTCAGGACCTTCTATCGCTGTGCCATTGAGAGCATCCTCACTGGATGCATCACCACCTGGTATGGCAACAGCACCGCCTACAACTGCAAAGCTCTCCAGCGAGTAGTGCGGTGCTCTGAACGGATAATTGGAGGTGAGCTTCCCTCCCTCCAAGACATCTACAGGAAGCGGTGCCTGAGGAAAGCGGGGAGGATCATCAAGGACTCCAGTCACCCCAGCCATAAACTGTTCAGACTACTTCCATCAGGAAGGAGGTTCTGCAGCATCCGGTCCCGTACCAGCAGACTGAGAGACAGCTTTTTCCATCAGGCCATCAGACTGCTGAACACGTCATAGACACCTCAGCTTCACTACTGGAACTTCAACATTATGCACTCCACACTGTATATAAATGCCACTTGTTTTGCACATATTCAACTCTGTATATTTTATATATTTTATTATTATTATTATTATTATTTTATTTTATTTTTTTACTATTTAATTTGTAAAAATGTGTATACACACACACACACACACACACACACACACACACACACACACACGTAGGAAAATATTTAGTATACACATCCAGAAATGCATACACTATTATATATTGTACATATATTTATTAGTTTCAGGTTGGCCATTCTTGTATTTTGCTCGTTTGTGTTGTTGTGTTTGCACATCTCTGTTGCTTGTGGGGCTCGCACACAAGAATTTCACTCGCATGTGCTGTGCCAGTGTGCCTGCACATGTGATGTGACAATAAAAAGTGATTTGATTTGATTTGATTTGAATTGCTGAATTTATGCCACAAATAATTAAAACAGTTCTGAAGGTAAAAGAGTGGCCAATGGAGTGTTTTTTTAAATAGATATTTTTTTCTTTTCTCTTTTCTCATTCCTTTCTTTCCTTTCTTAATATAATACTTAGCTTGTTGATGATTATTAACGAATATATAAGTACAAAATCACAAAATTTACAGTAGGGAAGGATCATGTACATATGCATGCAAGATCATGCATCTCACTAAAACCCCTGTGGTGCTGTTAACATGTAATTTGAAGTCTTTTTGGCTCAGTGGTTTTCACAGCAGCACATGGATTAAGAGCATACTGTAGCTCTTGCTATGCGAGGTGGAGGATCAGCCTCACAAAAAAATATGTACAAGTTAAATCAGCTTTGTAAAAACGATTACCACACCAAATGAAATGTATTCCAATATACAATACAGTAATTCCCAAGACTCCCAGTTCTCAAGATGAGAACAAAAATCACACAAAAAGTCATGCTCCTACTTGCTCACACAAAATCCCAAAATGTATCATGTGAAAACAAATGGAATTTGTTCCTAGAAAGTTTATCTGAGACCAGCTGAAAAAAGGCCTAATCTCGCTTCTTGGACATTGCTTCAAAGAATTGATTTAAGATTGAAAGATGCTATCACAAGCTATCACAGCAAGGAAAGAAAATGAGAAAAAAAATCTCTGACTCAGTGCTTTGAAAAAAAGAAAAAACCTTAACTTGTCATGGTCCTGGGTCTTTTGACCCAGCGTTTTAAGTTTGAGTTTATTTTGTTCATTAGGTTATCTAAGTTCATTTGGTTATTAGACTCCTTGTGTTTTCTTCCCCTGTATTTAAGCTTCCCCTCACCCTTCGTGTTTCATGCTGCGTGTCTTATGTTATCAAGTTTGTATTATTATGCCTAAGTGTTTCTAGTTATTATTTTCCCCTCGTGTTTCCAACCATGTTAAATCTCCCCTGCTCTTCATGCGTTTCATGTCTGTGTCTTACATTGTCAAGTTCTGGTTGTCGTGTCTAAGTCTGCATGTTTCCTGTTTTATTTTGAAAAGGGGTCTTTTGTTCTGTGCTCATGCGGTTAGTTTTACTCTTGCCTGTGCATCATTATGTTTATCCTAGTCAGCTGTTTCCTCATGTGTCTCCACTTCCCTTAATCACCTGCTGTGTATTTAAGTCCTCTATTTTCAGTGTGTGACTGTCAGGTTGTCTGTTGTCCACGCCATGTTTCCGATGCCATGCCATGCTTCCAAGTTTCTTGTCTAGGTTTTTCTTATTGTTTGTTTAGATTCCCCAGTTTAGGTTTGTGTTAATTTTGCTTCAGTTTGCCTTGCCCTTTGTTTGTACCTTTTCTACCAGCCATATTAAACGGCTCGCCTTTTGTTAACATTTCAAGTTCTGTTCCCTGTTCCTTGGAGTCTGCGTTTTGGGTCCTTTTCTCAATTCATACAGTCTGCCCTCGCCAGACTGTGACATAACTAAAAAGGTCTTTGAAGATAAAACCATCATTTCTAGAGACAAATTACATAATGTTGTTCAGTGTTTATTGAATGTTTTGATGTTTTGGGTGGGTATTCAGATTCATGTTTTGCATAAAACACTGTAAAAGGCAATAATTATTACAAATAATCAATAATAGAATAATGATTCTCTATAGAAAAAAAACCAAACATTCAGTATTATTCAAAAGTCTTGAACCACACATCAGTTTAATTGAAGTGGTCTTTGTCAATAGTCCTTCATCCTTTTTGAAGGTCTTTCAAAGTTCTTCTTTGGACAAGTCGTTGTAGCTGACCATTTTTTGAAGAATGTATCTGTTGTTTGTTAAGCCACTTAACACTAACCTACGAACCCATGAACCCATTCAAGCAAAAAAGACACTTCAAGCTTTAGACACTTTGTTACTAGCAGCCTAGTAAGAAAGTCACATTAAGCCCAAAGACAACATAGTATTGAATACATGAATCAGTACTTTTACACTAACAAGGTAAATTCCTAGAGCTATCAGCTGAAAACTTGGTAAACGTATCTTTGCATGATATGCACTGAACCTTCAAAAAAATCTGAGGAAACTGGTCAAAGGAAGATGCGGGAAGCTTAAAAACTGATCTACGGCAGACGTTCAGTATCTAAAAGTCATGTGCTTAAGAAATACAGAAAAATGCTTCAAAGACTTGACACAGGACATGAGAGATGTATCTGGCCCTTCAGTTGGTCCATGTACTGTTCATTGAAGCCTGATCAGACGTTGCCTCAGTGAAAGAGTGGCTGACAAGAAGCCATTCATAAGGAGGAAAAACAGGGAGGAAAGGCTGAGATTTGCCAGATCACATAAGAACTGGACAGAAAATCAATGGCAACTAATCTTATAGAGTGATGAATCATTGTCAATATGCATAAAGGAGGATAAATGAGAAGTATAGCAGTGAGTGTCTACAGCCATTTATGAAACAGGATGAAGACTCTCTCAAGATTTGGGACTGTGTTTTGGTTAGTGGTGTTGGGGACCTTGTCAAATATAAATTATGACCCCAAAAACCATTGGGTTTTGATCCAGCATGCAGTACCATCTATTGGGAGCAGCTTAATTTTTCAGCGTGACAATGATCCCAAGAAAGCCACCAATGCAATAAAGGCATACTTGGATAGAAAAACACACAATTAACCACTATCAGTCATGGATTGGCCTCCCGCAGAGCCTGGCCCTCAACATAACTAAAGCAGCGTAGGGCCATTTTGACAGAGAACAGAACAAAAGGCAGACAACATCCAAAGAAGGGATTTAAATGTCCTTCAAGAAATCTGGAGAACTCTTTCTGAAGACTACATAAAGTCAGACTGTTGAGGGATAAAGGTGATTACATCAAATATTGTCTTTGACAGTAGAATCTTCAAAACTCAGTTTTTGTCAAATGTACTGTATTACCATGTATCCCTGCTCACGCATCTTAATCAACTGATGTTCCTATTTCCCATTTTTCTAGGAAAATATGGTCATAAGAGCCTTAAGTAATGGCTCAAGAATATTGCCCTGCACTGTATATCAGAATCTAAACTCTCTAAAGATACATTATGTTTGAGGAGGCGTAACTTTCTTGCCACTAGAAAAAAAACTTTTAATGATGTTGTTCGCAATTACCTGTGGCAATTTGTTTTGTAGCTTTAGAGTCTATCACTTTCTTTCACTTCACAATCATTACAGTGTGATTGCAGGCTCACTCTATAACCCTTTAAACATAAATAACTTTCTGGAAGAAGGCACATGGAACAATGTTCTTCTCTCTGATTTACTCCTCCATTTAAAGTCTCCCAAAGGAATTGAAGACAATGACCTCCATCTACCTGTGGTCAAGAAAAGTCTAGTAGCGATTTGTTCCCTAAAGATCTCAAAGCCTCCCAGCCTTGATAACAGATCTTCAGAAAAAAATCCAGCTGGCAGAGACTGGAACTTGGAATTAAAAAGGATTGAGGATGGGATATTATGGTATATTAACTACAAGCACATAATTTATCACCATTTTGATGACTGCCTTTGGTGTTGCATGAAAATTCTGGCTCAGTATAGCGAGTGACCCACAACTTCAATCAGTATCTCTTCATTGCATTTGTACTCTGTCCAACACTTCCCTGAAGTGTTATAATCAGACAGGCTGCATAGTCAAATGTGCCATCAAACAACTCAGAGTTTGAATATGTGATGATGGCTTGGATCAGCTTAAATGGTGAAATGTCAGGGATCTTTAGCTGGAAGATTTGTAGAAGGAAAAGCGCCTGTAATGTTAAACATCAATTTTCTACATCTCACTAGGGACTTGAGAATAACCTTAGTTTTGGGGCTGACTTCGAGGTCAATGAAAAGCTCTACAGCACGTAACATTGTGCAGTATGATCTTTTAGTCGGTTACGGCTGATGGTGTTCAAGACATATGTGTTCTGTCCCCCCAAACAACTCTGTTAAGCTGTGTCGGCTTATTCTGTGTTAACCACATTGCAGGATCAGAATTTAATAATTCACACTCTCAAGTGACTTCATTCAGTCGGTCAAAAAATAATAACACAGTTGTGGTGACAGAACTGAGGCATGGGAAAGGCAAGTGCTTCCTGCTAAGCTATACTGTTCTAACATTTGTTTGACTAAATCCACTCTGTTATCAAGTATACTCACTATTCAATCTGACAGCCTTGCAAATAAAACACAATTTTCAAGAAGGTGTTAATGTTCAGTGTTTGCTGAATTTAAGCAATGTTGGACAGATTGATACAAGTTTGGAGGAAGCATATTGCAGTGCTATGGAGCTTTGACCTATTATACAGACAGCTGCTTCCCTTGTGAAATAGAAACATTAAGATTAGAAACATTTATGTAGAAAAAGTAATTACGTTTTTTAAGGGTAGAGATTCTAAATTTGGTAGACTAATTCTTCTCAGTTTCCATACTCATACCTTCCAGGGTGGATAGCTGCCCTGCCATTTTTACCTGAAATTGCTCTGTCACTCAAAAAGCTTCATAAAATCATCTACAGCACTGATCAAACAAGTCTCATGCTGCTTTTAGGGAGGTTTAGCCTAGGGTCTCTTTCTCAAGAAAGCCTCCATCCCCACACAGAGTCAAGCTGTCATGTCAGTGCACTAAGGTAGTAAAAATCTTAAGTCATCCTACATACTGTAGCCTGACTATAGGAAAAGCATGGAATCACCAGCTCTACAACTGCATAACTATGAACCCCATAATTACACAATACCAGCTGCACTGACTCGAGCATGTCAACAGGATGCCTGTAGGATTCGCTGCCTTGTAAGATCCTGCATGGCTAGATTACAGCGTGTGCACTGGCCATCAGGAAGGCAAAAGTGACAGTTCAAAGCTCAGCTCAAGGGCTCACTATGGATGTGGACCTGATGGACACTGCTGACTGTAAAAAAAAAACTGAAAGCAGAGCTGAAGAAGAGGAAAAGTGACAGCAAAAATGACACAGACCAAATGCACTCAAAGCTACTCTCACCACAACCTGAGTTTCTCAGATTGCACTGCACAGCCATCAAAAAGCTTGCACTTAGAGACAAGTTGTTCTGAGATTCACTGGACTGCCAAAACAAAGATTTTGTGCTTGCACGCGCTTGCGTGTGTGTCTGGGTATGTTTATGTGAGGGAGTGGGAGAGACAGCGAGAGGGAGACAAAAATGGATCATTTCTAACCTTTAACTGGACCTTTATAAATCTTTCACCACACACAGGTCGCATCAAGAGTTTTCTTATTACAGCAGCAACTAATGAACTAAATGATAAGCTAAGCCATAGATAAAACACAAACAAACAAACAAACATGTATTTTTTTCTAATATATATTAATATCTTAATACTTTGCATTGAATTAAAAGCAATCACATTGCATTTCTCAGTTATAGCACTGTTTATGCTTTGTTAAGACTACTTGCATTATGTTACAAACTGCACTCTTTTCATGAACAATAGACAATTAAATAGCTGGACCTGAATATTAACTATGCACGAGGTGAAACAGAATGCACTAATTGAAAATTCTTACCTCCTCAGCATAGGCATCACAAAGTTTGTTCCCCGAGAGCAGCTTGTTTTTCAAGCTCTTGTTCTGAAAAAAAGAAAACACAAAAGAGGCAATGACATTTGCATCTGCCCTGTAGCCTGCACTGCATGTTGCTTTAGCATTTTTGGTGCTGTATAAAAAGCACTATTGACTCAGTGGGCATCAGTTTCTCCAGCTGGGCAATTGACTATATAGGAGCCCTTGCAGCAAGTGCTTGGTTGCCTCTTGATTTCAGACTTAAAAGCAGTCAGGAGTGGCCTGTCTGACGATCTGAGAGCGCACTCTGGCTCGCAGGCCTCTTAAAGGTCAAAAACGTAGCTCAGGGCAAGACCCCCACTGAACTTTAAGCATGATCAGTAAAGTCTTAAAATCATTTGAATGGTAGTGGGTGGAGAGATGCTAAAGTTTGGGTCATGAGCTGTTGGCGCCAGTTAACATCTAAATCTGGAGACAAGTGAATGATTCCGTCCAAACACACAACACCTGTAACATCAACTTAGGTTTGATGTATTAAAACCAAATCTATAGATTATTAACAAACGTACATTCAATTAAATGTAAATTTAAAGAAAAGAAAAAAACATAACGCTTAATTGGACAACTTCTGCAAAGTGCAAGGGCAGCAGAAATTATGCAATGTGCTTTGTCTTGTCTTGCAAATTCAATTTCTTCATTTACAAAACATGGTTGAATCCAAATAGCAATTAAAAAACATTTATAGTAAAACCCATAAGGTTTGTGGTTTGCTGTACCCAAGAGCTTTTTCTGTGAACTGAATCTGAATAAAACTATAGATGTATTTATGTATACACTATACTTCTATAGGTGTTCTGGGAATTTTTTTACAACATACTTGAGCAAGGAGATTTCAAGAGAATCAGATTCTTTATACAGAAACATTTATTGCAGCCAGCTTTGAAATAAGGAGAACAAAACTATGACTTTTGTTGAGAGTGTTGTCATCCAGTGCCGATGCCGGCTTTTTTTTCTCTCAGAGGGCGTTCTCATACCGATCATACACATTTATAAAGTCTTCATGCCTGATCATATATTCAAACAAGGTTAACACAGCTCCTTTGCCGTAAGTATCGAGGAGGAGTAGGAATGCTATGTATGCAGAGCCTGTCTATTCTCGCAAAATTATAAAATTAGAGGAGAGAGTCTCCACTCAAGCCTTAGGGCCTTAATCATTATATTCTTTCGAGAAATTCCACTCTCAATGACCTTTGAGACCTTTCCGAATGGAGAGTTTCACTTTAGTCAGAAAAATCCTTACAATATGTTTAAAAGGAAGTCTGCACTGACACAGTCAGGGGAGATGTAAAGACAGACAGGAATATGGCTGGAAAGTAATAACAGCATTTGATAAGAAGGGAATTTCTCTTTTTTAATTGGCACTGATCTGGTAATAAGATCGGTCCTAAACCAGCTTAATGCTTAACCCAAAGTAACCATCAAGTTTTCCAGATGACCCAGTCGTCCAGCATCTGCAGATAGGAGAAAGTTTAGACTGTCTCTAATGTGATTAAAAACCAGACTGTCTGCAAAATGTACTGCGAAAAGCTACTTGGTAAACCCAGTATATTTATAAGTTATATTTATAAGTGTATACAAGCAATTGGTTTTTAGAAAGGGAAGACTCCAGCTTCAGCTTGTTTTGGGGATTTATTTTCCAGTGGTTACATTTTTACCATTAACTTCTGTGCAATAATGCAGCATTTAAATAACTAGCTAAAAGAGAGAATAGTTAAGATGGCGCCGGTGAGGTCGGCTGCCGTCACGACTGCTCCGACCACTTTTTCTTTGTCTTTGTTTTTTAAGTTAGTTTTCAGCGTTTCTAAATCGGCAAAATCATCACCATTGGGTACATTAGGTATGACAGTGACACTCTTGTTTCTATTGGTATACAATGTACTCACAATTCGAAGTTTTTAACTCCGGATCCGAGCTGGCCGAGTGAGATCTCGAGGGAGAACAAAGGGAAGCGGCGGCGGCCTAGAGGGAAGCGAGCCGGCGTCAGGAACAGGCTGAGAGCTCGTGCACACCGCACACCTCTGCCTAGCATCCTGCTCGCCAACGTCCAGTCACTGGAGAACAAGCTTGACGACCTCAGGGCCAGGATAAAGTTCCAGAGAGACATTCGGGACTGCAATCTCCTCTGCTTCACCGAGACATGGCTGAACCCAGCGGTGCCGGACCACGCCATCCAGCCGGCCGAGTTCTTCTCGGTTTACCGCATGGACAGGACACGGGACTCGGGGAAGTCAAGGGGAGGCGGCGTGTGTTTAATGGTGAACAACAACTGGTGCAACAGTGCGAACGTTGTTCCTCTCACACGCTCCTGCACACCAAATCTGGAACTACTGTCCATCATGTGTCGTCCTTTTTATCTACCTCGGGAATTTACATCGGTCACTGTAAGTGCCGTTTATATTCCACCACAAGCGGACACGGTCACCGCCTTATGCGAGCTGCATGAGGCACTCACACAGCACCAGACACAACACCGGGACGCTGCGCTTATTGTGACGGGGGACTTTAATAGCGCCAACCTCAAACGCGCAGCGCCGAACTTTTATCAACACATCACCTGCCCCACCAGGGGTGAAAGGACACTGGACCACTGCTACACTACGGTCAAGGACGGCTACAAGGCACAATCCCGCCCCCCGTTTGGCAAATTTGATCATGCCGCCATCTTCCTCATGCCAAAATACAAACAAAGGCTGAAACAGGAAGTTCCGGTTCAGAGGAAGGTCGCGCGCTGGACGGATCAATCGGTGGCCGCGTTACAGGACGCACTCGATGATGCAGACTGGGGCATGTTCAGAAACAGCTCCGACGATGACGTCAACGTGTTTACGGAAGCGGTTGTGGGATTCATCGGGAAACTAGCGGATGATACCGTGGAGACAAAGACTATCACAACGTTTCCCAACCAGAAGCCGTGGGTGGATAAAACCATCCGCGACGCTCTGAGATCCCGCACCGCTGCCTACAACACGGGACTCATGACGGGGGACATGGACCCGTACAAAGCCGCGTCATATAACGTGCGGAGGGCGGTGAAAGAGGCGAAGCAGCGCTACGGGAGGAAACTAGAGTCACAACTCCAACAGAGTGACTCTAGGAGCCTGTGGCGGGGACTAAGGACAATAACGGACTATAAAGCACCAACAACCGGTATGACGAACGCGGCCGTGACTCTGGCAGACGAGCTGAACACTTTCTATGCTCGCTTCGAGGCTGCAGCTAAGGTCTCCAACAATGCTAGTGTTAGCGGCGCTAACGGCTGCAGACAGGAAGATACTGCCAGCACCGGAAACGTGCTCGTCATCTCCGAGCATGAAGTAAGGAGAGCCTTCAAGAGAGTGAACACCAGGAAAGCAGCAGGACCAGACGGCATCCCAGGTCGTATCCTAAGAGACTGCGCATACCAGCTAGCTCCTGTGTTCACTGAGATATTCAACATCTCTTTATTTCAGTCGGTGATCCCCACATGCTTCAAAGAGTCCATCATTGTTCCTGTCCCGAAGAAACCCCACCCTGCTTCTCTCAATGACTATCGCCCTGTAGCCCTCACCTCAGTAGTGATGAAGTGCTTTGAACGCCTGGTCAGAGACTTCATCATTTCTTCACTACCAGACACACTGGACCCACTACAGTTCGCTTACCGTCCAAATTGTTCCACAGACGATGCAATCTCTCATCTCCTCCACACATCACTCACTCACTTGGACACTAGAAGGGGGAATTATGTTAAAATGCTCTTCATAGACTACAGCTCTGCATTTAACACCATAATTCCCTCCACACTCACCACCAAGCTGGAGCATCTGGGACTCAGCTCATCTATGTGTCAGTGGATCTCCAACTTCCTAACTGGCAGACCACAGGCAGTAAGGATGGGCGGACATGTCTCAGCCTCCACCACTCTCAGCACTGGAGCCCCCCAGGGGTGTGTTCTGAGCCCCCTGCTGTACTCTTTGTACACATATGACTGTGTGGCCACTACCAGCTCCACCACCATCATCAAGTTTGCTGACGACACCGTCGTGGTGGGCCTGATCTCTGATAACAACGAGACGGCCTACGTGAAGGAGATTAGGAATCTGGAGAACTGGTGCCAGAGGAACAACCTCCTTCTAAACGTCAGTAAGACAAAGGAGCTGATAGTGGACTTCAGCACTAAGCAGGAGAGGAACTACCAGACCCCCGTCATCAACGAGTGCCCAGTGGAGAGAGTGGACAGCTTCAAATACCTCGGAGTTCACATCACGCAGGACCTGTCATGGTCCTGTCACATCAACACCGTGGTGAAAAAGGCCCGACAGCGTCTCTACCACCTCAGACGCTTGAGAGACTTCCAACTGCCCTCCAAGGTGCTCAGGAACTTTTACTCGTGCACCATAGAGAGCATCCTGGCGGGAAACATCTTAACCTGGTTCGGGAACAGCACCATGCAGGACAGACGAGCTCTACAGAGGGTTGTGCGGTCAGCTGAGCGCACCATCCGCTCCGAGCTCCCTGACCTGCACTCAATCTACAGCAGGCGGTGCTGGACCAAGGCCAGGAAGATCGTGAAGGACCTCAGCCATCCCAACAACAGACTGTTCTCTCTGTTGAGGTCAGGAAAGCGATTCCGCTCCCTGAAGACCAACACAGAGAGACTGAGGAGGAGCTTCTTCCCGCAGGCGATACGGTCTCTCAATCACACCACCACACAGTACTGACCCACACATATGGTTCTTACACACACACTGGACTTTCTGGACTTTGTTTTTGCACAACACTGGTCACTATATTCTTCATTTCCGGTTAATACTTGTACAGCTGCTGTTATTGTGTATATATTTATTTATATTTAGATTTCTTCATACATTCTTATATAGTTCTATATTGTGTATTGTGTATTTTGTTGTACAGTTATTTTATTTTCAACTTTAATTTATATATTTATCTTTATCTTATTCTTTCCCAGTTAAATTTACCCTTCATTCTAATTTGTGTTGTACAGTTATTTCATTTTTAACCTTAATTTATATTTTATTCCTTCCTAGTTAAATTTACCCTTTTTAATTTTTCATATTTATTTCCTATCTTATTCATAGCCTTTCCTTTTTTGTTTTCTTTAGGTCACGAGCAGTTGTCCAAGCATTTCACTACATATCGTACTGTGTATGACTGTGTACGTGACAAATAAAATTTGAATTTGAATTTGAATTTGAATAATCAAGTGAGCGGACCACAAAGCCTTGAAATATTCAGATGTCACCTCATTGAGTTGACCACGAACTCCATGAATTGACCACATGAATGTGAGGACATGTATCTGACAGCTAAAGCTTGGCGTAGAGTGGGTCATGCAACAGAACAAAGATCCTAATCACAGCAGCAAATCGACAACAGAATGGGTGAAAAAAAAAGAATCAAAGTGTTGCAATGACCCAGTCAAAGTAAGACCTTGACATGTAAATGAAATGTTGTGGCAAGAAGAAGAGTCGTCCAAATTTCTTCCACAATAATGAGACAGAATAATGAAGTTGTACAAATAATGATTACTTAAAGTTATCGCTAACTACTGATAAATTAAGTTATTGCTGCTAAGGATGGTTCTGTAAGGTACTGAATCATGGAGTGTACTTAGCTTTTCACAGGACTGTTTTGCCCTCTTATATAAAATGATATATACTTTATTTATTTCAAAGGTTAGAGCAGCCAAGCTAACACAGCTTAAAAGAATAAATACTATATTAGAAATGTAAATAAATACACAAAATAAGGAGCACAATAAATTAAGACATAAGAAAAAGTGTAAAAATAAGTGAATATGGATATTTTTGAATGACACAGGTAAGACTGTCTGTATCAGTCCTTGTTGGAAGGAAGACAAAAAAGGATGTTAGACTGTCCAGATCCATTTCTGATCCAGTGCCACTCATAACATTCACTTGACCTCTGCATCAGTTGACTGAGTAATCCAAACAGTGCGCCGATCCAAACTGAATTAAAAGGGAATCCAAACAGCAAAAAGAACGATGGAAGAAAATTTCTTCTGCAAGTATGGACACATTTAGCAGCTAGCAGCCCACTACACGGCCACAGCACCCTTTTTCTGACATGCCTGGGATTACACCACTTTTCAGTCACATCTATCACAACCACATTTCTTCTTACCTCTCAGATTAACGTCCCTGTTTGCAATCCCTGTCCTGAAGCTATACAGTCACACTGTGGTTTTGGAAAGTGAGTCTCGATGAAACACATCAAAATAGGCTCACTGTGTTCCCTCTGGACTCAGAACTGCCAGCACGATCAGCTGGTGAAAATTCAAGAGTATAATACAAACAAGCCAAAAACCAAAAAACCAAAAACAAAACATGGGTAGACATGCTAAAATTGGAAAGACCAAAAAATAACCATGAAAAAATGACTTTACCCCGAGATAATCATTAAAGTGAACCATAATGGAAATTACTGTGAAAGGCTGTAACTTACCACAGTGCCAGGAATAAAAGCAAAAATATATATAACATTGTAAAACATAGTTATAGAAGTGTGTGGTTATTTTTTCTCATTTCTTTAGTACCAACAGAGCTGTGGGCATTGTTTTGTTGATCTCACTGCAGCACCATAAAATGTTCAAAAGTGTCGAGAGTCGAGTAAATGTATCGTTCTAATGAGAACATCATTGTGGAATTTGTTTGGATGGAAACTTCTATATAACACCGACTGGGGATGTTAACCAGCAGTCAGATTTGCAAGTAAGTAAGTTATGGGTTTAAAAAGTGACCTTTGGGGTAAACATACGTATGTATTATAACCATTTAGTGTCCGGTGCCCATATAGAAACACACAGAGCTGTCAGCATGTAGATTCTGAATATTGCTTCTACCTGAAGAAATATCAGTGTCAAATTAGTCTAATGTCAGCCCCAAGCAGAAATTGCCCTTTGACATTACATATAATTATGTGAATGCATCTATTGTCATGAAGTTCAGTTCCTGCAGGTGGGACACATGTATCACCAATAAAACTTTAATCTGCAACTTAAAGCTTTAAAGTCTGAACCATAAAATTGCCCAAAAATTCAAACTGCTTTTAGAACCTTCTGACAAAAATGTTGTGACATCCAAGTATTTTAATTTTTTTTAAATGTATTTCTTGAAAATGTGTCATGTCATGCATCAACTATGATATGCTAGGCCTTAAATATTACTAAAAATCACATACGCAGGGCATCAATAATTATCTGGCCCAATATTTTCACAGTCAAACTACAGATCACTGTGTACCTCACTTTTTTTTTTTTTTACATAAATAATATTGGATAAAATAATTCCCTAACATGGTGCTGTATTCAGTTTGAAATTGAACATGCAGTACATTCTGGACTTTCCTTTTATTTATTTTTTATTTATTTTTAACACCCACACCTGCACAATGTGCTACACACTCCAGTGCAGACATAAGATGCACTCTTAGCTGAGGTAATGAGTTGTTTTGTGACTCGGTGAAGCAAAGCTGACCGAATATCATTTCCACACAGTGGCACCTCCTTTCACCACTACAGAAGGACCACCTTTTGAGGACATGTAGAACTGGCAGCCATTATAAAATGTGACGTAGTTAAGCCCCAGGACACACTCAGAGAGAAAATAAGATTCTCTGGAGCTTATACTGTATGTCACAGTGCATTAGACGAAATGAAATGCACCATGCTGCACATGGCATAACGTGTTATTCCCGCAGTATTGTCAATCTGCAGGCCTGTAACAAAAAATAATTTCCCCCAGGGATCAATAAAGTATTCTGATTCTGATTCTGATAAAAATAAAGTCAGTTTTTTTTTACATGTTCATGTTGTTAATATTTTAATTTAGAAAAATGCAACAGCATCCGAATAAGTGTATTGCTCCTTGACTAAACGAGCACATTATGTTTCAGAATTTGCTGTCAAGTTTAGTGCTTTATTATTGCAAATAATTGTATAGTCAGTGATAAAATGCAATGCATACAGTAGTATAGGCTATCACAGCAACCTAAAGGACTTTAGCACACAAACACACACATAAAATAAATTCCCATTATTCAAGTCAAAGTTATTTTCGCACATTATAAAGTGCTGATATGCTCACGGGCACTAAGTGCTGATATTTACTGTCCATCTAGGTCAACTTTCATACTACTCAACAGCCATCAGTGCAGCATCCTTTTAGCCTCAGTGCGAAGCATCAGAAACCAAGTCTTCCGGAAACACATTTTGTATTTCATCTCAGTCGAGTTGTTCCCAAATTAACACTATGGAGTGTGAATGCAGTGTGCATAATAAACTGGCATATTTCATATTTATGTATCAAACACTTCCAAGCGGTGCATTCCACCCAGCCCTGCAAAGTTTAAATAAACTAGGAAAAGTGCATTGCATTTAGGGCTGACATTTTTATTTCAAACTGGCCGTGGCGTGCACATTGCTTGACACCACTTACAAGTGTGGCGCTGTTGTCATAACACATTTCAGCTTAAAAGGTCAATAAGATTCATTGTTAATGGCAAAAACAACCCAAAAGGACAAGATGATTCTGTGGCATCAGTGTTTTAACAGGTTACATGTCATGAAAATATGCCTTCATTATTTATGTTGATTACCGTGCCTGTAGAAAACAAAAATGCATTCACTGGCTCTGTCCAACTATTAGTTATGCACACTCTATCCTGTAGAGGTTCATGGTAGCTGGAGCTTATTTCAACAAGATGTGAGGTATGCCCTAGATACTGCAGATAGTCAGTCACTAAGATGAAGAGACGGACATCCATTAACCTCCTGAGACCCAAACTCTTCCACAGCATGCATTTTTAATTTCTCTTTGATATTTGGGCATATTGGGGCCCAATGAATGTAAAAACAAAGAATTACCAGATTTTTTTTTACCCAATTTTTGTTTCTAAGAAAAATGAGAGCCACAAATGAGGATATTCGTTTAAAATTTTGATAGAACAGTGGTAGTATAATGTCCTCATAAGTGGATATCAGACCCTTGTAGAGCAAATTTGACACACTAATGGCCATCTATAATTACAGATTAAGCTGTCTTTGTAAGAAGGTGGAGCACATGATGAATAAACAAGCTCCACTCAAAAAGTGACCCACAACCCTATTCTGGTGGCGACATCACCAGAATACGGTTTTCTTAAATATACCTAATCTCACTTAAATGTTGTCATGAAGTTTTAAGAATAACAACTGCTACACTTTATAAATAATAACTATATGTATTATGTTTAATGTTAGCACTTACACTTACTTGGCTGGACAAAATAATCGCAACCTTGTTGTTGTGTTGACCTTCCTGTAAAGTCACCAGTCTCCTATTATCTTAAGAGAACATATGAACATTTGGATTTGAAGTTAAGGAACTTGCTATTGTACATCTTAAGGAATTATACTTTTTTTGAAGTCCACTACTTTAATTATAGATCATTTAAAGCTTTCTGATTAAGTGAACAACAAAGTCCTTTGATAAGCAAAGTTATTATTGGTTCCCCCTGCCTTTGGTTGGCTCCCATAGCATAAAATTCAATGATGATTTCTTGTTGTTTTTTTTCTTTCAAAATAATAAACAAAAACAAACTGATAAAATTGTATATTTTTATTGTAAGGTTGTAATTATATATAAAAGGCCTATAAACACCAGTTGTTTAAAGTCCATAATTAACGCACGACACAAAGACAGACAAAGACATTTTTTTGCAACTTTTCAACTGTATGTTTTGCCACATTCTACAATATGTTGTCTTTTTCTCAACAACTGTAATTTTTCTTCCTGGATTTCAGCTTCTTGTAAGTTAAAGAATGCATGCATATTATAAAATGAAAACTTCAGTTTATTTGACAGCCTCTGTCATATATTAATGAACGGATTCCACACATAATGTAGCCAATTCCAATCACTGTCAGTACAGAGCAGTAATCTATGAAAAGAAAAACTCACAATGGAAGAAAATTAAGGTGGGGCCTGCACAGGAAGCCGTGTTGCTGTCAAAACATCCATTATAAATTACAGGCATTAGCAAAGCAAATATTTGCTGCTGATAAGCTATTAAATATAACATAGCCCCCTGATATCTTATACCGGCATGCTTGACAGCTTGAGTTGAACTTGTCTTGGCAGATCCTTAAGGACTCTTGAGGGGGTATTATGCATAAGCGAACAGACTGCTTTCTTGTCACTGGCCTATTGTTTTGCTGTACAATCATAAGCATGCAATACATAATCTGTGCATTAAGAACAGGGCAGTCAAGGGATTTTGTTTTCCCCGTAGCTGTCTGCCATTTTAATTAACTTGGTGGACACAAGTGGTGACCCCCCACAAGAGGTCAAGAAATAGAAAACAAGGACAGAAGCAAACTACAAGAAAAAATTATAAATACTTAAAGCTTGTGTTTATGAGTTATCAATCATTTTAGATTAGATAAGATTTAATTTACGTTGATGCAAATATTGTCCATATATTCATCTGAGCTGAACACAAGCTTCATTTCAGTGCTTCTTTATAGATATTGCCTCTCTGCATTTCTCATCAAATAGCTGTTGAGACGTGCCGTACGATGCCTGACAAGGCTTCAGGCTATTCGAAGAAAGGAGATAAGATGAACTCTATTGATCCTCTCGGGGAAATTGGGAAGGCTGGGTGTTTCAAAAAAGAGCTGAAATATTCCATGTGATGTGGCCTGAATTACCACTGGCATAATAATAAAGCTGCAGTTCCTCCCTGAACACTAATACGTTCTTGTCATTTGATTCACTGTCATTCCTTGTATTTTTTTCAAGCGGAATCAAAAATGACTCGAGCAATCTGATGAATTAGATTGGGATTTAAGATAGTGAGCCATCTGTAATGTAGAAAGTGATTAGAGATGAATTCAAGTACCTCAGCTCTAAGATATGAACAATGACCAGACAAATGGATGTAACTTCCAAGCTGATCAGCTTAAAGCTGAAAAGGCACAACAGTCCAAAAGCATTCTGGCAGAAACAGTTCTAAGTGATCTAAGTTTACTTTATGTGACATTACCCATCATCAATTAAATTATTAGCTCTGGAGGGAGAGTAACTGGGATAGGCTCCAGCCTCTGGCAGCTCTGAGCTGGATAAGTGGAAGAGGATGGATGGATGGATGGATGGATGGATGCATGGATGGATGGATTTGTAGTCTGTGCAGAGTGAGCACTGTAAACACAAATGGCTCAACAGCCGGGCTCAACTTTTTTTTTTTTCTCTTTAAAGTTTAAAACTCTCAATAACAAAATATAAGAAAAGAACACATATTGAATGATTCCAACACCTATGCTAATAATATTCAAGATCAATATAACCTTAACTGGCTACACAAACACATGATGACACAAGGATTATGGCAAGGCAATTAAACCCACCCAGCTAGGGTTAGTGAAAGTGAATTAGGTCAATTGTCAATTGGGTTAGCCATAATCCTACGTTATCTATTGGATTTTGCTTGGGTAAGACACTACCTTTAGTATGTAAGTGTAGGAAAAATATTTCTGAAATGGTTAAAAGTGTTAACTACTTGTTCCAAGAAATGACACGCAGTTCATTCACAGTTCGCTTGCCATGTAATATTGTCATATGCCAAACTTTGTATACTGAATTGTTATGACACTAGGGAACATTTAGGACTTTTGGATAACAACAGATTTTTAGCAATAAGGCTGTCAGTGAGGTGAAAATGAGGTACTGTGTTTAATTGGATCCAATCAGAGAAAAAAAGTGAGCATATGACACTGCATGAAGATTAACGGCTAGATGTAATGATGTATGAAGTGACATTTTACAGTGGTAGAAAACTTCCCTGACTCCTGCCAGTTTGCGTTTGGCTATGAGGCTGCCATTGTGCACCGCATGGAGAGTAAACAAATTCACTGTACTTTTGTATTACATTGCTAAAGATGTGACTTTTCTGTCGCTGTAGTCAGTGTGATTGTAAATCACACTGAGAACTTGTTTATGAGTTACATTAAACACCTGCAAGGATAAATAAAGGAGTCCTCAAGAACAGACTCAACAAAATCTTGAGAAGTTGTCAGTTTGCTGCCTACAACTATCATCAGCTAGAACTGTTTAGTATGACAGGCATTTGTTTGTTATTACACTGTGTTGCACGCATACAGTTTAAATTATCAACATGCATATAAGGAAAGTTTAAATATGGGGAATAAGAGGAGACTATACACTAGATTGAGAGCAGTGAGCAAAACAGGTACAAAGAGATTTTCATAAAAAAAAAACCCAGGAAAATAATATTTTGTTTGGGTTTTTTTCCCCAAAGAAGGCCCTTTTGAGATTTAACACAGCCTATCCCCTTAGTTAATGTCAGACCATCAGATTTTTTTCTTAAATAAGCTAGAACTGGTAAAAATAAAAGGCAACATTAGAGCAGCAGGAACAAAACACTACAAGTAAATAAACATGCACACTGAGGCAAGTAAATGCCAGCAAACGCTGGTTCGGACCATCCCCGCCCGTTTTCTATCCAATTTTTTTCTCGTTTCTTCAATAGTGTTTACTCTCTCTGCGAGGAACATGAATAGTGACTGAAAAAATACTCTTCTGTTCCTGAAATTGCCTGATATAAACAGAAATAAAAAGTAATGGATAAATTGGATATGTGATTACAGTTGTTTATTCTGACAGACAGACATGGGCATAATATCTATTCTCATGTGTTGGATGATACACTCCAGTCAATAGATACATGTGAGCCTTATCAAAAATAATTATCTCCTTATTTAGAAAAAAAAGCAAACATTTTGATTTAAGTATGTGTATTCCTGCAAAATATTGATTAATGCCTCTGTACTGTAAGTTCTACCAAGAACTTAACTTTAATTCACACACATTGGTCATTAAGGTGGTAAATTTACACCGCTTAATTAAGGGATGCTTTGATGGCAAAGCAAGGCAAAACGTTTCCATGTTGAGTACAGTGGAAAGCACCGCCAAATATCGGAGTTGAAGAAAGATGCGATGAAGAAGGTGCCTAAGAAGTTCAACGAGCTGTCCATACCTGAAGCTTTGGAAACTGCCAAGCAAAGACTCACAACGTTGACCGTATACAAGCGGTATACGGTCAAGCGGTCTGGTATACCGCTTGAAGCAGTATACCAGACAGATAGGAGCCAGGAGAATAAACTATCTGTACTCAACTGTAATGAAGAGAGGGAAGCTAGTCAGAACTGAGGGCATCAAACTACCAGAAGCCAACATCGCAGAGGAGCAAGAGAAGGAGCAATCATGGAAGGACAGGCCCCTGCACGGTATGTACCACCAGCAGATAGTGGAAGTGGCTGAGATCCAGAAATCCTATCAGTGTCTGGACAAAGCTGGACTGAAAGACAGCACGGAGGCCCTAATCATGGCAGCACAGAAACAAGCTCTAAGTTTGAGATCCATAGAGGCTGGGGTCTATTACACCTGCCAACACCCCAGATGCGGCTATGTAAAGATGCCCCTGAGACAATCCAGCACATAACAGCAGGGTGCATGACGCTAGCAGGCAAGGCATACATGGAACGCCATAACAAAGTGGCCAGTATAGTGTACAGGAACATCTGTGCTGAATATGGCCTGGAAATCCTGAGGTCAAAATGGAAGATGCCTCCCAGGGTGGTTGAGAATGACCAAGCTAAGGTCCTGTGGGACTTCCAGATACAGACGGACAAACTGGTGGTGGCTAACCAACCGGACATAGTGATGGTAGTCAAGCAGAGGAAGACGGCTATAGGGATAGATGTAGATTTATACTGAATTACAGTAACATCAGGAAGAAAAAACATGAGAAGCTGGGGAAGTACCAAGGGTTGAGAGAAGAACTCAAGAAGATGTGGAGGGTGAAGGTAACAGTGGTCCCCATGGTAATCGGAGCACTCGGGGCAGTAATCCCCATGCTAGGTGAGTGGCTCTTGCAGATCTCCGAGATCTCAGATTGCAGTCCAAGGAACAGCGGGTACTGTGGAGGACCTTCAAGCTCCCAGGCCTCTGGTAGAGGACCCGAGCTTGAAGAACACACCGTCTGATCGGGGGAGTTCTTTTGTATATATGTATGATCACAATCTTTTTACTGTTCAGTAAAGAAATGTAGCTAAAATTAAAACTACAAGGCCTCCTGGAGACCAGCTTCTTTTCAAAAATAATGATATAGAAATATTTAAACTCCTTTTCAATATTTTCCTTCAGAATAAGCCTCTATGTTTTCACTATTCTCTGATGTCTTGACACTGTCCCATGGTGTCAAGACATTTTGAAATTGAAAGTCGTGTGAAGTCACAGTGTTTGTTAAAACAGCCTCTAGCTACAATAAAATAAGGGAGAAAAAAAGTAATTTTCTGAACATCTCAAATAAATATCTGCAGTCACAGCCTTCATCAGTCGTGAAGTACTTGGATGTATTTCTGTAAAAAATAAATAAATAAAAAATAGACCATCCACTTTATAGTGTCACAGCTGAATACCACAGAAAACCGGTCACTTGTCTGGAAGCCGAGGGCCAGAAATCAATATCCATGACGGGGTATGAGGAATAAAGCAACGCTGCTAAGTGACAGCATGGCACCAGCCCTGTGCACACTTGCAGCCTCTCTTGAACAAGTTTCTTTCATCTGAGTTTCGTGCCAGTGTCCACGAAGCCACACGTAGCAAAATTTTTGTATTAAGTGCAAAACAATGTGGAGAGTGACACAAATATGATCGCACTTGTAACAGAACGTCTAAGGCTTATGCATAAATGCAGGAGATGCCGGCAGGTGGTTGAGTTACCCAGACATACATCCCACACACTCCAAACGAGGAAGTATGATTTTTCACTTCAAGCTGACGCAAAGCTCAGCCAGAAGTAACACTTTGATGGCAAGGGTAACTTTGTGGCTGATTGTTACTCTGCTTCCTCTGTGGAGCAGAGAGTTGCAATGATTCATTCATTCCCATCAGTTTTCTGATGACTTATGTAATGCAAACATATATATTTTAGCTTAGAGATATCACAGTTGCCACTAAATCAGCTGCTACGGCAGTGTCTAACTTTGGGGTGTAATTGCTCTCAAAAATTATTCACAAAATCCACTTTTGTTTACTTGTTTTTAAAATAGAGATGATGAAGGAAAATGAGGAAATAAATACTTTTTACCCAATGCATGATCTCCTGGTCTGGATAGGATCCTATTGTTATGTATTTGGATTTTTTTTACCTGAATAATCTTTAAACATTATAGTTTTTCAAGTGTCCAACAAGCATACGCAACATGATCACATAGTTAATTATTTCACATACATACATTAGTAATGTAAATGTTTTAGGCCAGGAAGCTATTTTTCAATCTATATTTTACACACATAATGTTCACATTAATGCACAGTAGCTATTATATCTATTATAATACATCAGTATTTTACCACAAAGGTTTACATACAAGTACTGTCCTTGTAGTTCATAGCCTACAAGTTTATACTGTTAACTGATAATCATGTGACAAGGCACCAGATGCTGTGTTACAGAGTAAATAATGTAATGAGCAATGCAATGAATTGCACTCACCAGCGAGTTAAAAAAAAAAACCCCAAACATAATTCATTGCTTGTAAAAACATAAGATAAGCAGATTCGTCTGCTTTCATTTGAGTAACTACCTGGAGTGGCTACAGACATGCACAGCTCAAACAGTCTGCACTTAGGAATTGTTTTCTTTAAAAATACAATGCAATGTTTCTGACTAAATGTTAATTACTCACGCAATCACAAAACCTGGAACGTTTCAAATATCCTGATATTTACTTTTAGTTACACTGTTCTTAAATTACACTGTATAACTATATGGAAACTGAGTGCTTTCCATCTGTGTATCCTTCATATTTAGGTTTTAGGACATTTTGGGTACTGATCCTGAGTGTTCACATCACTCTACATTTTGGAACAATCAGTGCTTCTAAATGTGGAGATAGTTTGGACATACACAATTCATTATGAGCAGAATAACCCTCTTCTATGCAGTCCTGTAATAGATTACACACTTGTGATTTCCAGGCCATGCTTTCAAACTAATTGCACAATCTCAGGCTATAAGAAATAATATATTGAGATTCTGAAAGTAATACATATAACCTGTAAATAAAACAGAATTGCTGTACTGGCTATTTCACAGACGGTAACTGCAATTTGTCTTTTTGCATATTACAGCACTTCAGCAGTGTTGGGAAGAAATGCAGATTTAATACAAACCGCCCTCTGGGTCCCAGATGGAACACGCCCTCGTGTTAGCATGAGACACTAAACCCACACACTGTATTTTCTGGTTTACCTGCCACTCCAGATTTCATTACAGACAAGCAATGCAGAATTACTGTACCTCATGATTTGCATATTTTCTAAATAGTGTTTTTCTCCTCACAGACTCAGCTAGATTAGTTCATTGTGTTGATGTACAAATACGCTGTCTACGGAAGACAGCCTTCGTACAGGCGCTAAATAAGACTTCACTGTCTTTGCAGTTTCTCCAGGTGTTAGTTATCAGTTTCTAAATAAACAACAACAACAACAAAGTATTAGGAGAGTGAGTGTCATATATTTCATAATGTTACTCATTCTGACATCATCGAATGCATATGACTGATAATAAACAACAACAACGACAGTGAAAGAAAGCATCTTTAGCACAGCAGCCTCTGCTATATGTGTACCATGTGCAGCCTACATTGTCCACAAAAATACCACTGCAAGTATTGTCAATACTGCTGACTGCATCAAAATCCCATATACTTTCATTCTTGGCCTTTATTTGAATACCTTGTCTCATTTTTCTTGCCTTATACATACACATCTCAAAACATACCCTGCTTAACACAGGATGCAGTTGAATTTATTAATATTAATATTTTTATTAATTAATTTTCCATGATCCTACCAAAGGTGAAATAAATAAACAGACAAACCTATGCCAGATAATTTTTGCTCTCTGCAGAAAGCCTTATCAAAACAAACCGATGATGTTAACCTAAAGAGGCAGTACCACTGCAGACACTGGCTTGTGATGCACTTAGGGCTGGACAGCACTGCTAAAATCATATCTTGATACGCATTCTTACAAGAAATCATTATAAACCTTAATAGTATTTAATTTTACATTAAAAATTTTTTTCTGGAATTTATTTACTCTTATGCCAGGAACAGTTATATAAACTCTAACATCTATTTGGCTTATTTTTCCTGAATGGTTTAGACACCAACTGAGAGGAAGCGACAGTCTGTTAACCCACCTGCTCACCCTGAGTCACATTCTATTGAACTCCAGGCTGTCCAATGAACTGAACTGTGTGTGTAGTTTATGGCAAAACCAGAGATTCAATGACAAGCCTCCTGGGTTTTCCTCTGATCTCAGTGGAGGAAGAATCAACGCTTCGAGTGGAGAGTGCCAAGGTCAGAGCTGTTTTGGTAGTGGACATTGTGTGAAATGGGCATGGCATCATAACATAAAAGCACTTAATCTCTGCATGAAAAGTGAGGGAAATTCAAAATGATTATGTGAAAGAGAAACAAGAAACAGGCCTGGCACTGAAACGATTAACTTCATCTGCCTGTGTTTTATTTTTGTCTTTATATTTTGCTGAAGTTTGAACCCGTAATCAAAAATACATTTTCAAATTTAAAGCCTTATTTATTTGATTCATCTTAAAGGCAACAGGCAACTAAAACTGTGAGTTTGTTCCTCAATATGTGCTAATTGTGTGGGTGGTCTTATATCAACTCTTAGAAATGTCATCAATGGCTGCTGATTACT
Organism: Mchenga conophoros; assembly: GCF_057382185.1. Classification (NCBI taxonomy): domain Eukaryota; kingdom Metazoa; phylum Chordata; class Actinopteri; order Cichliformes; family Cichlidae; genus Mchenga; species Mchenga conophoros. The sequence goes on from NC_140526.1 coordinate 32,410,701, forward strand.
CATACAGTATGTTGTTTTTGCTGCTTTCATTTTGTAATTGTCATCGTTATTTCCTAGTTTGCACGACTTTTAAACTCTTTTGTAGGGATCCAAAGAGTAACATCTGCTCTCCCACGGTGACCAATTTATGTGTTTTGAGTAATTTGCATCTAAAAAGGTCACGACATCTGGACTATCATAGAAAAGTCTGACTAAAATATGACAGTTGTTACTTTGTGGTTTGAACAATAAATGATGTATCTACATGCACTGTGCCTATGGAAAATATGACATTTATCGTCATATGTTTATATATAAATAAACAAAACTAGATGTGTCTTGCTTGTATCATTACTGTGATATATCTATGCTGGGGGGAGAAAGTAAACAGAATGTGTTATGTCAAGTCACAACACAGTAATTATTTTTCCTCCTATGGGGTTTGAATATTCATTTTTTAAGTAGATAATATATGAAATCGTTGATTTTTATGGACTTCTTCTTCTTAATGTATGTAAGTGATCACATGTGTGAAATGAACTCTGATGAAGCCTCATCAATACAAGCAAGGTTGCTTAAGAATGTTCTTAATTTACTTTATATTCACTTGACTCACTTGAAAGCATGATAATAGTAACTTCTGATGAATTCACTATCACTTTCTGCTGACGAGGAAGAAGTGAGTTTGTGCCATCAATCTAAAGAGAAAGAAAAAACGGCATGTTTTGCTAGAGCACAGTATAAAACCTCTGTTAGTTCTGCAGTTTCATCTGCTTTGTCTTTGTCCTCCTCAACACATAATGATGCAGTTTCCCTTATCCGCCTACTTCAGTTTCTTGTCACTCCTTTTTTTTTTTAAGGCTATCATAGAGAGATCCAGTAAATGCCCCGATGCATTATTTTTTTCTTCTGCCATTTAGCTGGTGAAATTACATCGGGAAGACATGAAAGGAAGAAGACAATGTCAGGAAGCCATTTTAAACTAGAGAAAAATATCAGCATCAGCGGCAAGGAGCTGAATGTGTGGCTGTCTATTACAATGCTCTGTGAGAACCTGATGAATCCCAGCAGGATCCAAGTCAGCCTGCAAATCACTCTCCCTCAAAATAGTCATAATAAGCTCTGAAAGCAAATCATTGATAATGACTTCACAGTGAATTGCAGCCATAAAGCTTCCCCTCTGACACCACAACACAATTCACAGTGATATGCAACATAAAACAGATTTTAAAACCCAATACTGTTGTAAACAAAGGATATAAATGGATTTACAGATGTTCCCTTCAGCTTTGTTAGGAATTTTTATATACTTTGGCCTCAGAATGCAGAAAATTGGTGTAAAATAGTACTCACACCAGACAGTTCATTAGGTATGCTTGTTCAAGTGCTTGTTAACACAACTAATCAACTGATCACATGTCAGCAAATCAGTGTATGACATTCAGACAATTTGCTGAAGTTCAAACTGAGCATGAGAATGTGGAAGAAAGGTGATTTGAGCAATTTTAAATGTGGCATTGTTATTAGTCTCTCACAAACTGCACATCTACTTGGATTTTCCTGCACAACCAACCCTAGGCTTTACAGAGAATGGTCCAATGAGTGGCAGCTCTCTGGGCTACAATGCCTTGTTGATGCTAGAGGAAAATGACCAGTCTGTTTTGAGCTCATAAGAAGCAAACAGTAATTGAAATAACCATTCGTTAGAACCAAGGTACGCAAAAGAGCATCTCTGATTGTACCACAACAGGTTCCACTCCTGTCAGCTAAGGACAGGAAACGGATGCTGTAATTCGTACAGGCTCAAACAAATTCAACTACAGAAAACTGGGAAAATGTTGTCTTGCTAGTTTCTGCTGCAACATGTGGGTGGGAGTGTCAGAATTTGGCTAAACAATATAAAAACATGACCCCATATTGCCTAGTATCAACAATCCAGGCTGCTATTGGTGGTATGACTGTAGAAGGGATATTTTGCTCTTCTAGGTCTTCAGTACCCATTGAGCATCATATACAGTAAATGCCACAGCCTACTTGGTGTTGCTGACCATGTACATCCTTTTATAACCACAATGTATTCATCTTTTCATGGGTGACTCCGACAGGATAATGTGCTATATCACAAATCTTAGGTCACAACTTTGGTCATGTTTCTAATATTTACATAATCAATAACGATACAAATGGGATGGATAATGTATTACAAACACCTCTCAGCAGAAAATGAATCAATTCAGCATTATTGAGAACTGTAGCCTTTAACTAGTTACTTCTCATTTACATTACATAGCTTTGATGTTTTATTTATTGGTTGTTCAAGTATTGTTCATATACACATTTAAATTATGTTTTTATTTATACATTATCCCAGTAATTAGTCATATTTTCAGTTTTAGAACGGCACTGGTGGAATAGCCACTATTAATGCATATTGAATAGATTGAAATAGATACTGTGAAACAGTGGTTATTGGGTTTGCAACAAATTTACACCAAACCATCCCACCTGCCACTCTACATGCTTTGCAAAGTAAGAAGAAAAACTTGGTATGCCAGACTGAATTTTATCCGAGTGTAAACCCTATGGTTTTATGGTGTGCATATAAAATGTGCAAGAGCAACTGTTTTGTAACATCTTATTTCATTGAATTTTCATGCATTGTCTAGCCTGTTTCTCCTACTCTTTGTTCTGGCTCATTTATACTTAAAACAGTTCTATATCCAGGTACAACTGCTGAGGTAAAATTGTAATGATTTAAAATGTTTGACATTCGCATTTCCGCAAATTATTTTTATGTAACTTGAGACTATGTAATAGATGCGAACATATATTTTGGTGTATATCACAGATGTTATAGAAGTCCGCAGATCTCTGTAGCATACACATGGCCCATTCCATATGTGACTATGAAAGTTATTAACCTTCTTGACTATTTTCCAAGAAATGTAAATCAGAAATACAACATTAAAACCTAAAAACGCCAACAATGAAGCACTCTGTGAAATGGAAATGGAGGGCCTAGAAAACAATCATGTCATCTGTTCTGCTGCTCTTTGCCTCGTTCAGCTGATTGCAGTGAAAATCTGAGTAAATAACTGGTGTGAAGAAGCATTTCTCTGGAAATTCTACCACAAAGTGCAGTTAAATTCTCAAACTCTTATTCACGTCCTACATTTGGCAAAGCTTTTTGCCAGCTCTTTGGTGTGTACAATGTATGCAGATAGTAATGCGATATAGCAGTAGTCAGGGATTAAAATGCGTAAAGCCTTTAAATTACACATAAGCTGCAATGATTGTGACCAGCATTTGTTAAGTCATGGTTCTTTGTCTGTGTGCTTTTATTGTACTCCCAAATCAAGATGTTGTTTAAGAGCAAAAGCATTTGTAATTGTTCATTACAAAGTCAAATCATGGCCGTCTTTATGGGTTATTTACCAGGTTAAACTGATCTGCTGACACGTGGAAGCTCTTGCTGTGAAAATCACTTGATTGATTATAGAAGTGCTTCTAAATTTATCTCTGATTACCCCCAAGAGAGTTAAGGAGGCTAAAAAAGTAGCATTTAACAGTAGCCCAAGGCAGCGTTATTTTTATACCTTACTATAATGACTGTACCATACTGACAATTCAGGAGGGTTGAAATGTGCTTAATGACCCAGTCACACTTGTTTCTGCACATCAGTGGGCTGGGCAGAGATTGTGTTAGGGTCGCAGTGGCAGACTAGTACAGTCTGAAGTGCTTCCCTCATTAGCCACAAAAAGGGAAAAAGTGCACATCTGTCTTTGACTCACTCATCTTCCACTCATAAAAATCTAAAAACTCCCAAACATAGTTTTTTAATGTAATAATTTCTCTAACAATAATAAGAAGAATAATCACCACTGTGAAAGTCTAAATGTCCTGCATGTGTGTGTACTACAGTACACCATTGCAATATACAATGCATCTGGAAAGTATTCATGGCATGTCGCTTGTTCCATATTTTGCCATGTGATGTTTTTCCAAAATGGATTAAATTTCCCACCACAAAATTCCAAAGACAATACCCTGTAAGTGAAACAAAAACACCTTGACAAAAAAACAAAATTATAACAGTCTTATACCTATAAGAGAATAACTTTAAGTATTCACAGCCTTTGCTCAATACTTTCTTGAAGCTCTTTTGGCAGCCATTACAGTCCATGTTTTTTTGAGTTTGGTGCACCAATTTTTGGGCAGTTGTGATAAAATCACAGAACAACGCCATTTCTCAGTGGTCCTTTGTTTCTAAATGTACTCAGTAGGTGATAAAGTTAATTTTACAAAGAATAATGGTGCATCAGAGTATCCAAGTACATTTACTCCAGTATAGATCTGTGGAACTGTGTGAAATATCGTAAACTGGTAAAATTAGATATTAGGTCACTTGTGAATTGTGAAAAAAAAAAAACATTGCTCCATGATGTTAGAGGTCAAAAATTCCACAGAGAACAATTAAAGGCAATCGGTACGGGTTTACACACAATTTAAGATCAACCTCTACTATCTCTATAAAATTGCACACTGTGAAGACGCAGCAATTTTAGTACCACTAGGGAGGTCAAGGGCAAGATAACGTGAAAGGTTCTTCTTAAAACAGATTGATCTCAGTAAACTGATATGATTATGTGACTGTTTGATTCTTCATCTGAAGCACTTGATCATGTTACTGAAGCAAAGCTCAGTAAAAATGGTCTCAAATTAATTTGAACATCTGGCAAAAATCACTTGCCTCAGTGCAATAGTGAGCAATATGGTGGTATAATTTCCAGTATCTCTTGATCATTTCCCATGATCCTATGATGTATTTAAATAGCTTTCTTGCCGTTCAAAAGCACTTCGTGGCTTTGTGATCATAGGCAGCAAACTAAGAGTTGCCTATGTAATCTGTCCAACTATTAAAAGAAACTCTTATTTGCTCCAAAACACATTTTTTCATACACATATGCTCATGTTTAGTAGTTTATTAGCTAATTTATTATTATTATTAGTAGTAGTAGTAGTATAAACTAGTATAAACTATAGTAAGTAAAAATTACTTGATGAGTAAATCAATCCCGTAGCCGATTCTTTCTAATTTGCATTTGAAAATATTGCAGTCAAATCTGCAATATAAGAGAATTCAGAATCCATACAAAATTGGTATAATATCCCATTGTCACAACGCTATAAAGCTATAAAACACAGTAAAATCAGTTAAGTGGATGGTAGGATCCAATTTCATTTTATTTGTCACAGCAAAGTCTACAGATGTTTCATTTTTCTTTCATGTCACATTGCTGATAAGCAAAAAACAAAATATTAGAACTGTCTAGGGGTCTAAACACCCCTAAAGGCAGCTTTTACTGATGTTGCCATGTTGTTCTGATTCTTTCTATTGGAATATATTATTTGATTGTTTTTTTATTCATATAGAAAACAAACCAAATTGCAGATATCGTAGAGTCATATATTTTCAGTACGGCTAAAATGGTATTTGCAAGCTGAACCTTTTTTTAAGCTGTCTAAGGCATCAGCAGTAAGTGTTAGATGTTGTGTCAGAGCCTCAGAATCAAAGAGAAAGAACTTCTTTTTAGAGGCACTACTTTGCACAGATGTTGAACAACCCTGCAGAGAGAAATCCATCACAGAAGTTGCAGAGGAAGAGAGCCCAGATTCTCAAAGAGTGGAAGACATGGCAATCATGATTGCAAACATGATCAAAAACATTTATTTTATAAAACTGTATTTCAAAGTACTCGTTGAAATGAAAATGTTTACCCCAGTGCCAGTGTTTGTCCACCTTTGAGACAAACACGCTTTCCTCTGAGTCCCTGGGGATAATCTAATGGCTTTTGGCAAACACAGATAATCAAGAAAATCAAGATCCCACCTTTCTGTCTGTGTTTGATTAAAACACCGACAGAAAGGTGGGATCTTGATCATTTAATTAGAAAACATTCAAGTTACCTACAGATGTGTAAGAAAATAAAGGACAATCTTAATTGCGCACCCCTGTGGTGAGCCACTGTGGGAGAAAATTTGCTGGGATGATCTCATTTTCCCTCCAATAGAGAACTTTTATATTGTTATGAGTGACCATAGTCAGCCAGGGTAAGTATTTATATCTTGAGAGTTGTCTACAAGGGTTACTGAATGGTTTGGTAAGGAAGAAAATTATGTAAAACAATAATGTAATTATGTAAACCATGGTCAAAGCAATCACAGGCTCTTAGCAGGAGATTTTTAATTCGACATTGCGAACGATAGCACTGTCAAGTCTCACTAATTTGAGATTTAAAATGGAAAAATAATATACACCAACAATGATATCATTATATTTGTTTAAATGCTACATTTTATAGCATTTTTATAGATAACTGTGTAGAGACAATGCAATTTTCCCTTATATTTTTTTCTGTCTGTATATACCTTATGAATATGTAGTGTGATCTATTCAGCTTTAGATAATATTTTGATGACTCACCTCTTGCTGTAAATCCTTGATGATTTTGGTTTTTTTCTCCATCTCCACTTTAAGAAATTTAATCTGAAAACAGGGAAGACAAAAAAAAAGATAAAAAGATGATCACATAGAAAGTCCAGCTGTATGCATGTGTGCTTTTTTCCATCAGTGAACATATTTAATGACCGTTATGGATGATGAGTTTGCCTAGTGTATGTGTAATTAATTTCATTCAACAGATGCAATTCTGTATGTGAATAAAAGCCAAAGCCTATTTGTTCCTACTGACAACATCCTATAAATCTTGAAAAATAGGTCTCATATGCTTCATTTCGAATGAAATATAAAAAAAATAAATGTATTTTCTACATTTTTTAAAATCAAATAAATGCAAGCCAACGTTTTTTTTTCCACTTTCTACCAAGACATCCTGGGGAACTGTAAACTAGACCACAGCAGGTGACTCACATCTCCAACCTGACCATGATAACATCAATATTCAATCATTGTCACTGTCCCTGAGAAGACTTAGAAAAAAGACATACATACACAGAACAGAGAAGGAAAGAACATTCTGGTTGACTAATTATGCCTCTGAATAAAATTATTTTTCACACGTCATCCATGCTTCTATGCAACAGCACACTGACTGTTTCTGAATATTCCAGTGCGAGCATTAAAAAATCGACTTAGCCTCCAGTTAAACTATATGTAAAGTCAACATAAACATCGTACCTTACCATAAACTGATGCAATTAGATATAAAATGACAGTAGCAGAGGGGCGCTATAAGTTAGTAGTTACATTTAAAATCACAAATTCTCTCTCTCTCTCTCTTTTTTTTTTTTAGCTTTTTAGTCAACCACAAAGGCCTGAAGACCTTTAAACTTTGACAAAAAAAAAACATATTACATTCTTCTTGTGCCTTGCAGAATTAGGCGTAACAAGTGATCATCAAGAGCTTGGTATGTCTTTCATTTTTCAGTTAAAATTAGAGTGTGCCTGTGGCATGTGTGTTTGTGTGTGTGGTTGTACAGACTTGTAGCCATACAGAGGTTGAAAAACCAACCAGCAAACTGCTGCCATGGGCTACTATATATCTAAGCGAATGAATTCAGTGTGTAAGATAGATAGGTTACGGTTTTGTCTTTGAGTTTTCAACTCTAAAGAAAAAGGTTTTAGCAAAATGCGTCCTTGAAAGAGGTCATCAACATAGTCCTGAGGACAAAGACGAAAAGATTCATGGGTCTGGTGCCCTCATGTCAGGTACATACCCTGGGGAACAGTAAAATAAGCCTCACCAGTTGACTCACATCCCCTAACAGGGCATGATAACATCAAGGTTCATGTCTGAGGCTTGCAGTCACCACCAATGCCCCCAGGAATGGTTAAAAAAAGTTTAAAAAAAAGAAAAGAAAAACAACTTCTACAGTGCTTAGGTATTAGGATAAGGGAGTACAAGTCGGTTATATTTCTATCTATCTATCTATCTATCTATCTATCTATCTATCTATCTATCTATCTATCTATCTATCTATCTATCTATCTATCTATACATATATACATACATATATACATATGAAATAGTATTTCAAATGTAACCAAATATTAATAACAATAATAACAATTGATAATAATTAGTCATTGTAATATTTGTAGCTAAAATATTTCATAAGATATATCTGATATCTCTCTGCTTATGGAAAAATACTGTCTGATGTTGAGATTGGCTTGAATGTAATTACCCATATCTGTCAACAAATATTTAGCAACTTTGTAATGTGTGTTTTTTTGTGATTTTGCAAGGTATATGCTTCTCCTTATGCTTTTATTTTTCACTAGGAACTTTTAGAAGCCATGTTTTCTACTAGAAATGAAATAGATTATTTCATTGTTTTGTTGAACATGTGTAGCTTTTACATCCTGCTGAGGTGCTATTTTGAATCTTAAATCTTAGAAAGTGGGATACATATCATTTTTCAGAATGTAAATGTCAAACCACAAAAACTAGAAACTGGGATTTGTCACCAGGCAAAGGAAAATGGCACACACGTCATTGGAAATGTTACTGTACTTTTGTTTATCTCGCTGAGAGTCCATGATTTGATTGTCGATTGTAATGTCATGGTGCCCATTAAACGCTGTGACTGTGCATAAGAAGCCTGCACTGTTACAGGCCAGATTTTCATTAGCATATATTGAAAGTCCTAGAAGCATTCCAGTACTGTAGCTGTCAGTGCAGCTAGACAGGATTTATGCTGATTTGTTGATAAGGAGTAAGTGGAGGAACAAGAGAGGGTTTCTCAGAACAGTATGAGAGTAGAAATGTGGGCCAATACAGTGTATTAATGCAGCATCACCGCCGATGCCAAAATACATTTTTTAATCTGAATTCTACAAAAAGCCTCTCAGAGCAAGCACATTAAAATGAGTACTTATACTCATCATGATGAAGAAATTAAAGTTTGTCTTAAATTAAGGCTGCTTTCAACCTTACCTGATACCAAATGCAGTAAAGCTGCTGAAACTAAATATAGAATTCTCCACTGTGTAATAATTTAAAGGTGTAAATACCCATTTCTTCTCATATTGTTTGGTAGCAAAGAAACATTATTTGAACTCCTTAGAGGTGCATTTCTTTTAATTGGTTCAGTAATTAAAATATTGTGATTTTATTAAAACTGGAGTTAACAGAAATGATGTTTTCCACTGACACCAAAAACCTCTTTATCATTAAAATGTAATTAATTTTCACGTATCTTGTAACACATGTTGCATGCTTCCATGGTTTGCATGTATATTTTAAATAATCACAAAATTAAACATGCTTTTGTTGTGTTTTGAACTAAAATAGGCATATTTTGCATCTTCTGTAACATTGGCAATTAAAGCAGAGTATCATCTGCATATGTTGTTATCTAACATGATGCTGAAAATGATTTGTTTATTTAGTAATTAACAGAAAACCAATCACTTCCAATTTAGATAATCAGCTGACGATAATAATTTTAGACCTTGGCTTACTTATTTTTTTAAATGATAAAATAGTAAACTCGCCACCTTTGGACTCTGGACTTCTGTTCAAACAAAATAATAGCTGACACAAAGCTTTTGTTCACTCTGAAAGTTTCAATTATATGGTGAAGGATAGAGGCGGGAGCTTGCTGCTGGGTAATGAGTGTGGATCAGTGAAGGCCCCGTGTGACAGGTGACAATGCTGGTTAGACAAGACCGGATGTTGATGGTCAGGTCAGCTCTGTCTTACCGTGGCCTGCTGCTTCTCCGCTTTCTCATTTGCCTCATCCAGCTGCTTCTGCAAGGCTGCCTGGAGGGACTTCATCTCCTCTCTGTCAAGTGAAAGGGAAGTGAGAAACACTCTGTTAGTACTTCCTCTTCACATTTTCAGATGTCTTGACTGCTCTACCACAGAATGGCCTTCTTAGATATATCACTCTTAAAAGCAATTTTTTTGGACAGAAGTAAATTTTACTAATGTCTTTGTCACCAGCTTACATCTGCTGTCATCTGTGATCAGTTGGATGATTTTTATTATGAATCTATGAGCAGGATATGAACAAATTCATTAATTTGAATCAAAAGGAAATATTTTGTTTACAAACATATTTTTAAAAGATAAAAACATAATTAGCTTAATTTGTGAATGGATGATGCAATAATGGGCCATGTAACTGCAATTAGGGTGGAAACGATGTTGGCATTTGTTAACCGGTTCACACTTTGGTTCATAGCAGCCACACATCTTTCTTCGATCCTAAACAATTTCACATGTATTATCATTTAATGATTTTGTTTGAATTTAAAAGGCCTGACTACAGTCAATTTAATTTTCTGTGTATATGATCTATAAATGTAGAGTTTAGCAAACACTCCCATGAAGCCAACAGCAAGAGATGGCTGTTAGGTTCAAGGAGAAAGACGAGATACAAGAAGACCAAGTTTGCTGCAATGCACTGCACTGCTATATTGCTTCTTGCAGTGTATTAAAATTCCCTGAATTTTGATATGGTTCATGTGGTGTGATGACTAATGCAGAATGAATTATGTGTTTAACATAAATTTAAATTTTTATGCATTCGACTGTAATTTGTAATTCAGTATAGTTTGGTGCTCCTGAGCACAGATAACAGGGAATTATAAATCAAGGAGGCAGGGGATGTGGGTCAGTGGTACCAAAAACGCTTGTATCACATCACAAGGTAGCCCAGTTAAAATTATAAGTAACAGCCTATTTACTGTTTCCAAGCATGGCTGAAGTATATGACGTATGTCACAGACACCCAGTAGTGTAGTTAGGGGACATTATCTTTCAAGGCAGTACAGCAACACTCAGAGTGGAAAGGATGTCACTGCTCAGCAGTCATATACTGTTATACTTTATATGCCAGTGGTCTTGTCTCTTGGCATAAGTTCAACCTAAAAAACATTTTTCTTCACAGTGACCAACCAACCACCCCTGCTTTGGTTTTCCATTTATATTCACATCTCCTGCTTCCAATACTTGGAAGAGTTTGTACATAATATATCAAAACTGTCTAAACTGCCAAAAGAGAGACAGTCAATGTGACACAGGCTTGAAGAGTCTGTAATAAGTAAATACAAAAAGGGATGAAAGTAAGTTAAGCTATTTTAATTGCTATTTAAAAACTGTTACATTTTTTCCAATAACCTTTTTTTTTGCATTGCTCTTTGGATCAAAATTATTTTCAGGAGCCAATCAAATTTCTGTTAAGACTTGACAAAAGTAAATGACCTGCAATGAATCACCTGTCTGCACTCACGATAATGGAGCCAGCTGGTAATCACACTTGGCAGACACTGGAACTCTAAAGGTGGATTAATAACACATTGAAAAAGTTGTGGCTCACAAATGCTAGGTAGGCAACACTGAGCCAAGCTACTGCTTTATAGTTTTTTAGCTTGATGACATGTGAGAGCTGCCATGGACTTCTGATAGGCTATTGATTGGCTATCCAGATACTACACACACACACACAGCTGGACTTCAGTCAGGCTGACATTTCAGGGAGGATGAAGGCCATGAATGACTCCAAATCATTAGCAGTCTCATTACACACAACATTAATCAGACAGTCCTAACTGGTAAAGCACTTAAGCTAAACACTTTTTCAGCTCACTAAAAAAAAAGGTCTAAATCACAGATGCTTGCTTTTTCGCAAAATGAAAACAGGCATATCAATTTTAAATACACAAGACAGGTTTGCGATGGAATTATGAATTATCTACCTGCTCCTGTGTGTACTGGAGACACACTGGCCAACACCTGAAAAGTACCATCCTCAATAACAATGAGCAAGTCATTACTTATCATTATTTATATCCATTAGATACCTGATGGACATGATGTGATTATGCAGACACCATTTTTTTAAATCTTCATATGACAATACAAGCAGTGTTTTGTTCAAATGAGAGAATTCTGTTTTTCTTATCAATTATATTCACCAGTAAATATTATGCAGTGTGTAAAGACACTGCAAAACTTAACGTGAAAGAATCGCATCACCAAAAGACTCTACAGGTCTATGCAACAACCACCAGTTTGCATTCCTCTCGCCTCTTGGACCACTATGTGATTGAAGTGTTTTTTGATTTCAGACAGTTCGGTGGACTGAATATTGTACAACTAGCTGTTGGAATGCATTTGAATTTCCCAGGGCTTATCGTCATTGCTGCTGTTGCTGTTGGTTTCTATCATCAGCTCATGTAGAAGTCATCCAAATAACTGGGTGTGAATTAATGGTTCTACACCATCCACTGCGCATCAAACTGGACACACCTGAGCTCAGAAGCCACAAGGACAGATACAGAAACTCTTTACCAATTAATACCAGATATTCGTATATATTCATTTTAGATTTAAGACCCTGACTGTATGATATTTAGATTTATTTATTTATTTTTACCCTGGTGTGTTATCTATTTAATCGAGCTCCTTGTCTAATATATATTTTTTTCTTTTCCAAGCTATTTTGTTCTGTGGTGTTGTGTTTATTGAGCTATGTTGTTTTTCATGTGCTGGCAGCTGAAACACAGCAATTTCACAAGCTTTGGGATAAATAAAGTATTTCTTATTCTTAATGTTATTACTCTTATTTCAGCAGAGAAAATGTGCTGGCATGTCATGTTGGCATGGCGGGTGGCTCAGATGATTACTATACTTATAAGCTTTTGTGGGTGCTGTTGCTAAGGAAGAGCAACTAGTCACACAAACAAATCCAAATGAAAGCTATTTAAACTCTTTGTGGTTGAAATTCATGAACAAAACAAATCTCAGTTGTTGAAGTTCACTCCAAGTCCAGGATTGAAAAGCAAATTGGTTGTCAGTTTTCTCAGAACTGTAAAGTTTGGTTTGCACAACTACATGTAACAGAATCTGAGGATGTCACTAGATGATTAAGACTGAAACGTGGTGTAATCGTGGATATGCTTTTGCAGCAAGAACATTAGGAATGTATCTGTGAGCTATGAATAACCAATGGATCCTTACCACCCTTTTTATCTTATATCTTCATCAAAAGCTTCTCCTATATTTTCAAATACACTTGAAAACAAATAAAAATAAATAATAAACAAGAACCTGTTATTATCTTGTTAATCTGAATACCAGCTCAATACAAGACATTCACGAGAGGTTCTCAACCACAGCATAACAGGAGACAGCGCATGATTTTATTTATCATTATGCATTTTTTACTGATGGTTATTAATTTCTAACCTAATTTTTGATGGCAGTTTAGTGAACTGCACAGCACTGTTGGTAGCTCATGTCTAAGTCATGCATGATGCCCCACTTTACCTCTGTTTGTGGCTCAGCTCCAAAATCCTCTGCACATCTTTCTTGGCTACTGTGTCATCATTTTTCAGCGACTGAAAGAGAACAGAGACACTGTGTTTTTCCAGGAACGGCACAATTTGTTGTTGTACATAAAAAACTTCTGAAGGAAAATTACTTCATATCACCATCAACAGAAAATGGAAACAAATATACAGTATAAAAAAGCACGTGTAAGCATTTACTGTATGCGTTTACTGTTTGCTGTGACATTACACATTACAGAATCTTATCAGGTTTTCTGAGGTGTCTGTTAGAAAACGATGCAGCAGATGTAAAATGTTCAGACACCCCTATCCCTCCTCCCAAATTATATGGCTTTCAACAGTCTGCTGATGAATGTCCTAATGAGGGTACATGCAGAAGCACAGATTGGGTTCTACTGGTGCCTCAGCACCTGCCTGATGGGTAATTATGAATTAGTCAGGTCTCTGATTGCCCTACAAGCCCTCCAAGATATTTTTATTTGTTATGAACAGAACAGAAATGTACAGACTTGTAAGAAAATGTGGACTCCAAGGGAGAGATAGTTTATCTTTGCTTGTGCTTGAAGGTGAAATCTATGGCAATTAACGCTACATTTCCATAATGCCTGAAACAAGCTCCTCCCCAGCGCCCGACTCCCATTTCATGTTAATCTATGAAGAGAAATAAAGAAAAAAAAAGAGGGAACAGCATCTGCTTACAAGAGGCAATGTATCTGCACTCAAGTAAATAAACTAATGGTGTAATAAAGCTGCACATTTAGTATATCTGAGTGGCATTTCAGTCATTTGTATGATTTGTCAAAGAGTCACGAGCTGAATGGACAGATTTAAATTCTTCAAATTTGGTTTGTTTTCTATTTATTTTGACTTCATGTTTTGTTGTATTCAAAATCAAATGGCAACATGTGTTTGCTTTATTGTAATTATATAATAACAAACACTCATCAGCTACTTAGATACACCTGATGAACTGCTTGTTAAAGGTACTTTAAAGGCATGCAGACATGTTCAGGATGACCTGCTTAAATTCAAACTGAGTGTCAGTGAATGTGGCATTGCTATTAAATCCACATGGGTTGGTCTGAGTATCCAAAGCTGGTGATCTACTGGAATTTTCCACAGAACCAACTCTAGGGTTTACAGCAAATCGTCCAAAAAAGAGCAAATATCCAGTTAGCGGCAGTTATCTGGATGAAAATGTTTTGTTGATGCCAGAAGTCAGAGGAGAATGGCCACTTCTTTAAGCTGATAGTTTGATAGATAAATGAAATAACCTTATTATAGACAATTTATAAAGAAGCGATCTCTCACAACAACTGAAAACATCATAAAATAAATATTACAAAGCTCTATGGACCTGTCATGGAAGCCATGTATTTACAGTATGGTTTCACAGGTATGTGCCAATATTTAATAAAAGATACAGCACAGTAACACTGTTTTTAACTGTTTGAATTCTATGTCTAATACCGATCTCTCTCGGGTGGATTGCTTTAAAGCAAATGGGCTACAGCAGACACCACATCGGGTACCACTCCTGCCAGCTGCGAACAGGGACCCAAAACTGAACAATGGAAGAAAAATGGAAAAATGTTGCTTTTTCTGAGAAATCTAGATTTCTGCTGCAACATTCCAGCATGAAAACATGGCTCCATCCAACCACCCATGCTGCTGCTAGTGGTTTAATGGGGTTTCTTTGCACACTTTGGGCGTTTGAGCATCGTTTCACACTACAAACCACATGAGCATTGTTGTTGACCATGTCCATCCCTTACTGACTACAGTGTTCCCATTTTCTGATGGCTGCTTCTAGCAGATTAACACAGCATGTCACAAAGCTCAAATCATCTCAAACTGGCTTCTTTCACATGATCAGTTTACTGTACTGACATGGGCTCCACAGGCACCAGATCTCAGTCCAATAGAGGACACTTTGAACAGGAAATTTGCATCATGGACGAGGAATGTTTCCAGCACCTTGTTGAATCGATGCCACAGAGAATTAAGACAGTTCTGAAGGCAAAAGAGAGACTGGCCGTAACACATGAAGTGGCTGGTGAGTATATGTAGTGCCTTTCTAATTTCCTAGTTTTCTGTGTTTATTTTTTACAGTTTTGTCAGACTTGGAGTTTCAGGTCATTAAAATGATTTTAATATTAGACAGCAATAGCCCATGTAGTCACAAAATGCTGTTTTTTAAATGATAAATGGTCAGTCGACCAAAATTACTCCAAGAGCACATTGATGACTCAGGTCCCGTAAGAGCAACCATTCTAAAAAATGTTTTTATTTGTGGAGAAAAAGAATAGTTAGTATTCAGTAATCGACTCTATAACACAAACAACAATAAAAATCACTGAAAGACGTTAGTGTGGCAGCTACAAAATGGGCTTACATTGCGTTAAATGTGCAAATCCTCTCAAGTTATGTGGTCACGACATTAAGTTTAAACAACAAAGCAGCTACTTAAAGCCCACAGTTAACTGCTTCTTAACGTCCCTGGAGCTGCAGCAAAGACTAAAGTCCCAATCACAATAGGTTTAATTATTAGGGTTACCGAAATGCACCTAGAGAGCAGCTCATTATGTTTCAAAAGACTTCACATGGGCCATCATTTCTTTCCAGAAACATTAAATGTTTTATCTTGTTGACTTGATCTCTTTTAAATGTTGATGATGTTTTCCCCCTTGAAGAATAGATTTCTTCCACTACACAGAAATTGGAATCCAACACAACCTCTGCCCTGCCCAGCACGCTGGCACAGGGCCCATGGCGAAGATTGATGCCAAACTAGCTAGCCTGGAGTGAGTAGACATCAAAGCCTGCCCCAGGGAATAGTTGTAGACAGACTACATGAGCTTTTTCCAGACACATGGGACATCTCTTGCAAACACACACCACTGATGGAAAACTGGCCATATAATTCGTTTGATTATTGATTTTCTGACTATTCCAGTAGACAACAAATTGACCTAAAGCGGCAAACCGCTGCTGCACAGACGAAGTATCACTCAGCAACTTTATAAGTGCTGGATAGAAAAAGATGGGCATCTGGCTCCCAAGAAATTAGCATCCAAGTGGGAGGCATGTTTGGTTGGACTGCATATCCTGATGCGACTGAAAAATACCAAGTGATTAAAATATCTGAATTTATAACTGACTTTTTTCTTGTTACTGCCAGAAGCCATAATGAAGTTGACCTAAACTGACTGGTAAGAAGTGCTTTACAGCATCCAGCACTGTGGTAATTGTGTTCTCACAGCATTATAACATCTACTGTCCAGGATAATAAGGTACGTGAAATGTTCAAGACTGTTATTTGGCAGAACCAACTGATACCCGTCTTTGCGACAAACCAAATAATCCTCATAGTCACTCAAAGTTGTCTTATGAGCTAATTTAAAAAAAGAAACTTTCTTACTTCATGCAAACCACCCTCACTGCAGGAGGTGTGATATATATTTCCCAACCTTGTTTTCAAGCCAAAATTTAATTAGGGCAAGCATCCTCTAAACTTTACACACACACACACACACACACACACACACACACACACACACACACACACGCACGCACACACACACACGCACACATCTCTATCTAGATAAATAGATAGATAGATTTTAATTAGTTGTCAGACCAATTTATTGCCTGTAAATGAGTGAGCAGTTTTACCATATTGTGTAGCTTTTAGTCTTTACTGGATAGGTAGAAGTGAGTTCTCACAACTACAAAGCATAGGTCAAAGTTTCATATTTAAGTTGTGACAACATGTAAGAAATTTGAATCCTTTTGTTCTTTGCTACTATAAATTGAAGTAGCCTGTGGATTTTTTCCTGTATGAACATCTGATCGAACATTTAACCTACACAGTGTCACTGCAGTGATATCAACGCTAATAAAAAAAATTACTGTACTTAAAGTTTTAGTAAATGTAATTTGAGGAGATTATCAGTGACAGCTAAAGGTCCTGAGAAGAGAATGGGACCATGCTGAATCCATCCTTATGTTGAAATTTCCCGATAATGTTGGATTTCTGGTCGTCTACTTCTAAGCCCTGGATTTTTATTCATGCCAAAAAATGACTTACCCAGTCTGCGCTCTACGAATAACCGAATAAACTTTCAAACATTGCAAAGAAAAAAAGAGAAACAGTAAAAGTTCAACCTGAAGGTTGCCTTTTATGCTGTCCAGTTCCTTTGAAGTCTTGGAGAGCTGGTGCAGAATGCTGCTTCGTTCAGTGAAGACTTCCTTTAGCTTCTTTTCCAGCCCATCGTAACTTTGTCTGTTGAGAGAATGAAGGAATGAAATTTCACTATTAAGTGTTTGCCACTAGCTAAAAAAATCCACTCTTTATTGGCACCCTTAGGAGAACGAGGTGTTTCAACCAGATTAAGAGCACCATCGTTAAAGCTAAAGGGTAGAGCAAAAAGAGAGAAACCTAATATCTACTCGGCACAGTCTACGACAGAAAGATGGGGGAAAAAATCTATTCCTTTCAATCAACCAATTTAGTGAAGGCTCATTTTACAGAGATAGGTCTTTTGACCAGAGGTATAACCTTGCATTTCCATTTAAATATTCATGTAGTCCAACCAATTATTAAGGAACACATTCTGCAGGGCACATTTGTCAAATCCTGTGTTTCCCTTTTCCAAACTCTATTGAACGGCAGTGCAGAGGCGTTCTTGTCATTTGTTACTGAGCTTCCAGAGAGGCAAATAATATTTCACAGCATGTTTGCATGAACTATAGCCCTAATAAAGATATTATTTTTCATTCTTAATGACACACTATAATCCCCACTGAGAGATCTACTAAAGATCAGGGCACAAAAAAGTGATTAGGGGGCCATGGTGAGCAGATACAAAATCAGCAATAGCCCAGGACTTGACTAAAATATGATGTGTTATATTTGGCTTTTGGCAGCTAAAGATAACAACATAATTCCCATCTTGCTCCCTTAATTGAGTTAAAAGACTTCCAGTTTACTACACGTGCACTTTCACTGTTGGAAAACAATCTAATAACGGAAAATCTATTTTTCATTTAATCTAACATCCTTGTTTACTGACTCAAGGAGACAACTCTTCTGGGAGGTGTTTGAAATTAAGCATATCTGAATGTAGTTACCCTGCAAATAAAATAGCCCAGAGGTTCTAATTTCCCCTAAAGCCTGCAAATTTGATTACTGTGATGACCTCTTGAATTTAATTGGGATGGTTTAAAATAGCCGTCACAAAATAGCCCATCCGCCGTACCTCTGGACTTTGGATAGGTGCTGTAAAAAAAAAAACACACACAGACACATTATATACACATATATACTTTTAACATGTTTTTTCCACTTTTGTGGAGCAAAATCTCCCAGGGACCCCCTCATAGCCCTAACATCTATTTCTCTTGACTTAGCATTTCTACAGCATGGGCTGTCTCAAACACTTCTCCATGCGTACCAGTTAGAGTCAAGTTATGCAGCAGTAGCAGCAGTAATGGTTCCTTGGACTCTGAGAGAAATGAGTGATTTGTAATCACATTGATATAATGTGTCACCATAATATTAGAGCTGAGGCTCAAAGATAATGTATGAGGCAGTAATGCGCACAGCATGCTTGATTTATTGGTATTAATGATCCCAATCTGTATATCTGCACTGTTTTTGTGATACAGTACAATTTAAGAATTTCTGACAAATTTTGGGTCAAAGATCAACTTTATTCCAACAACATGAAAAAAATGAAAAAGGAAGAGAGATGGAAAAAATAAAGTTTGGATGGCATTTTTTTTTCTTGATGCGTTTCATGAGATAGGGTTACTAAGAAATAAAACCAAGTTAAATATCTGAACCATCATATGGAGAAGAAAAGAAACAACCCTAACACTGTTAAAAAATATATTTATTTTTTCCATGGCACAACTGAAAAGACCAAAAGAACTTTCTCTGCTCACTTCCTCACATTATCAGAAATGCTGAAGGACAGCACAAGCATATGAACTTAACATAGATATTTGTTGCTAAATACTTGCTGGGTAGCCACAAATCTTCTCACTTGCCCTTCTCTCTTTACATGAATCACTACTACAAAATGTTGCTGACCATTCCCTATTCCTGACTGTCCTAGCATCACTCGACTGCTACAATATTCTGTACCCATGGCTGTGTTTCAACTCGGGCCGTCTTCCAAAAAACCCTCCACAACCCATGTCATAGATCCCAGACGGAGATCACACACAATAACACATAAATCACTAACAGAAAAGCAACACCTGGGAAATAAATAAATAACATGGCATATTGAATCCCACACATGACTTGGTACCATATGGCAATGGCAGGAAATTTATTACAGGTTCAAGCAACAAGAGGAAGATGGGGTGAGCGAGCCCTCCCTGTCTGCCATAATATTCATTACCCAATGGAATAGACCCTTGGGTAGCTGTGAAATGAATAAGACCCATAATTTGAGGCCCATTGACGCAGAAACATGTACCGTAATTGTCGGGCTATAAGCCGCTACTTTTTGCACAAGCTTTGAACCCTGCGGCTTTTAGTCAGGTGCGGCTTTTCTATGGATTTTCCATGATTTTTGTGATATCGTAAGACGATTTGTTTTGTTTGTTCCGCTGTTGTACGGCACTACGTTGCCTGGCGGAAGGATCGGGGTTCAAGAGTGGTATGTTAGTCACATGTCCGTCCGCCAGGCAACGTAGTGCCGTACGAAGTAGCGCGAAAAACAAACTTCAAAGTAGCGCTACGCATTCAGCGGGAGGCGTGGATGACGAGCGGCGATAAACTTGCGAAAAGCAAGTTATGCCCAACTCCACCGGTGGATTCTGACAGCGTGGAAAAGTGCGAAAACATCCACGATCACCAACGGATTTTGAAGGGCTGGACTGCTGCATGATGGAGAGGAGGACACCGCCACGGCCCTTCTGAGGGTGTTCGACTCTGACACTGACAACGAGGATTTCTTTGGTTTTGAAAGTGACAACGAAGGAGAGAAGCGGAGAGTGGATGACGAAGCCATCCTGAGCCTGTTCGTTTCCGACATTGGAGAAGAGGACTTTGGTGGTTTTAGAGCGCAGGAAGAAGAGAAAGATGGTGAATGACTGACTTTTCTTCTTGTTAAAGCCGTGTCACTGCACCTGAGCCTAAAAGGTAGTCCGAATCTATTTTTCTGGTGTGCTGTAGGTTACTGTATGTACTACATGTGCAAATATGTACCCATAACTTGTTTTTCAAAATATTAATAAAAGGGGTGTGTCTCCAAACAGCCATCTCTTTCCTGACAATTCCCTTTGTGCATATTCTCTTACATATGATAAGTCAACATTGAAACACCTGCGGCTTTTAGTCAGGTGCGGCTAATGTATGTACAAAACAGGATTTTCCCCTGATTTTAGCTTGTGCGGCTAATATTCAGGTGCGCTTTGTAGTCCGGGAAATACGGTATATTACAAGCTACTGAGATGAAGTCTGATTATTTTTCTTCCCAATCTACTATAAACTGCTCATTAGAGAAAACAAATGGTAACAGCTGCATGATTGTACCATGACCTCCCAAAAGTTCAGTGTTCTAGCTGGGTTCTGTGAAACAAAGATCGCCCTTTTTTGCAATTCAGTGACGTTAATGACGATAATGACAACCAGAATGCCTGACAAATGCTTGACAAAAAAAGGCTTATGGTCAGAAATGGCACCACCAAGCACGTGGTCATAAAGCCATGGTGTTTGAGATAATGAAATCTTTCTTCCCAGGCATCTGCAGATTGAAATCAGTATTTGACTGCCTTTATGATACTCATCAAACTCCTGAGATTGCGAGGGAGGCATCTCTTATAGGATCTGATTATTGAGGACAAATATTTCTTTGCCCTTGGAGTCACAGCAGGTCTCTGAGTTATATGAGGCAGACCCTGCAGTATGAAATGGAACTGCAGAGGCTAAGGGAGACAACACTGAACATTAGAGTCAACATCCAAGCAATGGCTCAATAAAGGTATCCAAGGTTGCGTTGTGCACTCATAGAGAGATATAGTACAGGAGCTCATGGTCCACTGTTAATAGGAGATGGACTATGAATATTTTTCATTTTTCAAGTGCCTCAAGTCACGCTTTATAATTGGTTTTCTACTAAGTTGTCTGTTGTGTGTGGAAACAAAACTGTTTCATCCCTTGAGTTAGGTGCCTTTTTATGCTTAAATGATTTACAGAAACATTCCTCTGGATATAAAAGAAAAAAATCAAAGGCTAAGCTGAAAAAGTTAGTGAAAAAGCAGCCAATGTCTAAGGAAAAACTTTGAAAGCCTAAAGCCCGAGACTACTTAAAAACACAGAAATTGTAAAGAAATGTAGTCCTTGTAAGAAAAATATAAATAAATAAAGAATGACTCAAATCTGTACTGTATATAATTAATGAGTAATCTATATCAAGTATTCATAGTGCTAAGATTTGAATGTAATACTGGACAGTATTGCCGGCTATACTGTGTTGTGTGACAAGCATCTGTCCATTGTCGTTACCTTATTTGAACTTATTTTAATATTGTGTATTGCTCAGAAGTGGATGAACTGTGGAATTATAAACAGCTTAAAAGAATTTAAAAGAATTTTTTTCATGTAAAAAAAAATGAGATCAGTAAAACTCAATACAATGATGTAGAGGATATTTTCTACCACTGTCTGATTAGCAGCATTCATGGAAGATATATGAATAAATACACAAAATATGATAAATAAATAAATTAAAACCTCTGTGTGTAAGCAGGTCTCTCCCTCCCCAACAGGAATTCAGTTATTTATGGAAAATCTGTGAGGGAGTCACTGGTTCAGACAAGGACAAATTAAAGGATCCCTCTGGGCTTAGTGTCTTTGGATGTTTCTTTACTACCAGATGTTTCAACACCCACTCACAGCTGAATTGGGTCTCTGTCAGTCTTTCAGTTCACCTGTCAACTATGCAGATAATTCGATGATCAAAATAAACATCTAGCCAAAAGGTTTCTTAAACTCTGTTTTGCCTTGAAGTTTACTCCCAAATTGCTGCTGGGAAGCCTCATGGTATATTTCTCCCCAGGTATTATTTAGTGTCCCCTGCAACCTGGCCTGTCAATTGATGTGTCAGAGGGATGTGATATAGCACCCAGACAGAAAACATAATTACCCATCAATTGTGACAGCAATCTTGATATGATAAGTTGGCTTATTTGCAAAGGCCTTATTTGTCAGCAAGCCTTCATAATTACTGAATGTGCATGAGTACACTGCAAAAAAATGTTCAATACTTGATTAATTTCTGTGTGGATGAATTAAAAGCACTTTGGAGAAAGACCTAAGTTGCCATGTTTTTCTTTTTCGGTATAGAAAACTAAGATTAGCTAACAGCACTTAGAGGGCTAAATTTGAACAGTATGATATCATAAAAACATAAGGATGTATAAAAACTGTCAGTTTTTACGTCAATGTTTTTACAATACATAACTATCTGATTAAAAAAAACAAAGTCCATATTCATCCGTGACCATTTCTTCCAGTTCTTGGACTAGAAAATAAAACTACACACCAAAAGCAGACAGGTATGCCAGCATGCTAAAACACCATGCTATGCCTCTGACTGCAGGACCAAACATTTAATATTTTACAAGGAAGCCACCACAGAAGCCAATAGCTAGCATAAAAGGAGTTCATTTGCCGTCATGCAGATTATGGGCAGACAGCGGTTTATGTGGTACTACCAATTTCAGGCTGGATTAATTATGCCATTAGAAGGGGGTAAATAAATAGTTTTAATAGCAGGGAGAGCCCAGGGCCTGTCAGCGAATTAATATATTCCTCTAGCAGAGCATGACCACCATCCAACATCTGCAACAAAAGTCAGTCATGTTTACCAGCTGTTGTATAAACAATGCAGACAGCAGGGAATATTAATTGCATGCATGTCAGGGATGCCTGACACTACCATCTTCGTTAACTGTTTAGTTGGGGGATAAAGTGAAACAATTTGTGAGGAAGTCAATTTTTGCTTTGTCAGGAAAGGTCAAAACAATTCAGAGACCTCAATCATCTCAACATTTCAGGACATGAAGATTCTATATGCATTTGACATTTCACTAAACGCAACACAAAAAGTCATAAAAGAACATGTAAACTGAATTAGCACTTAGAGGATTTTACAAAACAGATGAACTGAAATATTTAGGTGTGGGTATAGACCTTTTTAAGAGTTCTCTACAGTTTATTATTATTTACCTGGTATGAAAATCAATGCCGGCCTAGAATTATTTATGTTATCAGGATATCAGTGGCATATAGCTATTACTTAACAATCCCCACTAATATTTGATCATAAACAGCAATAGATGCCTGGATGAACGAATGGTAAGATGATGGATGGCTATATTAGGATATAATATTTAATGCACAATTCACTTTTTTGACAATCTAAATAATGTTCATCCCTTTTTACAATACCACAAGCATGCATTGTTTATGAGCTTTTAAGATGAAATTCAGACATCATGTTTAGTTTGAAGTTTAAAAGGTGATTACTCCAAATAGTTTGGAACAATGATGCAGCACTTGATAAAAAGCAGAGCAGTAAGCCAATAGTGATCTGAATAAAAAAGAAAAACAAAGAGTCAATCAAATCACATAACACAAAATAATCACTTTTAAACAATGATTTTCAAAGCAAGTACCATTGAATAATAAAGCTTGGATGAATCTGTTACAAAACAATTAAGTAAAGAGCAATTTGCATGTAAGTATTATATCATTTCGACAGATGAAATTAAAATAGTGTAAACCAATTTTACACATGAGTAATAAATGCAGATATTCTCACGCTCTCTTTCTTGTACTTTACATCATCTAAACATTCGAAAAAATTACATAATTGTGCAGCTTTCTGCTCTGTGTGGCCATCAAGCTGAAGAACTTGATAACACATAATTCACAATCACATATTAGTTAATAGATACTTTACAAGATGACTACAGTTAATAATGCTAGTAACTGGTTACTAGCATTATTAATGCCACAAATAAACATCACTCATCTAGAAGATTCCTGTCAAATTGCAGGTGATGTTTATAAAATTTTATTGATGCATGATAATCTTGCAGTGCATCTATAAACATCATCATAAACATATAAAAATCATTATATTTTTTCTTATTTATTTATTTTTAGCTATGATACCATAAAAATAAACACATATCTCAACTGCCAACCTCTGGTCAATCATGTAAACTATCCAGCATATATATATGTCTCCAAGATCTCATCCTTGAAAGGTGATTTCTTCTAATTTGCTCATTACCTAAGTTATGCAATTTCTCACCGGTGGGAAGCTCTAAGGCATTGAAATAGAAATATTTAGCATATTAGATGAATAATTCAATGATTACTGGCAGGCATTTTCATGCATATGGCAGTTACTTTCCCTCGACATGTCTACATGCACTTAGAAACAATACCGTTTCTAGATATGTAGAAGTTTTTCTGTTTGTTTCGCACAGTGTATAATGTTTATTTTTCAAATTAGTAGAATATACCTTCAGTGAAATGCAAAGGAGAACTAAATCCTTTAAATCCTCAGTGCATTTCTCTATTTTCTGCTTGGGCTGAGCTCATCAGACAATCCACTGTGCTCTTTCCATTGTCACCTACAATCCGAATCATTTTCACAGTGACATGATATCCTCTCAATCAGACCAGCTCCATGCCTGGTAAAGCTGCATTTGCTTCCAAATTAACCAAGTCAAAGTCAAGCTCATTTTCTGACTAAGTGCATATCGACACCCCTGTTTGTTTTGTGAACATTCCTCTTGTGTTTTACACAATGTGTATCTGCCAAAGTGCCATTACTTTGTGTTTCTTCAGCTTACTATATGATCTTGATGTGACACATTTTGTCTTCCTATAGAACAACCTCTAATCTACAGAATTCGATCGCGCAAATCATTGCTTTTAAAGCATCCCAGGAACCTCTTGTGGTTGCCAGATACAATTAAATCTCGAATTTGAGTGTATCTAATGCAATTCCACCCATTCTTGTTTTTCAAAGCTCTACAACACTGTGATTCCAGCCTCACTAATTGTTGTGTTATAATCAAGCTGGATTGAGCTCGGACTTTTTTGTTTACTTTAAAGCCATACGCTGCCAGACATCAGTGATAAAGCAATTTCGTACATGTGGGAGAGCCTCACCTTTTCCCTCAGAGACGTTATATGACAATGTCTAATCCAGCTTTGTTTCCAGCCTTGTCAGAGAGTGGTACAAGGGACATGTTGTTTGTGCACCAGAGGCAACCTCAGGATATTAACACTACCACTATAATCCTGAATTGATCTGACAACTGAAACACTCAGGCTTTCAGTAGAATATTGGCCAAGAAATAGTAAAAAAAAAAAAAAACCTGTTCACCAAGAATTTGATCAGCATATATTTTAAATGATTAGTGTCGAGGTTCAGCCATAGGAGGAGGAGATAAAATCTTATTTGTTGGTTAACAGAACACCTCTATGTGTTCTCGAAGCACAACTAAAAAACAAAAATAAATAATTAATATTAACAATGGTATTTATTTACATATAAATGCCACATAGCCTTAATAAATTGTAAGATCTTATCTTATGACACTTGCATAAATCCAGTTTTTGTTTTAAATGTAATCACCACACTAGTGAAAAATAGCATTTATCTGAAAGATAGGCCTCTCTCTATTAGTCTTGTTTCCTCTCATCTGACCGATAGCTAAGAAGTTGAGAACTGGCAACAAGCAGACAGATGCATCTGATTCACATCAAGGGCAATCAGTGAAGCCTCTTCCCAACTTCCAAGTGTCACTCAGGGAAAACACAAGAGGACGAGTTAAGCCAGCCAGCAGGGAGGGAGGGAGGGGGGCGTGTGAGGTGGAGAATTTGGAATTGGATGACGGATGTGACTTGATTACTGGTTAACTACCCTGCTGGTGCACCACTCTGATCTGGATGAGAAACCCGCTGGCGGATGGATTCTCAATTTGGACTATAGGCGAGACTGAATCTATTGTTTGACTGCAGGCAGACTGACAGTTACTGAGGCCTTGACTGAACTTGCAGAAGCTTGCTCTTTGGGTACGTCCAAAGTATTAGTGTTCTGTTGTTGTGGTGAAAAATCTGCACCATGTTAAAATTTACAAGCAAACCTATTGGCCAAACTTTGGACTAACATTATGAAATACAAAGCAAATATACATGTGCAGAGAGAAGTTAGTCAGGGAAGTAAGTTGACCGCGACATAGTAGCGCTGCGGTTAGCATCGTTGCCTCAAAGCAAGAAGGTCCAGTGTTTGACTCCACCATCTGGCTTGGGCCTTTCTGTGCGGACTCCCCTTCACCCATTGTTTCTTGAGTACTCTTGCTTTCTCCCACAGTCCAAACACATGCAATTAGTGAGGTTACATTAATTAGTCATACTAAATTGCCCATAGGTGTGAAGGCTTGTCCCTATCCCTGTGTTATCCCTACAGCAGACTGTCCATTGTGTACCCTATGGTAGATGGGATAGGATCCTGCAACCCTGATAAGGATAAGCAGAAAAGAATGAATGGATGGAGTGAAGTAAGTCTTGTCTCACAACTTAAGAGCAGAGAGTTAAAAACAAGCGAGATGACTCACTAGACAACCTTGTTGATCTTCACTGAATCACACAATAAAGCTGAATGGCAATGAGTTTGTTTTGCTTGGGTTTATTCTATGATCCATGACCTGCAACCTAACACTAAGCACAATCATAGAAAACTAGAGCACATAACATGGCAATACGAAAAAAAGATAACTATCCATATGCAAAGTACTGTGATTATTGTTTATTAATTTCCTTTTATCATTTCATTAAAAAGATATCCTTTATAAAAACTTTTGCACAAACAGAATTTGATGTAATGCACTGCACTACAAAAACAGCAGTGTATTTGTTTTTTAATTTATGGAGTTTTTGAGGGCACGGTGTATAAATATCTAAAAATCACATCACAAGTAAATTAGTAAATGTGGCAAATTCCATATAAAATTGAGAAATCTGTAGGTCTGTAAAAAAAAGACAACATTCAAAGTGCAGAAGGTTAAAAGTGGGAAACAAAAAAAGCATTTTCAGCTCCAATTATTAAAGTATGGGGATCCTATGTTGTTGTTTTTTAAAATTTTAACCTTTACATCTGCTGCCTTCAAATGTGATCACCGGGTGTTATAGAAAAAAATGTATACTGGCCTATTTACAGCTATCCACTCACTTTCAAAAGAAAATATTCTGCTGCACACATTTTGCTTTACTGTTTTGGAATTGAGCCATTATCCGAAACTCCCACATCCTCGCCACCCTGGAAAACGTCGCCCCTGCGATGTCATAACCTCCTGCCTTTCCTAAAAACCTAACTACCACTGTGAGTTCTGCATTTTCATTCCTCCTCTGTCTTACAAATCATATTAAATGCACAGTTTATGAGCTCAGGAATGCACCACTGTCTCTGGTGGATATTTGTTTGGGTATGTTGTTTCTGATGTTGTTGCTAGTTTTGCACAGATCATCCCGAGGCAAAGAACCACCCACTCTCAAGTTGCAGGACTGTGATTTTTCTACACAGCTACAAGCTGTGTTTTTTTTGTTGTTTTTTTGAATGACCTCAACAAA